>NC_140648.1:19377228-20082463 GCF_978046115.1 Saccoglossus kowalevskii
GGACCACTATTGGTAGTGAAATGTGTCTGGAGTAAAATGTGCCACTATCTGGAGTGAAACGTGCCCCTATCAGGATTGAAATGGGCCACTATCTGGAGTGAAACGTTTCACTATATGTAGTGAAACGTTTCACTGTCTAGAGTGAAATGTTTCACAGTCAGGAGTGAAATGTGCCACTATCAGGAGTGAAATGGGCCACTATCAGGATTGAAATGGGCCACTATCTGGAGCGAAACGTGCCACTATCTGGAGTGAAATGTGCTACTAACAGGAGTGAAATGTTTCACTATCAGGACTGAAATGTGCCACTATCAGGAGTGAAACGTGCCCCTATCAGGATTGAAATGGGCCACTATCTGGAGTGAAACGTTTCACTATCTGGAGCAAAATGGGCCACTATCTGGAGTGAAATGTGCTACTAACAGGCGTGAAATGTTTGACTATCAGGATTGAAATGGGCCACTATCTGGAGTGAAACGGTTCACTATCTGGAGTAAAATGGGCCACTATCTGGAGTGAAATGTGCCACTATCTGGAGTGAAATGTGCTACTAACAGGAGTGAAATGTTTCACTATCAGGACTGAAATGTGCCACTATCAGAGTGAAACGTGCCCCTATCAGGATTGAAATGGGCAACTATCTGGAGTGAAATGTTTCACTATCTGGAGTAAAATGGGCCACTATCTGGAGTGAAACGTGCCCCTATCAGGATTGAAATGGGCCACTGTCAGGAGTGGAACGTGCCCCTATCAGGATTGAAATGGGCCACTATCAGGATTGAAATGGGCCACTATCTGGAGTGAAACGTTTCACTATCTGGAGTAAAATGGGCCACTTTCTGGAGTGAAACGTGCCACTATCTGAAGTGAAATGTGCTACTAACAGGAGTGAAATGTTTCACTATCAGGATTGAAATGGGCCACTATCTGGAGTGAAACGTTTCACTATCTGGAGTAAAATGGGCCACTATCTGGAGTGAAACGTGCCACTATCTGGAGTGAAATGTGCTACTAACAGGAGTGAAATGTGCCACTATCAGGAGTGAAACGTGTCCCTATCAGGATTGAAATGAGCCACTATCAGGAGTGAAACGTGCCCCTATAAGGAGTGAAATGTTTCACTATCAGGATTGAAATGTGCCACTATCTGTAGTGAAATGTGCCACTATCAGGATTGAAATGTGCTACTATCAGGAGTGAAATGTGCCACTATCAGGAGTGAAACGTGCCCCTATCAGAATTGAAATGGGCCACTATCTGGAGTGAAATGTTTCACTATCTGGAGTAAAATGGGCCACTATCTGGAGTGAAACGTGCCCCTATCAGGATTGAAATGGGCCACTGTCAGGAGTGGAACGTGCCCCTATCAGGATTGAAATGGGCCACTATCAGGATTGAAATGGGCCACTATCTGGAGTGAAATGTGCCACTATCAGGATTGAAATGTGCTACTATCAGGAGTGAAATGTGCCACTATCAGGAGTGAAACGTGCCCCTATCAGGATTGAAATGGGCCACTATCTGGAGTGAAATGTTTCACTATCTGGAGTAAAATGGGCCACTATCTGGAGTGAAACGTGCCCCTATCAGGAGTGAAATGTGCCACTATCTGGAGTAAAATGTGCTACTAATAGGAGGAAAATGTGCCACTATCTGGAGTAAAATGGAACACTATCTGGAGTGAAATGTCCCACTAACATGAGTGAAATGTGCCACTATCTGGAGTGAAATGTGCTACTAACGGGATTGAAATGGACCACTATTGGTAGTGAAATGTGTCACTATCTGGAGTGAAATGGGCCACTATCTGGAGTGAAATGGGCCACTATCTGGACTGAAACATTTCACTATCTGGAGTAAAATGTGCCACTATCTGGAGTGAAACGTGCCCCTATCAGGATTGAAATGGGCCACTATCTGGAGTGAAACGTTTCACTATATGTAGTGAAACGTTTCACTGTCTAGAGTGAAATGTTTCACAGTCAGGAGTGAAATGTGCCACTATCAGGAGTGAAATGGGCCACTATCAGGATTGAAATGGGCCACTATCTGGAGCGAAACGTGCCACTATCTGGAGTGAAATGTGCTACTAACAGGAGTGAAATGTTTCACTATCAGGACTGAAATGTGCCACTATCAGGAGTGAAACGTGCCCCTATCAGGATTGAAATGGGCCACTATCTGGAGTGAAACGTTTCACTATCTGGAGCAAAATGGGCCACTATCTGGAGTAAAATGTGCTACTAACAGGCGTGAAATGTTTGACTATCAGGATTGAAATGGGCCACTATCTGGAGTGAAACGGTTCACTATCTGGAGTAAAATGGGCCACTATCTGGAGTGAAATGTGCCACTATCTGGAGTGAAATGTGCTACTAACAGGAGTGAAATGTTTCACTATCAGGACTGAAATGTGCCACTATCAGAGTGAAACGTGCCCCTATCAGGATTGAAATGGGCAACTATCTGGAGTGAAACGTTTCACTATCTGGAGTAAAATGGGCCACTATCTGGAGTGAAACGTGCCCCTATCAGGATTGAAATGGGCCACTGTCAGGAGTGGAACGTGCCCCTATCAGGATTGAATTGGGCCACTATCAGGATTGAAATGGGCCACTATCTGGAGTGAAACGTTTCACTATCTGGAGTAAAATGGGCCACTTTCTGGAGTGAAACGTGCCACTATCTGAAGTGAAATGTGCTACTAACAGGAGTGAAATGTTTCACTATCAGGATTGAAATGGGCCACTATCTGGAGTGAAACGTTTCACTATCTGGAGTAAAATGGGCCACTTTCTGGAGTGAAACGTGCCACTATCTGGAGTGAAATGTGCTACTAACAGGAGTGAAATGTGCCACTATCAGGAGTGAAACGTGTCCCTATCAGGATTGAAATGAGCCACTATCAGGAGTGAAACGTGCCCCTATAAGGAGTGAAATGTTTCACTATCAGGATTGAAATGTGCCACTATCTGGAGTGAAATGTGCCACTATCAGGATTGAAATGTGCTACTATCAGGAGTGAAATGTGCCACTATCAGGAGTGAAACGTGTCCCTATCAGGAGTGAAATGGGCCACTATCTGGAGTGAAATGTTTCACTATCTGGAGTAAAATGGGCCACTATCTGGAGTGAAACGTGCCCCTATCAGGATTGAAATGGGCCACTATCTGGAGTGAAACGTTTCACTATCTGGAGTGAAACGTTTCACTATCTAGAGTGAAATGTGCCACTATCAGGATTGAAATGGGCCACTATCTGGAGTAAAACGTTTCACTATCGAGAGTGAAATGTGCCACTATCAGGATTGAAATTTGCTATTAACAGGAGTGAAATGTTCCACTATCAGGAGTTAAATATGCCACTATCTGGAGTGAAACGTGCCACTATCAGGAGTGAAACGTGCCACTATCTGGAGTGAAACGTTTCACTATCTGGAGTGAAATGTTCCACTATCTGGAGCGAAATGTGCCACTATCAGGAATGAAATGTGCCCCTATCAGGATTGAAATGTGCCACTATCAGGAGGGAGAAGGTTTCAGTATCAGGAGTGAAATGTGCCACTATCTGGAGTGAATTGTTTCACTATCAGGAGTGAGATATGCCACTATCTGGAGTGAATTGTTTCACTATCAGGAGTGAAACGTGCCACTATCTGGAGTGAATTGGGCCACTATCTAGAGTGAAATGTGCCACTATCAGGAGTGAAACGTGCCACTATCAGGAGTGAAATGTGCCACTATCTGGAGTGAAATGTGCCACTATCAGAAGTGAAATGTGCCACTATCAGGAGTGAGATATGCCACTATCAGGAGTAAATTGTTTCACTATCAGGAGTGAAACGTGCCACTATCAGGAGTGAAACGTGCCTCTATCAGGATTGAAATGGGCCACTATCTGGAGTGAAACGTTTCACTATCTGGAGTGATACGTTTCACTATCTAGAGTGAAATGTACCACTATCAGGATTGAAATGTGCTACTAGCAGGAGTGAAATGTTCCACTATCAGGAGTTAAATGTGCCATTATCTGGAGTGAAACGTGCCACTATCAGGAGTGAAACGTGCCACTATCTGGAGTGAAACGTTTCACTATCTGGAGTGAAATGTTCCACTATCTGGAGTGAAATGTGCCACTATCGGGAATGAAATGTGCCCCTATCAGGATTGAAATGTGCCACTATCAGGAGTGAAACGTGCCCCTATCAGGATTGAAATGGGCCACTATCTGGAGTGAAATGTTTCACTATCTGGAGTAAAATGGGCCACTATCTGGAGTGAAACGTGCCCCTATCAGGATTGAAATGGGCCACTATCTGGAGTGAAACGTTTCACTATCTGGAGTGAAACGTTTCACTATCTAGAGTGAAATGTGCCACTATCAGGATTGAAATGGGCCACTATCTGGAGTAAAACGTTTCACTATCTAGAGTGAAATGTGCCACTATCAGGATTGAAATGTGCTATTAACAGGAGTGAAATGTTCCACTATCAGGAGTTAAATATGCCACTATCTGGAGTGAAACGTGCCACTATCAGGAGTGAAACGTGCCACTATCTGGAGTGAAACGTTTCACTATCTGGAGTGAAATGTTCCACTATCTGGAGCGAAATGTGCCACTATCAGGAATGAAATGTGCCCCTATCAGGATTGAAATGTGCCACTATCAGGAGGGAGAAGGTTTCAGTATCAGGAGTGAAATGTGCCACTATCTGGAGTGTATTGTTTCACTATCAGGAGTGAGATATGCCACTATCTGGAGTGAATTGTTTCACTATCAGGAGTGAAACGTGCCACTATCTGGAGTGAATTGGGCCACTATCTAGAGTGAAATGTGCCACTATCAGGAGTGAAACGTGCCACTATCAGGAGTGAAATGTGCCACTATCTGGAGTGAAATGTGCCACTATCAGAAGTGAAATGTGCCACTATCAGGAGTGAGATATGCCACTATCAGGAGTAAATTGTTTCACTATCAGGAGTGAAACGTGCCACTATCAGGAGTGAAACGTGCCTCTATCAGGATTGAAATGGGCCACTATCTGGAGTGAAACGTTTCACTATCTGGAGTGATACGTTTCACTATCTAGAGTGAAATGTACCACTATCAGGATTGAAATGTGCTACTAACAGGAGTGAAATGTTCCACTATCAGGAGTTAAATGTGCCATTATCTGGAGTGAAACGTGCCACTATCAGGAGTGAAACGTGCCACTATCTGGAGTGAAACGTTTCACTATCTGGAGTGAAATGTTCCACTCTCTGGAGTGAAATGTGCCACTATCGGGAATGAAATGTGCCCCTATCAGGATTGAAATGTGCCACTATCAGGAGTGAATTGTTTCACTATCAGGAGTGAGATATGCCACTATCTGGAGTGAATTGTTTCACTATCAGGAGTGAAACATGCCACTATCTGGAGTGAATTGGGCCACTATCAGGAGTGAAATGGGGTTAGGGTTAGGGTTGACAAGTGCAAGTTGCGTCGTCTACTAGGGGACTCGTTTACTTCGTCAAATTGGAAAATGAAATATCGTCATCTAGAAATTAAGGAACCACGTCTTCAATAAATACGCTGTGGTGTGTTAGTGACTTATACAAATCATCACCCGTTAAATGGCGACTACTACAACTCGCTTTGCGACAACTACTAATTAATTAGCGACGAATGTGAATAAGTTTTGCGCTGATTGCCACTACTACAATTTGTAAACGTAGACATCTTGTTGACATTTTGTTGAAGAAGCAGCATAATTTTGAAGCTGTATGTTTTACCATGCAATTTATATTGACACAGCAGGGTCCCGTACGGCTTTCTATAGAAATGTGTTACTATCTGAAGTGAAATGTGCCACTATCATGAGTGAAATGTGCCACTATCTGGAGTGAAATGTGCCACTATCTGGAGTGAAATGTTCCACTATCTGGAGTGAAATGTACCACTATCTGTAGTGCAATTGCCCACTATCAGGGGGGAAATGTTCCACTATCTGGAGTGAAATGGAACACTATCAGGAGTGAAATGTTCTACTATCTGGAGTGAAACGTGCTACTATCAGGAGTGAAATGTGTCACCATTAAATGTGCCACTATTAGGAGTGAAATGGGGCACAATCTGGAGTGAAATGGGACACAATCTGGAGTGAAATGGGCCACTATCTGTAGTGAAATGATCCACTATCTGCAGTGAAAAGTTCTACTATCTGGAGTGAAATTGGCCACTATCTGGGGTGAAATGGGCCACTATCGGTAGTGAAATGTGCCACTATCTGTAGTGAAAAATTCTACTATCTGGAGTGTAATGGGCCACTATCTGGAGTGAAATGGGCCACTATCTGGAGTGAAATGGGCCACTATCTGGAGTGAAATGGGCCACTATCTGGAGTGAAATGGGCCACTATCTGGAGTGAAACGGGCCACTATCATGAGAGAAATGTTCCGCTATCAGAATTGAAATATTCCACTATCAGGGGTGAAATTGATCACTACAAGAAGTCAAATGTACCACTATTAGTATTGAAATAGACCACTATCTGGAGTGAAATGTGCCAGTATCAAGAGAGAAATCGAACATTATCAGGAGTGAAATGTGTCAATATCAAAATACTATGTGTTCCATCAAGAATGTCATGTGCTCTGGTATTGTTAGAAGTGACCTGTGTCACCAGTAGTAACAGCAAAAAGCATTTAATGACGATAATGTTCTACAAAATCAGTTGTTGGTTCAATCTGGATCCAAAATAGCGTCAAGGAAGTTATATATTCTGGTAAAACTCGTCTACAGTCGAATTCAGATACCATAGAAACCAAACCTGGGTCACGCAACAATGCCTTGTAATTTATACATTATTCGTTGTATATCACCAGCAGAGCGGAAATTATTTGGTCGTCTAACAAAGTGTAAAATTTTTCCTCAGCTTAATATTTTGTCCATGATTGACTGTGTCACAAAGAATTATTTATATCTATAAAAAGGGGATAAACTGTTTCCAAGTTTAATGGACGCCCTTTGCTTCTCAGTGTACGCATTAAGAAAACAAAACAACCTATTTCCTTATATTATTCATAATTTAAGTACATTGCTAATAAAATTGCTTTCTTCGAATAAGTAGTGTTAATCACTCTGATCTATACTTGTATGTATAGACAAGTTACAATCTCATTACGTTGGTATGTATTGGAACTAATATATAAACGAGTATTCACAAAATGCGATGTTAAGCCCGGTTCGTCGGCGGACTAACGGCGGATGGCTTTTGCTTCTGTTCTCATATTTTCTGCAGCCAGGCACATCATTATTCTTTGTCCATTTATAAAGTGGGAAAGTAAAAAGACTTGACTGAATTTGTCTAGTTTATAATGTCAGTTTGGTCACATAGGCATGACAAGCATTGCGCGGGAAACTAGCAGACGACAACTTTAGGAGAAAAAAAGATAACAATTTTATATGTTACGATGACCTCTCATCTTTTTTTTTTAGGTGGGTGTAGCTTTGAAAGATAAGGTTGTCGTAGATGGCGTCACGTGGATTGGCGACAACAAGGTTAAGCCGGCTGATCTAACACAACATAGAATGATGCGGGTGACGACGATAGCGGAAGAATCGTTCGTCAGGTACATTGGAATGACGGACGACACATGTCACGTAGGTTTCCAATGCAGAACAAGAAATACGACATCCGGGTAAGCGTAACGTTCAGCAACATTGCTCGGTATTCATGGATGGTCCTGTCCTAATATTAGTATTCCATTTTTGATTTTCATGTTGAACCAGACTATTACTACATGTTTGCTAACTTAATTTTAACCCGATAGCTTGACTCAACTCAAGTTTTTTGGCAAAAAACAAGTGATGCACCGTTCTTGGTATCTGGGGGTCCAAATATCATTCACTTTACGGAAACATTAATGCGGTAACGATAAAATTAAACTCCCTATAGACATGACCTGTGAACGAATAATTATCCAAAGTCTCAAAATAATTATTATGCTGTGTCAACTACACTTGTACGTGCAATATTTGAACAACTGACTGACTGAACAATTCTTTAAAACCTTTCAAGCCGAAATGCGCCCTCCTTCGCGATTCGGCTTCCTGCTAATTTGCCTTATATCTTTGCCATATGCCCCGCCAACTATTCCTACGGCGCTTTTTCGGTAGAATCACAAACGCACGAGTTCATGGGGGAGCTCGCAAAACCGTGCGATTCGGACGATGATGTTTTTTTTGTTTTTTTACTATTTACTAGGTTTACCTTCAATTTCACAAATAATGAATATGTATAACTTAGTTTTCTGTTCAAATCAATTAAAACAATGAGCTGTGCTACAGCTTTATCACGCGAAGTGCATTCGCAAAAACTGACGGTCTACAACGCAGTGACACACCGGCTGTGGCACCATTTCTGGAAATAATTACACGTTATATTGACGGCGCGTTGTGGGGAAATTGACATCTGTCACAGCCTGCGATTGCCAAACTGAAAAGGGCGAACATGTACATACTATCAAAAACCAAGCTACGAAGTAACGGTCGAATTGTAAGTGGGACTAACATATACTGCCAAACACAAATCTCAAACGCAGAGTGTTTCTAGGAAAGCAGACCAAGCAGGAACTCCCATTGCTAATGTAGTGCCTAAAATCTCGGCATGCCATCAAGTACGACTCTCAGCCGGGGGGTAATCAGACAGCTGTATACATAGTAAAAGTATACGGTATTTCCAAAGCACTCGCCCACCAGTGTACTACTATATCGCTGTTTTAAATAAGGATATCAGCAAGGAGATAAAAACCTTCTCTGTGGAGCTAATCTAAATGATACCAGGGCATTTTACTAAAGATAATTGTCCATTCAACTCACTCTATCGCAGATAACGAGTGTTAATTTCCCCGGCTCTAATAAAAGAGTTTGCATGCTCTTCAGACCGTTATTTAACCACTCGAGAAACAATTCGGCTCATTGATGTAGATCGCCACGTGCTGTAAACAGCGAGTTGAGGGGCCTTGCCAGGGTACGTCTTTGAGTAGATCTTAATGTCGTTCATAATTGATGATACCCGTTTTATTTTTGCTGGACCCCACATCAGACTAATGAATCGTTAGTCAGCAAACAAGCCTAACCAGGTCATACCAAATTCTATTCTATTCTATTCTATTCTATTCTATTCTATTCTATTCTATTCTATTCTATTCTATTCTATTCTATTCTATTCCATTCTATTCTATTCTATTCTATTCTATTCTATGTCTACTTTTGTGTCTAAAATCTCAATTTTTTTCTCAAACTTACTACAACTATTTTCAAATTAAGCGGCATAAATTAACTGTCTCATGGAAGAGTATGTGTATGTTAAATATGCTCTGAATACAATGTCGATTTTAAAAAAACGCATTCTGGTCACATCTAAACTGGTATTAGCGAGTTCCCTCTGATGTGAATCCAACTTCACGGGCGCTCAACGATTTGCTGTTGTTGAAATGATTGTCAAGTACATACAATTAAGCCTGAGTGATATTGACGACAGCGGACCCATTCACACACCGGACACGTGCTCTTATCGCCGCCATCATCTTCATCGATTTCATCTCCGTTCGGGGTAACAGCACGTGGATTAGACTTCATAATACATGTCGCATTTCCTTCAACAGTGTCGATATCGACGTAATGCCGCTGTAATCAAAGTGAGATATGTAACTATGTAGACCGTCAACAAGAGCACAATAACGATGAACCACGCCGCGACTCAGTCAGTTAGGGAAAGGGGTGTAATTAACTGCAAGTGCAAATATCGAAGGTCCGCGCATTTTAAATTATAAAAACTGTGAAGGAAATTATATTGAGTAATATACACATTTGTATGTGTATACTTTTTTTTAAATAAACACCGCGCTGATGTACAATGATAACCATACCAAGAAATTGGCTCTATTGTCCGTTTATAAAAAGGGTTATGCCTGACGTTTTCACGGCATATTTCGTCAATCACAAAGTTCATATCACAAATATGGTATGTTTCAATTCTGACAATTGAGTACCGACGAAAGACAATTATCCGCTGTTAAGTCCCGTGGTCTCTCTGAGGGATGAAAACAAAGCAAATTGTTACACGATAAAATTAATTGCACAGAACAGCGGTGTTCATGATGTGATTTTGACTTCAGCTGGGAAATTCTTGTTAATCCTGTCGGAAAAACAAATTGAAGTATCATCCCTGGAGGAGGTGAAACTAAATCCGTTTCATTATGCCTTTGATTAAACTTTGATTTTCTTCCCCTTGAAATATCGTGTTTTAATTTGCTAGCTAGTTTAAGAATTAGTGAAATGTACAGCAGCGCTAACAACATTTTCCAATCTGACAATAATTTTGAATTAGTCGGAAGCTACATGAATATCTTTCGTAAATAATAATATATATTGATTCCCCGATGTTGTCTATGTTGTTTATCATTTGATTGACAGTTCAAACTTATATTGCTTAATACATTTATAAATATTATTTGTTTCATAAAACAGAGACTATTTCTACCAATGCTGCGTCGGACTGTGCGTCGATATCCTGGAACAGCTCTCCAAGGATCTGGAATTCAATTTCGAGCTGCATGTGGTAGACGACTTTAGTTTCGGATCTCCGAAAGGTAATGGCAGTTGGAACGGCATGATCGGAGAAGTGATGGACGGAAAGGCGGACGCAGCAATCGCATCTATGCAAGCTACAAAAGCGCGTGCCGAAGTCGTCGACCTTTCCGTAGCTTTCATGGAAACGGGCATCAGCATAATGACGAAGAAATCCGAAGGAATTGTTCCTTCTGATGCTTTCCTCGGTGGGTATTTAAGTTGATTTAATCGATGATCACCGCTAGTGGTGGTAATCCCGCTCTTCTATTTGCGTAGTGGCCTAGTAGCCGATTGATTTCAGACTCGAGTCTCTAATAATAAAGTGTAACGCTCAAAACGTTTCTGTGACGTAAACAACGATGAATACGTAAAAGCTGAGAAGGAAATCGCTTCAAACGATAAGTTTGTTCGGTTGTGTACTCACTTGTTAAAATATAGTAGATCTCCCAACAACTTTCAAAGCTGTGAAAGGCATTCCTTTCACCCGTTACGTCCTGGAAAATATATTGCCGTTGCTCTATCAAATGATTATATTACATACTGGAAAATCCACGGTCTTTGTGTACAATTTTGTCGCGGGTTGATTGAAATGCACCATCACGTGGGACATTCACCGATGTTCCTCTCCACTACAAATGAGTGACAGATTTATTCTTTGCTTCTGTTTCCAAATTTCAGCTCCATTTGATTATGGCGTTTGGTGTTTTCTAACTCTCTTCACCGTCAACTTGGTTGCTATTGTTATATTTATGTTTGAATGTTTGAGTCCTGGTGGCTACGACAGAAATATATGGGAACCAAGGCGTAAGTATAAATGTTATAGAGAGATAATAAATATATATGTTTTTCTTGTCGCAAAATGTTTAAGCTAAACTGGTAGATGAATTTACTCAAAACATATGCAAGCTTACTAATTAAACTGAAAGTCATTTGTCCATGCTCATGTGTCACCGGGTCACACCACACTATTACAAAATACAAACGTCTGATTTGTGTGCTCTGTCTAAGAGTAATATTGTGTTATTTGTACGGTGTCACTGCATTGATGTGGTTATTTCTGAATGAATTCAAATATGACAAATTCACATCATTAACATTGATTATATTTCCCCATTTCTAGCCTCAAGATTCACATTAGGGAGCTCTTTTTGGATTGTATGGGCGTTACTATTTAATAATACAGTTCCATTGAAACCACCTAAAAGTTACACAGCTAAGTTTATGACCAACATGTGGGGATGCTTCTGCTTAATATTTATTGCCATGTACACGGCCAACCTGGTGGCGCACTTGATTCAAGAGAAAAGACATGACATCATTTCCGGTTTCACCGATCCCAAAGTAAGTTTCACACCGATTTTTTTTTTTTTTTGCCTCCTGGCCGTTGTTATTTACCAGTAGTTGTGCGGTTCAAGGATTAGGTGGCACACGTTGAGGGCGGTATTCAACTTAATTCAACTCTATTTTGTTCATATAGATATTGCGTCCATTAGATTTTAAACCGTCTCTGAGGTACGCTACTGTAACGGACACGATGGTGGAAGATTATATAGAGAGAACCAACGACGAGATGGCTACCTACATGAAACAGTTTGCTGTTAGTAATGCCTCTGCCGCAGTAAAGAAATTGAAAAATGGGTAAGTATTGTATTGTATTGATGGGGTACAAGTAGATATAAATGTCGGTCAGAGATAGCGTAGCAGCGACTGCACCGCGTCACTGTTTTGTAGCTCGAGCTCCCTAGTTCATAGCCTCCCTGTGGTTAAGGCACACTACCTAGGGCGTAGAAGACCAGGCCATGTAAACTGAGATTCATTCATAAAATAAACTTATGCGAGGGGCAGGGGTACGGTCTGCATGCTAGTATTTTTTTGTTCCATTGGGTCTGATTGATGACAAGCCATGACACTATCATGATAGAAAGGTTAGTATACGGTCCTGTCAAGCATTCCCAACTATATACCACGCACTCACATTATATCCAGCCATTATACAGCAAACCAATGACTTCTGATATACTTTACTTCACTGTACGAAAGTACGCAGCATCGACACTGATAAAAATATAGAGAACAGCATACAACAAATTTTAAAATATTCTTGAGAAATGATCCTTATATATATACTATTTTATCTCCGAAGAGAGCTGGATGCGTTCATTTACGGAGCTGCTATGTTGCGCCATCAAGCGGCGAAAGACAAAGATTGCGAATTACGGGTGGTTGGAGATACGGTGGCGCACTCAGGTTATATCATGGCGATGACGAAGGGATCGCATTGGAAAGAGCCAATCAACAGACAAATTTTAAAATATATAGATACAGGTCAGTGATAACATGTTGAATATCAGTAAACATACCAACAACCTCCAACGTCGGCAAATATATCACACTATTGTTTATGTTATTAATGCCCTCTATTGTTGAGCACGGTGTTTACGCCTCCAACGTGAAATCATAACACGATGGCATAAGTACCATGGTTTTATAGCGTATATAATTTCTGTTTGGAATGTTGTTTGGCGAGGCTGTCATTTTACCAGGTTAATACCCTTCTTGGTTTGTGACAGCTACATGATCCCGTTGAATATTATTTAGCTGGGAATAAAATCGACACTGATAATAGGGCAAGGACGGGGGTGGGCGTAAAAATGTGCGAGATGTAGTCGAAGCCATTATTTAACGTATATCCTTGTTTGATTGACCAATGAGAGGTCAGTGTTAAAAGGAGTTATAATTTTTAGTTGTGAGCAAATATCATGCGAATCACGTAATAGTTTCAGATTTGCTGTTGATGTTGTGATTTGATAGCATGACACGTGTCACACTGCTCCTCAATACAACGTTGTTTCTGACTGTATTTCCCTATCTTGGTGATACGGACTACGAACACCGTGCGCATCTCTTGGTAGCTTTATGGGACGACGTACACCGTGAGCCGTGTGCATTTTAGAGGATTTCATCTCAGACTTATATAACTGAAATTATGCCTACTTAGGGATAATGTACATGACTGAAGCATGGTCTATGCATGCAAGATGCAAATCAATTAGGTCACCGTCATTAATTAATGTTGGTATTTCTTATTACCACCACGAGCTATCAACACTGAGAAGAAAATGTGGACCAATCAGCAGCCACATAAGATGCAGTTTTGAACACGTGAAAATCAATTAGTTTGCAAATTGGATGGTGAATTTTCACCTCAAATTCTTCTCATAATGTGGAATTCACATTTTTGTTTGCTTGTTTTGGTACCAAATGTTTTTCGAGATGCGAGATGGTGCATATAGGCTAGTTAGTACATAAAAGAAAATAAACAGCTTGTGTGTATATTGTTTTATTATTATTATTGTCAAATGGCAGTCCGAGTACTACCGACCATACTATCCGATACCTCCCAGCTGATTCTTGTATGTTGGTTTTCGTAAGCGTTTTTAATCAGTCATTCTGTGTCGATCGATTGCAGGATTTCTTCAGGGAATTGCCGATAAATGGATGACGAATGTATGTAACGATAAAAGGGAGAACAAGCGACAACCTCTCGGTATAGTACATTCATCGGGAGTGTTCCTCCTATTACTGGGTGGTTGCATTGTCAGCGTGTTTGTCTTTTTCGCTGAGCACTATTTCTACAAACGCCTCAGAGAAAGGTTCAAGAAGAAAGTCAAGAAGAGGGAACTAGTTTCTCTAGTTGCGCAGGTAATGATGAAATGGTACATGTGACAAAACTTATGTTGAGTTGGATTATGTCGGGCTCGTATGTCGCCACCCAGCCGGGGATTACCACGGTCAGGATAGGAGCGATTACCCAGTCCAAATATGTGCCATGGTGAACATAGCAAGCATATTATGAATACAGGAACAGACTCCTACTATATCATGTAATGTCGACATCAGTTTGGAGTGAGGATAATCATTGTCATGTTATTATAACGAAAAAACAAAGTCGCCGAGCGTAGGTGAAATAACTCACGGTTCCCGTATGGAAAACAAATCTGCGCTCACGTAGTGATTGTTGCTAAATTTTACCAATTTATTTGTTTCCTTTCCGGAGAGTATTCGAATACTAGTATTCGCGTAAATAACAGTACGAGATGGTGCATGGACATTAACGCAATGTGTCTTATATTTACAGGCGATGGCAGATAGGATGTACCGACACCACGGCATGCACAGCACTTGTGGTAACAGGCATTGTAGGAAACTCCACGATGAATTAGAGGAGGCATTAAACAGAGTACATCAACTCGAAGACTTGCTCAACTGGCAATCGTAAGAATTCCAATGCCTAATGTTAATCTGACTTTCATATGGTCGGCAATAGTTATTGCGCCCTCGCCGATGGATTTTACTCAGAAGGAAACTACGAGTGAACACATCGGTGGGGGCGCAATACCCGTCATGCCAGGATTTGTCTAATGTTTGATACGGTGTATTTTATAAGATGAACACTATGGAAAACTGCTGATAAACACTCTAAATTGAGTAACAAACAGTAAGGAGTGAAATAGAAATAAAAGTCATATATAGCTTACATATTGCGTCGATATTCAGAGGGGCGGTCGCCCACTCGAAAAGTTTAGGGGGCGTCGCTCCTCCAAAATCAAGCTGAAACTTTTTGTGTCAGCAAAATTTGCCACTCACATGCAGGAAATAGCGTTTCAGAGGGATTTCAATTTTTAAGGGGGGAATGCCCCGGACCCCTAGTAAGGTCGCGCTTTGGGCGGAAGGTTAGTGAGCAAATCTCGCCCCTCCACGTAAAATTTCGTGCCGCCGGCTCCGATATTTTAACATGTTTATGTTTATTTCACTACAATTTACCTTAAGACAAAATCTAATCATGCTTTTGTTGATTTGCAGGAGTAACGGCCCTCTTCCTCCGTCTGAAAGGGGTCCAGTCGCTTCAAGTAGCATGTACAGTCTCGAGGACATTAGTCGGAACATTAACTCTTTTAGGCATAACCATGTCCGGAGAAGTCGCATGGAAGAACTTCAGGCCGAACTTAGTGACGACAGTGACAGTAGCGAAGTCGTGGACCGTGAAACAACAGTTTGACGACGATATTGATGACGGCAATAAATTTCTGTCTTCCCAGCATGCAGTCTTAGGCGACGTTTTCATTATTACACTAATGGACAAGTGTCCATTTGGAAAAAGAAGACTTCCGGAAAATAGAAACAGTGCACACATAAATATTAATATTAATATGCAAATTTAAAGACGATAGAAAACGAGTGATTATTCTTGTTTGCAACGTCGTTTTTTGTTGTTGTTATTGTGCGATGTTTATGACGTCATAATATTGATTTGAATATCCGAAGTTGTACTGCGCAGGATCGTGGATTTTACGGCAGTTTCCTTACGACGATTTGCCTGGAGTAAAAACGTTTGTAATCAGTTTTCTTCATCATCACATTCTACGGAGAATTATTTGCGTTTCTCGTAACTTAAAATGTGCGTTTTTTTTCATTTGTGTGTGTGTTCGTTGTGTTTCATCGCCAGACCAACCTCGTTGTTTTACCACGGAGACAGGAAATGCCCGCACATGCAAATACTAAAAAACTATGAGGCGCGTAGCATATCACTATTACTAGTGGTCTACTCGTTATCAGGATCATACCATCGCGGCAACAACATATATGAGGACGCCACCGTCGTCGATCTCAACAGAATTTCTCGATAAACGTAAAACAATGCCCGAGGAGGGAGTACTCCACATGTTCATCGGATTTAGTTGGTTGTCACTTAGTACAAACTAATCAGATGATACACACCACTTTCGGGTATGAAATTGTTGATCGGATTTCCTAACCGAGACTACTGTTACCCGGCCGGAGTAGAAAACCTTAACTGTCGTTACTTGGACAACCATAAATCTGATTGTGACAGATAATATGGATTACCTAATGTTGCTGGTATACTGATCATTATCTGCTTCCGGGGATTGGATTTCTGATAGATACCTAACTTGGATATATACATCGACATTTTAAGGATTACCCCTTGGAATAAATCTGCATTAATTGTATACCTGTGATCAATAACCTTGCAGACGAATTTTGAATTCGTGCGTAATATAACGTGAATATTGGCTTAAACATTGTATATTCAATACAATGTTGGAAATATACATCATTCTGTGACTCGTACATTTAGAAATATTGGCTGAGGAAAAATCTGTTAAAAGTAATCATATAAAAGTAATCCCTGCCCACACTTATATATTTCACCATGCGTAGTCGTCAAATGCATTCTGGGTTGTGATTCATTCTCTCACGCCATCGCGCTCACCGCGACTGCTCCAAATACCAAGGATGCACAGGTCACCTAAGGAGCGATGCGGGGAGAGAATGGGAACACTATTTTTTGAAGGGCAAACACATCTATCGTGGCTCTCTCGTTCTCAGCGAAATCTCGGCGGCCATTTACATCTAAGGTCTTCTGGTTATCAATGCATTTCACACCGGTTATAGTTACTTTCACAAACTCGGGTCACGTGACGACACATTGTCTTGTTACATAATTACATCTAAATATCGATACGTTCAACCGTCTTGAGTATTTATATGCATTAATGAACCTCTTTGACTTTCGACCGAATATAAAATAGCGTTATCTGACTGTACCTGCCTCTAACATCAACAAATAACATATTAGTAATTAGTATATAATTGCCAAAAAAAAATAAAAAAACTTAGAAAAATACTTGGCACTGACGCGAAGGAGAGAGGGAGTTTCTAAGTGCTACTTCTACATTTCTGCAAGTGATTTGTACGATTACATTTCAAACATATCGTTCATCACAGCCATTAAATTACTCACTAACTCAAGGAAGTATGTACAATTCGTCCAAGATTTCCAGTTGAGTCAAAGCTTTGTTACAAGGTAGAATTTTATAAGCCGAAAAAAAAAACTGTCAATAAAAAAGCTGCTTCCTGGTTGGTCTGACTGTTAAGTGTTAGGGTTAGCTAGCCAATCAGGTACAATTTTGTAAGTAGCTTCGTATTGACTAAAGATTCGTAGTTTATTCTAAGTGATCACGTCTATCTTTTCATTAAGACTAACACTATTCTAATTCAATGAAAAAGGCATATATATGAACATTTTGTTCTTTGACAGCTGTCATTGACAACGTTTCGATTGGGCATTTTCACACCCACTTCAAACTGGTATCTATACGCACACTATTTAAATAAATAAAAGATCGCGTTTTTCATCCATATTCAATGATGATCCTTTTAACAGACAAGACGGGCCCACAATATCCGAACAACTCGTCCGTTTAGCACATGTCTTAGATGATGATGCAGTATTGACAAAATGTTTATATTCGTTTTCCGATATGATGAAATTCGAGATCAAGTGTATAATGAAATGTTGTCTCAGAGGGCGTGATTGTTGTACACGACCACCAAGCCGATAGAAGGCGGCATGCATCCCAGAATTTCCATTCAAATTTAAATTAATCAGTTTATGCGTTCCGTCAGATTTAGTTTACCTTTGTACTATTTCACTGGTCTGGTGATATTTCGATTGATTTGAACAATTACTTTCATCGTCAATTTTTGTATAATACTGTTTTGTGTGATTTATTTACTTATAGAATATGAAAATTCTATGTTTGTATTAAAACCAATAAAACACCTACCTACTGAAAAAAAACGTTCGTTATTGTGCTTAATTTATGCTAACAATATACACACAAAATTGAGCGTACCCGCATATGCTATAATGCAGCGCCAAGCAATCGATATTGTTCATTTCACATGGTCCGCCAAGCAGTCATATATTGCTTACACAATCATAATGACACAATTCACGCAAAATTGACAACTACACCTGAATGTGGGTTTGCGCCAACAGTCAGCTAGTGTACACGTGATAATAAAATAAATGCGATTATTTTAACGATGTCTACTATATGGGGGCAGCCATCTTGATTACGGCTTGAAACTAAATAAAGAAACGTTTTTGAGAAACTGTTTTTTTTCACACACATTTTTTCGCGTTTGGTTTATTATCACTTGTACGCCTGCTGACTGTGTTTGCTCCCAACATCTTCGGCAGAACCGCTAATACGCAGTGTCCCTGGGAGGAAGTGTTATCAAAGTGATAAAATAATACCTGCCACACATCAAGTATCCTGCCCGTGAAACCAAACTTAATGATTTTCTAAACGCGGAGTCCCCGGGGTGACTCGTGATTAGCTTTTTAAAACTACTAATGATGACTTCATCTAAAAATATACGCTGAGTTACCCCGTTCTGATCACAAGTCAGTTGATGTTGTGATAACGTTCAAATTTTAATTCCATGTTCACAATACTGTTAGTCACCACCGTGACACATGGATAAGACTTTAAAAGTTCAGTCTAATATATCAGTCAAAATTGCATGCGCCACGCATTATTCGCGTGTAGAGAGAAGTGAGCACTGCGTGAAAGATTGTATAGTTTAATGGATACAAGGAAAGCAAAGCGATATTTATTTATATTTTTGCATGAAATTGCATAGCATTACCACACAATACAGTCATTACATGACACCATAGAGCACTATATCACGTCTAACCAAATTACACATCGCATTGCATCACATTGAACAACATCACAACACGTCGCGCTACATCGAATCGCATGACACTGAATCTTATGACATGATGGCACCACATCACACCACGTCACATCACACCACGTCACATCACATCACATCACATCACAACACGTCACGTCACGTCACGTCACGTCACATCACATCACATCACATCACATCACATCACATCACATCACATCACATCACATCACATCACGTCACGTCACACCACGTCACGTCACAACACAACACATCACGTCACGTCACGTCACGTCACGTCACGTCACATCACGTTACATCACATCACAACACGTCACGTCACGTCACATCACGTCACGTCACATCACATCATATCACATCACATCACATCACATCACATCACATCACGTCACACCACGTCACGTCACGTCACGTCACAACACATCACGTCACGTCACGTCACGTCACATCACGTCACATCACATCGCTCAAATACATGGAAAGAAAACTTACATTGCAGAATATTCAAATGCTGGCGCCTGTCTTTCAGTCATATATTTCAATTAAAATAAATATATATATATATTGTATACTGTATCATTTTCTTATACAACAAACGAAAAACAAAGTACCACCGGGTATCCACACTCTTTCACTTCCGGGTTTGGTTACAAATTAAGTATATAATTAATTATTCATCTACGTCATTTGCTATCACGATTAGAGGCAGATATCTGATAGACGCAGCTCTCTGGTCACGTCAACAGTTATTAATTGGTTGGTCTCAATTGACTGGTCGACTGATGACATCTATTAAATATAATTATATCGTCGATAAAATTTGCCGTTTTCAAGGCCGTAATTTCCTAACGCATATGCGTATGTAAGTAAAATGCTAAAACAAATATTTATTCAGAGAACATGCATAAATTATAATTTCTTCGATTTTTAAGCCCACTGCTCTATATATAATTAAAGGTATTTATCAAATTTTGCGATTCAAAATAAAACGAGTATTTTCTATTGGCCGATTGAATAAAACTGAAACGTTCTTAAATGACGTCGTTGCGTTGCGTTTGGAATTCATAAACAGAAATTTATTTAGAAAGATGAAGCAAATGCATTTGTTGCACCGAGAGTACGCGAACAAGAATATATTTGTTTATCGCAATGTATAGAATAAAAGAGTACACTGGCAGATAGACGGGTATTTTGTATTTGCATTTCTCGCTGATGGAAATTCGAAGGAAAAAAACAATGTGACATTTCACATGTACGTGAAGTTATGCACCACACGGCTACCGGATGTATACGGTTACTAAACGCTTACTGAATAAACATTCATAACGCGTGTTTGTTTTAATATCTTGTATTGTAACTGATTGAAGGCACTACGCCGAATGCCCTTGACATTGCCTTAATTCTCCGATATGATCTATTTTTGTGTGTTTATTCCGGTCAGTTTTGGATTCCTGGGATCTTAAATTGTGTAGGATATATGCATGCCACTTGCATGCAGAATCCTGATGTGACAAAACAGACAGTACCAGAGATGAAAAAAAATACTACTAGTATATCGCCGATACTGCGTGTGGAAATAATACAGTTATTGGTCTTACCCAAGCACGTGCTCCCATCAAGATCTGCATATTTTCTGACTGCAGACTGCGCGGGTTGCTACACATTAGTATTTATTCATTCAGAGCATCGACCTTAGATATATGCCTATGTGATATGCATATTGTTTCTATGGCAACATACACTATGTATATATATATTTTACAAAAATTTACAAGTGCAAGTGCTATATATATATATATATATATAGCACTTGCACTTGTAAATTTTGCAATACAAGTCAAGTCAAACGTGAGAACAGTGACATTCAAGACCGGGAACTCACCCGTCATCAAAACATTATTAAAAACAATTCGACCAATGCTTCCCTGAGTTGACGAGTTAAACAGGGCCATCAAATTGTACACTGTGATTTTCATTATCAATGGCAATACAATAATGACTATTTTCGTCTATACCATTTTCTAGATTCTACTAACGGAAGCGACTCTCATAATTTGTTGAAAGAATAGACGCGTGAAGTAATTTTAGTATGTATGTGTTGTCGGACATTGGTTGAGTGAACAACTTAACCAATATATTCATCACATCATTCATTATAGCTGTCTCAAATTCGTGCTATATAAGAAACAGGAAACCAGCTGGTTCGCGTTATAGATCAGTCTTACGGTAAACTTCATATGGAATATTTACTTCATAATAAAGTCAACTTCGACGGAATCTCCCTGGCGACGCGATTTGGGTAACTTCAAGTTAATGACGTAATAATATGTCATCGGTTGAATAGCCAGCCATTAATACACACTTATATACGAGAAATCCCTGACACCTCTACCATGCTGCTTTGGGTATATTCCAACAAAAATATTTTATATATCAATGAACTCATCAATGTAATACCATAGAAGATAAAACAGCTGGAATGTATGTCATTAAACGGCTACAATTTTAGCAGACACACTTATTCAAATTTATCATATACTCAGCTGCTGCACTCATGGTCACGATTTCACTGTGGCGTATATTGGACAAGACTGTTTTTAGTGGTCAGGGTGTATAACATTAACATAACAGGGTGTATAATCATTATATCTATTTATATATCTATATATGACCAGCAGCCAGGCTGTCATTTATTTTAATCATCTGCTCAATATCACAACAGTGTTTTGTACATCGTTGTGGTAATGACGCACTCCTCCGGGGAATATGCCGATTATATAAAATGGTTCATCCCCAGTTTGGCGCCATGTGCCGTCATAGTTAGTCTACGTATGAAATATGTGTGATATAAGACGACATGTGTGATTTGAAGGTATTGCATTCGATATTGAACAATATATGATTTACAGGTTACAGTGACGCCTGGTATTCTGGCACATCACACAGTCCGCTGTCATATTCTTAGCCAATCATAAATCTACATGCATTTTGCCTTTATTTTTGTCTCTAAGTAATAATACAGTTTTACTTTCGCAAGACGTAATACACGAAAATCCGAACGATAGTCGTCATGTGGTTGCCATCTTAAAGCGGGAGGGTCTTAACCTGCGCACGCCCCGGAATTGAGTCCCAAGCGACGATAACAACACACGCTAAAAACGCAAAGGCTCATGGGTAAACGCTTGTTTGTAAACAATGACACGCCATGGCCATCTGACGCATTCGCAGGTGACGACACCCCCGCTTTAAAGGGTGGCAGTCGTCGCGCCGCGTCCTGTTCGATATGGGACTCATAGCGACGTATACAACGCGTGTAAAATACATTGTTTATTTACATGAAATTCGAACACGCGCTGCGCGACGACCACCGCGCTTTAAACATTTGCGGGCTGTGTCTGCGGTTGTTTTTCTGATGATTGTGTGATCACTCGCAGCGTATCTTGGGAAATCTGAAGGTGGTTTTTCAAAATATGTACTCATACATTGTGACGTCTAATTACCAGTAACGGAATAAATTGCGTGTCACAAGATAAGTAACAGTCTGCATCATTTTTTTCTTTTGTATGTTTCAACAATCAAATTAATTCTTGGTACTGCATGGGAGATATAACTATGTCAAATAAGCGGTGAAAACCCCGAATATTAGATGATGAACTGTCTGTTCCTGTGTTTATCTAAAATATAAAAATTGTAACGGACATGACACATGTGCACGATGATGGAGTGTAATATATATCGAGTGTTCGATTATTTTAAAGGCCTTTGAAAAAATTCCCATCCTCAATTCCTGAATTTTCATTTGAATTACTGGGAACGGTAATGTTTTCTATGCGATGATAATTCGTAATTGGTGTCATGGCATTGAAAGTAAATTGTTTCACGTGTCACAAGCCACCAATGATTTTATAAATGTCAAAAGACGCATCTGTTGTGTTTTTATGACAATTTTAATCGTACTGTTTTTATTTCCATGTAAACAGCACCTAGACTGTTGTTTGTTGTTATGAGTGTAAACCATGTAAAATTGAATACAACGTTATGTTTATTCAAGTGGTGCCAACATGTGTCACCTTGTCTCACTTTTACATGGATTTAAATAATATTAAAATTAAAAAACAAATGTTAATTATTGTCCAGTCCTTGTTTATCATATAGTATGTTACCGATGGGCGTTGCGATTGGTAACTCCAGCGTTCTAGAGACGAATGGAAGAGTGGCCGCAGTATATTGACATTATTTGACACCGAACACATCCGGCGAGCAAAACAATAACTTTTGAGTATCTACGCGATGGCCATTTAGAATACATTAAATGTACTTTGTTGCTAGCGTAAATATTGTTCACGAGCATTGCTATACTAATGAGACGGTATAAGTAGGATCCAAAGATTAATCGTAGTAAATCCAAAACTGGATAATTTGGGGATTACAAAGCTACTAATATCACCGAAAAACTACGTGTCGTCAGCAGTGGATTTACAGTGGTTGACATTTCGTAACAACGCCCAACGCGACCGAGTCTGTCAGTTATTGAGCTGCTATTGTGAACTCCCTAGGCTGATGGGAACTGACTCTCATAACAAAGCACCGGATGGATGTCGGTAGAATCGGTAACGATCGGGAGGCGTCGGTTAGTTGTGTACCGCTGGTGATTCCGCCAGTTACGGACTGTTTTCTCGCTATCCGCGCATTTGCACAAACCCAAACACATCTCAATAGACTCTATATAGTGACTTCTAACAACATTACGAAGGCTGAATGCCACTTTAAACAGCTAGGAACCGGAAGCTATGGGAGGTGGATCAACGCTAGTCAATTCAAACCTCTTCATAATATTTGTCATAAAGCGCATGAGTTCTACTTGGTGAAATGAATGTCATGTGCAACATTACCCTACAGCGCGAGGAAATAATCCTAGGGCGGAAACGGTTGTTGTCGAATTGCATCTTGGGATGTACGTATTTGAGAAACGACGGTGTTATGGGAGTACCCTCCTGCGGCCCTCTAAATCCGCCACTATAATCATTCTGGGAATTCTGACAGAAAATACCAGATATTTCATTTTCGGGGCAATATACGTGAAACGACCTTTCATTTCCACGGCGATCTAATCATTCATAATGTATGGCCATTATTGAAATTTTTTGTGAAAGAAATATTAAAGCACATGATCATTTAATCGCGCTAAAACAACATAACCATTCATTCTCTCAACAAAGACAATATGACTGGAATCATAAACAAAGTGACCCTTCATTTTGGGAAATATAAACAACATAACCATTGCCTCCGGAGACAATAAATGAAGTGTCATAGTCAAAACAATCGCATGATCTATTTGGCTTTCCAGTATGCTTTGCGTAAGACACGGATCGCTGCACGGAAAATTTAAATTTCATACCGATAAGTAGCTTTTAATGTTATTTTATTGTGCCTCACAGGAAAGTAACAAATACATGTACAGTGAATTGAAATGACACTGAATCTGGTTGTATCAGATGTGGCGATGTATTACCATGATGGCATTATCACATTTAACCTTAACAAAAAAATCACATGAATTCAACGCTTATCAATCGTTTCAGTGGCAGATAACTCTCTATTAGTCAATCGAAGGTGAGACGGACTTTTAAAATGAGCTAATAGACGACTAAGATGACATTCAAAACATGTCATTCATGGCATATAAATAAACGAGTTATTAGCTAATTTGCATAAACACCCTTTCTGTGGCAAATTTTCAGATGACATTGCCTATATTCCTTCATGACAATGAATACTTGTTATTACTCATTAATTATGTTAATAAATGAAGTATTCAAAGGTCAACATCATAACATTGATGTGCACTCTACTTTTCAAAGAATGAAAAAAAAGAGTTTTAATCAAAAAGTGGCTTAAAAGAAAATGATGGATGAGTAAAGTGGTAAATATATATTGTTGGTATTTGCGTATGCATTTTAGAATCTATTCATTCGAAAACGCCCAATCATATAATAGGTAATGAACGAGATTGAATGACTATGTGTCATAAGACGAGACGCATCCCGAATCTATCAAACGTGTTCATTATCGTGATTAAGAAATAAATATATATTTGCAACATTTGGCAAATAATAACGATCTCAGTGTTGCAACTTATTTTGCAGCGTGTCGGGTAATTATTTCTTTCCGACAGTGTCCAGTCTGTTCGGACAACGAGGTGGACAAATCCGAGAACGTGGTTATGAATTCGTCATATGCCATAATGGTCCATAATGTTCGTACGCTGATTAGCCTAGATGAAATATCAATGAAAACAATTCTAACTATTTCCAAGAGAAATCTAATGATCGATTATTTACGTCAATGTCGGACTAAGAATTGTTCATTTCGATGTGCATTTTGAATTGTGTTCGCAAAACAAAACATCATAACCTATGTTTTAAATTGTTACATTACGGACCATACCGACAATGTGACGTGTTGTACACCGGGTTGTATGCGACTTTACAAGCATGGTTTAAGTAACCGGACGAGCGTAACACAGTGTCGTCGTCGAGTTTACTGCCTTAACTTATTTCTTCTCAGTGATCTCTGATCCGGTTCTTCAGATCAAAGTCTTCTTAATCAAACATAGAACTTAAAAGTCAAGTTCACTAACGATTTATAAGTGCATGATTTTATCAATGCCACTTCTGATTTTTATTAATGTAATGTAATTTGTTATATGCCAATTTATGGTTCATATTCATTCTCAAGAGTGAATTACGGCTTATAATTCACTACACAGCCTGGATTCTGACTGTTCAACTGGTCTAGCCGTGTAATAAGTATAAATATGTAACGATTTTCACACTGAAATCATCAAAAGTCAAAGTTTACTGTTACTTTGTCGCCATACCCTCTCGTAAAAAATGACATTATCACACAGTCATGCGCAGTAAAAACGTGTAAATCATTTCTAGAATAAATGAATCTAGATTGTGAGAACGGGCAGTGCATGTACAATTTCGTGTTTTCGTGTTTTCCAAACCGCGCATTAACGAGCATGAGTAAACCGCTGCAAAGTAATAGTCATTATGCCACGTGATATTATTCAACCAATAATAACACTGAACTGATCCTAGAAGGCGTTCTCTAATCCGAGAGAGTCAAGCACAGAGAACAAATAAAAAGGTCAGTATAAAATGACGTTTCTGAAGGCGTATTGTATGATACTTTCGTTATAGCTGCCCTAAAACCAGACACTTACGTGGACCTAGGCACAGTTTCTGTAAGTTGACAATCCATGGCAAAATTTACACTACCTTTTGTGGAAGAATAAATCTATAATTATATATATATATATATATATATATATATATATATATATATATATATATATATATATATATATATATATATATATATATATATATATATATATATATATATATATATATATATATATATATATATATATATATTGATTCGCTCTACGGCGTTTGTTTAAATGAGTGTGGTTTTAAAACATAAACTTTTACAGACTTGATACGATAAATATTAGGTTATTTGGACTAGAAACTGGAATTCCTCTATCGTTCCTGGCCTGTTTAAAAACTGAACCGTCGTGGGAATACGCTTAAGTAGAAATACGAGTATCACAACACTTCTAACTAGATTTGTTATTACCACAAGATGAAGATATTCCCATGATCACTCGTTCGTCGTACCGTAAAGATCAAGCGATAAGCCCAGTGCAATCATGGACAGCTTCGTTTTCTATAATAGGCGGCGTTACGATGTTATATCTGGTCACCTAGGTATATTTGTCGTACGTGCAGGGGTAACTTGAAGAGTTCGGGGTCATTCTGAAGTAGTGATTGGTGATTAAAGTGCCCCCTCACGTGAACCACCTTACCATTACTCATATTTATGACCTGCCTTGATATCTGCTGGATGCGTCCTTAGAAGATTTTAGACTTCAAAACATCTACCCCCAAAGAGGTTACTGTATTTGATACATAGAAGCGATGGCAGACCAAAGAGGAAAAACAGTAGGAAGATTTATACAGATTGTAATAATTTATTGCTCGGCCAATTTTTATTGAATTCAAAAACTGTATCTTTATATATCCAGCTGATTTAGTTATTCCTAGGCAACCCGGAGTTTCGTTCCATACTGTTTGTATTACTGATGTCTAGTGCCAGGTCAAACAATGTCAGCAATTCTGTTATGAATCATCAAAGTACGAAATGTAGAGTGCCATTCGTCTCGCCATGCCCAGTTAGAATAAGACATATTTAAAACTCCTGTCAGGCGACCTTTAAGCCTTTAGTGTATTCATTCATTTATCAATCGATTACATTCGTGGATGAAACGAAACAACAAACAAACAAACTAACTTACTCCAAGACGCATGTGCGCATAACGCATACATAGAGAGTAGTTATCAATCAAAGAAAAACAAACCGGACACCTCCCGCGTATGTCCTGATAACAGTTAAGGGCAAAGAACAACCTTAAGCCCCGACAAAAAATTACGAAAACACTCTCATTAATTGTAAACAATTTTGAAATTGTAGTAGTTGAATAGTACACATTTGAATCTATTAAGTCTATCAAGTTATCTAGTTACATCTTAGTCACCATGTGTTGCCATTTAAATGAAAAAAGAATCAGGCCACGCAGAATAAAATTAGAGAAACACGTGTCCTTGACACGTTGCTATCAATTCATCGGCAGCCACCCATTATTATTAAACAGATACACATAACAGAAGAAATGTAGGTTGTTACGTGTAAATATGTACATATCATTTAACTAACTCGAATGAATGCATAACACACTATTCGCTTGTGTCTTGGAGATCGTATTTATCATTACACGTATGTTTGTTTACAAGTGTTGAAGATACGGCATTTACCTTACTGTAGTATAATGTAACTGAATGGTTACCGCAATAAGTATTACTTTGCGAATTAAATTAAAATGAAGTCTGAATTTCAAAGCTAATATTAAATAACCTTAAACAAGATTTCCGTCGTTCGGGACATTTTAAGAAACGACAGACGTTATCAATGGTTGTGTTCATTCGAAGACCCTTGAAACCAACAAATCCCGGGTCGCTGCTATGAATACAAAGTTCAAGGGCTTTTCCATGCTATTTTCACGAAATCATGTAGGTCAAACCTTATCGTTAATTCATACTCCTAATTCCATCAGTCATGTATCCGCCTATTGATTTCTCTGACCGATAAGAAATCACAGTCTTATAATCGGCAACGGTTATTCATTATTCGGGAAGTTTGATCAAGTTAACGATAACGTTGTTATAAATTGCCCCGCGATTTCCTCGCTATGTGACGACTCATTGTTGTTGGGCATTGCATAAGTCATGAATGAATGCAAGTATGGTTTATGGCGACGACTGAAAATTGAATGAATTCAGTATATAGATCGTAATGTGATGTTCTTTTATTTTTTGAGCGTACTAAATTACATGACCGCTCACGGACGCGGAGAGCAATAACGTGGTTTAGCATTTGCTGATATCGTCCTTTGGGATTCCTTTATTGTAGTCCAGTAAAGAAAGACTTATTAAATTAAATTAAAAATTAAACAACTAATACAGCAAATTGCATTACAAGCAAAGTAACGACATTAATCAATGTTATATTCTCATAAAAGATATATATTTTACATTACATTTACAAATAATTTTAACATTCAGTGCACGTAACTGATGCACCACACTGATATTATACTACCTAGTGCGAAATCCCGTACCAATAAAGCTAGGAACAATAAATGGAAAACGTTTGTCTTTTCTTTTTGGCGAATAATGATAATTATATCACTATATATAACAAATGATCACAAATACTTACCAAAATATGTGATTAATGATCATGTATTCATCTAACATCTCAAATGCAAGCCAGATCATTGTCTGTTCCATTAGTACTTGCGTATAAGTGAAGTCTAACGAGATATTGAATAAGATATGTACACATCGTTGTTGTCTGTAGGAGATATAGATGTGTAGAGGTGTTAAATGCCAAGGGTCTAAGCCGGACATATGTTATGTACAGGTTTTATACGAAATAAATGAATTTGACGAGTGTATTCTGGGAAGTGTGAATACTCTATCTGAAATTATATATGTCGCTATGTAATTACGATCTTTACTGCGGGATTTTTGCAAATATATCACGCAAGTGTATATTTACAGAGCAGTTTAAAAATATTGGATACATTCATATAATTACTTTAGACACGACGCTTGTTGTTGTTATTTTACTATACCTGAGTATGTCAGTTATATATTATGTGTTTTAATTCAATGTGTTGATTTCTAAAACCACCACATTAGTATTTTTTCAGATGCTTACATATCAGCGGACAGCATGTGCTTACTTTCATACATCATATTCAGACATCACCTCTTAGTTGGTTTCTAAGACGTCCATGTATCTTCCGGAATTGATTCTGCTGTTCTGTTTTTCTTTTTTTCGGAATTGTAATTTTTCAAAGTTTTCCCATCGTCATTTCATATTGGTATTCCATACGATCATACCAAAATTACTTATTTTTCAATACTGTACAAATTATCCGTGAATTGAATTTAGGACCAAGACCAAGATACCAAGGAGAAGAATACATTGAGATGTTTTTATTCAAAAGCACCTCATAAATGTGTGTTTCTATTGGTTGAGGGTGTTTCCAAATGCATTTCAAATCTATTTGTTAAGAAATTTCATTAGAAGGCATGACTCATGCTCATTACAACCTAGTGAACAAATTTAAAAAGATTCTTGCAAGTTCTTACCAGGAATACAAATTCCTTGAGATAGTATACGAGTCTGTTTATTCTAATTGTTCCCAATGTTGTTTTAGTCATTCACTATGGCAATTCTAATGATATGGTGGTTGGCGAGATAAGCAGTGTCATCGACAAAGGTTTTGCTTCAATTGTGTTCATGAACACATAACACAATGTGTATGGTGTAGCAACACTTCTAAATCATTCTGTTAAAATTATTTAAAAGTGCCTGGTCTAATGACGCATCAATTGACGGATTCTGCTTATAATCATATTCATGTTTTTTTAGGTACAGACACTCTTTATTTCATAATATCTTTATTAGAAACACATTTTAAAGATGTATTTTAATACAAGCATTATACAATACAACACAATACAATAGACCAACAGAAAATGTATTCCTTAACTCAACTGTCAAGAAATCGCCTCAATCGGGGAATTGTATATATACATGCGATTACCATATAAATTATGGCCGTTTTGATTTATATATATATATTAACAAAAAGCAATGTTAATATACACTCAAACAAATTATTCTTAACTATGCAGATTACAAACACTCAACTCCTTCAAAACAGTAGTGTTCTAATATAAATCGTTTGTTTTAATTAAAAACTTTAATTGTTTGTTGTTTTGTTTTTGTCCTTGTACTTGTACATTTCCTATACCACTTTTGTTCAACGATGGTTGATTTGTTTTTTTATTTCCAATTCAAAAATTAAAAGCGACAAGAAAAAATGTGTCTACTTTGTCTGTAGGTGTTGTGTAGTGTGTTTAGCGTCCGTTCGTCCACGTACAGGAAAAGTACAACACCGATGATTTGAACACCTACACATACCTGGCTAACATTACTTCTCTCATTCATAAAAAAATGAATTGCGTGACGAATATTCTTATCAGTCCTAATAGTAGTATTCGTCAGATACATCCAGACAGACCTAGAGAGCTAGGTCACACAAATAGTGATGGTAATTCGGTCGCATTGCTATAGCAACTACTACTTACGAAACACATCCGCACATGGTTCGTCCTGTCTTGCTTTGTTGTAATATGGTGTTGTGATCTTACATCACATGTAATATAAGGCATCTAGATCCTTTACAAGTCTCTGATCGCAATGACAGCTATGCAGAAAAAAACAGAATTTGAAAAATAATATTTGAACGTTATAGATGCACATAATGTGAATCAGAATACTGATTTTACCACAACTTTCCTGGAAGACCAGCCGTGCGCTAGTACATATGATGAATCTTATTCTACGGTAACACATTATGACGTCGAGCCCATGTGATGTCTACTATATGTGCATTCTCAATGTATCGTGTACGAAATTGTGCACTTAATGGTTGCCTCAAACCGTGGCATAGTACTGGAGATTCTGGCAAATACATGTTGTTCTCGAAATGTACACCAAAATAGTATTCTGCTTTGTAAATTCGCGTTCCGACATGAAACCACACACAACGCTACCACGTCTTTGACATAGGACCCGTGCAATTCTAAGCAAATCTAGTGAAGTAAATCACGCGAGCTTTGAAATCCGGGGGTTGACACTTTTCTTAAAATAAAATAAGAAGTTGATATTCTAATCAGCCATTATATACTTATATACTAGTAAGTAGCTATATCTTTGTGTGTTAGACAATAAAGCAGTGGATTACATGTTTCAAAAGAGTCGAATATACGTATGCACCTAATGTAACACATTGCAACAGCAATAACTCAATTAAAACACATATACCTGCCACTGATCATAGCATACGCATATTGTTCCTCTAATTTGCTATTGAATTAACCTTCCTTGCAGTGGGGTTAACAAATCGAATATACAATATCGTATAACGGGGTCGAAATCCATTACAGGATCTCATGAATATTCATAAAACGAGATTTCAAATATGATTGGGGCTGAAGGTGAGATTACTGACCGGAATTTATTTAATGTAGCTATTAATACGATCAATCTTTGTCATAACGAGTGCCAGTTAGCGAAAAATAATTAAGGGATCTGACATCGTATTATAAATGCCCACGCGTGCCAATGATAGATTATTTTACGCGAACGCTGATCGCCGAATGTACCACTCTGTTTCTTTTCGAGAATAGAGTCGCGATCCATTACTGCTTGCAATGCCATAATTTAACAATATATTGCAAATCATTCTACGTTTATTTATTTTTAGTGACGATTGTGTATAAAAATCATAACACATACGTATATTTTTAATTATTATAGTGAAAGAAGTATTAACAGCTGAAAAAATATCAAATAAATACATACACAGTTGACGAATTGCTAGTTGTTTCGGCAACAACAATACCATTGCGGATTAACATTATAAATGTTGTGTGCTCTCTTTTTGCTGAAGATCAACGATATTTAAGACATAATACGAATTAATTTTCTGGTGTTACTGTTGTTTTCACCGGAGTCGAGTCAGTTAAAAACTAATGTGTCATTCATGTATTTGTCAAAAACGTAAAATCCATTGTTGGACTTACAAACAAATAAAGTATTCATAATGTCGTATATATAGTGGACCAGAAGTTGTAGTATCATGATAACATATTTATATTGAAAAAATAGTAACTACTCGAAATTTTTCTCCTGTTTTTGTTTTATGATGTCCCGATGGTCGTGTCCAATCGACCAGCTTGTAGTATAAATTAGTGGAGAATGAAAATGGTATTCTGCTGAAAAATGTATATCCAATATATAGTATGTTACTTCCAACTTGGTCAGTTGAACATACGTTCTACGAAACATGTACATGCATCAATTGTCACTCCTGCAGAATTAGCCACTGCATCACCTTATAATAAATATTCTACACTATGTTGTCAAGATGTTTGTTTGGCGTGAACATCGCAGTGTAATTATCAGACGCAACTGGGAATTCCGGATCATCACGACTATAATTTGTTTTGCCTTGCAGCGTTGAGATGATTACAAATAAATGCGCCTCGATTGTATATGTTCGTAATTACCGTTGTTTTATCACTCAACGATGACTATAAAGAAATATGGTAATTTTTATCACGAATTTGGTCCACGTGGAAATGAAATTTACTCGCAAAAGTACAGCTAGCTTACTATATTTAAATTGTGAAAATCACTTGTAGGCATTGGCAGAAAATGTGTTTAATCAATTCTGGAGTAACGCAGCGTCTAGCCATTACGAAGTATTCAAAGTTGGAAGATATAACAAACGCACTATAACGTGTCGGCCTCATCAGTCATTGAATGTACCCGCAGTTTTTGTCGACGCGCCGCGCATGTGAAACATTTGAATTGATAAACATTGATTTTCCCACAATCCAATGCGCTCTACTTATGGAAATGACGAGTACGAGTTTTGACCTCCGCCATCTTTGTTCATACGAGTTCCATATCTTGCACATGCGTGGCGCGACGACCACCGCCCTTCAAATTCATAACTATGGTCATATTGGTACTAGCTAATCATGCCAAAACGGCTGTTGTGTACTCTGTCAAAGGCATTCCCATGATGTTTTTGTAAAGATCAACGATATTTAACTATAAGCCCATCTGTCACGAGACGGCAATAAAGTGCAGTGTAACTGACAACAAAACGACTGTTGTGTTCTGTGTCAAAGGCATTCGCATATTGTTTTTTGTAAAAGATCAACACGCGAGAATAAACTACAATTGAACTGTTGTGCTGTGTCCACTGAAGATAAAACAGAAATAAGGATATTGTGCATTTGTAATGTACATCTGACGATATTTAACCATATGTCACGACATGGCAATAAATATTGAAATCAGTCAAGTGTTACTAAGTTTTGCAATTTTGTCCCGAATTCAACGGTTTTCAATTTCTGAAAAATCATTTTTTGATCACGAAACAGGTTATAAATTAAAGTACTGCGCGTATATATTATTTCCTTTTTTTCCTGCTTCTAGTTGCCACGACTGATTATGCACTCATCGTAACCTCTGTACACAATCATAGCGATGCAGAAGAGCGGAATTTGAATAGCCAGATCCACACCAGCTGTCATCGCTAATACGACATGGTTATTTATTTGTGCCAATATCAATTGACGATCGACAGAGGTGAATAGGGCGAGGGGAAAATGTCAATCCGAATTGGGCAGCTTGTTGTTAAGGTAGTGTAATCTGCATAACAACGCAGAAGTTCAAATGATTTAGCTGACATGATTGGCTCTAGGAGAAAACGTCTTTTAAAAATGAAATGGATGAATTTTAAACATTTACGTTAATCGAGTGAAATGCAGTATTATACTTGGAGAACAATTTCAATATATAATTATTATTCACATCAACATGATTTATAATGGCATTATGTTCAATATTACATTACGTTTTTTTATTGAATTCATAAGCCATAAAACATTTTAAAAACATACTTACATAGTCATTCAATCACAAGATGATCGTTACCACTAACGTAAACTGTGGATGGACATCGTTATTCAACATAAGAGCCCCATTGACGTAATTCCCGCTTGTGTCTCGTGTGGCGGATAAACTAATTCAGATATACCGGTAAGAAAACGACGTCAAATAGCTCGTGGGATGCTAAATGCCCAGAATAAATCAGGCATTAATGATTATTCTACATTCCCTCACCCACGTATCCATTAACTGAGCTTCAGAAGTTAATGTATATAGACTAGTCCAGATCCGACATTACCCGGAGTCAGGGCTGTCATACACCTGTGTGTAAATAACGTACTGTTAAAGGCGCATCTTAAGTGTCCATGGTCGAAATATGCTACACTGACCTGAAGCATGTTCTTACACAACCAGTTTAATTTTCTTAGTATTGAGCTATGTTTACCAACAGGGTGATCGAGATAGCAAACGCTTACATTTATGATGATTTATGATGATGTCCTCTCAGTGCCTAGCTGTTGATAAATCAATCATTTCTAACATACACCGGTGTTTTGCCGTACAAGTAAATCGTCGTATTTGGTAATAATTGTGAAAATCGTAACATGAACATAACCAATATACAAATTATTCCCCTTTCTATCACAATCATATTTGAATTGTTCTTACATCATTCCCGTTTTGTCACGTTATCTTCTCATCGAGCTACGTTGTCTACTCTTTCGCTGCACGTCTTGTCCATCTGTTGTATGTAAAGCAGTGCTATCTGTCAGATCGCCCATGGCAATTGTATTTTTCCAAGCTTTTTTTATTATGCTATACTATGCTACATAAGTATGTTTGTTAAAAAGTTTTTGAAGTAGCATATTCCGTTAGAAGATTTCTGTTTTGTTATATTCTTTCAAAATTGTATTTGAATAATATGGTTAATCAGACTTTAAAATTCAAATAACTTCATCTTAACTTAACATAATATAATATATAATAACTTCATTTATATATTTTCCTGTATTTAGTCAATATATCATTAACACAAATGCTTCACTGGTGGTACAAATGGCGAACTTGTGTGTCGGTGTGTTAGCGGTATTCGTGGAGTGGTAAGTTTATATTTGGTCATTGAAAAATGTGTTACATCAATTGGAGCAAATACGTTTTTTTTCAATGACCATCAAGTAATATATGTAAACCTTTTTTTAAATGAATAAAACGGCATTCATACATCAGGTATTGAGCCCACGAAAGTAGACACGCACGTTTTCTCGTGAGTGCATCACAGTTGAGAAAATTGCACGCAAACATGAAATTAATTCGCGTATACAATTTCGCCTATATTAAAATTTCATTTCCGTATAATAGATCTAGCTCTTGATGAAATATGCATGATTCCGTTGTGATAAACAAGTCCTTGCTCCTCATATTGACCCATCCAGTTATCTCGAGAATTCGAGCGCAAGTCATAACGATGTATTTCAATAAACACTCAACTGTACTTGAACTCAATTATTTGATTGGTTGGATGAGTTGCCAATTCATAGTGGAAGAATTACGTGCGCATATCTTTGAGTGGGCTTCAAGATGCTTTTTTTAATAGAATGAAATAGACACACACAATAAAACGGCCTACATTCAATTATGGTTGGAAATACTTTTGTCTAGATTACTGTTTCAATTTTCTGCAGCGATTTTTAATAGGAAATATTAAATTCAACTGATACCAAATTCTAGCTTGTCACACATATTATCCGTGGAGATTTAAAAAAGTCGTTTTGAAGTATAAAACAGAATAGTTGTTTTAAACTGGTGAATTAATGAAATGCATACTACTTATGTAGCATATCTATTGATGATTGCACAGCGTAAATAGCGACAAATATATAGATTTGTCATACTGTATTTTGCGTTTTACAGAATTTGATATAATTGAGCAATGTTGTCTATATTTATTTTTAAATTATGTATGTGTGAGAAATAGCTTTACAGTCTGGACCTGTTCATTGTTAGGTGGCTTGAGTACGTCACAGCGACAGCGTTTCTCGCAAATCCGATTTACTAGTTGGCCACAAGGGAAGAAGACATAGAGATTACAATGTACGACAACTCGGAGAATGTAGAAATTATACTGTTAGACATCTGCGACTTGTCCTTAATCTAAAACCAACATTGCCTCTACATTTTGTATCAAATAATGAGTTCTATCGTTCTCTCTACGCCCACACACAAAAAAATCGACGTCAGACCGAGTCGCGTTTACTGTTCCATCTGTTCGTTAGCCGTCATGCACTATGCAAATTAGATAACTGGTATGTCATAAATATACCAGTCACGTCGGAACACATTTTTTCCCGAAATGGAGATGATATTCAGACAAGTATGCGTCAAGGGGTGACATACGTTTCTCCAGTTGTACACGTTCCGGCGAATCTGGTATATCGTGTAATAGACATTCGCTCAGATCAATGAACACATGACCACGACCGTGTAATTACCTACCAGCGACCGCCATCAACAAAATCAATATATAGGGCTTAGTATTTCCCGCATAAGATATCACAGTTTGCGCATGCTAGCCAATACACCATTAGTCGGTGATTGTCTAAATTAATATTTAGAAATATAGCAGTTTGAATTTTGATTGAAATATAAATATAAGATGAATATTTAACTAAAATTATATATCTGTGTTTAAATATCTTCACAATCTGACAGTTAACATGTTTTCTTAGCATCGACTAGAAAGCAATAACGCTCCAATATAATGCCAACTGTCCGTCATGTTGCGTGATCGTACATATATATTGTGCATTGAGAGAAATGGGATGTTTCCCCATGAACCATCACGGTTAACAATGCCCATGACACGTGCCAGCAATGATGAAGATCACAGATATGCTATGGGAGACACAAGGGGGCTGACTTGAAAATAAAGACATATACGCAGATTCACCCAATGACAAGTAATTTGAGAGTGTAACTTCAGGAATAATGAACACACACATATAAAAACATATATATCTCGATTGTACAGAGTAGCGTACTTGGCAGGCTTTTCTTCTAATAGCAAAACGCTGTTCTCCTATCAATGACCGAGTGTATTGGACGTGCGTATAACGCATGAGCAGTGACACTTCAATGCTGCGATCTGTCTTGAGTGGCAATCCTTTTTTTTTGTCCACCGTGGTCGACTGATTTCAAGTTAGTAAGCGAAGTGACGATTCTGATGAATGCCCTTCTGGAAATTCAAGCCAAATCTGATAATACATGGGCACACCGTTGTTATAAGGTAAGCTATCAAACCACGTCACCTTTACCCAACCGTAACTTGCACCGACAGTTTTTGTTTGGCAACTTTGTCAGGAAAGTACGTTTGTTTTTGTACTGAACTGTCCGTGTATAACTAGTTTGTAAATCCATCGTTCTAAACAATGCCCGTTACTAGCATGTATCTTTGTTGAAAACACATTTACTAATAAGTAGACTGTGTTTGAATAAGAGTATGTTCACGTGATCTAATTGTAGAGTGTAACTTCCCCCTTTACTATTTAGGAAATGAGCATTTTATCGAGCAGCATTCCTCTAGATTATAACCAACCATTTCGAGATCCGCAAGCTGTGTGAAAAGACGGTCACTCTACTGAATTCTCTCAACGGGTGCTCTGAGAAGGAATACAACAAACATGTGTCAGGGTGATACTCCATATAACGTCTATAAAAAAGAGACCATTTTTGGAAGCAATTATTTCCCGTCAACGTACTCGTAATGGGTACGATGACTATTAGTAAAAAAAACAACACTGCATCTTTCAATGGAACACTCGAATTCAACCTTCATACCAGACTATCGTAATATTGGTAGTAGTGGTTAGTTTAGCGATAACGTAACGTCACCCTACGATTAACATTAGTTAGCATTGATGTCACGATGTTGATTATTGATAAATGACGTAATAAAATATAACAATGATGTCATTATTTGGTACTATTAGACTTGAAGTCATGTATTTATTGATGGCTTCTTCGAAAGGGTCAATGATTGGTACTTAGGGTCGATTTATATTTCAATTTATTGCTTCGATTGTTATTAGACGTACGAGACGACATACCGTTTTACAGATACACAATAAAATCAATATCCTGTCACTTAATCGCTTTTTTGACGTTGTTACCATTTGTCACACAGCGGGTGCTCGGTCGTGTCACGTTCTTCAATTTACAACGTAATCTTTTGCAATTTAAGTAATGCGAGATATTAGGTTATTGAAGACTTGTACATTTCTTTTCTATCGAACAAATTAGCCGGGCTTTTTATAATAAAAAGGAAGTAACGGTCAAACTATCCACTTAAGGAGTGGAGTACATTCGTGATGGAACTGATGGAAAGATTCGTACATAAACACTGTAGATTGTCAGCGTGCATGCCGCGCCGAATGCTTTGATGTATTTATAATGTCGTCTGACTCGGAGTTTCGTAGAGAATTATTTTCCACAGTGCTTACCAAGGATTCCCAAATGATTGTGAATGCATTATACGCATTATGTAAAATTTATGTATTTTAAATTATAGTCGTTAAAGTAGCTTTACAAAAAAAGATTGCATAACACCTTTCCATGTTTCGCAGATTGTCTGTATGGCAATGCTCAATATTTACCTTCTATTGAGACTGACCTGTGACATTTTGAAATGGATTTCTCAATTATTTCTTTTATTTCAAAGGCACCGTCGGGTAAATAAGATTAGTCTCTCTGTCTCTCGTTTTTTTTCAGTCTTAAACAGTAAGAATCGTAAAGACGTACGCCAGGGAACACGATCATGTTTATAATATATTGAACGCATACTCGAGGTTGTTAGTTTCGAGCATAAATACTTAAACGCAAATGACGGGGACAATATAGCTCTTGATTTATGGGTTGGTGCATTCAGTCAGACAACGAATACAAAAAAAACACATACAGTAACACAGTTTTTAACGATTGCTACTCCATCTTGTTGCTGTCGGATGTGTGAATCCCCTCGCTAAGGAATAGACAGTGTCAAATTCCTCGCACGGTAGGTGATAAGTTGCAGCGCGCAATTCTATGCTTTACGTAAACGTACGCCAATGAAATTCATGCCCGGGGGAGAGACATGATATGAGTCCAGGCTCGCAAATTATCTCTTGTTTAAGGCTATTCGGCTAGGTTACACGGCGATTCGTGGCAGTAGCAGCAATAAAAGCATGATATCGATTTGGTCATAAATCTTGCATGAATCCTTCGAGAACCTTACTCTACTTATAGATATGAGGCAATCAGTGTATATAGGCGTTTACTGTTATCTTCCTACCGTGGACATGGAAAATTACTCTCCCATACTGTAAAAATACTAGGAATTTGAATATAAATAATAATTATTAATGTTTACATTATGCAGTTAAAAAAATGAATAACTATAATCTGGATGAACGTTTTTGATCTACCATAACGCCGTACACGTGTGCGAACTGATCTCCTGCATTAAGGGTCAGTCGAACACATTCAATTCTGGGATGTCTGACAACATTCGAAGGACATTTAGCGATCTAATACCTTCATGTAACTGCTGACAACCAACGTTATCGATGTTGTGCTTCATTTACCGTGACTGATCATAAATTACAACCACGTATACAGCTGTATACCCAGAAATAAAGTGAAGCTTTCCCAGAAAGTGTTTACTTTCCAAATATGATACCAGCGTAATTATTATAGCCATGTGTAATATCAGGCGTTTTGAAAGAAAACAATATTAACATATTTGAATTACTTGACGTAAACGTTTTGTTCGTTTACAAGCAAGAAACTCTTGTTCATAACTGTACAAGAGATTAACTAACTCGTTTTTGGTTCATAACCTGTGTACCGACGCATGAATTCACTGTCTGGCCACCAGAGCATAACGATATATTCTAATTTGTAAGAAAAGTATGTTTTTTTATAATTATAGCAACATTCCGTATACTAAATCTAGATGAAATAGCCCAGACACTGATACAAAATATGATTTATTGATTAGCCTGATTGCCTAAAGTGTGAGATCATGCGTGGAAATTTCGCTTGTAGCGATATACATCAACAAGATATAGAGATAGATCTCCCGATCCGTAGCTAGAATGTCGCTGGATGTAAATTGGAAATGCCATCACGAGGATTTTTTTCTAAATATTTTTTCGTTTCATATTCCTTTCAAATTTGATTTTGGGTTTTGAATAACAAACCTTCTTATAATATTCAGATGTCATGATAATATATATATATATTCATGCTACCATTTTAGAATAAAATTTTAAAACACAATGTTTAAAAGAGTTAAATAATTATTAATTTATAAGTAGCAGAATTGGTACTTGAAGTTGTCATAAATAAGTTGTAAGTCGACATCATAAGGCAAACTTGGTGTTGTAGTTATAACTGGATGTTGAACATATTTCCAAATGTCATATTAGAATACATTTCCAAAATCAAAAATACTTTAATTTTAATGTTAAATCTTTTAAATTAAAATGCTGATTAGTTACATGATATGATTTTCATATAAGTATATATATATATATATACAAACATGTACTAGAGACTGTGTCAATTAATTGAATCAAAACATACAGTAAATAATAAGAAGTTATTACGAAAATAACCTTATTATTATCATCTTTCCCTTCGAAGGATACATCATAGGAATGCCGAAATCCAAAAACTTCAGAACAGAATCAGCGAACGTCTTTGTGTGGAGTTCGGTCAAACCCTGGTGGCAGCCATGTTTGTTTTTATTATTAAAGAACGCGTACGCGCGTAATCATTCCATATTTGGAATTCGCATTCGTTACGGCGTTACGGTGACAGATGTATAATAATAGCACATATTAGAATGCGACACAAACTGACACAAGTTTTCGGAACTACAAACTGAGGCATGGAGTGAAATGACTAACCGAAATAATAAATAGCAAAGTAATGAAGATAGTACAGTTATTCGCATACTAATAAGAGTGTAGTTATATAACAGACACAGAAGAGGTAAAATCAGCTAAGCGATTCAATTGTATTGAGTTATTCCACACAGTAAAAAAAAAACGATTCTCTAAGGCATGTTGTTGAGAATCATTTAGCAAGAAAGATTTCCAAACATTCAATTATACAGAAACTCGATACTGTCAATCAGTTCCCAAATACACAGTATGGATTTTTCCACTATGTATGCAGAATATAAAACTCATTATCATTCAATCAGTTGATTGAATCACCTCTAGATAGAAACAGTCATTATAGTAATGAATACCCACGTTGAGTTTATGTTTATCACCTCTGTCTGCCATTCCACTCAATGCATCTGATGCCGAAGCTTGTAACTACTAAAGCTTATGGCATCGTTGTTACGTAAAATGCAAAATATGCTTCCATTAACTTAATCGTTTTTGAATCACAAAATATTAGCACCATCGTTTTCAAAAAACGGTTATAAACTTAAAATCACATAATCTCAACACGCCAGTTAGCTTGAGGTAGCAGGGGGTTTGTAAAAAAAACTTATTCAATAATTTGACGTGGGTAATTTACTATAATATTATACTCTGGTCTTTCCAAATACTAATTCATAATGATACTTCTATTTTAGGTATGCATGTCTCTTATGAATATAATCAGTTCCAACATCATGAACCAATATTTAAGATCGTAAGTACAGATAATGTTATCTGCAAAAAAACTAAGTTTTTTGAGATTTGCTTTCCCCTAATGATATTATATGCAACGATTTCAATAACACAATAAGGATCATATTTCTCGTGTTTTTATTACACCGGGTACAACATTCAGATTTCCGCAAAAATCACGCGCGCACACTTGAGGTGTCATTAGCGTTTCGAGAAATTAAATATTTGCTTATTTAAATGCAGTGCGGTAGATATTTGCATAACAACGCAATCGATTCGACTGCCATGTTTTAATTAAAAGTAAACCTATGAAATCAAAGGTCAATAGCTGAACTCCATGAAATGCTACTGTGTACTGTATCTAGACGTCAGTGAAATAGTGTACTACTCTCAAAATCTCTCAGTATACGCGTTTAGCAGCTCAGTAGCTATGGTGGTCTATGCAGTACACATGGGAATCAAAGTAGACGTCTTAATTCTAAGCTGTTAAATAAGAAATGTCATGCTACATTGATTAACTTATTAACTACATTGATTTGATTATTAATTCACATAAAAAATATATTTCCATACACACACGCATGGGTTTATGGATTTAGGTGACACAAATAATCACAAAAACAAAATTAGGTACAATGGCTTCTAGAAGTGTACTACCCGAGTTTATGGCTTAGAATAAAAAAATGTAGCTTGGCATGTATTAATTATAGAAGTACAAGTGTCTTTGCAGATGGTTTGAAAGAGATCCGTACATGCTACAAACGGGAGATTGACTTTGGAAACGGTTTGAAAGAGATCCGGACATGCGGGCTTCTGAAAATTATGTGTCCCATCTGTATCATTCTGAGGTCTATAATTGCATGCATTGTATTGTAGCTATATCAGTTGTTTTATGCAATGTTGATCTTGGAGGAAACCTGATATGCAGATTGTAGCTTCGAATTGTGATTTAATTGACCGGATAAACATATCTCGCAACCAAATGCAGAACCTTGGTAAACATGATCGTGTTGTGTTACTTTACACAATGGGTTTGCCTCATTGGATCAATATTGATTCGCATGAATATATAATTTCACGTGTTAATACACGGAGCTTGGATTAAATTTAAACTGTTTTCTAACATTTAAATCTTCAAGACACAAAAGCAAATTTAATTACATATCACGTGACATACATCTTGCTATTCACACTCAACTTCTATAAACAAGGAAGTAAATATTAGTCATTCCAAATAAGTCAATTAATACACGGAGACTGTTATACAAGAATGTGACGTTTGATTTGAAATAAACATGTACGGGATGGATATGTTTACGCTACGGACAAGCAATGGAGTCGCAATGCTGCCATCATGAATTCATAGCCATGGGATTATACAGTAAATGACATCATTTATTCGAAATACAAATAGCAAAAATAGCATATATAAGACAAATAGACTTGAACTGCACCTATCAACACAGTGATCGATGAAGCATCACCGGCGCATTGTGCATAGGAACACTAATTGATGCCCACCACACGTACCTGCAGTTTATGGTCATCGAATCTTGTCCTAGTATTTGGAAGAATATACAATAATAAAGCAAAATCGGATGGATGCTTCGTAATAGATTTTTCTCCAAAGTAGTCATTCACCATGCGGTTCTTCTATTATACGTGGCAACTGGAAAGATGTTTGGAATACTAATGATAAGCTCCACAATGACACGCAATACCCATTAGCGCACGCACACAACACCGGCGGAAATCAGCTGCACCGTTTGATATGTAGCGATAGACGATTTAACCTCGGCAAATAGATGCCAAACTATATTATTTCTATCAGAGACACAATAATGTTGCTGGCTATATGTATAAGGTTGCAAAATTGGGATTTGCGCTGTTTTTAAATTTGCAGTGTAGACCACGAGATAATTTTTTTCTAATAAATATTTTTTTCTAATAAATGAATGCCGAAATAATCAGATATGATTATACAAAGAAAAACTAATCTCATAATAATGTTTACTCATGTCACTGAGGTGTTCATCAAAAATGTGATATTTCTAATTGTCAAGGCTTGGGTTGAAGCCGTATGCTGTTTATAAAAATATACATATCAAACACGTGCTAACATATAATATCTGGCTGTGCCGTCCGTACGGGTAATTCCTTCTGATTTCCCAATGATTTTTTTAATGTGTTTTTTCAGTTCACCGTTTGTTATCTAATGTTTTTTTTAGCCGGCTTCACAAATTCACATTAAGGATTACGAATAACGATTGGATATGGCTATTTTTTTCTACTTCTACCTTATCCACAAAACTACCCATTCGGTAAGTAATCTGTGCATTTAAAAAAACGGAAAAGATTTAAAACATTCTTCGCCATAAATCACATTATACTCATATTTTCCAAACGTCGTTAGAGATATGTATTGTCTTATACTGTGAAAAATAGAAGGAAACCACCGATCCATGATTGTACGCAGTGGCAGGAGAGATTGTGATCTTCCTTACACTGAAGGAAATAATGCTTCACGTTTCAGTTGCATTAATCATATCACAAGAAAAATGTCAGTGTGTGTGTATATATGATTTATCACTTTGGAAATAACACTCGTCCAAACACAGGAAGCATATTATGTGATTCTAACGAGTAATAACATTCAATAATTCTGCAGTGTGATATATATATACTCAATACAACGGAGTGTTGCAGTGAGTTCGTTTTTAACTGTATGCCAAGTTGTAGGTGTTATATAATTTCATAGTTAGAATTCTTTCGTTTCAATGTTACAATAAATACAATAAATCAAATAAATATATATGTGATTTTGTTTTGTCGTATGCCACGCTTAAATAAAATAAATGAAACCTTTTTTCCGACCAACGCCGAACAACTCCGATTAGTTGAGTCGTGCAAGCAGTTAGTGAAATAAGACACGGGATGTTAAAATAGTTTACGCACACATAATATGTGTTTCTCGTCATTTATACACTTTGAGTTAACAGTTTTAAGTAAAAATAACTATTATTCCATATCAACCCTTTTAGCTGTTACCTCGGCCGTATTGTTATTTACCCATGTCGATATCATGTCGCTCTAGATTCGCACCTATCATTCATATATAGAAAAATACAATTATTTGAGCAAGCCCTGTTGTTTTAGCGCGGTGTAGGTTTATTTTCAGTGGCATTGCAGACACTATTATGATTGGTAGAAATCAGTGAATTGAAGTGGTTGCAGTTTTGATGTTTAGTGTAAAAATCTACTGCAAATATACACGTCACAATACTCGTGTAAGTACGTGACTCAACATTAAACTAAAGGCGATACCGTGTTTATCATAGTTTTATATTTGCATAAAAAAACACAAGTCAATTCCCACGAGCAGTATATATACCTGGCATGATCCACTACGTTGGGTTATATTTATTATAAACACAATCTACCAGCACTTCTGGGAAATCTCATTTTTCACTCGTTGTGTCGTGCATTTATTGTATACCCCTTTTGATGAAACATGTATTTATTTATATTTTCACAATGTACATATTGCGTGACATACAAATTAGACGCCCATCTATATATAACACGTGTATACACAAACTAGTTTATTAGAAACTGTTTCCCGGTGTTACCGAGTATCAATTATAAAGCATTCTAAGAATGTGGCAAGGCATCTGTCTTTTGTAATTTAAGTCAGTCGTTTTCAATTTCAGATTCCATACCACACGCTGCTAATCCATTTAATCTAAATTGCAAGCGAATAAGTTGGCGAAGGCATTTGCTGTCTCAGTTACCGCCATCTTTACATATCTCTGTTTGCAAAAAGCACCGGCCTAATTACAGCTAGCCAATATTTCATAACCTCGTTCACGTGCCAGTAATCAAACAACTATTATGTAACGTTTTATAATCATTTTTGTTGTAATTAGATGTAGGAGTTCGTAAGTATGTCGATTAATGAGTATAGCTTCACGATACGATAGCATATGGATCAAGTAACACATCTGATTCCGGATAATATACTAGTAACTACATAATTTGGGAATGGTTGCATGAATCATGTTATAAAAGCGAATCTTGGGTTTTTCGTGATGTTAAGCCTCCAAACACGAATACATAAATATGGCGATCCACATGCGCAATCCAATGCGGTTACGTCATTTCTAACTGATTCCATTAGTGGTGTACAGTCACAGACAGATCAAGTCAAATTACCAAAGAAAAAGCCAGGGCAGCACGTGGGCGCAGAGTTCGCCCCATTAATATCACCAATACAGTGTACTAAAAGACCAGATTGCACTTCATAATCTTCTATGCAAAACACACCGCGGGCAACTACGACTTGAACTCTTTAAATAAACCTTCGTGGAGGCTAATTAGGAAGTCGGGCGGATATCGAGTATCACCCAAAAAAATTGTATTTTTTTAGATACTGCAAATTTGATACCAGAAGGATTAATTTGGATTCAGTAGAAGGAAATGTGAGACATGGCAAGTAAAAATATCACCAAGAAAAAAATATTGTCAGATAACGTGCAGAGTATAAATGAAAACAAAGTGATTTTAAGTACGTATAGTTCTCCTGCTTGTTTTTCTTTTCAAAAAAAGGAGCCGGAAGGCATTATGGAGTGATACAGAAATCTAATATTAATATTTGCTCTTCAGTGGACATCAACATGTTTTGGAGGACTTATAAATATAATACTAATTAGTGGTGCAAAAACAGTATTTTATGTTGCATGTCGTATTATGAAAAATATAGAGGTGAATATATGGTATAACTCAGTGTTTTGGCGAATCGACCATGGAGTGCCTGACAGTAGAGCAACCACTGTTGAGACTGTGGTTTGTTTCACTAGTACGGCGACACCACATCCTATATTCTCTATAGTAATACGTTATGGCAATATAGAGTATAAACAATCTCGTTTTGAGAATTGATCCTGTTGTTGAAAAAAAAATAGATTGGCTGACAAACGTACGTGCTATCATACTACGTCCCATCTATTAAATTGGTTGAAACATGATTGTCGATCAATAACAGTCTCGTTCAATTATATAACAATTTCCATGTAATATCTATGTTTGTTTATGTCTGATCGTAATTTCTGTCAAATGACATTTTTATAACACGTTATTTGTGTAATCGTCAACTTTATCTAAACTTTATATTGTTCATCTTGATAGTTTAAGATGAAAATGCACATGTAGCGCTGTTAAGGTATCGACTCAGTGAATTGTATCGTTACTGCTTAAAATATATATAATACAAATGCCCAACTTGAATTATATTTTGATTGAAAACGTCGTGCATTGGGTATCTACTTCTTTTTTACGTTCTGGAGGATTAAATCATTTGATTGTTGTGTTTAGTGATCAAATGAGATTTAGTAGCAGTATCGTAGTTCAGACAATTGTCTCAGGTTAAATAGTGTGTTGTATAATTGGGTTGATCCACCAACAAAACGTGACCATGATATACCCTGTCCAGGCACAGTATGAGCGATACTGCCCGGAGTATTTAATGCTGCACTGGGATGCAACGTATTGGATTCAATTTGAATTTGTATATTATAGTTAGTTGGGAAATAAATACGAAACACTGCATAGAATTTTGCTCAGTTAGTGCGAAAAAATAATTTGCCTGAGCATAAATCAATAAGGGTATTATACCCATGAAATATGACACCAATGAATACAACAATCAATCACATTACTCCAATCAATCATGACCAAACGTTCACAGTTAGAACTCTACTGTAGCAATGTGAAGATTAGTGTAAATATTATCGGTTATGTGTATGCCAGTTAGAAAACATGCAATGCAACAAGTAAAAGAAATACGATATGTTTGAAACTGACAAGACAAGTAAATTATAAATTAGTTTAACAACATTCTATAATTACAATGAAGGCAATATTGATCAGTTTCAGTTTTCTTAAGGTACTTATACCCACAAAATTATAATTTACCACCTTTTAAGACGTAAATTAAACCAACGAGATATGCGCATTGAATTATTGGTGCGTACGGAGTCTCAAATTTAAGTTCATTATTTCTCGCAACATATGCAATGTTAGCAGGCGTTTCTTTCGACATATTTTTACAACAACTGCTAGCCTAATGATTTATTTTGTATCGAAAAATGGGCCTTACATGAAATGTAAGCGCGTGGCATTGTGGGAGAAGTCTGAACAATAATTATATTAATCTTTTAGTTGGTTTTAAGGTAGCGGGACTATTATTTGCATACTTGTTTTCATCTTCTAATTGTGACTAAATGACTACAAATAGACCCGGGAAAGTATATATTTTTAGAATCGCCAGACTTCAAGCTTTTCACAAGTGTATTTTGCATGCCCGTATCTGCATTCTACGACGCGTTACTCAACCAAAGGTGACAAATTACTTTTTCTGTAAAAAAAATAATAACGCATTTATGCTGGCGATAAGAAGTATTTTTTCACTTTTCCTAGTTGTTCAATAGTCTGGTAAATTGAATGTGTCTGGTTAGTTTTATTCAAGCAACGCGTTTTAAAAAATAGTGTCCTGAATGTCAATTACTGTTTTAGTCGCATTGCCCCCAACTCAAACCACAACTCGTTGGTAAATAATCAATGAAATAGTTTGTCTGGACACATTCAAGTTCCTCTCATTGTCACCTTAAAGCTGTTAAAATTTGGTGTTAATCCGACGACAATAAGTATACGTTATTTTTTGTTAAAGACCTTGTATTTTGAAAAGCATAAACTCCTAGAAAACGTCCATGAAGTAACAGCAAAGATTTTCAAGCTTGTTTATCAACACAATCAATTTGTTTTCCCATCAAGGTCTGTTTTACCATGTGTAGGGACATCCAAATGTGTAAGGCTATTGGAAACCAAAAAAATAAAGGAATGGGATAGCTATAATTGGATAAATTCGGCATATGAAAACACCAAAATCAATGATTTTTTTCAGTGGCTGTGTGACCTTGTGTCTGACACATTCATATGCAAATGACTAATCTGTGAAACAAACAGGGGCGGAGACAAACCACTCAAATGTTTGGAAACACTCATTGTGTGTCAGATAGCTACTGATAACACATCCTAACATTACTTTGTCTTGAGTTTATCTTTGAAACTTATAGGCACACAGATTAAACCTGTGTTGTTGATTTTGGAAAACACTACTGAGGCTGCCTTGCTTCCCTTCAGAAAATCTACATTTTAACCAACTTACATGACATTCTATGTTATATTGACTTTATCATATGAAAGTTTATGGTGCATTTCATCAATCAATAAATAAATGTGAAAATCGTAATTTTCAACACAAATAATAGTCTCTCTACCTTAATTATTTGAATATTACTTAAGGTAGCGGGACTATTATTTGCATACTTGTTTTCATCTTCTAATTGTGACTAAATGACTACAAATAGACCCGGGAAAGTATATATTTTTAGAATCGCCAGACATCAAGCTTTTCACAAGTGTATTTTGCATGCCCGTATCTGCATTCTACGACGCGTTACTCAACCAAAGGTGAAAAATTACTTTTTTTGTAAAAAAAAATAATTACGCATTTATGCTGGCGATAAGAAGTATTTTTTTCATTTTTCCTAGTTGTTCAATAGTCTGGTAAATTGAATGTGTCTGGTCAGTTTTATTCAAGCAACGCGTTTTAAAAAATAGTGTGCTGAATTTCAATTACTGTTTTAGTCGCATTGCCTCCAACTCAAACCACAACTCGTTGTTAAATAATCGATGAAATAGTTTGTCTGGACACATTCAAGTTCCTCTCACTGTCACCTTAAAGCTCTGACAATTTGGTGTTAATCCGACGATAATAAGTATACGTTATTTTTTGTTAAAGACCTTGTATTTTGAAAAACATCCTAGAAAACGTCCATGAAGTAACAGCAAAGATTTTCAAGCTTGTTTATCAACACAATCAATTTGTTTTCCCATCAAAGTTTGTTTTAACATGTGTAGGGACATCCAAATGTGTAAGACTATTGGAAACCAAAATAATAAAGGAATGGGATAGCTATAATTGGATAAATTCGGCATATGAAAACACTAAAATCAATGATTTTTTTTCAGTGGCTGTGTGACCTTGTGTCTGACACATTCATATGCAAATGCTAATCTGTGAAACAAATAGGGGCGGAGACAAACCACTCAAATGTTTGGAAACACTAATTGTGTGTCAGATAGCTACTGATAACACATCCTAACATTGCTTTGTCTTGAGTTTATCTTTGAAACTTATAGGCACACAGATTAAACCTGTGTTGTTGATTTTGGAAAACACTACTGAGGCTGCCTTGCTTCCCTTCAGAAAATCTACATTTTAACCAACTTACATGACATTCTATGTTATGTTGACTTTATCACATGAAAGTTTATAGTGCATTTCATCAATTAATAAATAAATGTGAAAATCGTAATTTTCAACACAAATAATAGTCTTGCTACCTTAAGGGTTTTTTACAGCAAATACACGACTCTTTTAGGGGAAATTTTGGAGATAATAACCGGGCGTAATTTGATCAAATAATTATCTTATTAAAACAGTCGCATCAGTATAGTACTAGAGTTGCATCGTTGATGACACCCTCGAACATTATTTCAAGTCAAATATTATAACCTGCAGTCCAGTTATCAACATGTGTATGACTGTATTTAGGGAAATTAAATATGAAACCATGAAGGCGCAAATGATGACTTCGCAATCGTGGAGTTTACCGAACAATAAAACAACGCTGGTAAATCTGCTATTGCTTGTTTTTCACGTGAAAAGTATCACACTCTCATATTTATTCACGCTAAAATATGCAAAATACGCATATATCCGAATGCCGCAGATGCATTATTATTCCAAGCACGTTAATGTCGAATATTTGTACAACTCATTATCTCATAGCATCGCCAACACGAAAATGCTCTTAACAAAAGTAGTGTTAAAGTGTAAGTTTCAAAAGTTCGTAGTGCGTGCAAATGTTCATTTCTAGAATATTTTACACTTAACAATTAAATACTACATTTTAGATGCATGCTTCGCCAGTAGCACACTTCCTGTACCTTTGAATAATCTACGATATCTGAGAGACATTCGCAATTTAGCCCAAATATGTATGTTGATCACTGTGTGTTTTCAAATCTTTGCTTGGGCCGCTTGACAGTATCAGATATAATTGGTTCAAACCGTCCTTTTATTAATACCCCTTTATGTAGTTGCCCAGTTCAGTAATAATGCGGCGAAACAGTGCAGTAACCTTCATGAGTGGTTTAGACAAGTCGACATAATAATAATTGACACTTATGTATGCATTATCCTTTTTATTATTATTATTTTTATTATTACTGTTATGCTTGCTGTGTTTAGTTGTCTACATTTGTACACGCCATGTCTATATATTGCTTGTTATCAGGCACGCTGTCAATCATAGATCAATTCTGATGTGTAATCCTCTATGAAAATATTTAACAGACGAGGGCAATGTCCATATAGCTATAGAAAACTCGCATGTGTGGGTGTAAACTAATAATAATACGAGGATGAACGCATAGTGAATTGCTACTCCAATCATTGGCTGAGTGGTTCTTCCAATGTAATAATCAGAGTCAATTAAATGATGATAATACTCATTGTGAACTCCTCTGAAAATGTGCGGCTTTGAACAAATGCACAGCTCAACATTCAGCTGCATGGCAAAACATCGAGGTAGCTGCGCAGCCCAATGCCCATGTAGCTGCATGGCTCAACATCACGATGCAATGTTCATATACAGGTAACAATACAATATAATAGTTATGTAGCTGTATGGCTCCACATCAGTATATGCATGGCTGTAAATCCAGGTAGCGGTGTTGCTCAAAGTTCTGGTAGCTCCACGGCTCAATGTAAAGATAGCTGCTTGGCCCATCGCTCAGTGTCCAGTTAGAGGCACAACTCAATATATAGCTGCGTGGCTATAGATGCACGTCTAGATTATCGAGTAGTTGTATAACTCAACGGCCATGTCTCAATGTAAATGTAGATGCATATCTCAGCGTCCGGGCAGTAGAACGATTCAGTATTTCTGTATACATGTATGCACGAATTTGTAATTAAATGTAAATACCACTTTCCTGTCACACGCATACCCCTCCCTCTGAAAAGATTCCACATACCATTCAAATAATTGATAATTGATCAGTCATTTACAGTAAGAGAGTCTCTCTGTTATTTCGGAACCTGAGAGTGCAAGTTACTTAAAAAGAAGATCTGAATAAATAATCTGACGGATGTCCTGACATATATTATACATTTATATTATAATATTTTATAATTTCTTTCTCGCTGCTCTTCCAAACCCAGGTTGCGTGAGATTCTCCTCAATATACGTCTGATGTCTATTATTCAATTTTCCAACATTAATACAAATATTTCCTTTCAATCTCTGAAATACAAATCCCGTTGAATAACCAGATAAAGATTTAACTCGGGTTAATAGCTCCCATCGATTGATTTCATTCTCATGCTACGCTAGACAATAAATTCAATCAATAACCAATTGTTGGCACGGCGGATTTACCCATACAACACTCCTCTTCATGCAACCGTTCAAAACACGCTGTTCTACTCAGTCTGGTACTATTGCAGCCTCGGCACAGCATGTGCGTCAGTCGTTTCCGACAGTACGCTTGGACGCTTTGTAATATATCGTTTTTAAAGTTCAGTGTGATTTCATATCGTCATAATGTGCTGTGTAACCCGCGTGTGATCATTAATAATCCAGAAGATCTTCCGTAGTAAACGTTGACGGCGAGGTAAGATGGGGGTAAATATTTGCTAGAATGTTACGTTATATATACTGTATTTATCCATGCATGGAGGTTATCGTGGCGTGTCTGCGTAAGCATATACATATACGTTGGTTTTAGCCCGTGATAAAATGAAAATACTCACTTGGATGCCAGTACCGTAGTATTTTGGGTATATTTCGGTATATTTTTCGCAGTTTTTGTGGTTTCACGGACGTATACATACACCTAATTCTACAGACCAATGGTGTACATTTCAGTATGGTAATATGGCACACGGTTTCTGTGTGGTGCACCCATATGCGTTGTATTGCATGATTTACCCAGCCCATCGCACACTTCTCGTACCGCTCTAGCTGCGTTGCTGTGGTTTACTAATAACTAGGCTAGCAACACCTGCCGGGAAAATCCAACGCTATATTCCAGCACACGATCTACTAAAGTGTTTCTTAATAATAACAATAAACATAATGCACATCGTCATACAATCTAGACTCTGTTGCTGCAGATGTTGAAATATTCAACATAGTTCAAAACGTGTTGCCTGATAGGAACATGATCGCTATGCGTGTTTAGCACCTGTTGGTGTTCGCCAAATTGCCGACTTTCATTGCAGCGGTTAAATAGTTCAAATTTGTGCTCAAACCCACCCACAAAGATTTGATGAGTCAGTTACAAGAACAATGCCACACGCCATAAATGATTCATGCTCTGCTTGTCACCGCTGGCGGTTCCATGATGGAATGCCCGAAGTATGAAGCGTGTTTTTGTAATTATTGTTTTCACACCCCGAGTCGCATAGTATACTCGGAATTGCGGAACACGATGTATCTTTATTATAGTAAGACCACCGGCGTGTTTCCGTGTTGAGTCGGCGTATCGGCAGTTATGTAGTCATGTTCCAAACATATCCACTCGTGGTCGTTATTGATCGCGTTTTTAGTTCGTGCAAGCTGTTGGAATCTAATTTACACTATACGGCTTCGATGACCCGCTGTGACCTGTTTCTGAAAGAATATATTTGCGTTGAGTGTTTCATTATAATATTTCTATGCTATTTAGCCGTACATTATGACAGGTGGGTCTTACGCACACGACCTTATTCCATTGCTAATTATAGTGGTCTTCGTCGAAATATGAGGTTTTTAATATACAAAATATATATCTAAAAAGCACCACCACCGCTAAACCGTTATAAAATCCTGTTTCTATACTATAAATGGTATACATATGCATATGTTTCTGCATAACGAATACGCTTAAATTAGGTTGACGTTTCGTTGAAAGACTGGTTCATGCTTTTTAGGCGGTTGTCAACTATCACCTAGATACGAGATGAACAATCATTTAATTTTTTGGGGGATCTATTTTTTAAGAAATCTAAGCTACATATTTCTTGTATGCTCTTAATATTTCTAAATAGCCTTCAAAACATTCTTCGGGGGAAAACGTTATAATTTTTTTGCAGTGTACGTTTGAAGTTAGCTGCTGTAATTCTGGCTGAAACGTATTTCTAAAAACGAATTTCTGCAAGACAGCTTTCCAGTATTGAACACAATCTAAGTCGTAGATTTTCATCGGCGATTTCCGAGTTGTTGGGCATCATACAGCGTGAAATCTTCTTAGAAGCATTAGTAATTTATATGATATTGGCTGTAATATTACAGTGAAACCCTTGTAAATTTGAAGAAAGAGTACAAATCAGTAACTTAAAAATAAAAACCTTGTTGAAAATGCGCGCTTTGAAAAATGAAAGAGTGTTTGAATTTACTTTCTCACCTCCTATTGAAATGATAAGGGTCATGATCACGCTCACATTGCCTCTTGAACATGACGTTTGTATGAACTCACTGAAATCCACCCATTGCAATAGAAAGTCCGGTTTCCACGCCACAGCATCGTCAAAATGGAGAACGTTGCGGCAGCTGTTTCAGTTTAAATTCACGAATTCCGCTGTATTGTATTTCCCCTGCTACCAGTTATTAAGTTTTTGATCAATTTCGTATTAAAATACACAGACAATTTAAATCTTTTTAATAGGAATAAAATAAATAAATCCGGTCAGCAAAGCGTGCACAACAACGCGCACTCGTTAGTAATCTCGGATGCTGAATATAGCGATTGTGTATGCTTTGCAATGCAGGCAGATTGGTATTCATCAAGTTGAAAGTACTCTTGTATACATTGAATAACGTCGTACAAATATTAACCTTCGTCGCGACCCAAACACCCCGCCGCATCTACGCGACTAGTCCTCATCGCCAGGCACTTTGCCTCAGCGTGTAGTCGCGGAATATTTTAAGTAGCAAGAAAGATGCACTATGAATAGACTTATGAAACGTAAATCATATAATACATTTCTCATTTACTTGTCTTTCATTTCCTCTACTATCGCTGTAATTATCTTTCCATATTTTACGACGTGCTGAAAGTCGTTTTCTCGCTACCGGTTTCCGAGTGGCAAGATGACTGTAGACGTGACGTCCTTTATCGTATAGCGTGTATACGTCATATACCTCGCCACTCCGCGCGCGTGTCGCAGCGCTTGAACCTTCACGGTATTCATGCGCAGATGTGCGTCATCTGCCCAGGAAACCATCTGAGGCAACGTTTATTGCAGTAATACATAGGTGTTTCAGTTCGAACTACAATTATCGCGGTGTCTGTCAAATTTCAAATAAATAAATGTGCTATTGCTGCTTGTGGCAGAGAATAAACATTCAAAGCGCAGGTAGTCTATTATTACGAGCACACGAACTTTAAAATAACAACGAGCGGTAAAGGCACTTTTAAAGTGGCCTATTTAAAAAAAGGTGAGTTTATGCACGAGACGAAACTAATATGTTTGAACTCTAGCAACTGTTGCACGATCCCATCGAGGGAGATTGCCCTTGTCCTTTGTTCCACACAATACAGCCCTAAATACACCAAAGAACTCATGATAATCCTACTACTGAACTTTACTATGAATACCAATACAACTGAAATGAATTTGTAACATTTTAAATTATCAACTACAAAGTACGATGCTAGTTTTGCCGATTTTACTAACGCTTCATTTTCCTAACTCGCAATAGACTGACTGTGTGCGTTTTTTTAAGTCGCCAGAATGTGGACCCACGGTCGCCGCCTCAAACAATTAAGCCGAATTATTGCCACATTTTCTTCAAGTTTTCAAATCCAATACTTACCTTCCATAGAGTGGTATGATATCGAGATAATTACAGAGCGATATTAGCGTTTATTAGTGAGACGAACGTGGCAGAAGATCGTATGACTTACTTACAACGTGGTACTTGTACTCATAAGACACCAGTTTATTACGCCTGCCTTGATTTGAGTTGACCTTGATATTAGTTATTGGACATCAACACGAATGATTAGCTTTAGATTTAGTTACAGAACGGGGAGATTACTATTAAATGGATGCAGCTGGTAAATTTCAATACATATCTAAACAGCGTGAATAATAAAACGGAACGTACTAATTGTTCGATATCTGCAGCAGCGTTATTTGTAAATGCACCAAGGTAAGCATATGGCGTGAATACACGACTGAATGACTTTAGATTTGGGTTTCAGCTTTAATTGAAATCATAGCGTGGGCTGATTTTAACGCTTTTCGTTTCCGCAATCCGCAAGTAATATCAAGCTCATGTACAACATTTGCATATTAGTGTATACGGTATTGATTTTGGAATTATTTTTTTATGTGCACTTGTGATTTGATCATCACATGTTGTGGCGCCATTGTTCATTACCTTTTGATTGGCACTATGAATACTTCACTAGAGGCGGTTAAGGAATCAAAGGCGCACACGATATCACCTAATTCTTAATGGAAAGCGCCAATACAGAAGACATTAAATATATATGGGTGTGTGTGTGTGTGAATGTCATGTTCGAACTGGCTAAAACATTAACGCTGGAATCCTATGTTGAATTCATGGTATCATACCTGGACAAACATAAAGACCGACACAGTAATCACACGTATCAATTACCCCTATATTTTTTTGACAACTTTGACAACCTATCAGTCAGCCGGCTTGCGACATTCAATATTGACAGTAGTTTTGGTGTGTATTTATATAACATCGAACCTAATACAACGTACCGTGGCCATGGCAACGCTACGATGATTATGTGTTTCGTTTTTTTGGTAAACATATCTGACGTACAGGAATACATACTAGAATTCATTTTCAATGGCCCCAGTCAATTGGTAGCTTATGATGATAATTTAACCAGTTTTTTTCGTAACAATCACCCAATTCACGCCATTCAGGTCATCAATGGCGTGGATTAGTATAAAATTACTTTCTATCCAAATGCAATTTTTATTGAGATATTTTCGCATTCAAAACATAATTACCTCTGTCACTGGATTTCACGTCGTCTAGCAATTGTGTGACATTAGTGGCTTGATTATAATTTATGCAGACCAACTTTTTGACTTATGTCAATACAGATGTATCTATTCAAATTTTACAAAATTCCACACAAAAGCCCTCCTTTGTAAGAAACGACTCGCAGTTAATAATGAACCTCACAGTACATGCGAGCATGCCAGTAAATCCGACTTGATTCATTCATCAATAGTCGCTTAACAAAGAAAGTAAAACGCACGCTAATATTATCTACCATTGACCAGACTAAAACGCAATTTATAAAGAACATACATGTCTTATGGCTATCGCTGCACTGTGAATGAGTTCAACTTGCCCGAATGTATAAGCGAAATTGGCGCGATTTATTGCCTGTACAATAAACGCAGTTGAAAATCCTGACTAAAAACATCGATGTTAAAATAGCTGTGTCAATTTCCGGTTGGTTCGTTAAATAATTGATCATCAGTGTTTAATGGCTAGATTAAATACAGAAAGTCGAACATAACCGCAAACGACAACCACTTAAACTAAGTTGGATTTTTTTTCTATTTGGCAATCTGAAAGCAGAATTTGTTGGATTTTTTTCCGGAAAATGGTACATTCATTTGTATGAAGCACGATGGCCGAGTTACACTAAGCTTATCTTTTTTTTTTTATTTAAACCTGGATTACAAAATGCGGAAGTGCAACCCTGTAATTTACAACATGCTAGGTAATATAGTCTGCAACCTTATGTGAATATAATTAACTACCGATTTTTATCTTTAGTGTAGTCTATTGCCTAACACCTTCATAAATATTCATATTTCCGATATAGGGATGGTGGTTGAGAATCCCGCGTGCAATTGACGACATGTACATAAATTATGTGGACATCTTTATTAGGGACTTTATGAATAATATTTGATATCTCATAAAAAGTGTTGACGAGACTGTAAACATGTTGAAGGAGGAAACATATTTCCTCTAATACATACAATCGCTTGTCATAAGGCGCCATACAACGCCGATGTTACTTTTAAAAAATTAAGATCCTCAAGTGTGTTTTTTTTTCTTCATGGGAGCGTGTATATGTGTGTATCAGGTTAACCAGTAGGGTACGACTAACTTGTCTCATGGCGGTGTAACCCCAGCTCACGTTCCCGTATGTGCCCGATCAGACCAGACGTTGACTTAAGTTGTATTTGTTTAGTAATCATTCAATGGCTTTTCAAGAGACGAAACGACTGGTTATATTAAATAATGTCCAAGAACTAAAATTACCTACGACTTTCATTGCATTACTACGACTTGCAGTTAAGTTATTTTTAAAGCGAGTAATAGTTCTATATTTAATTTATTTGCTGCTCTGGATTTCGTTCCGATCTAAAAAAAAAATACCGAATCGGTGAGGAGGTGTTTTATTTATGATTGAGGAACCGAATGATAATTCATAATTATCGTGCCTACTGTAGTCAGACAGCTATATTGTGTGTGTGCGTGGGGGGGGGGGGTATTTTCCCCGTTCTGTATTCCCACACATGTACGTTACACAGGCTGATAACTATTTTATCGCTATTTATTTTACAGTTTGAGGCTCTTCAATAACTCCACATTACCGCCACCATTTGTATCTAAAGTAGATCTTAAGAGAGATTATGCAATTTATCCGTTATAGATTACGATGTTATTATATTATCGAAATATTTTATTTGGAAATTCCATTTACCATTAATTTCTTTATCCAATTAGGCGCCTGTTTTATGTGCATTCTACGTCAGATTGTTATTATAGAATAAAATGAATGCCCCCCATCCGTTAATTATTCCTAAGTTTTTAACTATTCATTTGAATGTCTGGATTTCAAATTTGCGCGTGTAATTTATTTTAACAATGTGAGTAGCAGAGAAGGCGCGGGAGTAGTGCGCGCTCCCGTATACAAAAATCGGCATAGAGTGTAGCATGTGTAAGATACGGTAACATTACAGCTTTAATATTTCGTAAATGTGTGAGAGGCTTAATAAGTAAATCCCGGTGGCCATGCATACAGTCGTTAAATTTGAAAATGGATCGATTGCTTGTAATATAGATCAATAGGAGTGACAACTTGACACGTCAACGACGAGTCTGTCAGGCCTGTATATTGCTGTTTCCAAATAAAAACTATTCACTCGTCGGAAAATGTTCGCTTGTTGCGGGATTGCATAAACAAATCGGTAATCAAACGTGGCATATCTGTGAAGCGTCTTCGTGAATAGAATAAAAAGAGAAATAACGAGACAAAAAGTCTGTCTCATCAATAGACAAAAAAAAGTATTCCGGAAACAATTATGTCAACAATAGAAAATTAAATTGACATCCATCGTAATATTGGTTTACCAATGATATTTCTACCACGTATCCAACTGTGCTTAATCTAAGTACAAATGACACAACAGATTTGGAGTATACTACAACTGCGCGATACATTAATTCACTTAGTAGGGTGCAAAATGCCCTAGGAAACCGGATCATCATATTGATTGTAATGACACATCGTTGATGTGTTGAAACTTCTCATCAAATCGCCCTGCATGCCGCCTGAAAGTACATTAAGTGTTCACATAACCCCTTCAACTCAGAGATTCAAGGAAATAGTAAAATGTTAACTTTCGACGTGTTCACACGCCCCCACCATTTAGTATGTTTGCTGAAGTTGCACTAATTATATGACAGGAGGAGATGCAGTGGTGCGTGATGTTTTATAATTGTTGTTTTTTTTTATTTCTAGCTCCCTCTTTACAGAGCCTTGTGTCGTATGTCTGAATGTCCGGGTATTGTTTGTAAGGACAATTTCGTTTGTGACCAATCACACTAATGATAATTATAAGAAAATGCTAGGCAAGCATCGTCAATCTACCGACGTCGTTCTGTAAGCAATGCGATGACCTGCCACAGCCGTAAGAATATCTGACCACCTTTAATTATTCTTCTTTATGGCCTGTGCATGATTGTTTGCTAATAATGATATTTTTGATTTTTTTTTCATGATATGTTGTACACAGATACGCTTCATTCACCTCTCTTAGACTATTGCATTGTGGTTTCCATCTCGTTTGGAACAGTCTGAGCATTCATTCAGTTTTACGTACAAACTTCTTGCCGCGGACTGTGGCGATATGTACCCAGTGTAAGGTCTAACTGGGACATACACGTGCATATTAACTAGCGACATTTAAGTACATTTGGCACAATTCTTAATTATTCTTGTACTTGCGAATGTCATATATTCAAAATGCCTGTGATTACTATTTTAATAAATTATTGAATTAATTAATGCGTGTAATTACAATGTTTAATTATTTAATTAATAATTCATAGTGTTATTCTTTTGTCACATCAATGGATAAAGTAATATGACATGGAAGTAAAAATGACGTTCCGTTTCGAGACAATTAATTGATTTTTATACTAATCGACAATTTATCAAACTGCCATTGTAAGGCTTGTCAGATTTTTTCAACTTAATTGTAGCCATATGCACTTAGGAAAGTATGCACCTAAAAATCAGTCACTTTACAAATGCGTTGTGCTTAAGATTCAGGTATACGCAATGGGCGTGTTGATCATGTTGAGCATTGCCCTGTGTCCGTACATCAATATTGTTTTCGAAGTTTGAGAGAGCCTCGTTCAGTAAACATATGGCGAGTCATCTTGAAGTTTTGAAGGCACTCTATAAATATTAATTAGCCTTATTTGCATATCAGGAATGTTGTTGCGCCGTCATAACAAATGACTAAAATACTGGTTACTTAACGAACAAATCAACACGCTGAATGGAATATGGCGTATCGCATTAGACTGAATCACTTCGCCTCCATGCACAAAGCAATTCACTTAATCGCGTTAATGTGTATTTGGTGTCAATATTGTGATGTATTCATGTGTATTGTTGATATACGCCACGTGTAAGGAAATTCCTGAACATTACTTTGTAATCAACACGTCTTAATGAGCAGTTCAGTAGACCATGTCAGTTTCTGTAGTTGTAATACTATACTAGACTATGTACACGACGCCAATAGACACTAACTCACTGATAATATACGCGTATGATTTTCTCTTTTACTACTACTTCAATAAATTTTCACGATTGTGGCTTTCTAAAATTAGAACTAATTTCTAGTCCAACAAAAATACGGCGTAGAATAGCTTCAGTAATGATCATTGAACTGAAGTGAATGGAGCAGACGCGATATCGTTCTAAATTAGATAATGACCTCGGGTAACCTAATTAGGGAAGGGTGAGTGGATTTCAAGCGGAGCTGAACAAGATTAGACAACATGACGGGCTATGTTAACATATTAAAATGTGTGCCGAAGCATTGTGGATATTGACAGCTGTCACAAAGGACAGTTTCTAAAAATTGTACGACAAATTCGTCATTATTTTTGTCGGGTTCCGTTGCATAAGTCGCGCGAGTTTACGTTTAACAATAAATACTATTAGGTTATGATGCCGATACCCGTGTGCTATCCAATACTATTTGTGATTAAATGAGTAATTTAGTTTATGTTAGCGTGATATAGTGTCATTTGGAAGAGATATATTGTATTAATTAAATACCAACATGGGTGTTATTATTTTCTTTTGAGTTGCAAGGGTAATTCATATTTTTTTCATTGTGCATTATTATAGTAGTTTTGGATTGTACATCTATTGTTGGATACCTTCAATTACAATAGTTCATACACGAAAACCTAATTTTAAACAAAAAACATGAACTATTTTTGCACTTATACAACATTGCACGATTAACAAAGGCGATTTTATCCTACAACATGCCCTTATCCGAATGGCATACTATGTATGAGGACGGTTTACCTCAAACCTTACTTGAATATACGAGTAATCAGCGTTATGAAATTGTTGAAGATTCATGCTGCGAATATTTCAACCAAAGTATATAATCAAATAATATAGTTTGTATTACGCCCCGGGCCCGATTATATATTCTGATTTCCATTTCATGATGTTACAATAGACTAACCAAATAGCATAGTTAGGTACTCAGACAATATATATAATTGAATATGGCGACGGCTAAATGGGATGAACATGTCTCAATGTATAACATGTCATCTCCCTTTTCATCCATTTCAAAAGCGTCAGTTGGCCCGTCAAGAATGCATATTTAGAAATGATTTCACACTCAAATTATCTTGGCTAGCTAATTAGATGAAAGTATTCCGAATGTCATAGCTGTGTTGTCGCCAGAGTTCAAGGTTAATGTGTTCCCAAAACTTAGTCGTCTGGTTTTCGCACACAGTGTAACTATGCTAATGCATGTTAATGCATGTCGTTACGTCATTGTGAGCCCACGAATGATAAATATGTGTTAGATATAAGCTTACTTTATATTTATGGTTTTATCCGAAGGCCTGTTGGTACTTAAATATAACAGCCAAATTCATCATCATACGAAATGAGTGTCATTTCATTTTATGGTTTTGCAATTGACTGAAAAGCTTCTTTCCTATGGACGGCTAAAGCCAACTCATCTGTACTTCTCAACATTTCGCATATCAATGTAGACATACTTGTCAACAGTAATGAGTTATAATGGCTCCAGGAAATTATCAACACAAGTATGAGGTAATATTTATTTTTGCTGATTCCATTTAAACTGAGTGTCCGGGAAACATGATCTCTTCGACAAATTAGTGTCACTCAAAACTAGAGACACAATAAAACCCTATTTCTCAATTTATAATTAAATTCCAACCATTTGAAACGAGTAACCTAGGATACTGATTTGACTCGTTTGTATATTGCGTAATTAAAATGATTCGTGGCAGTTAATATTGGTAGATCAATCAATAAAATTGAAAAGAAAAACACGACAAAACCTTGTTTGTTTTAATTTATTTATTGAATCTAAAGTTAAATAAATCAGTTTTAATTATCGTACATTTTGAGGAGGAGCGTTAACAAATACACATGCGTTCGCTCAGATCAGAATATTGTCTATTACGCCACCAACTTGCAATCTCGTTTGAGGTTATTTCAAGACGCGCCCTAAGTACCACAATGCACTCGATAACTGCAAACTTTTTCAGATGTTTCAAATCAAATATTGCTCCAAGTTGTGGTGTAATATGGAGGAGGAATATATTACAGATTATTGCACGACTAGCTAAGACATCATCTATTTTTCCATCACATCTCGACCCACGATTTAGCGAATTATTAGAATAATAATGCAAACCGTTGCTTATATTATGGTTAGATAAATTCTATTTGATTTTGTGCAGTGACCCCTTCATTGGTGGAAACTGACAATTTAGGCAATTCTTAGTAGATCGAATAAATTTCAACTTGAAACTACGACATTCCGTGAAGACATCAGATTATTTAAATATTGACCAAAACGTCAGAATAAATAAAGAGTGCCGGTTTTCGCCGTAAATACTGTGTACATAGAAAAGGTTTCATATTCCACCGTGTTCCATTGATTGTTTTTCGGTATTCCCAGCCTTGTTGGCGTCGCGGGAAGCTGAAGTTAATTCACATATAACCACGCCGGAAGATTAATATAAAGGCATATAGGGCTTCGTGACAAACAAATTTGCAACTCAAAAATTGAATCATTTACGATATCCCTTGTGTGACGAGCAATTCATTCCTTCTCGACGATAGAAAAAACAATATTAATACATGTTTATAAATTATGACTTGACATATTTTTGACATAAATTGTGTGGGATTTTTTTTTCAATTTTGTAATATACGTTCTTTTTATTAAATGCCCTACTATTCGTGATTATTCAATTCTTGGGGGAGTATGCTATTGAATTAACTTCTACTGAAGCTTTGTTATTAGTGAATTACGAGGTGTTTGGTATAGTGATCGTGTATGTTGGATTTAACCATATCTACATATCTGTTCTAATTGGTCGTCCTGTCATGAAACTTACAGTACAGTGTCGATAAACACATGACGTTCAAATTCGTATGCAAACACGCGAGGCATAGTTCAACACAGCTGGTTAAATTTTATACAAAATTGAAATATTGCTCTGGTAGCATTGTATTAACAACATGCTGTTTACATGAACATTACTGGGGTGATGAGCTTATTCACACAAACCTCATGATATCTCGTTTAGGGTGCCGTAAGATTGTTTTTCTTTAAATGGTGTTCAATTCTCTACCTTCATCGCATTCACTTGTTTCCTAACCCGAGTAACTATATTATCTGGAAGAAGGGGAAACGATGACGGTTGAATGCATGGAAGACTATTCGAGGGGAAAAATAAGTCTCGCGGCTCTCTCGTACTGAACGAGATTTTGGCGGCCATTTGCAAATTAGGTATTATTAAAGGAAAAAAGGAGACATACTTTGGATGTAATGTAAACTATAAACATTATTGCAGTACGTACATTTGTATACATATACTTGAATTCCTTAAAACGCAACGTGATGAATCGTGTACGCAGTTGGGAGCTTTCGATTTTATTTGTTTTTATCTAGTCGTGCAACGGAAATGGCTTTCAATGATATATGTCATCACGACGAAAGTACACTGAGCACAGAGCCCTGATATACCCCCGCACCCATATCTATACACAGCACTGACATAATTGCACAAACCTTTATTCGTGGTCGCCATGATAAGTCTCAACAGCGATGCTTACGGTGATTAACTACGGCGATAAAACAAGAGAGTCATGACGAGATTGAAAACATTAAATAACCTTCATCGACGAAACGAATTACGGATTAGAATTACGCGTGGAAAATGACACAGTGACGGCCGTTCTTTCTTTGACTGACATTCTCTCTCTCTTATAAACATACTCTTACTAAAAGCAAATTATTTTCTTTCTAGGTAATGGATGGTCTGATTATTTTTTCATCATACAAAAACAAACTTTATTTTCTCTATTTCAGCTTCATGGCGTAAAGTACCAATGTGATGACGCGTGGGAATGTGTGTTTCTGTCGGTATTCTCCGCAGAACATTGTAAATTGATCAGCATTGCCGACGACACAAAAAGGGCCAGCAACGCGAGGTCGTCGCGAAACACACATGCCATTCATGGAATTATTTCATTTGCTGTTTGTGTAAAAATACGACATGAAATATAAGTTTAAATAATACGCGTGTGTTTGTAATCTCATTATACTGTCAATAGCCAATTTAAAAAAAATCGAAATGATGATTACTGGAGGCATTTGTCTGTGCTGAGAGTGAATAATTTAAGTCAAAGTGAATAATATGCATGATCTGACCCCTTGTCAACACAATAACTGTTTACAAAATGTTGACATATCTTATAGTTGGTGGTTTTTCATATATGGTAATGATTATGCTGATCAGAGCAAAATACATAATATCTTAAACAAAACCACACCAAGTTATTAAGTAACCAAGTGTTCAAAATAGAAAATAACTGTGATTTATTATTTTTGTTTTCAAATTATTATTAGTATTATTAAACCAACAAAATGTATAAATACGAGTTTGAAAGAAAATAAGCAATCCACTAGCAATTGCGTAATCTAACTGTGATATAATCTGTATTCAAAGTCCACCTTGAATTCGTTCAGCGTGGCGCCGAATCATGCACTGAATAGTAATCGACCATTATTGGGATTTTTAATTACGTAGATACACTATAATTTCAAACTTGACGCCTGCCCTAGTTGTTTCGTTATTACGTGATGTTTGCGTTGTGAATTATTAGCCGTAAAATCCCGATCCATAAAACAAACGATTCAATTAAATCAATGGATTCGATATCACGTGTATAATATACCGCTTACTGTGTGTTTTCAGCGTTATCAAAGGTACCCGCAGCACAGTACTTATAATTATATACATACGTATACATCATAAAACAATCAACAGTATTCCTCTCACAAAAGACCGGCACTCGAGGCCAACCATGTTGACAAGGAATCCTACTTCTGTGTTTCCACATATGCAGGTGATTAAACAACGTGTATGTGACACTAAACGGCATGTCCGCGTCTCATTTTCTAAAAATCTAAAAATTGAATACCCCATCCGTAACATCAGAAATAAACATCTTTAATCATGAGTTAGTTGACACTCAGTGCATTGTTCGTGTTTTACATTTTTGTACTTAACGGAGTATTGTTGATGGAATGTGTCGGTCAAACATCAACAAATATAAGTACATTTGAGTGTACGTTTAATGTTTTTAGTGCTTTAAGCTTGCAATCATAGCTGAATCCGATTATCAAATTGAAAAGCGTTTTGCGATAAGCAAAGTGAACACACTGTTCTAACCAGGTCAACACACTGCCCTGCAACAGCTTGCTTTTACCGCATGGCTAAGGGAGCTTCGATTACGTCGACGTCCGCTTAAGGGGTCGCGAAGTTGGCGCTCTCAGGCTGATTCTGTTCAGGATTTGAACCATTCACTGTTCAGCTACCTTGTATCTGATGGGATGTCAACTTGTGTTCGGGTTGTACTGATGAGTTACACGTTGGTTTTTTTGCAGGTTTGCCGCATTTGGAATAGCATCGTCCCGAATCTAAATGTTGATTTCATCGAGTAGACGGAAACGGAATGGTGCCATTTTGGAACCCAGAAACGGTACAAGCTTTGCGTTTGACACTGTTAGCTGCGTTACTGTTATGGACATACACGGGCGCTGTAGGTGCTGTATCAGGAAATCCGGTACACCAAGCAAGTGTAGATAGCGGCGATGCCGAATCGCCGACGGTGCTTCTACTGGGAGCGATGTTAACAGATCCCAAACATAAACACGTGATTGAGAAAACAATTGACACACTGCAGGCCAACATGTCGAGCCTTTCGAACGTTAAAATAGAGATCATGGACGAGTACATAAACCTCACCGAGCATTTGAACGTCATTCACACCATCTGTCAGAAAATGATACCAAAAGGAATTACTGCGCTGATCTCGGCGATTGAAGGGGAAAATTACGTGGATGTTCATATTGCGACAGGATTTGTGTCTATGATTTCACAGTATATCAACCTGCCAGTGATAAGTATTAACCAGGCTACAGTAACAAAGCTAGACGCGCACGCGTCGAAGGTGAGTTAACGAGTCGCTAAATACCAAGTCCATTAGAAACTTCCGTAACGGAATTCAAATATCATTTGTTCACTGTCGAAAGAACATTTTGGCTCGTTCAAATGACGTGGTAGATTACTAAAGCATTTTCTAACATAATGATTATTTTAATTGCAATACAAATAACGGAAGTTGTTCTTTTTGGAAAACATATAAATTAATGGCATACGGCATATATACACGTCATTGTGGATTGTTTAAAAAAATATATAACTCCACGCGTTTGCATCCCACTCTTTACAATCTTACTAAGACATTTGGTTGCGAAATCCTCAACGTAAGCCTCATGAATATTGTTACACAAGTCATGATATCAAAGAAGTATCTAATAGCTCTGGTGATTGTTCAGTAACATTTTTTGTGTGATTAGGAAATCATTGTCAGTCGTATTAATCGTGCGTGGAATAATCGATTCGAAAACGTATTGCAGTAGCATTGTCTAACATCCCTCAGTATGCCTGGCACGAGTGAAAAATACAAATACTTTTTTTTTGCTGTGTGCACTGAGCTGCCCCAATTTAGTATGTTATATATGTGCGACTCCTTGATGTCGACAGAGGAAGCGGTTTTTACAGTGATTTACATGCTAGTATTATATATCTGTAAATGTACAAATAGATTTTAAACATGGCGCAGAATTTCTCATCGATTTAGTAATATATATTTGGTAAACCCAATAAAGTGCGCATACGACATCGATCACATATTATCACGACTCATGAATAATAATAAACAGGTTTTCTATATATTCGAATTTTTTTTTTATTTTATTCTGACAGTGTTTTTACACATGCCTGTGTTTTTGTTTTGTTTTTATTCTACGCAAGCAATCATTATTTATTAGGTTGTTCAGATGTGTCATTTTACTGACACATAAAAATAGCATCACGTAACACCTACTATTCGCTGCAAGTATAGATGTCGATATTCCGTATCTTCGATTGCCTTGTGAGTTGATATACATTGCAAACAGAGGCCGCCTGGAGGCCATAATGCTAAAACATGTGTATTTCAATCCTAGTGAATATTAACAAATTGGCACAGCGGCTTCTTCCATTTCTGCGGATTTGTGTCAGAAACATCTCGATCAAGTCTTGTTTAGGCCGTTAGCCTTTTTTACCCCGACTGGAAAAGGTGGTAGCGTCAGAATCGATGCGAATTGAAAGATAACATCGAAACTCAGATTATTTAAAACATTCCCATTTAGATTATTGAGGCGATTAGATTCATGTTCCCACAAGCGGCCATTTTGAAGCAAGCACTTTACGAAAAATTCACACAGAGGCATTTGGGTAATTCCGTATGCCATATGCATCAGCGTCGAGTATTCACCAATAGATTCTCTCTACTTTAGAGAGCCATTTGGGGATTTCATATTCGTAATTTACCAGAGATAGCGGATTTCAGTCAGTGGTCATTAAACAATGATGCGATATAGAAGAGGTAACCAATGTAACCGGAAACGGAAGAGATTGATTGATCTATAATTATGTTTCACATATTTCAATCATCCGGAAGTCATAAAAAGCTCTTTCCGCGTGATAGGCTCTGGTGTTGAGCATGTGCACATCAAGCAACCTGCGTAAGCAACTAGTTTAAACTAGTGTAGTATATATATCGCCAAATGTAGTTTATGTTGAAGCTGCTTGTTTTTTATCAGAGAAAGTGGAGAGTTTTGATAAATGTTCACAATGGAATACTCCACCGTTTTCCTGACGTGATTACCTGGCACATTCATATGGAACATACTGTATTTTTTTCTGTTAACCACGTCCACTATGTCAAATACTATATACCCCACTAGTATTATTTTGGCAATGTCCGCTTTAAACACCTGTTATTTTCAACGTGTATGATCTATTTTGTTGTACCAAATTAGTGTGCCAAGTCGCGTAACACTCTTTGTGTTATAATTCAATGAAAGATGTGTGGTGATTTAATTGGGTTTTAAGGGTGGTAAATAGGGGTCTACTTTCTCTGATGGTGTTTTGTATTCATCCGTTTATATCACTCTGAAACACAATGCTGAACATAAATTTCTTATAGTCACCTGAAAGAGGTCATTTGATGTCAGTATGATTAACATAGAAGAGTAGGCTCTTAAAAAGAACATATATAATGATAAAATTGATAGGTTACGTAATGAATTGAATACTTAATGAATTGCAATAATCTATTTGAATAGTAAACACTGTTTCTTCATTGGTTGCAATTCACAATAATGTAATTTTGCGCGAGCTACAATCCATTTCTTTGAAACACTGAAAAAATGTTGTAGAGAAATAGTCATGTTTACATTCGAAGGTAGACATTTTAATAAAAACTTTATATTTATAAATACATAGTAGAAAGACTGTCAACATAATAGTAAATTGGGACGTGGAGTAATGTATAAATTCATCGGATTACGATACATAGTTTAACGAAATATTATTTTCGTCATTCATTTTATAATAATCTATAAGCAAATAAAGGCGTGAACATTCGCGATTCATATAGTTATTTTTATCAGTCGACGGTAAACTAATTAAATTATCTGGCACAACACGATCACATTATACAAAATATCAAACATAATTGCACTGCATTTTTTGATAATTAATCATTTGACATGTTTGGTCGAGTTGGCTGAATATAACCCAACGTAAAAAGATAAATTCTTACAGCTATGAAATTACCGACATTTCATTATTATATACCTTTTAAACGATACTGCTGTAATGAATTACGGCAACACAATATTACGTAGATGTAGTATACGGTTTTGTTCATCGGAGACAAATACGTGAGTGGCAGTTCTATATAACTCGTTACCGTTACTTTTTCTTGTTTTATTTCTCGTAGCTATTTAAGCTCACGCTTGAAAACCCAACCATGACACAGGAGATAAAAAACGAGTGTGCTTGACATCACATAGGTACAACGAGCATCTCATCAGAGCAAACACGTCAGGAGTGAACATATCTTTCAGTGAATGTATCGAGCATAAAACACGATAACGACATGAATGTTTTATTTATAGGTTATTAGAGTCAAAAATTTCCCTCTAAAAATCATTTCCCGGGTAAAATATGTAGACCAATTATCGTCGTTTGCCAATTCTTCATGCATCAAGAGACAAAAATAGTTTAATATTTGATTGGTTGGGCGAAAATTTGCAGGATGTACTGTTTACAAATTGGCAATTCGTGCTGCATCCAGAGACTGAAGTGTTTAAATATTTGATCTGTCATTGGTTCAGCCAGTATTGCTTGGAATATATGTACACAAGTAAAACTCAATCATACCTAGACGAAATTCAACGTCTGTGGAGGAAAACGTTAGTTCCAAGAAAAACAGCATTTAAATCATCATTATTCTCACCCATGCTTTTTTCATTCCATCACAGTTCGTTCAAAAATAGATTCTTGTACAAGAATATTTATTTGTCAGGTAAATGTCCCGAGCATTAAAGTCTCACCATATATGAGACTCATGAGAGATACTCATGTTTATGTCTTTTTTTATGATCTCACGTTTTACAATCGTTTCTTCGTCCGATCAGTTTGACACGTAAACGTGTCCTCCCGATTTTTGCTATTCATTTACCCATAAATCATTGCGACAGTAGGAATATGCTGTATAGATCACACAGGGCACGTGGAAACGAGTGAGTAATCACGTTAATTGGAGACTGGTAATCGATAAATGTTTAATATATTAGAGTAACTGTATATCGAAAATCGATTTCTTGAATCGAAAATTGTGATTTGCAGTTCAATCGTTACATATTCTTAGGTATCTGTGTGATTAGGAACAGAACAATGACGTTGTCATACTAGCCATCTTGGGATTGCTCTAACGATTGCAAAACGAAAACGAATTCAGCCCGTATGTCTGAACGGGTGAAACAATCCTGAGTACAAACATAACCTGTTGAACAAGTTGTCGAATCACTTTACTCATATCTTATACTAAACAAAATGGCTTGATTATTTTAGTATATTATGTGTTAAGAACTTAGTTGATATCAAAAGAATGGCTCGCTGTAGGCATTCTTGATTATCAGAAGCATTGATGCTCAGTGCGGCATCGGGCATTGCTTTTGCGTGTTTGTTTAAATTGAGAAAAAAAACACTTTACCTGGCGTTCAAAACAAAATATTTCAACACCGAAATCTGTACTGTCTTAAAATCGTTTTCTATCACGCCTAGGTCGACACACTAATTAGTCATGTTCGGCGTATGTCTGGGTGCATCTCTTCAAGCACTTTGGGACCTTATTAAGGTGACACCAAAGGCATCACATTATAATCATACGGCGTCATACCTACAAATGCCGGAGACTTGACAATTCGATCTTCGAGTAGAAGGCAATGGAAAAGGTCAATATTGTTAATTAACATTCCCGAACGCGCACCTAATAACTGAGTATTAATTTTCAATCGTGGTTTAAACTCAATCGCAAATGGAAAATCTGGGAAGATCTCCCGCAACGTGACCGGAAAACCATAGCACATGGAGATTTGCTTAGCTTCGCAAAGTAAATAATAACATTTATTTTGTTACACTTGAACTTGAGTGTCTCTATGCCGTGTTGAATGGTTTAGGATTGATGACAACTCAAAAGTGTGCGATATTGACACAGTATCGCTCTTTAAACACACGTAGTGCTGTTTGTCAGATCTTTGCAATGAAACAAACACGCTGTTTGAACAAATGAGTCAATATCAAGTGGTATGCTTTCATGTGTGATTGACAATGTTTACTAATGATCTTTAGGTTTGCGATAGTCGGATTACGTTTCACTGAAAATAAGTCGAACCCAAACAAATACTGTATGTATGAGCTCGTGTACAGAATCACGAATGCGATTAACGTTCTTATCTGGTGCCTAGGATATATATTCCTGATCCACTAAATGGGTAGCGACCTTATCATTATCCGAGTATCGTATCAAGTACAAGTGCGTTTGAATAAATCACAATCTCTTGATATCACTGTCACCTTTATAACGATGATATCGCTGCAGTACGACGTCATTCCCCGACTGAGATTATTGATTATCTACACAGATATAGACACAATTGCATTTCCGAAAAGAGAATTTAGAACACTTATTGCTATATATAATACTTTTTAAATCTGTGACGCTATGGAAATAAGTAATCACCACTAACATGTCAAACTAAGTTAGGATCTGTATTAGGGCGACCGCAATGAGTAAACTCCTGTTTGCAGTTTGTGTGCGAGAATATTGATTTTTGCAGTGTATCCAGTTTGGCAACATCTCAAATTCAAGTACGATTGTGTGATTTGAATTGTGGATGTCACCATGTTTCTGGCGTCACTGCTGTATTCGGTAATCATTCTTGGCGATTATGTCCGCATCAGATGCATTCTATAATGATTGTGCCAATATAACCTAATTGCAGAGATTTTACAGAGAACCGTGGGCAACAAAATTAGTGTAGTCCTGATTTCTCTGTAAAAAAGTACTTTCTTTAAAACAGCGGCTCCGTGTCTATAACAGAGAAAATGGCCACTCAAGCGTGCTAAATCAATACGTGGTGCTCGGAATCCCTTATTTCGACAATCAGAAAGCGTGGGGTACGGTATTTTTTAGTTGTCGTACACAACCATGAATATATAAAAGATACATTTGCGATGTTAGCTTACACTTAATTAATGACAGTTCAGCGTAATTTCCTCATAAAAAAACTACAAGAAAGCATGAATTCATCTCAGGCTGCTAGGTGTGTTTATGAAGCATGGTACTAATGTTGTAAGTGTTATGTTCTAAATTATTATACGATCATTTGGGGACTGTAGAAATAAAGACGAATTGATCACAATGCAAAATATGTACGCGAATAAATCATTGTAAAACTATATGCGTTATTGTTTTATGGGAAATGCAACTTGTATAGATTTTATAGTGTGTAAAACATTGCAACAATACTTACTTTATTGGCGTATGTTTACACACAAACAGACACTAGCGGTTACTAAGCCAGTTAACTTGTATGGTTCGGCTTTTTTCAGCGCCAACCGAGTAGAACGCTGTCCTGAAAGGCGAATCTATGAAGACAGGTCCAATAAGGGGAGTCGAAATGGTGATCATCCCACTGTCGGAACTAAAAAAAAGGGATTTCCATATTCATAGAATCATGTATATCTTTTAGAATTATTTGGTATTTGTCAGTGTCATTAATGACCCGAATAAGACACACAGGTCAGGCTAGGCTCACGTATCTGATGACAACATGCTCTGGCATGACTTCTCTTTGCGTGACCACATCGTCATCAGCCCTCATAAGTTGGGACTTGCTCGGAATATATCTGTCACCAGTCAACAAACAAACGCACAGTTTGTTGAGTTGATTTCACTCTTAATTGACTATTTTCATTGTGCTAATAGAAGTCTAAGTACTTAAAGTTAAAACCTAAAACGACAATAAAAACTAAAATTTCATAATTAGTGAAGTACGTTCGTGCATAATTTTATTTTGAGAGAAAACGCCCAGCAGAAGAGGCAACTAAAAATGTCAGGTTTCACATTGTGTGTTTTGGTGGAAACGAACGAAACGCACTTATGCCTGAGTGAACCTAGCATTACCGTAACTGTATTAGTTTACAAGTATAGTATTTCACGTTCAGTAAATCAAATCCAAAAAACTGCATTCAATAGATTGAGTTGCTTCCTTTCCCAATGCCAATAAGTTCTTTCAAAACAGATAATAGTGTAGCGAAAGATAGCACATGGGATTAACACCTGCGATTAAAATGATAAAACAGCTGTGTACCTAGTAAACAACTGGGCGGGTTATGCAAATTGCATTCTCTATGACGCACATGGTTACATGATCCCCGCATTGCATCGAGATTTAACACGTGAAAGTAGTACTGTAATCTAGTAGGAGTGAATCGAGTCAGATATTTCGAGATTTTTACCACCTCGTGTGCGGGTTTTTAACAAATTTAAAATAACACAATTTGTTTACCACGGGGACTGTTTATAGACTGTGGGAACAATATAGCTCAATACAATTATACATATATGTAATTTATAAATAGAAACAAGTATGTATACTGGTCAGGCTTACATATTCGATACAACACAAAAACTGCGTGGAACCATAGCTTACTAAGTACAACAATTATGCTTATTAAACGCGGTCTTCACTACGCACGAACGCAGATACCGGTTACGAAATTACGCACTACACACACAGCAATATTAGTAATGACCAACATTTGAAAAAAAATATCATATAAATAAACTGGCCAAGAAAATAATAAATTCTATAAATTAGCAAACATAGTATAATAACTGAAATTCCAGGACTAACTGGTGTGAGTGTAAGAATGTTCTGTACCCGAAATTGTGAAATTTACGTTTGTCAAGCTGTAGTAACTAGAGTTAACGAAATGAAGCATCAAACTCTACCTTCGCAGCTGTTTCAATAGTCTTCCTTTCAAGTTTGGCTTCAGACCTCAATGTTAATCGGTTTGGTCATAGTAGTACATGGCTCCACTCACCAGACCTCAGAGTCATTCAAAGCGTGGACCCCTTCTGCTGGGCAGCAAACTAGAAACATGCTGCCCAACTTTTGAATAACGACCATATGACTTAAAAGTCTATTGTGTCAATCGTCGTACATTGATTACCCAGATACTCATCCAGTGAAGTCCAGGGTCGACATCTGGGGCACGTAGCAAGACCCACTTTCAGATATTTGCAGGTTTCGTGTTAAGTACGTTTAACTCAGGGTTATAACTCCTACCTCTGAATGTGGGTTGTTGTTAGATTACACTACGATAATAAATAAATACAAAATTACATCTCTTGTGTACAACACGTAATTCGTACTAGACTAGTACTAGACTCCTCGTGACAATACATGTTTCCAGTAAAATACAAGACCTTTGTTGTCATAGCAACTAATTATAAACATTTCAAAAATAGTTAATCAAAATCAAATCATTTTTATTTCTAAATCAACCAATCACTTCTCTGATACTACAACACTTTCGAGACATGACTCTGCGGCAGAAAGTCAGTGAAACACATTGCTTTGCATTTCCAGATTCCATTGACGCGACTGTGCAATGTTTATCGAAAGCACTATTCAGACAATTACGACACAATTTATAATAATCAGTCAACAGACGTTTTCTGCGCATTAACGTCGTTTCGATGAGAAGTATGTCAATCGGAATGCCATGCAGGCACAGAACCGTTTTAAGATAACTACGGACCTAACATTCCAAGATTTCACCTGTATTAACCGTATTAGATATAATCTTTATTGAATTTAACAAAAGTAACCTGTAATTTATTCGATTATAATACTGCATTATATATTGATATATAAGGTCATGAACTCTACCACACGCAAAACTATAATGTAGTTAGTATAGCATATGTAAATATATGCCTTTGTAACAGACTTACCTGGAATAAATGACGAAAAGCAATTTGTTTGTCGTTTGTGTTTGACAATAGATGATGGTAGCAGCCGGTTTATTGCTCATGTCATTTTCAGATTTCACGTTACCAAGACTCTGAAAATAAACTGTACTGGATAAAATAATTCGGTTGTCATTTGAATCATAGGTAACAGAATTAACCTTTTGACCACGAATTGATTGCTTCTGTATATCACATTTGAAACTGTGTTAAAATGATACAATAAATCAGAAGATCTGAAAAATAAGTATTCACATTGCTCGAGTGACAAACACATTGCTTCTGCAAACTGCAATGTAGCTATTAATATATAATAAACTTATGTTCTCAAGGGCAAAAGACAAATAACCTTACACTGTCTGCGCATTAGCAAAATGAACTTTGCTCGTCTGGGGCGTAAGATAGAATATTGCATTTCGTGAAATGATTTAACAAATAAACACAAAACTAGGACACCCACCCTCGATAGCCATGGGCAATATTATTTTATTGAAAACCTCAAATGGAAATTTTTCACCGAGTTAGCCTAATAACACATGTGCACAGTTATTTCAATCAAATTTACATTCAATTCATTTACGTCGGGTCACATGTAATCCTAAACATATTAAGCGATTTGCTGCTCCCTACAAGGTAATATTCTCGCTTTCAATTTGCTTAAATTGTCCTACATGATCATATTACCATTCGGATGTACGTGGCTAACTTCTTTACTGACCCTATGTTTAACCTTTCAGTTTCCCGTTTTTTTTTGAATTGCTTTCACATAAATTGATGTCAAATGATACAACTAATCCGCCCTAGAGAGCTTGTCACATACACCCATGCTGTCAAATCGAATCGTGCCCGCTAGACTATTAAAAACAAGTATTGAACGGTGGTAGATACATTATATGAGGGACATACACAAGTCTCGTTGATCTCTCGCTCTTAATGAGATTGCGGCGGCCATTATTGTTTAAAGTGTATTGAATGTGTATTCACATATCTATGTTCAATGCGTTTAACTTCAATGCGTTCTCAGTTCAATTTATAAGAGAGAATGGGAGAATTTTCATGTCGTTTATTCAAACAAATTATCGTTGTATGTGAATTTGTAACACTGGTGAATACTTGGATGTGTGATTTTTTGGACGTCATGAAAAGGTCTATTCTAGTCGATGAACGTCTGAAAAATATAATATATATAATATTTCTGGCATAAAAAATTGGAATGACTGTTATTCTTCATATGTTTTTATATTTATGATATGTGCCATATTTCAGTAATACAAATAATACTTATGGTGCCGTACGTTCCCAATATGTGTACGTTGTCAGAGCCGATTGCAACAACCCTAATTATTTAGTAAGGTCAAACTAACAAATTGAGTTTTGCAGATAATCATCTCACGTGTGTGCGTTTAAAAGATGTACACTTTAGATCAGTGTAAAGTAATTAAAACCGTCGATTGCATTATATATTTCGTGCCAACTTTTTGTTACATCTATATGTCATCTGCATCTATCAGTTAATAATATATGTTTCTGTGAATTGACTTCATAATTAACACGTGAGAAAGAATCACATTAGTTGTGTATGTTTGATATCATATTAGCGACACCTCATGCATACTAGATTACGTCACATGCATGCAATTCGTATATCACTCAAGAATAGGGAGGTGGGAATGCGTTAACACTCTAAAACGCATCACTAGAAAGCATGTACCGCAAGGCATCACACATATTAAAATGGTCGTTCGAAAAAAAAAAACTCTAGGCCTTTATTAGTCATAGCTATATATGTAGTATGTTTAGACACGTGGTGTTAGTTTTATATCACATATACTATGCTACGGACGAGACATGACCGAGTTATACCATCGATCTTATTCGATATTCTCTCAGCCGAAGTGCGCGTGTCAGGAAATAACGACGCTGAACGATGAACACACATATTGTAATGTCAAAGTAATTGAATAAATCATGATGTGATATGGCTGAATATTTGTTCTTATTAGATTGGAATTAAAGCGTAATAACTGCGAAACGATCAACCAGGTACAACGTTGAAAAAAATATCACGCAGTTCGCGCAAAGTCACGAAATTATTGAAATTCGTGAATTACTTCCATGTAGAATTTCATGTAGAAAAATAAACGATGAGTTTAACCACATCCGTCAGCGAAAGCATTAACGATAGATAATACATCTACCGTCATAAATGTTCATACAGTATTGCCAGGAATAAACAATGATGCGATTTATGGTAAATATGCAAATACGACTACTAGCATGTTATTCAGATCTATTTTTACTCGTGGTTGTTTCCATGGAGCTTTCATATTCAATAAAGTGTGCAAAGGAAAGAAATGATAACCTTTGATTGAAAACAAGGAAATGGATACCCTAACTCGCAAGAAATATGATCGTATATGTTAACTACTTTGCATAGATTATCTGCATCGCGAATTACAGAGAATGACCTATGGGCAGATGATAAAGTGCTAATATCTCGAATAATATTTTTAGCCCGTAGTTACGCACTAAGGCATGCGTATACCAATAAATTACGATAAGGTTAACTCATTCACCATAATGCTAAATGTACTATGATGAATGCAATATAATGAGATTCAACAAACGGGTGTTAGTGTAACACAGAATCGCTAGCGCCTGTCACATATTTCCAATTATACATACTATGAATACATTATGGCTTATCTCTAACTAATCAACCAACCATAACCACTTAGAAAACATTTCCACACCTTCAACAAGGAAGGCTGTAAGTGTCCCCTGGGAGATCATTTTGTTTTCGATATCCAGTTTCTAAGAATATTCGTCTTATTTATCCATCAATGTATGTGACCACGCGTATTACTTTATAAATTTTGTATTGTATAGATTGTACTTTCTAAGTAGAATAATCGTATGGAAAGGTCACGGGTGAATTGTACAAAACGACGTTCATCACCCGCTTATTAATTAAATATCACGTGTTTTATGATGAAAGTATAAATAATATTTTGAACAAGGATAATTTTGTATTTCTTCACTCTAAATTTGTTCCTGCATTATCTTGATTTATATATCACATAACTTTTTAAAGATTTTTATTTGTTCAAATTTGTTGTCGTAATCAGCCTCGCTGCGCTGAATGATGTGCCACTCACGCAACCAGCCCCCACATGTCTGGATTTTAAAGATAATGAGCTGTTCGTCATCGATTGCTTGTTTGAACATCTGCACAGAATAAGTAGATTACTTTAAGACGATTTTTAAAAATTGTGAAAAGTGTGTATGTTGAACAAAAGATTTAAAAATATTTTTGTTTATAATAAATCAATATATTCCAACTATACAATCAGCATCACTGGACGTTGATCAGTCCCGTGTCAAGGTATGTGTATATTTCACTGGATTAAGTGCAAACCTGTACTTCATGCAATTACACAGATCCACTGTCGATGTTCGCATAGTGATTGCGAATTTAAGTCGAGAGTTGAAACCTTCAAAGACTGAAAATTCGAGTAGCGAGATATAGATTGATGTTTGCTGAAATATGCATTGTAGTAATATGCAAGTAGTTCACATGTTATATACACGAGTTTTTAGGTCGAAACTGAATTTACCTCTGTCTTTATTTCAAATGCAAACTTGTAAATAAATCGAAATTGAAGTGATCGTACAAATTTGACTAGGTAACAATACGGATGTACAAGAATATTAGGATCAATGTTGAGAATGTTGAGGTTGCTTTTGATGGCATATACACTTATGCATTGCAACAGTACAGTTCATCAATGCTATCAATCTCCGTCCTCGTTAGTACACTTTGTCTGGATTTTGATCTATGCCGTTTGATTTGCAACGCCATATAAACTACGTAATCACTTCTATTATTTAGTTAATCGACGTTCCGCTTCGTTGTCAACTTACGTAAAAGCACACTCCACGTGAGTTGATGTGAGTTGTCAGTGGGATAATATTCTATTTATAATTCAACAACATTGTCTCGTAGTTTGACGTCAGCATGTCAGAATGATTCCCACATTTAGCTGTCTATTGCGTCCTTTCTGGTGGTACAGCTCGTGTGAATCCCCTTTATTGTATCTATCATCGTGTTCTGCTGTGTTTATTTGTATACCGTATGGGTATTTGTATTAGACCATTTTTGTGGTTACTCGAAAACATATAATTTTTGAATAAGTCATGTAATGCGTCAGCCTGTTCTACCATGAATTGGGGGGAAAACATCTATAGGCGAGGGAATCCATAATCACGCAAAATATGTATTTTGAAAAAAATATTCCGATACAAAAGAACTCACAGTGAAGTAAAATAACGATGTTTGTAACTGAAACAAGAGTAGCACACTCCATAACAAAATTCTACCAAAAATAACAACACAATCTGTGTTTTCTCTTGATAATAATATTCCCATAAATACAAATTTCTACAAAGCAATACTGTCACGTTTCGCAATCTATTCTGCTGTTTATGCTCCCCGTGTTCTCATTAAACTTAACCTGAACATGTACCGATCGGTTATAAATATATAATATGCCAGCGAGTTCAAGTAACTCCAGGGAATGTAGTCACTGTTTTGATTGACATGGATGGGCATATTAGACCACGTTAACCGTATACTCATTATAGTACAACTTATCACTCGTTCCCAAAACAGGCCACTTAGTTTTGATTTTTTATTGTGTGAATATTAGAATACTTTAACATAATGTTCCTGTTAAATTGCCTTACCAGAAGACAGCTAATATACTCCTGGTCAAAATTAACCCATTCGACTATTAAATTCATATGTTTTTGTTTTGTTTTTGCAGACATCTCATTCCAGTTATTTACATGTGGGAGCATCCATGAAGGACCAAGCCAAAGCCATGCTTGCATTTTTGCAATACTATGATTGGTACCACTTTATAATTGTGACTACCATGATCCCAGACCATGATATATTTATTAGCAGTATGGAAAATCTCTTGTTTGAATACGCCGAGTCGTATGACCAGGAGTGGGAGATATGTGATAAAATCGAGATCAACATGGAACACAATCTGACAGCCCAGGTCAAGCTTATTATCGAGAGCGACTGCACCATCGTGCTTTTGTTCAGCTCACAACAAGAGGCACAATTGATAATGGATGAATCTAATGAACATGGAATGATGGAGCATGGAAATGTGTGGATAGGTGCCGAGACAATTCTCCGAAACCTAAACGGGGCTGGGGAAATACCCGATGAGTTCCCAACTGGTTTATTAGCAGTCAAATACAGAGAAAAATCTTACAATGTGGAACGCGCAATACAGGATTCTACCAAGATTTACTTGAATGGACTTGATAGATATGCGAGAAGCATGGGACACAGAGAAACTCTAAAAGACATTGAATTCACAAAATCCTGTTGGCAGAGCAACCACAGGCCGCCCGAGTCGCTCAATAAGTTTGTAAAGTATTTGTCTACATCACCCGATACGGACGATTCTGATGATGATTACGAGTTCGACATTGAGGGTAACCTAAAGAACCCCAAAGTTGTTATAATGAATGTACCAATCTCAAGACGATGGGACAAGGTAAGACGATTGGTCTTCTTCTTTTTTAAATTATTATACGCATGTTTGATTTTAATTATCATAGGAATGCATCTCGCTCCCAAATGTCACTGATGAATTATTAAAATAAAACAGATACCCAACCGAGAACATGCATGTGGCATGGTCTAATGAGTTTAATATCCGGATCATATACGCGTACACACAATTGCACAGTGGCATATATAAATTGTAGCGTTTAAAACAATGTGCTGATTTTTTTTTCCTACCCAAGGAAAGCTTTCGTATCTTTGAGTGCAGCAAAACATTGCAACATACTGGTTTAACAGTCATGATACTGACAGCCATGGCCATATTCGTGAATACATTTTTCAGAGACTCATTGCGATCGATAACGTGCTAGGAACTTAAAGGAAGTATGCAATTGCCTGTAGCTGTAGTCGTCGTGAAGCATATGGAATCACTCATTCAGAAATATCATTACGACCAATTATAGTAAAGCAAAACTACGTGTGAGTCACACTGAGCTTAGCATGTCGGTCTCCCAGAGTGCATCTCGTTTGCATATGTGTAGTTGAATATTCGAGGCATCACTATCATCGCAAGACAGTTCATTCGAATGTCTAATAATAACAGAACCGGACGCTAGATACAATGCATCGCGTGATGTGCTTTTGTGCTTAACTACTTAGCGGAAGGTATTATCCCTATTTGGCGCGATGCAACAATGACGTGTATCTAGCTCAGTGGCGCGCGGCCTAATGCAGTCGCTGAATCGATTTATTTTTCAGCGCACACCATTTTCCATTCATTTGAAATCGTAAGATACCGCCAGGTGGAAATTTGCGATTAAATCCCATTTGTAGGTTGTCACAAGACAGGAAATTAACTAGATTTCTAGGGCAATATCATGATTGATGCCAGTAACGGTCATCCCTAGGGTCAAATCTTCTAGCTGCGAAACTGAAGACGCATGATCATCATGTGTATATGATGTACTTTATATTTGCCCGTACCCGCTGTTTCTGCAAATATAACTTCGCTGTGTGAATTATTTTCTGTATTCAGGTACGAGCATATTTTTCACTAAAACGAAATATGCAAAAGGTTATTATAGCCCGTGAGATATAACACGAATTGTGTAAGGTAGGTACAACAAACGATATTCTGGCGTAAAAATTAATAATTGAAGTGTAAAAATACGAACAGAATTTTCAGTTATGTGCAGATACTATGATATTTAAGACAACTTAATGACTTATTCTATGCCATATTCAGCATTCGGTTCTAGTTTAAGATTGGATATTTGAGCAGAAACAGAAAATAGAAAACCAGTTTTGAAAATTATCATTTGACTCCCTGTCTTGAGGCTAAAGGTAAATTACCTTCCCCTAATAACATTTCAATTGATAAGAACATTATGTGCTACATGTCTGCTGAGGCAGTCAAGGAAACGCTGGTTTTAATCATGATTGTCGCATTTCTAGACATTACACTCGTCAGCTTTGATCATTAGTTGAAATTATGTATGCAACACAGATGTCTATGAAACGTCTCGATCGATGTAGGTTTTGATTACTGTCGCGAAGTAAGTAGCATAAGGATTTTATCCACGGACTTGCCGTAATATAATGCAATCTGCCATATACAGAATATAATATACAGTGTGTAACATTGTGTCACTTTTATAACGTTTACAACTGACATACCTTTCTTAACAGTGGATAAGAACGGGGGAATTGAATCTCTAAATACTAGTTCTGCGTATGGAATAGATAGATGGATGAGATAAATATTTAGAATTCATTAATTTGATATATTTATGTGACGATGTGGAAAATTGTTTATCAATTAGTCACGCGTGTGTTTTATCGTTTGCTTTAGACATCGTCTGCATTGTGTAGAAGTGTCTTGTCAACCTGAACAGTGACCCACGTAAAAGTGAAACATCGTAAATGCAGTAACCATCAGTCAGCATCGTGCAGCTGTATTAATCCAACATTCAATATTTGTATTTCAGAAATGTACTATATCCTTGTATATTTGCTATGCAGATGATGCAACATGAACAAGAATAATTAATTTGTTTGTTTGTTTAGCTACAACATGATCAAAGTCAACACTTCGACTAATATTCTTGAATGAAATAATATACATACTTATATTAATATTATTGCTACTGTGCATGGATAAAATAATTCTTGTAATTATTTAATGATTACAAGTTGATATATAACTATACACGTAAGAGAAGTGACGTTCGACTTGACCGATGAATATCACTAGTTTCAACATTCTTCTCTAGTAGGCAGTTATTCAATGCAATCGTGTTAATATAAAAATAAGTCAGTGTCATATAAGGGTGTCCCCGCTTGAGCGCCTCAGATTCTTATCAAATGGCGATAACATAAGTGTCATTGTAACATCGAGCAACCTCACAATACGATGTTACTATCGCGTCCGCCGTTCCACTGTGGTGTCCATATGTTGGCCTAAGACTGCTTCTCCTGATACGATAAAAGATTCCGCTCAGCTTCTGGAATTGCCTTCTTTGGTGAGGTGATTTTGTCACCTACGAATAATGTGTTTATGTGTGTTCCACCTGCAGTTGCAGTGGGAATTACACTCCAAAAATAAACACAGGTGCATTTTTATGATTTTAATTCGCTCACAGCACATCCGTCAAATATATTCCCAGTGCACTTGGCAGGTAAAACCGTTATAAACCACGATTATGACCCATAATTAATACCTGCATTTATGTTTTGATTTCAGGTTGGAGTTTGGACCAGACACGGACTAGTAATCAACGACATCACGTGGATGGGTGGTCTGCATCAGCAACCAGAGGGATTAACGCCGCATCGGCATATTACGTTCACGACAATCACAGAAGGTTCTTACGTTAGTGTCATAGAGTTGAACGAAGAAGAGTGCACCGCAGGGGTTCGCTGTCGACTACTTGATGATGAAACGGGGTTGGTAAATACTGTCTGTTAATGTCACGATAACATAATATGCATTTGTTTATCAATCGATATGACCCTACTGTGTTCTCTGAGTGAATACAAAAAGTGAAAAGCTCTTTCGATCTTTAAAATAAACAGGTTCGTGCCAAATAATTAAACTGATTAACAAAGAACGCAAGATTCTGTATCGAGCAACACAATGAAATGTTGGACAGAAAATAAATAAATAAATAAATAAATAAATAAATAAATAAATAAATAAATAAATAAATAAATAAATAAATTAATTAATTAATTAATTAATTAATTATGCTGTTCAGGTTTCCGGCACATGCACGAATAGAGTTTTGTCTCATCAATCTAAAACACCTTATCATTCATTACTAGGATTATTCACTCAACACGAGTTCCAATAATTTTAACAGCCAAGCTTTTATGTTAATGAAGAGTAACTTGAACCTGTGTCTTTAGAAGCCTTTACCACTTCCTGGAAAAACTCGTTATAATTTGGGTTCACTGTAATTAACGATCCCATTTCTCTATATTCGAGTTCATGTTACGAGTATGAAGGAAGCTAACCAATTAGTCTAGAACTGTAACATCCTTCACATACCGACAAAGTAAAACAGTATTCTATCCAAGGGGGACTTCGTGCAGAAGAAAAAAAACAGTATTCGATATTTTGTCAATTTACCAAACATTTATTCAAATTGCATAAACCTGAATGAGTCGAGTGCTTGTCAAACATGAACATGTCGACGGACATCAAAAAAGGCACGAATTTAAGAGTTGTGCTCCCTGAATTATTTTGCGCGTGCGTCCGTGCGACCTTGGAAAAATCAGCAGATTACGATGAATTGGTACCAGATCATAGTTTGTTATTTATACACTCACATTTGATGACGTTCAGGTTACGCATGGTATGAGAAGATGATTGTTTAGAAGGGACCAGGTTTCTACCAGAAGGAAATACATAATAAATATTAATTTATTACGCGATATCGGATGTATAAAAACATCGGGGTCAATATCGTACTAAGCTATTGCCTTCAACATGGCGACGCCCGCAACGGATCAATGGTATTATTTGTTCACTGGCTGTAGTTAGTATGATGCTTTTGACATTTGGTGCAATTCTCCAATGAGTGCAATGACTAAAATATTATGTACGAACTGTTATGTAATGCAATAGTTCAATCGCGTTGAGTAGCCTACTGTGTAACATCAACATGAAAGTCCGTGAAGCATACATCAAAGTGTCCCAGTTATAACCATGATTGTACTTAATAACACTGCAATTACGCGAATGTGCAACTGAATGGATTGACAGTTAAATTCCATAACTCTGGAATTTTAGGATATTTTCCTTTGTTGTCGCGATAATATTCACTGCCCCATCATTTGCATGAGCATGAAAATGACAGTTTGATGACGCAATAAATCCCTTAAGCACAAGCCAATTTTTTACTACTCGGTCATCTCGTTTATTCTCTCAAGTTAATTACACTTACCTTATGGCAGGGAAATATATTTAATATAAGTGAAGTGTGTATACATCGAAGGATACAGGGGCAAAGAACTTGCCTAGACTTGATAAATAAATAAAGACGTCAGTATAATAAAGTAATCACCGGTTATATGTGTATGAGTATTTGCGTTGGTTGGTATCCATTCGAACCTGAATATCGCGGTAAAATGATATCAGATCGCGTTATTTTCAGATGGACAATGTATAACTGAAAATACCCTTCTTTTGTTTTTGACGAATTTCGGTTAGTTTGAATTATTATGTCAAACGATTCGGGCGTCGCTTACGCGTTGTAATGCTATGTGTTCTGTGCAGGTTGTAGTGTTTTGGCCATCCTACGAATCGGCGTTTGTTTGTTCAGCTCTACTAGCCACAGGAAAAAGTTTTAAACTCAAAATGTCGGATATTTGTCGCTTATGAAAAATAACTCAGTAATCCCGTGCAACTGAGATTGGCGGCGGGACCCTTTTACACTAATTCAGTAATTATTCATGCAATCCATGTTGAAAGACATGGCACACAGTCTGCAATGTAGAGAATGCTATACATGAAACTACTACCCAATGGTTTAACTGAAATTACTACAAAATACATTGTACTGATGTCTCACATCATCCTGTAAATTCCAGATCAAACGAGCCGCCCATTAAGAATTAAAATGTCGAGCCAGATAACCATATTTAGAATTACATCACACTCTTCCCAAATTGTTCCGGTCGGTTATCGATACCTATCGTTATCAGAGCTAAACCTCTTAAACTCTGAAATAATAAATATGTAAACGTAGTTTGAATCGAACTAGCACAACATCAGTCACTAGCGACGATTATAGAAAAACATTTATATTAATATCTGAGATTGAGTTGCAATCAAGAGATTATTCCGCCAATAATTTTAGACCGTGAATTATGGCAGGAACTCAATCCCGCGTCTTAAGTATGTACATTCCACATTGCGCCGCATTATCATAATTTCTGGAAACGGCAAATATGAGATAATTATTGAAATAAACAAATAACAACTTAGTCTAGTTTTTCATCATTATATATGATATAGAATTATTAAACACGCTGGATTGAGTACAGCTTTTTAAGTCGTACGACTAATACTTTTTCCACCGCACAACCTCGGGTCACAATTCCCGTACCAAGAATCATGTATAAAGTATACTAATCCCTTTTACAAGTATATGTTTATGTTCATGTTAAGACGTTTCTGCTACGAAGAAATTACACTACACACTGTGCTGTTCTGGCTCTGAACTCAATATTAACCAAGTAATGCACGATATTTCTAATGTTGACGTATCGCACCGAACACTACTGTGAGTTCAAAATCAGCTTCAGGGTGTAAAGATATCAGCAACTATATAATTTACAGATGTGTCTAGTAATGTATAAACATTTATAGTACGTATAAATAGTGCATGCCTAAAGCCAGAACATGATGTCGTCTGTTGTGAGTGACAGCCTACACCAGTTTAGCGTGTAATCGATTTTCCAGTACAGTCTCTAGGAAATGTTTGAGGGGCCGACCAGCATTGAATAAGCTACATTACGGGTCCACGCAATCGTATATATCAGTGCCACAAATATATACATATATTTGTTTATTTATGAATTTCAAATATTTGAAAAAACTTTCACAAAATTGGAACTTCACAAATTGGCACCATATAATGTAACTTATATATTGCAATACATTTGTTGGTTTAGTGTCAATGTAAATATTGATGCATAGTCACAATTTGATACTAAAATATTCTGTGATTGATTGAATATTGTTAAAAAAAGAAACCAGCTTTCACTAATACTGTTGTATACATCTTCAAATTAGACCATCCTGAATAATCCATATATCTAGTAACTTTAATCACTCGAGTTATCCGCATAACAGCGACAATCATTGCATATCTTTGCCATTAACATCTGCCCCCAAACTCCCTTCACTGCTGAATATGAGTCTGGCGTATGTGCTAATGACGCAAAAAAAGAAAGAAAAAAACATTCTCGGTGAATCGATTTGCTGAGAATCCGCTTATAGCATACATTTTTGAATCTTCAGTGATTTCAAATGCAAGCCTTCTGGCTCTTTTATGACATTAGTCTATTTACGGCATTGTCTGTGGAAATGTATGCATTTTCCAGAGGGAATTGAGCCTTCTGTTTGTATACGCAGGAGGTTTCTGTGATTAGATTGATCGCTGATCCATCTGAGCACATTAGTTATCTTCAGAAAGTCGAAACGTGACTTGATTGTGCTCACAGTTTGCTTGTTTTGAGGGGTTCGCCAAAATGATTTACCCTGATCGAAATAATTATGTAATTGACTTGTTATACGGTAATTGCGATTTTTGGAGTGCTTTTTCGAATGATCCAATCAAAAAAAGTTACAAGATGTATTGAGTTGTCGCACTTAGGTTACTGATTGCGTAACACCCAACGTACTGTTAAATGCAGTTTTAGATGTACTATGCTATTCATGGTGTCACGTAAACCAGTCAACAGGGTTGGCGACTCCACTTGGAAACCGATTGGTGTAACATTTACAAGGATGAGAATAATCTTATTTAATCTCTTAAATTGAGAAAATATGAATGTCGAATTTACTGGAATGCTTTTAGATCTCCTGTGTTGTACTCTTGCATTAAATAACACTGGTTTTCTATGGAATGCTGGTTTAAACGATACACTTTATACTGCAAGTGACTTTTACACACATCAATAATGCAAAGACTTTGCCTTATGAACAACAATTAAGCATACAGTAGGTTATGCCGTGAACACTGAACTTGTATTTTTTAATTGCAGTGAGCATTACTATAGATGCTGCATAGGCTTTTGTGTAGACCTGCTTCTTCGTCTGAGTCGAGACATTGGTTTTATTTTCGACCTTTACGTGGTCGAAGATCTCAAGTTTGGTGCCAACGAGAATGGCACGTGGAACGGAATGGTTGGTGATATATTAAAAGGCAATGCAGACGCAGCCATAGCGTCGCTTCTCGACACGGCGGCGAGGTCCAGTGTCATCGATACATCTGTGACCTTCATGAAATCTGGAATTAGTGTTTTAGCCAAAAGGGAAGAAGGAATGGTCCCATCTGACGCATTTCTTGGTAAGTCTGCAAAAAAAATTCACTCGCTATGTTACGTGACATACATCAATTCCCTGCTTTAAAATTGGTTTAACATGAACAACGATATCAATAGACTTTAGACATAAATGGTCGCTAAATTCGAGAAAGCAAATATACTTATGTTGGATCATGTGATAGTTTTCTATGTTCTCCTGCCATTTTGTCCATTGTTCCGTTTAGCTTTGGAACCACGGTATTCGGTACATTTGACGCTACAACGGGAGAAAATAGAACACTATTTGAAAATAAAATCCCGTGCCAAGATTTCAATATTTACTAGTCAGCACTTTGATTGGTGGTATATATCTAACTCCCCTAAATCATTTGCGTGTAAGAACTGTTCAAACACCATTTCTAAGTAATATAATATCTTTAAAAACGCTATGAATATGTTAGAGATAATGAATTTAGTGGCTTGTTATGTCAAAAGGGTGTAACCAACTAAGTGGTCTATATTTGCAAACTCTTTGAATTGGCGTGTGAAGAGAAAACAACAAGTGGGTTTGATTTCATTGTATGTGTTGTGAAATCGATTGTAGTCAATAGTTACTGAGGCGAATTATATGATTATTCAATCATATACTGTAATGTTTTCTCAATATGGCCATATTTGTTTGTGTGTCTCATTGAGTTTTTTTTCCGATTTACTAGCTGTGTAGTCTGTAATCGTATCACTATATGCATGTATGTGACTACTGTAAAATATGCTCGTAGGTAATTGTTGTTTCACTTCAAACAAGGCGGTGGAATCTTCACAGAATAAACGAAGATGCCGCTGCGTAAATAGTTAAACATACCATAGTGATCCACACATGTAATTAGCACAATTTTTTATTCAGGTTATTACCTTGACCTTGATGCTTAAACCACATACTACTTGGAATTGTTGTTAGTAGCTGTTCGTCTGACAATTTGTATTATTTAGCAAAGTCCAATTATTTATTGAAACGTGTTCTTTTGGGAAATCACGTTACTATAAATAATGATGACTGATCTTGTGTTAATCAAGGCTGGGTAAATAGTTCTGTTGACACAGTTTTGGTTGTATTTATTTGCTTGGTTGCCCACGGGATAACGGTACCTTACATATTGTTTTTTTTTCAAGAAAGTCGTCCGCATAGATTGCTTTGTGGTTTATCAGCTTACCCATCAAAAAATAAAACATTGCGCGCTTAACAGAATAACTAGAATCTTATCTAACATCGATGTATTTTGTTACCTATCTACAGCGCCATTTGATTACAGTGTATGGCTTCTACTGACAGTCGGCATCGTACAAGTAGTAGCATTAGCCATCTTTGTATTTGAGTGTTTCAGTCCCGGTGGATACGACAGAAGTCTCACCGGTCCTCGAAGTAAGTGCGTGGTCTTGTATGAAAATAATTGAAAATGTGTTTGTGAATACGTTACTTGAATCACAAATCGCACAATGTCACCACGCAATGTGGATGTATATTGTATCACTCCAAACAACGTGTTCAATAATTGATGAACTATGGGTATTTTTGGATGGTCGATATCATTCAAAATATATCGCATCGCACAGTGGGAGTATATACATTTTTCGATTTGACATGGAGGATGCAAATTGGAATAAACGATGTATACCACTGACCTATTTGAACTCAACTATACTCAGCATAGTGATATGAGCTCCCACGTGAGTGTTATTCTGCCAACGTTAATCCAAACTGAATGCATCTCTGTCCACAGTTACCAAGTTCACCTTCGGAAGTTCTCTGTGGATTGTCTGGGGACTTTTATTCAACAACACAGTTCCACTGAAGCCTCCCAGGAGCTACACTGCCAAATTTATGACGAACATGTGGGGGTGTTTTTCACTCATCTTCATCGCCATGTACACTGCAAACCTTGTCGCCCACATGATCAGAGAAGCGCCAACGGATATGGTGGACGGGTTTCTTGATCCTAAGGTAAAGGGCTTAAATATAAAAAAATATAAACTGTACATAAACACTGGATGAGAAAATTATGTTACGATGCAGAAGATATGCATGAGTCAATCGTATTAGCTTTCGTTTTTAAGATGCCGTGGTATTTGTGACTTGTACACACACCTGTGGTATGACCATATACACAAATAGCCATCCGTATCTCGTTTCAATAGCAATAGAGTTGGATGACTTGGCTTTGCGTCTCAATTTGTGTTTATTCCCTCCCCCCCCCCCACTATCGCATGAATTGTTTAAAATAAAAAAGTTACATAGATTAGAGGAACACAATCGACGTGGTGACAATGGATAGTTGTGAGACAAAAGCAAGTCTCGTGGTTCTTTCGTTCTTAACGAGATCTTAGCGGCCATTTTTGTCTAAGGCCCATTGATATTTAGAGAATATTGACAATGACAGAACCTAAGGCAGTGAAGTGCACATGAATCTCATTGTTTCCTTAAATCCATTAATTCCTCTACTATCATACGCACTAAACGTTTCATTCTATTATCGAAAGAGCTGACCCATTGAAAAATACTTGTTCACTGTACATTGTTTCAACAGCTTCAAAAACCAAACCAGTACAGCAACCCTCTTAAGTTCGGCACTATTAAGTCAACCAGTGTTGAGCAGTACATTAAGAAAGTGAATACGAAAATGCAAGAACACATGGATCCTTACAACTTAGAACTTGCAGAAGATGCGGTGGCGGCTGTAAAACATGGGTAAGTGGTACAATTTTAAATAAATTATGTAACGTGGCACGGAATTTGTTGGTAAATAATGTATTCATACATCTGGTAGATTGTTATTAAAAAGATCCAAAATCTATGTCTTACATGCGTAAATGTCTCAGTATGTAATGTCTCATTCAGTCTTATCCTGCTAATTCAATGTAAAAGGTTTGCCTTTGTTCCACCATGTAGTAGTAGAAAATAGTAGAAAGCTGATTCAATCTACCACAAAGGTTTGCATTCTATAACTAACTAATTATATCTTTTCTTGGCAAAGTACACCACTTTGTGCAGCTGTAATTTTATATCATTTACTTTGATAGAATCACAGCCTGTTTCTTTCTGTTGTTATTTTTTTTTCAGGAAAGTCGATGCTTTCATATACGATGAGGCGGCATTACGTGACCTTGCGGCAAAAGACCAAGACTGTTCTTTGAAAGTAGTTGGTAAAACTGTCGGGGAAACCGGTTATACAATTGCTCTTACCAAAGGATCCCACTGGACGCATAAAATCAATGAAAAAATAATTAAATATACTGATAGTGGTAAGAATCGGTTGACCTTTTTTCAGACTATGCGATTATCTACGATAAAGCTTAATAACAATTAAAGAAAAGTTTCAATGAGTATAAGTATAAGTATTTAGTATATAAGTATATACTTATATAAATATATAAATATATAAATATAAGTATATAGTATAAGTAATTCTTCTCCTACAAACTCTCACACTGAGTATAGATTTATGTCATTATAACTTTTAAAATGTACAAAACAATTGGGTCACCTGACTGTAGTGCTTGTATTTTCAAATGACACAATTTGCATAATATATTTGTGTCATATCATTAAATGACATGGGATGACCCATCCTGTATTGTTATATCAGGTGGCATAAAATTACAACATTTTTAATTATAAAAATTTACATTATATCAAATGGATTTTATGTCACAAAACTCATTGCGCTCAATATTACTAGTCAATATTTTGAGTTATGCTCTCGCTCTCTTAATAGTACGCTCATCTCAAGCAAACACGTTAGATAAATTTTATTGAGGTACATATTAGGCTTGTAGTAATACTGACCTTTGCTTCGTTATTCACAGGCTTTTTACAGACACTTGTTGAAAAATGGTTAACCAGTATGTGTGAAGGGAAAAATGAAAATTCAAGGCAACCCTTAGGAATTGAGCACTCCTCGGGAGTATTTCTGTTGCTATTAGGAGGAACTGCCGTGAGCATCCTGGTATTCTTCGGGGAACACCTCTTCTTTAAGTTTTTAAAGGGTTATTTTACCAAAAGGTTCGCGAAAAAAGAACTGGTTGCTGTTGTTTCCGAGGTGAGCACATATATATAATAGTGTACGTACAGAGTATATTTTGATATGGTTCGGTTGCCATATGTCCTTCTCTTCTCATTGTTTGATAACACTGCTGATATAGTTAAAAGCGAGCACACACTGCATTGTTAGTTTAAATTACCTCTATAGAATACTTTTCAAACAAGTTTACTACAATAGGACATAGCACGCCACATAAATAAAAGTGTCACGTCATAAAAAATTCTTTAAATCGACCTTGCAAAAAATAATTTATATTTAGCTGTATTTTTTTTTTGAACACATAGAGTGTGTTGGGTGACATAGCAACATTTCCGATTGTTCTTATTCGATGTTGTTAAATTGGTGTTTTTCAATGAATATTGTTTGCCACGAATAATGAATATCACAGTATTTACGATTTTACAGTACATCTGGTGAAATTCAAGAATTATCTAAACAATATAAAGCAATAATTATCATTATTATCATTGTCTTCAACGCAAACTAACTGAATTAGGTATTTTCCAAGGCTTAATTGCATGCGATCACTATTATAGGTTTGGCGCAGTCATGTTTTGCATAATACCAGCATTTTTATAAATAAATTGAGCTGCGATATTTTCAACTATCTACATTGAACAATAATTACAATAGAATTCTATTATTAGATATATTTTGCAAAATAAATGAAAATGGTCGACAAGTACACTTGCAATAATATTGTTTCATAACGACGTTATACATTACCGAATTTATTTAATAAGTGTTCTTTGCACACACGTACATGTTATAGTTGTTCTCCTCTATTTCGCTAACTTGGAAATAGTATCTTAATTGTATAACAATCAGGAAGGCTCCCTAGGCAATGTTTACAAGATTGTCTGTCATGTATGTACATGTAAGTTGCGTTGTAATTAAATAACATCCTGCCGGAATAATATTCAACTGGCTGTGCGAAAAAATGTAACAAAATTGAGTTGATATCGATTACTATGGGAAATCTGGTCTAAGGTTGTATGTGTGCTGATGCTTTACATACACTTATATTCTTCTGTATCGCACACAAATTGGTATATGTTTAATTTATTGAACAGGCTATGGCGCGAAGTATGTATACTCCTGTTTCGAAAAGTGAGCAATGTTCGTGTAGAAACTGGTCTTGCAGGCAAGTTAGCCAAGAACTCGACGCGGCTCTGGATCGCCTCGGCGAATTAGAAAATATGGTTTGGATGTCGTAAGTATACAGTTTGGTTGCATGAGTAACTTTAAGACGTGTGTTTTGTTATAACTTAATAATAATGAGATATGAAAATATGCGACAGTCCTTAATATATGACTTACACGGGCGTTTAGTGCCTAATATTGCGGGAGACGAGTAGTCCGCCCCTGTTGTCAATAAAGTAAATTTATGAAATCGAAATAGTTGTTCTAAATTCGGATAAGGCTACAGTTTAGTTGCGTTGCATTGGATGCTAACTGCTGCATTTTTCATATCTCTGCTTTCAGACGCAACGGACATACCAACTACTCAAACAAACCGAAAGTACTGAGCAACGAACGGACCAACGAGTTGAAGTCGTTATGGATACCACTCTCTCAGCAAGAAAATGATAATTATACCAAAGGGCACTTCACTTCGGACTCGGATACAGACTCCGAAACGTCGGAGCGCAATTTCTGTAAAAGTTTCGATAACCTGGACCATTTAGACAAATTACATGAAATCATGGAAAGTTCAGTATGACGTCAATTGTATGGAGATGTGTTGCTAATCACGTCTTACCTGTGTGAGTATAGTGCCGAGTTATATGAAAGAAGATTAAATCCAAAGACATCGATAAGGAGTACCTATAAATTGTCATTGGACTAATTACAAAGATCAGCGAAGACCGCCATCACTGGGACACCTAAATAAACATATTATGAACAAGACAAAAAAATTTGATTTCATGCAATTGATTATGCGTTAATTTCAAAAACAAACATACTGCATCGAAATCAACTTTCACGACTTCTTGTTGATTGGTGCAACATATCAGTTCCAGTGTATTTTTTAAATGTTTTAAAAAGTTATACGTACAATCGGATCGGTCGAATCAGTAAGAGAAAAAGTGTAACTTTATATGAATTCACCAGGAGAAAAAAACTGTTAAAACATGTTTATGCAAAATGGGAGGAACGAAAGCGAGACGCATATTTATATTCCTCCAATTAGTTCCACTAGTTAGAATATGTATTAGACAAATCCCACCGGTTGAAATATTGCCCTTTATCGCATGACCATGGTTCATACAGTAATGACCTATTATTAGCACTAAATCCACGATAAACGTCATCAGTCTGTGAGTGCTAAAACAGTACGCGTCGATAACCAATTCGTGCGACGGACCAGTTTTTGTTGTTGCGTTATGCAAATTTCATACTGAATAACAAAACTTAGAATAATATCTCTGCAGATTTTGAAAACCATCAGCGTCCATAACTATCATTGCTCGGCCATCGGCGCCCCAAAAGTCACGCCTAATTAGCATACATTATCATATTAGTCGTAAGTGGAGGTCGGGTAACACTTATTCGTAAAGCTGTGTTGATACTCTCTTCGTAATTCATTGCGCATATATTACTAGCATAAGACATCGCTCGTATCAACCAGCTTCTCGTAACAAGTGATATGTGGAGGTAACCTCATATTTAGCTTCAAATTCCTCAACTGGGTGAGGTGCATTTTTCCGATTTTGTTTATATAAAAATGAAAATCCCTTTCTAGGAATAATACCGAATAAGACAAAAATGTTTTTAAACTATTCTTCTAGAGTGTGCATAACTGTGCCAATATAACATGAATCAATTGCATTAATTTGCATGAATGTTTCATATTGTCTGTTTCTGACAGAACATAATCAATTAATGTATTTGATGTTATGTATAGTCATTTAAACATATAGAAACAGTGCTAGTTTTACACATTAAACTATTATTTTCATTTTATGTCCGCCTACTCACAATCAATTAGCAAAACCATTTAGGGTGGGTGTTTCATCCTGAGTTAAATCATGCAGGAAATTCAGATTCCTTTATTTTCAATTAATGAAGGAATGTGTTTAAATGTTTTAGTCTTCCGTATGAAATATTTCTCTTGAACTTGTCACATCGTATTCCAATCATTTTTTTTTAAACAATAAACATTATGTAAGAAAAATATGCGGCTATTCTATATTGACTTTGATATGACGAAACTAAATGGCTACAATATTTGCAGTGGGTTTAAATATTTAAGAAAATTAAAGATAGTCTGTAATGGACATGCGCATATGTAAGCCCACATTTACATAAATACATTATTATGGTGATTGAGTAAAGTTGTCTTTTGAGTGAAATAAAACATTTTTTCACAAATTGCGAAACGAGAACCACATACTAGTTAACAATGTAGTCACCAAAATATTGTTATAGTGCATGCAGATGGTAATTCTACATTAATATTGCACATACAAAACACAAACCACGGGTCTTTTTTAGCACATCCACACAGGAAACGAGGATGTGGACGGAGGATGTATAATCAAACTATACAAAAATAAGTGTGCTGAGAATATACAGAGCATATAATATTGCATTTCATCATAAACGTTGTGGTCCCTTTGATTCTACGGTAAAACATGACACTCCCACATTCCCACACTCGTGTCAAATACGGACTATGTGGTCTAAACCTTTTTATCAATACGCACGTTAAAACGTCGACCATGATGTGTACAAATGTTGTTTTTTCAGCAGTTTATGGCCACTAACCGACATATGAATATTTTGTGTAATTGAGATTCTTCTAGCTGATGTTTGGTTTGCCTGAAAACATGACAGTTTGCGAAAGTTAAAAACATAACAGCGCAAACTACTGCATCATATATGTCATAACTCTGTATCCAATTTCAAACAGACATTCAAATAATCGCACAGGTGAGTCCGAAGTAATTCTGTTTCAGATCAGTTTAACACTTAATCAACAAAAAGTTAGTTTTATTATAAGAATATGTAATTTTACGGTTCCAAGCGCGCGCGTATCACTGTGTCGTTAACAGTATGCTTTCAGTGTACGCGTATATTGGAACATCTAGTTTCAAAAAAAATAATGGGATCTGCTGCTGTCCCATAGCACATATAGATCGTAAAACCGAGGTCAGTCGCAATAACTTCCGAGTATCCAGAGATTTAATGGACGTCATGCAATGCACTATAATACACACTTTTTTTCAAATAGACTGAATTCACGACAGTATGTATTGATCCTTTCTCCCTGAACGAGGGTGTCAATCATATTCAGTGTATTGCTCGACAGGCTGTCATTGTAATGAAATAATTTAATTAACTCAAATTCCATTACGTAGTCATGTGGTATTTAATATCGCTGTGTTAACTATAATTTATTGCAAAAAGATGCTTCAAAGGGACACACTGTTCGTGCTGACAAAATAATGCTAGTCCACCTGACAAAATGGCCATCTGACATTATTTTATGTATATCATGGTATTTATAACATTTCTTTTACTGATTTCATTATGCATTGTGGAGGACACTTGTGTGTGTGAACTGTTTTGTCAGTTGCTATCAGTCATTTGTATTGTATCCTTGCAGATTTCCCCATACGACTTTTGTTTAAGGATCTATATTTGGTTATGTTATTTTCACTTGTACCATTCAGGATTGTAGAATCTACAGGCAATGCTTTCAAATAGTTAAACAACATTGATCGTTGCGTGCCGCATGTAGTCTACAATTTCCAATTTTCATATAGAATCGCGAATATTTATAAAATGTGGCAGAACCAAGAATACATATACCGAGAGCAAAACTATAGATCTAATCATTAAAATGTGAATTTAAAATGATAAATCATTTCAGTTTATGATACACAAACTCGGCTGCAGCTGGCGATATTGAATAAATTTGAATTCCCCTTGGTGATTGTGTTTTCTAATTTAGTTGATTCATTATAAAAATGACAATGAACTATCTATGAACTCACATATTCGTTTCATTACTTTAGTTTTGTAATCCTTCTCACAGTAAGCCAATATGATACGTACGGTATCAAATGAATACAATTCGATTGACGAGCAAGATATGCATGTCGTATGTATGGACACATATCCAGAATTATGGGTCTAGTGGCATTAAATATTACCCCCGCCTATACTTTATTAAATGAAAAAACATATAATATATTTATTTGTATTAATAAAAGAATTCACCACCTTAGGTTAAAAACATATTTCTAATTTCAAAAATTTAACATAGATTGACCAACATAACATATTACTTTAAAAAGTCACATTAAGGTTGTTGTTGTGCCATTGTTGATGGTATCAATGATGTGACCCGAACGCATCGTCACACGATCGCATCGTTGTGAATGAGATACTCGGCGTTACTATAATTCAATATCACGACGTGGTGTCATATTTATATTTTCATGTTTTAGAATTAAATAATATATAAATTGTTATAAAAATAAAACTTTACACGCGACGGGCAAGCTGTTTTGGTAACCATAAATATAGAACGGTACGCTCTTTGAACCATTATTGGTGTATTTGACCTCTTTTCGAAAATCGCGTGTAACCAAACAAATGTCGTATTTACACTTATATGACTGCATTGTATGTTATCAGAATGGGCTATGCACGCAAAAGAGTGTTTGTTATTACTTTGTCTTTTCTTCCACGAGGAAGTTTATGTGGATACAATTGTTTAATGCAATCGACGTGGAAGACACGATTGGTGAAAGAGTAGGTTATGGTTTCAGGATAACTGCTATTTATCTATATACATTCCAGCATTGATCTCCCAGGTCAGGTAAGTATGTTGTATAGTAGCTTTCACTGCGCATTCGCAAATGACTAACAATACTTGATACTTGAAGTTATACGTTTTAATACCGACCACAAATGTAATAACGTATCAACCATGAGTATAATAACAGCTATAAATGTAATACCGACCACAAATGTAATAACGTATCAACCATGAGTATAATAACAGCTATAAATGTAATACCGACCACAAATGTAATAACGTATCATCCATGAATATAATAACAGCTACAAATGTAATACCGACCACAAATGTGATAATGTATCAACCATGAGTTTAATAACAGCGATAAATGTAATATAGACCACAAATGTAATAACGTATCAGCCATGAGTTTAATAACAGCTATAAATGTAATATCGACCACAAATGTAATAAAGTATCAACCATGAGTTTAATAACAGCTATAAATGTAATACCGACCACAAATGTAATAACGTATCAACCATGAGTTTAATAACAGATATAAATGTAATACCGACCACAAATGTAATAACGTATCAACCATGAGTTTAATAACAGATATAAATGTAATACCGACCACAAATGTAATAACGTATCAACCATGAGTTTAATAACAGCTATAAATGTGATACCGACCACAAATGTAATAACATATCAACCATGAGTTTTATAACAGCTATAAATGTAATACCGACCATAAATGCCATAACGTATCAACCATGAGTTTAATAAAACCTATAAATGTACTACCGACCACAAATGTAATAACGTATCAACCATGAGTTTAATAACAGCTATAAATGTAATACGGACCACAAATGCAATAAAGTATCAACCATGAGTATAATAACAGCTATAAATGTAATATAGACCACAAATGTAATAACGTATCAACCATGAGTTTAATAACAGCTATAAATGTAATATCGACCACAAATGTAATAAAGTATCAACCATGAGTTTAATAACAGCTATAAATGTAATACCGACCACAAATGTAATAACGTATCAACCATGAGTTTAATAACAGATATAAATGTAATACCGACCACAAATGTAATAACGTATCAACCATGAGTTTAATAACAGATATAAATGTAATACCGACCACAAATGTAATAACATATCAACCATGAGTTTAATAACAGCTATAAATGTGATACCGACCACAAATATAATAACATATCAACCATGAGTTTAATAACAGCTATAAATGTGATACCGACCACAAATGTAATAACGTATCAACCATGAGTTTAATAACAGATATAAATGTACTACAGACCACAAATGTAATAACGTATCAACCATGAGTTTAATAACAGATATAAATATAATACCGACCACAAATGTAATAACATATCAACCATCAGTTTAATAACAGCTATAAATGTGATACCGACCACAAATGTAATAACATATCAACCATGAGTTTTATAACAGCTATAAATGTAATACCGACCATAAATGCCATAACGTATCAACCATGAGTTTAATAAAACCTATAAATGTACTACCGACCACAAATGCAATAAAGTATCAACCATGAGTATAATAACAGCTATAAGTGTAATACCGACCACAAATGTAATAACGTATCAACCATGAGTATAGTAACAGCTATAAATGTAATACCGACCACAAATGTAATAACGTATCAACCATGAGTATAATAACACCTATAAATGTAATACCGACCACAAATGTAATAACGTATCAACCATGAGTATAATAACAGCTATAAATGTAATACCGACCACAAATGCAATAACGTATCAACCATGAGTATAATAACAGCTATCAATGTAATATCGACCACAAATGTAATAACGTATCAACCATGAGTTTAATAACAGCTATAAATGTAATACCGACCACAAATGTAATAATATCAACCATGAGTTTAATAACAGCTATAAATGTAATACCGACCACAAATGTAATAACGTATCAAGCATGAGTTTAATAACAGCTATAAATGTAATACCGACCACAAATGTTATAACGTATCAACCATGAGTATAATAACAGCTATAAATGTAATACCGACCACAAATGTAATAACATATCAACCATCAGTTTAATAACAGCTATAAATGTGATACCGACCACAAATGTAATAACATATCAACCATGAGTTTTATAACAGCTATAAATGTAATACCGACCATAAATGCCATAACGTATCAACCATGAGTTTAATAAAACCTATAAATGTACTACCGACCACAAATGCAATAAAGTATCAACCATGAATATAATAACAGCTATAAATGTAATACCGACCACAAATGTAATAATATCAACCATGAGTATAATAACACCTATAAATGTAATACCGACCACAAATGTAATAACGTATCAACCATGAGCATAATAACAGCTATAAATATAATACCGACCACAAATGCAATAACGTATCAACCATGAATATAATAACAGCTATAAATCTAATACCGACCACAAATGTAATAACGTATCAACCATAAGTGTAATAACAGCTATAAATGTAATACCGACCACAAATGTAATAATATCAACCATGAGTTTAATAACAGCTATAAATGTAATACCGACCACAAATGTAATAACGTATCAAGCATGAGTTTAATAACAGCTATAAATGTAATACCGACCACAAATGTTATAACGTATCAACCATGAGTATAATAACAGCTATAAATGTAATACCGACCACAAATGTAATAACATATCAACCATGAATATAATAACAGCTATAAATGTAATACCGACCACAAATGCAATAATGTATCAACCATGAGTTTAATAACAGCTATAAATGTAATATCAAGCACAAATGTAATAACGTATCAACCATGAGTTTAATAACAGCTATAAATGTAATACCGACCACAAATGTAATAACGTATCAACCATGAATATAATAACAGATATAAATGTAATACCGACCACAAATGTAATAACGTATCAACCATGAGTTTAATAACAGCTATAAATGTGATACCGAACACAAATGTAATAACATATCAACCATGAGTTTTATAACAGCTATAAATGTAATACCGACCATAAATGCCATAACGTATCAACCATGAGTTTAATAAAACCTATAAATGTACTACCGACCACAAATGTAATAACGTATCAACCATGAGTTTAATAACAGCTATAAATGTAATACGGACCACAAATGCAATAAAGTATCAACCATGAGTATAATAACAGCTATAAATGTAATATAGACCACAAATGTAATAACGTATCAACCATGAGTTTAATAACAGCTATAAATGTAATATCGACCACAAATGTAATAAAGTATCAACCATGAGTTTAATAACAGCTATAAATGTAATACCGACCACAAATGTAATAACGTATCAACCATGAGTTTAATAACAGATATAAATGTAATACCGACCACAAATGTAATAACGTATCAACCATGAGTTTAATAACAGATATAAATGTAATACCGACCACAAATGTAATAACATATCAACCATGAGTTTAATAACAGCTATAAATGTGATACCGACCACAAATATAATAACATATCAACCATGAGTTTAATAACAGCTATAAATGTGATACCGACCACAAATGTAATAACGTATCAACCATGAGTTTAATAACAGATATAAATGTACTACAGACCACAAATGTAATAACGTATCAACCATGAGTTTAATAACAGATATAAATATAATACCGACCACAAATGTAATAACATATCAACCATCAGTTTAATAACAGCTATAAATGTGATACCGACCACAAATGTAATAACATATCAACCATGAGTTTTATAACAGCTATAAATGTAATACCGACCATAAATGCCATAACGTATCAACCATGAATTTAATAAAACCTATAAATGTACTACCGACCACAAATGCAATAAAGTATCAACCATGAGTATAATAACAGCTATAAGTGTAATACCGACCACAAATGTAATAACGTATCAACCATGAGTATAGTAACAGCTATAAATGTAATACCGACCACAAATGTAATAACGTATCAACCATGAGTATAATAACAGCTATAAATGTAATACCGACCACAAATGTAATAACGTATCAACCATGAGTATAATAACAGCTATAAATGTAATACCGACCACAAATGCAATAACGTATCAACCATGAGTATAATAACAGCTATCAATGTAATATCGACCACAAATGTAATAACGTATCAACCATGAGTTTAATAACAGCTATAAATGTAATACCGACCACAAATGTAATAATATCAACCATGAGTTTAATAACAGCTATAAATGTAATACCGACCACAAATGTAATAACGTATCAAGCATGAGTTTAATAACAGCTATAAATGTAATACCGACCACAAATGTTATAACGTATCAACCATGAGTATAATAACAGCTATAAATGTAATACCGACCACAAATGTAATAACATATCAACCATCAGTTTAATAACAGCTATAAATGTGATACCGACCACAAATGTAATAACATATCAACCATGAGTTTTATAACAGCTATAAATGTAATACCGACCATAAATGCCATAACGTATCAACCATGAGTTTAATAAAACCTATAAATGTACTACCGACCACAAATGCAATAAAGTATCAACCATGAATATAATAACAGCTATAAATCTAATACCGACCACAAATGTAATAACGTATCAACCATAAGTGTAATAACAGCTATAAATGTAATACCGACCACAAATGTAATAATATCAACCATGAGTATAATAACACCTATAAATGTAATACCGACCACAAATGTAATAACGTATCAACCATGAGTATAATAACAGCTATAAATATAATACCGACCACAAATGCAATAACGTATCAACCATGAATATAATAACAGCTATAAATCTAATACCGACCACAAATGTAATAACGTATCAACCATAAGTGTAATAACAGCTATAAATGTAATACCGACCACAAATGTAATAATATCAACCATGAGTTTAATAACAGCTATAAATGTAATACCGACCACAAATGTAATAACGTATCAAGCATGAGTTTAATAACAGCTATAAATGTAATACCGACCACAAATGTTATAACGTATCAACCATGAGTATAATAACAGCTATAAATGTAATACCGACCACAAATGTAATAACATATCAACCATGAATATAATAACAGCTATAAATGTAATACCGACCACAAATGCAATAATGTATCAACCATGAGTTTAATAACAGCTATAAATGTAATATCAAGCACAAATGTAATAACGTATCAACCATGAGTTTAATAACAGCTATAAATGTAATACCGACCACAAATGTAATAACGTATCAACGATGAATATAATAACAGCTATAAATGCAATACCGACCACAAATGTAATAACGTATCAAGCATGAGTTTAATAACAGCTATAAATGTAATACTGACCACAAATGTAATAACGTATCAACGATGAATATAATAACAGCTATAAATGCAATACCGACCACAAATGTAATAACGTATCAAGCATGAGTTTAATAACAGCTATAAATGTAATACCGACCACAAATGTTATAAAGTATCAACCATGAGTATAATAACAGCTATAAATGTAATACCGACCACAAATATAATAACGTATCAATCATGAGTATAATAACAGCTATAAATGTAATACCGACCACAAATGTAATAACGTATCAACCACGAGTATAGTAACAGCTATAAATGTAATACCGACCATAAATATAATAACGTATCAACCATGATTATAATAACAGCTATAAATGTAATACCGACCACAAATGTAATAACGTATCAACCATGAGTTTAATAACAGCTATAAATGTAATACCGACCACAAATGTAATAACGTATCAAGCATGAGTTTAATAATAGCTATAAATGTAATACCGACCACAAATGTTATAACGTATCAACCATGAGTATAATAACAGCTATAAATGTAATACCGACCACAAATGTAATAACATATCAACCATGAATATAATAACAGCTATAAATGTAATACCGAGCACAAATGCAATAACGTATCAACCACGAGTTTAATAACAGCTATAAATGTAATACCGACCACAAATGCAATAACGTATCAACCATGAATATAATAACAGCTATAAATCTAATACCGACCACAAATGTAATAATATCAACCATGAGTTTAATAACAGCTATAAATGTAATACCGACCACAAATGTAATAACGTATCAAGCATGAGTTTAATAACAGCTATAAATGTAATACCGACCACAAATGTTATGACGTATCAACCATGAGTATAATAATAGCTATCAATGTAATACCGACCACAAATGTAATAACATATCAACCATGAATATAATAACAGCTATAAATGTAATACCGACCACAAATGCAATAATGTATCAACCATGAGTTTAATAACAGCTATAAATGTGATACCGACCACAAATGTAATAACATATCAACCATGAGTTTTATAACAGCTATAAATGTAATACCGACCATAAATGCCATAACGTATCAACCATGAGTTTAATAAAACCTATAAATGTACTACCGACCACAAATGTAATAACGTATCAACCATGAGTTTAATAACAGCTATAAATGTAATACGGACCACAAATGCAATAAAGTATCAACCATGAGTATAATAACAGCTATAAATGTAATATAGACCACAAATGTAATAACGTATCAACCATGAGTTTAATAACAGCTATAAATGTAATATCGACCACAAATGTAATAAAGTATCAACCATGAGTTTAATAACAGCTATAAATGTAATACCGACCACAAATGTAATAACGTATCAACCATGAGTTTAATAACAGATATAAATGTAATACCGACCACAAATGTAATAACGTATCAACCATGAGTTTAATAACAGATATAAATGTAATACCGACCACAAATGTAATAACATATCAACCATGAGTTTAATAACAGCTATAAATGTGATACCGACCACAAATATAATAACATATCAACCATGAGTTTAATAACAGCTATAAATGTGATACCGACCACAAATGTAATAACGTATCAACCATGAGTTTAATAACAGATATAAATGTACTACAGACCACAAATGTAATAACGTATCAACCATGAGTTTAATAACAGATATAAATATAATACCGACCACAAATGTAATAACATATCAACCATCAGTTTAATAACAGCTATAAATGTGATACCGACCACAAATGTAATAACATATCAACCATGAGTTTTATAACAGCTATAAATGTAATACCGATCATAAATGCCATAACGTATCAACCATGAGTTTAATAAAACCTATAAATGTACTACCGACCACAAATGCAAAAAAGTATCAACCATGAGTATAATAACAGCTATAAGTGTAATACCGACCACAAATGTAATAACGTATCAACCATGAGTATAGTAACAGCTATAAATGTAATACCGACCACAAATGTAATAACGTATCAACCATGAGTATAATAACACCTATAAATGTAATACCGACCACAAATGTAATAACGTATCAACCATGAGTATAATAACAGCTATAAATGTAATACCGACCACAAATGCAATAACGTATCAACCATGAGTATAATAACAGCTATCAATGTAATATCGACCACAAATGTAATAACGTATCAACCATGAGTTTAATAACAGCTATAAATGTAATACCGACCACAAATGTAATAATATCAACCATGAGTTTAATAACAGCTATAAATGTAATACCGACCACAAATGTAATAACGTATCAAGCATGAGTTTAATAACAGCTATAAATGTAATACCGACCACAAATGTTATAACGTATCAACCATGAGTATAATAACAGCTATAAATGTAATACCGACCACAAATGTAATAACATATCAACCATCAGTTTAATAACAGCTATAAATGTGATACCGACCACAAATGTAATAACATATCAACCATGAGTTTTATAACAGCTATAAATGTAATACCGACCATAAATGCCATAACGTATCAACCATGAGTTTAATAAAACATATAAATGTACTACCGACCACAAATGCAATAAAGTATCAACCATGAATATAATAACAGCTATAAATCTAATACCGACCACAAATGTAATAACGTATCAACCATAAGTGTAATAACAGCTATAAATGTAATACCGACCACAAATGTAATAATATCAACCATGAGTATAATAACACCTATAAATGTAATACCGACCACAAATGTAATAACGTATCAACCATGAGTATAATAACAGCTATAAATATAATACCGACCACAAATGCAATAACGTATCAACCATGAATATAATAACAGCTATAAATCTAATACCGACCACAAATGTAATAACGTATCAACCATAAGTGTAATAACAGCTATAAATGTAATACCGACCACAAATGTAATAATATCAACCATGAGTTTAATAAAAGCTATAAATGTAATACCGACCACAAATGTAATAACGTATCAAGCATGAGTTTAATAACAGCTATAAATGTAATACCGACCACAAATGCAATAATGTATCAACCATGAGTTTAATAACAGCTATAAATGTAATATCAAGCACAAATGTAATAACGTATCAACCATGAGTTTAATAACAGCTATAAATGTAATACCGACCACAAATGTAATAACGTATCAACGATGAATATAATAACAGCTATAAATGTAATACCGACCACAAATGTAATAACATATCAACCATGAATATAATAACAGCTATAAATGTAATACCGAGCACAAATGCAATAACGTATCAACCACGAGTTTAATAACAGCTATAAATGTAATACCGACCACAAATGCAATAACGTATCAACCATGAATATAATAACAGCTATAAATCTAATACCGACCACAAATGTAATAATATCAACCATGAGTTTAATAACAGCTATAAATGTAATACCGACCACAAATGTAATAACGTATCAAGCATGAGTTTAATAACAGCTATAAATGTAATACCGACCACAAATGTTATGACGTATCAACCATGAGTATAATAATAGCTATCAATGTAATACCGACCACAAATGTAATAACATATCAACCATGAATATAATAACAGCTATAAATGTAATACCGACCACAAATGCAATAATGTATCAACCATGAGTTTAATAACAGCTATAAATGTGATACCGACCACAAATGTAATAACATATCAACCATGAGTTTTATAACAGCTATAAATGTAATACCGACCATAAATGCCATAACGTATCAACCATGAGTTTAATAAAACCTATAAATGTACTACCGACCACAAATGTAATAACGTATCAACCATGAGTTTAATAACAGCTATAAATGTAATACGGACCACAAATGCAATAAAGTATCAACCATGAGTATAATAACAGCTATAAATGTAATATAGACCACAAATGTAATAACGTATCAACCATGAGTTTAATAACAGCTATAAATGTAATATCGACCACAAATGTAATAAAGTATCAACCATGAGTTTAATAACAGCTATAAATGTAATACCGACCACAAATGTAATAACGTATCAACCATGAGTTTAATAACAGATATAAATGTAATACCGACCACAAATGTAATAACGTATCAACCATGAGTTTAATAACAGATATAAATGTAATACCGACCACAAATGTAATAACATATCAACCATGAGTTTAATAACAGCTATAAATGTGATACCGACCACAAATATAATAACATATCAACCATGAGTTTAATAACAGCTATAAATGTGATACCGACTACAAATGTAATAACGTATCAACCATGAGTTTAATAACAGATATAAATGTACTACAGACCACAAATGTAATAACGTATCAACCATGAGTTTAATAACAGATATAAATATAATACCGACCACAAATGTAATAACATATCAACCATCAGTTTAATAACAGCTATAAATGTGATACCGACCACAAATGTAATAACATATCAACCATGAGTTTTATAACAGCTATAAATGTAATACCGACCATAAATGCCATAACGTATCAACCATGAGTTTAATAAAACCTATAAATGTACTACCGACCACAAATGCAATAAAGTATCAACCATGAGTATAATAACAGCTATAAGTGTAATACCGACCACAAATGTAATAACGTATCAACCATGAGTATAGTAACAGCTATAAATGTAATACCGACCACAAATGTAATAACGTATCAACCATGAGTATAATAACACCTATAAATGTAATACCGACCACAAATGTAATAACGTATCAACCATGAGTATAATAACAGCTATAAATGTAATACCGACCACAAATGCAATAACGTATCAACCATGAGTATAATAACAGCTATCAATGTAATATCGACCACAAATGTAATAACGTATCAACCATGAGTTTAATAACAGCTATAAATGTAATACCGACCACAAATGTAATAATATCAACCATGAGTTTAATAACAGCTATAAATGTAATACCGACCACAAATGTAATAACGTATCAAGCATGAGTTTAATAACAGCTATAAATGTAATACCGACCACAAATGTTATAACGTATCAACCATGAGTATATTAACAGCTATAAATGTAATACCGACCACAAATGTAATAACATATCAACCATCAGTTTAATAACAGCTATAAATGTGATACCGACCACAAATGTAATAACATATCAACCATGAGTTTTATAACAGCTATAAATGTAATACCGACCATAAATGCCATAACGTATCAACCATGAGTTTAATAAAACCTATAAATGTACTACCGACCACAAATGCAATAAAGTATCAACCATGAATATAATAACAGCTATAAATCTAATACCGACCACAAATGTAATAACGTATCAACCATAAGTGTAATAACAGCTATAAATGTAATACCGACCACAAATGTAATAATATCAACCATGAGTATAATAACACCTATAAATGTAATACCGACCACAAATGTAATAACGTATCAACCATGAGTATAATAACAGCTATAAATATAATACCGACCACAAATGCAATAACGTATCAACCATGAATATAATAACAGCTATAAATCTAATACCGACCACAAATGTAATAACGTATCAACCATAAGTGTAATAACAGCTATAAATGTAATACCGACCACAAATGTAATAATATCAACCATGAGTTTAATAACAGCTATAAATGTAATACCGACCACAAATGTAATAACGTATCAAGCATGAGTTTAATAACAGCTATAAATGTAATACCGACCACAAATGTTATAACGTATCAACCATGAGTATAATAACAGCTATAAATGTAATACCGACCACAAATGTAATAACATATCAACCATGAATATAATAACAGCTATAAATGTAATACCGACCACAAATGCAATAATGTATCAACCATGAGTTTAATAACAGCTATAAATGTAATATCAAGCACAAATGTAATAACGTATCAACCATGAGTTTAATAACAGCTATAAATGTAATACCGACCACAAATGTAATAACGTATCAACGATGAATATAATAACAGCTATAAATGCAATACCGACCACAAATGTAATAACGTATCAAGCATGAGTTTAATAACAGCTATAAATGTAATACCGACCACAAATGTAATAACGTATCAACGATGAATATAATAACAGCTATAAATGCAATACCGACCACAAATGTAATAACGTATCAAGCATGAGTTTAATAACAGCTATAAATGTAATACCGACCACAAATGTTATAACGTATCAACCATGAGTATAATAACAGCTATAAATGTAATACCGACCACAAATATAATAACGTATCAATCATGAGTATAATAACAGCTATAAATGTAATACCGACCACAAATGTAATAACGTATCAACCACGAGTATAGTAACAGCTATAAATGTAATACCGACCATAAATATAATAACGTATCAACCATGATTATAATAACAGCTATAAATGTAATACCGACCACAAATGTAATAACGTATCAACCATGAGTTTAATAACAGCTATAAATGTAATACCGACCACAAATGTAATAACGTATCAAGCATGAGTTTAATAATAGCTATAAATGTAATACCGACCACAAATGTTATAACGTATCAACCATGAGTATAATAACAGCTATAAATGTAATACCGACCACAAATGTAATAACATATCAACCATGAATATAATAACAGCTATAAATGTAATACCGAGCACAAATGCAATAACGTATCAACCACGAGTTTAATAACAGCTATAAATGTAATACCGACCACAAATGCAATAACGTATCAACCATGAATATAATAACAGCTATAAATCTAATACCGACCACAAATGTAATAATATCAACCATGAGTTTAATAACAGCTATAAATGTAATACCGACCACAAATGTAATAACGTATCAAGCATGAGTTTAATAACAGCTATAAATGTAATACCGACCACAAATGTTATGACGTATCAACCATGAGTATAATAATAGCTATCAATGTAATACCGACCACAAATGTAATAACATATCAACCATGAATATAATAACAGCTATAAATGTAATACCGACCACAAATGCAATAATGTATCAACCATGAGTTTAATAACAGCTATAAATGTAATATCAAGCACAAATGTAATAACGTATCAACCATGAGTTTAATAACAGCTATAAATGTAATTCCGACCACAAATGTAATAACGTATCAACCATGAATATAATAACAGCTATCAATGTAATACCGACCACAAATGTAATAACGTATCAACCATGAGTTTAATAACAGCTATAAATGTAATACCTACCACAAATGTAATAACGTATCAACCATGAATATAATAACAGCTATAAATCTAATACCGACCACAAATGTAATAACGTATCAACCATAAGTGTAATAACAGCTATAAATGTAATACCGACCACAAATGTAATAATATCAACCATGAGTATAATAACACCTATAAATGTAATGCCGACCACAAATGTAATAACGTATCAACCATGAGTATAATAACAGCTATAAATATAATACCGACCACAAATGCAATAACGTATCAACCATGAATATAATAACAGCTATAAATCTAATACCGACCACAAATGTAATAACGTATCAACCATAAGTGTAATAACAGCTATAAATGTAATACCGACCACAAATGTAATAATATCAACCATGAGTTTAATAACAGCTATAAATGTAATACCGACCACAAATGTAATAACGTATCAAGCATGAGTTTAATAACAGCTATAAATGTAATACCGACCACAAATGTTATAACGTATCAACCATGAGTATAATAACAGCTATAAATGTAATACCGACCACAAATGTAATAACATATCAACCATGAATATAATAACAGCTATAAATGTAATACCGACCACAAATGCAATAATGTATCAACCATGAGTTTAATAACAGCTATAAATGTAATATCAAGCACAAATGTAATAACGTATCAACCATGAGTTTAATAACAGCTATAAATGTAATACCGACCACAAATGTAATAACGTATCAACGATGAATATAATAACAGCTATAAATGCAATACCGACCACAAATGTAATAACGTATCAAGCATGAGTTTAATAACAGCTATAAATGTAATACCGACCACAAATGTTATAACGTATCAACCATGAGTATAATAACAGCTATAAATGTAATACCGACCACAAATATAATAACGTATCAATCATGAGTATAATAACAGCTATAAATGTAATACCGACCACAAATGTAATAACGTATCAACCATGAGTATAGTAACAGCTATAAATATAATACCGACCATAAATATAATAACGTATCAACCATGATTATAATAACAGCTATAAATGTAATACCGACCACAAATGTAATAACGTATCAACCATGAGTTTAATAACAGCTATAAATGTAATACCGACCACAAATGTAATAACGTATCAAGCATGAGTTTAATAATAGCTATAAATGTAATACCGACCACAAATGTTATAACGTATCAACCATGAGTATAATAACAGCTATAAATGTAATACCGACCACAAATGTAATAACATATCAACCATGAATATAATAACAGCTATAAATGTAATACCGAGCACAAATGCAATAACGTATCAACCACGAGTTTAATAACAGCTATAAATGTAATACCGACCACAAATGCAATAACGTATCAACCATGAATATAATAACAGCTATAAATCTAATACCGACCACAAATGTAATAATATCAACCATGAGTTTAATAACAGCTATAAATGTAATACCGACCACAAATGTAATAACGTATCAAGCATGAGTTTAATAACAGCTATAAATGTAATACCGACCACAAATGTTATAACGTATCAACCATGAGTATAATAATAGCTATAAATGTAATACCGACCACAAATGTAATAACATATCAACCATGAATATAATAACAGCTATAAATGTAATACCGACCACAAATGCAATAATGTATCAACCATGAGTTTAATAACAGCTATAAATGTAATATCAAGCACAAATGTAATAACGTATCAACCATGAGTTTAATAACAGCTATAAATGTAATTCCGACCACAAATGTAATAACGTATCAACCATGAATATAATAACAGCTATCAATGTAATACCGACCACAAATGTAATAACGTATCAACCATGAGTTTAATAACAGCTATAAATGTAATACCTACCACAAATGTAATAACGTATCAACCATGAGTTTAATAACAGCTATAAATGTAATACCGACCACAAATGTAATAACGTATCAACCATGAGTATAATAACAGCTATAAATGTAATATCGACCACAAATGTAACAACGTATCAATCATTAGTTTCATAACAGCTATCAATGTAATATCGACCACAAATGTAATAACGTATCAACCATGAGTTTAATAACAGCTATAAATGTAATACCGACCACAAATGTAATAACGTATCAACCATGAGTATAGTAACAGCTATAAATGTAATACCGACCACAAATATAATAACGTATCAACCATGAGTATAATAACAGCTATAAATGTAATACCGACCACAAATGTAATAACGTATCAAGCATGAGTTTAATAACAGCTATACATGTAATACCGACCACAAATATAATAACGTATCAAGCATGAGTTTAATAACAGCTATAAATGTAATACCGACCACAAATGTTATAACGTATCAACCATGAGTATAATAACAGCTATAAATGTACTACCGACCACAAATGTAATAACATATCAACCATGAATATAATAACAGCTATAAATGTAATACCGAGCACAAATGCAATAACGTATCAACCATGAGTTTAATAACAGCTATAAATGTAATACCGACCACAAATGTAATAACGTATCAACCAGGAATATAATAACAGCTATCAATGTAATACCGACCACAAATGTAATAACGTATCACCCATGAGTATAATAACAGCTATAAATGTAATATCGACCACAAATGTAATAACATATCAACCATAAGTTTAATAACAGCTATAAATGTAATACCGACCACAAATGTAATAACGTATCAAGCATGAGTTTAATAACAGCTATAAATGTAATACCGACCACAAATGTTATAAGTATCAACCATGAGTATAATAATAGCTATCAATGTAATACCGACCACAAATGTAATAACATATCAACCATGAATATAATAACAGCTATAAATGTAATACCGACCACAAATGCAATAATGTATCAACCATGAGTTTAATAACAGCTATAAATGTAATATCAAGCACAAATGTAATAACGTATCAACCATGAGTTTAATAACAGCTATAAATGTAATTCCGACCACAAATGTAATAACGTATCAACCATGAATATAATAACAGCTATCAATGTAATACCGACCACAAATGTAATAACGTATCAACCATGAGTTTAATAACAGCTATAAATGTAATACCTACCACAAATGTAATAACGTATCAACCATGAATATAATAACAGCTATAAATCTAATACCGACCACAAATGTAATAACGTATCAACCATAAGTGTAATAACAGCTATAAATGTAATACCGACCACAAATGTAATAATATCAACCATGAGTATAATAACACCTATAAATGTAATGCCGACCACAAATGTAATAACGTATCAACCATGAGTATAATAACAGCTATAAATATAATACCGACCACAAATGCAATAACGTATCAACCATGAATATAATAACAGCTATAAATCTAATACCGACCACAAATGTAATAACGTATCAACCATAAGTGTAATAACAGCTATAAATGTAATACCGACCACAAATGTAATAATATCAACCATGAGTTTAATAACAGCTATAAATGTAATACCGACCACAAATGTAATAACGTATCAAGCATGAGTTTAATAACAGCTATAAATGTAATACCGACCACAAATGTTATAACGTATCAACCATGAGTATAATAACAGCTATAAATGTAATACCGACCACAAATGTAATAACATATCAACCATGAATATAATAACAGCTATAAATGTAATACCGACCACAAATGCAATAATGTATCAACCATGAGTTTAATAACAGCTATAAATGTAATATCAAGCACAAATGTAATAACGTATCAACCATGAGTTTAATAACAGCTATAAATGTAATACCGACCACAAATGTAATAACGTATCAACGATGAATATAATAACAGCTATAAATGCAATACCGACCACAAATGTAATAACGTATCAAGCATGAGTTTAATAACAGCTATAAATGTAATACCGACCACAAATGTTATAACGTATCAACCATGAGTATAATAACAGCTATAAATGTAATACCGACCACAAATATAATAACGTATCAATCATGAGTATAATAACAGCTATAAATGTAATACCGACCACAAATGTAATAACGTATCAACCATGAGTATAGTAACAGCTATAAATATAATACCGACCATAAATATAATAACGTATCAACCATGATTATAATAACAGCTATAAATGTAATACCGACTACAAATGTAATAACGTATCAACCATGAGTTTAATAACAGCTATAAATGTAATACCGACCACAAATGTAATAACGTATCAAGCATGAGTTTAATAATAGCTATAAATGTAATACCGACCACAAATGTTATAACGTATCAACCATGAGTATAATAACAGCTATAAATGTAATACCGACCACAAATGTAATAACATATCAACCATGAATATAATAACAGCTATAAATGTAATACCGAGCACAAATGCAATAACGTATCAACCACGAGTTTAATAACAGCTATAAATGTAATACCGACCACAAATGCAATAACGTATCAACCATGAATATAATAACAGCTATAAATCTAATACCGACCACAAATGTAATAATATCAACCATGAGTTTAATAACAGCTATAAATGTAATACCGACCACAAATGTAATAACGTATCAAGCATGAGTTTAATAACAGCTATAAATGTAATACCGACCACAAATGTTATAACGTATCAACCATGAGTATAATAATAGCTATAAATGTAATACCGACCACAAATGTAATAACATATCAACCATGAATATAATAACAGCTATAAATGTAATACCGACCACAAATGCAATAATGTATCAACCATGAGTTTAATAACAGCTATAAATGTAATATCAAGCACAAATGTAATAACGTATCAACCATGAGTTTAATAACAGCTATAAATGTAATTCCGACCACAAATGTAATAACGTATCAACCATGAATATAATAACAGCTATCAATGTAATACCGACCACAAATGTAATAACGTATCAACCATGAGTTTAATAACAGCTATAAATGTAATACCTACCACAAATGTAATAACGTATCAACCATGAGTTTAATAACAGCTATAAATGTAATACCGACCACAAATGTAATAACGTATCAACCATGAGTATAATAACAGCTATAAATGTAATATCGACCACAAATGTAACAACGTATCAATCATTAGTTTCATAACAGCTATCAATGTAATATCGACCACAAATGTAATAACGTATCAACCATGAGTTTAATAACAGCTATAAATGTAATACCGACCACAAATGTAATAACGTATCAACCATGAGTATAGTAACAGCTATAAATGTAATACCGACCACAAATATAATAACGTATCAACCATGAGTATAATAACAGCTATAAATGTAATACCGACCACAAATGTAATAACGTATCAAGCATGAGTTTAATAACAGCTATACATGTAATACCGACCACAAATATAATAACGTATCAAGCATGAGTTTAATAACAGCTATAAATGTAATACCGACCACAAATGTTATAACGTATCAACCATGAGTATAATAACAGCTATAAATGTACTACCGACCACAAATGTAATAACATATCAACCATGAATATAATAACAGCTATAAATGTAATACCGAGCACAAATGCAATAACGTATCAACCATGAGTTTAATAACAGCTATAAATGTAATACCGACCACAAATGTAATAACGTATCAACCAGGAATATAATAACAGCTATCAATGTAATACCGACCACAAATGTAATAACGTATCACCCATGAGTATAATAACAGCTATAAATGTAATATCGACCACAAATGTAATAACATATCAACCATAAGTTTAATAACAGCTATAAATGTAATACCGACCACAAATGTAATAACGTATCAAGCATGAGTTTAATAACAGCTATAAATGTAATACCGACCACAAATGTTATAAGTATCAACCATGAGTATAATAATAGCTATAAATGTAATACCGACCACAAATGTAATAACATATCAACCATGAGTATAGTAACAGCTATAAATGTAATATCGACCACAAATGTAATAACGTATCAAACATGAGTTTAATAACAGCTATAAATGTAATACCGACCACAAATATAATAACGTATCAAGCATGAGTTTAATAACAGCTATAAATGTAATACCGACCACAAATGTGATAACGTATCAACCATGAGTATAATAACAGCTATAAATTTAATACCGACCACAAATGTAATAACATATCAACCATGAATATAATAACAGCTATAAATGTAATACCGAGCACAAATGCAATAACGTATCAACCATGAGTTTAATAACAGCTATAAATGTAATACCGACCACAAATGTAATAACGTATCAACCAGGAATATAATAACAGCTATCAATGTAATACCGACCACAAATGTAATAACGTATCACCCATGAGTATAATAACAGCTATAAATGTAATACCGACCACAAATGTAATAACATATCAACCATGAATATAATAACAGCTATAAATGTAATACCGGGCACAAATGCAATATCGTATCAACCATGAGTATAATAACAGCTATAAATATAATACCGACCACAAATGCAATAACGTATCAACCATGAATATAATAACAGCTATAAATGTAATATCGACCACAAATGTAATAACGTATCAACCATGAGTTTAATAACAGCTATAAATGTAATACCGACCACAAATGTAATAACGTATCAACCATGAGTTTAATAACAGCTATAAATGTAATACCTACCACAAATGTAATAACGTATCAACCATGAGTATAATAACAGCTATAAATGTAATACCGACCACAAATGTAATAACGTATCAACCATGAGTATAATAACAGCTATAAATGTAATACCGACCACAAATGTAATAACGTATCAACCATGAGTATAGTAACAGCTATAAATGTAATACCGACCACAAATATAATAACGTATCAACCATGAGTATAATAACAGCTATAAATGTAATACCGACCACAAATATAATAACGTATCAAGCATGAGTTTAATAACAGCTATAAATGTAATACCTACCACAAATGTTATAACGTATCAACCATGAGTATAATAACAGCTATAAATGTAATACCGACCACAAATGTAATAACATATCAACCATGAATATAATAACAGCTATAAATGTAATACCGGGCACAAATGCAATATCGTATCAACCATGAGTTTAATAACAGCTATAAATGTAATACCGACCACAAATGTAATAACGTATCAACCAGGAATATAATAACAGCTATCAATGTAATACCGACCACAAATGTAATAACGTATCACCCATGAGTATAATAACAGCTATAAATGTAATATCGACCACAAATGTAATAACGTATCAACCATGAGTATAATAACAGCTATCCATGTAATATCGACCACAAATGTAATAACGTATCAACCATGAGTTTAATAACAGCTATAAATGTAATACCGACCACAAATGTAATAACGTATCAGCCATGAGTTTAATAACATCTATAAATGTAATACCGACCACAAATGTAATAACGTATCAACCATGAGTTTAATAATAGCTATAAATATAATATCGACCAAAAATGTAATAACGTATCAACCATGAGTTTAATAACAGCTATAAATGTAATACCGACCACAAATGTAATAACGTATCAACCATGAGTATAATAACAGCTATACATGTAATACCGACCACAGATGTAATAACGTATCAACCATGAATATAATAACAGTTATATTTGTAATACCGACCACAAATGTAATAACATATCAACCATGAATATAATAACAGCTATAAATCGAAAGCTAACAAGAGCAAACATATAATAACAATTCATTTTCAATCCATGATCAACATTAATGATACTACTGACCCATTCAGGCCAATCACGTTCCACACATGTTACTTTGTATCGCGTCGTGCATAGTAAGTTGACACCGCTATAGTCTTGTGAATCAGATTTGTAATATATCTGTATATATACACGAGAAAAGCAATTGAATTTCCCTTCCCTTTGGGTTACGAACGTCAGTATATTAACAAAAATAATATAATATAATATTACTTTAATTGTACCACTTTGTTGCAATACTTTATCGTCGTTCGAGAGACACTTAAGATATCACAGACTCTTAGGCGTGTGCTGGGAAGAGCACTAATCAGAATGTGTCTTTTATAGTTGTGCGACAAACCGTTTTAATAATCAAATCACGGCTGATGTAATTCCCTATGGATCAATCGGTTCCATGCATGCTCTTTCAAACTGAGATACGATTAGCCCGAATGCAACTGAAATATTTGTTTATTGGAAGGCAATTTTGTAATACGTGCAAGGAGACTGGTGATTCTGTACCAGACGTCACAAACGAGCGATGCGTTTCGTGAGAGATAGCCGCTAATATACGTCAATAAAATGCTGTACGACAATGCATTGACGATTTTCTGGTTGGATGATCTTTAGTGAACACAAATAAACAACGCCCTCAAAATGTCAGTTCTGTTCGGTGACCGTTAACTGATGGTAGCATTGAAATACCACACTGTTTCCGTGCCAACAATACGCGAAAATCATCATGTTTAATATGGATTTGCACGGGCACATTTTTGTCGGTTTCAATGTACAAGACATTTGCTGGATCAGTGATAATAATTAGCATTCGTGATCGACATGACTTACGTCAAGATCAGATACGGATGCCAGGACAATAATATTGTCTGCTTAGACACGTAGTAATTGTTGATCTCGCATGAGGTGGCCACTAACTATGTGGAATGTTTGTCAATCAAAGCAGCTAGTGTCGATTTAAGAATGTTTTTCGACATTATAGTTGTCTAATATAATTCCTTCACTATATTACTACTACAAAAAACCAAGTGAACTCGATATGTGACCGCGAAGGCAACGCCATCTGGCGGTACTCGCCATACTCTTCGAGGCGCTGCATATGATAAAAGAAAAAAATGCTGATCAGTCACGTTTCGCGTAACTGGTGATTAAGAACGAAGTAAAACTATCATTCTAACAAGAAAACAAAATATCATTGTAATAAATGCACATATATATATATTAAGATACCTCGTGTGATCACAACCATGTCGGACAGTTTGTTTTACGGTTGGTACATACAATCCCGCGTTGAGTCATATATCATTTTGCTGTTTTATTACGTGTTTTAATTATATAACAATTTATAGTCGATTTCCTGAATCGAAATTATATGAACCACCTCATGACATAATGATACGGCATAATCGTGACTTCTCACTTGTCTTCTGTCTCCCACGCTGTCTGGTTTCACCACTACATTAAATTATTCACACACACACACACACTGAATTCATCTGTGTTTTTTTTATATGGCATATGCTTTTTTGCGATTTCGATACGCCCGACGGGAGGAGTTACAAAAAGATGTTTGAAAAACACGGCCTGGGGGTGCTATTTTTTATCGCGGTTGATCTGAATTTAAATATATATTGCTGTGTGGCATACATGGAAACAACAATAACTGACTTAGTTTTAATTGGTAACCAGTCAATCAATACACCAAATGAACCTTAGTGTCACGTTACAATTAGAATTTTAGCCATTAATCTGAATAAACCTGACAAATTATGTTATTAATATTTGTTGTTACTGTGAAATACATCATTTTAGCTGGAATTAATTTTCGCTGAAATAATTTTTGGGTTTTTGTATGGAATTCATTTTCACAGATAGTAGGTGAGTTACATGTAAAATATAGGGGGAAATAAAAAAAAATAATTCCAAGCGAAAATAAAGTATTTTACAGTAACTTTCTTGCCGTGTTCCGTTCTCTGACGTTCAATGAAGTTTAGTCATTATATTCTATGCCACGTGTTGTTTTCCACACACAAATCGTTTTTTTGGCTACACACGCGATCCTTTCTATAGACTTGTTAACTAGCGCGCAAATGTTCATGAGCTAGTTTTCGACTGGACGCTACGTTCTAAAAAACAATCACGGATTTCATTTTACTTATGGTAATTACAACACATTCAATGTTGTTCATTTTGTATCATCAGTGGGTTACATGTTTGCGCTCTAGCACGTACACCTATAGAACCTACGCTGATTGTAAACTTCATCACAACCCACATTGTTCATTGTTTTGTTTCTACGTCAAGCTGCCAAATATAGATTTACTTTAGAATGACGTATACAAGAAACATGCGTTATAACACAATATATTACGCGTCAAAAAACATCTTGATGTTATATGTTGTGCTTCTCAGAGGCATCACAGTGTTGTTTTAAAATTCAGACCGAGTATGTAAATTATTTAAATTAAAATTAACCCGTGTTAATAAAACAATCGTTGCCACGTATTTAAACAACAATGTTCATACACAGACACTGCAAATCAAGCGTATTCATTCACCAACGATTGTGAGGTATTTGATATGGGGGGAAAACACGATACTGCTATAATCATACACTTCTTCCTGGAGTGAATTCAATATTTGATTCCACAGCTTTGCACGTTGTCTGCTGACTGCAATGAATTAGAGCCGCAGAGTTTACCTGATTGAAATGAGACACTGTTGAAGGAAATGCATGCGTATTAATGAGCAATCCACATAACTGCCGAGGGAGAAATTGTGTATCACTCGAGTTTGTTTGATCTCGTAACGGTCGTGTTGCTTGTTTCAGCGCATGGCTAGCTGACTGATTCATTGGGTATGATGCGTGGTTACATATTAATGAGATGCGATGATTACTGATATTATGCAAACCGGCCGCCTATTTCAGTTGAAAAAAAAATGTATTTGTCTGAGTATCAACAATTTATTGCTGCCACTCTATATTGTTGAAAAAGGATTAAACTAAAATGCAAATTAGATACTCGATACACGATGGGAGGTCCCTCTGCGTCGAGGTTTGACACGTTGAGTCCACGTGAACACATATCAGATGTCTGCGTGGAGAGTGTCAACAGAAATTACAAACCGTAAAACACAAATATTTCGCAATACCTAAACACACATGTTTTAGACATTGGGATTCGCTAATCTAAATCTTTTTAGCGATTTTTAACTTAAAGAAGAGGATTGTTGAAGTGATCCTGATTGTATATTAACTATTTATTTATGACGTAAGCAAATACACGACCATTACTATTCCATTCGTTGTGGTTGATCGTTATATAAAAGTTCGACAGAATTTGTACTCACCGGATTGTAGGTCACCCAGCACATACTCGTACGTTATATTGCTATTGTTACATGGTAATTAGCTTAACCACCTGCGTTAAATCGCTCCCGGTATTATTGCGTCTCATATGAGGGCGCTCATATGTGTACACATTGTACTCGCATTGGAGTAGATATAAACCTCACTGTTGTAGGTTGAATTTTACAAATCGTAAAGATGCTGAAGAACAATAGTAGTGTGATAAATGATTTTGAAAGTTTGAATGTATGTATTAAAACCTGTGTAATTTGCACGAAAAAAATGTTTTTGTATTATAAATATTGCTTTCATCTGTATTCATATGTAAATTATTTGTATTATAAGTAGTAAACACTCCAGGGTCATTGATTTGTTATTAAGCATATTAAAAAAGAGTACTAATTTAGAAGTTCACTAATTTGCTAGCATTTACAGTAAGTAACGCTTAAAGTGCACTTAAAATTTGCATGATGCGGGAACAAATAACTGCTAATTGATAACTTGTATTCTGTTTGCATTCACGGGAATCGTTTGCTTTTGTGCTTTTATAAAGGATGCTACTATTCGCACATGTGTCGTTGTATATCGTGCACACTTTCCGAACGTGATCCTCGTATACTTACGGTATTTGCACAATACATATGAGGGCGCAGTCTTTTCAAATAATATTGTGGCTTGAGCATAGAAAAATACTGTGGTGTTTTTGAATATTGTATTTTTTTAATAATCATACGAATTTCTTTGAATATTGTATTTTTTAATAATCATACGAATTTCTTTTGAGAGCTGTTGCAGAAACCATAATTTACGATTAATGATGAACTGTATATTACGCTTATCCCCCAAACAGCATTATTGAAAGTGAAAGTGTTTTTTTTCGAGACATTATTTATATATTCAATGAGTGAGTTTGCGATTATGGAAAACACATAATCGGTTTCTCTTACATGCTAGGTGTTATCTTGCTCTTGTCTATAATGGACGATATTCCATTATATCATATTGTTATATAAATCCTTCTCTCAGTGATAACAATATACATATAATTAGTTTTTCTGCTTTGTGTTTTCTCCCTGAATATAAAAATAAATGGTTTCATTGTTAGCATCGTTTGTTTTCCACAACTTTATAGTAAATATATGTAGGATAATTGATACAATATACTGCACAGGGTGTAGAAAATAAAACCCTCAGACGAGTACTCTTCTGTGATATAAAGTCCTATCTGATGGTAGAGGCCGCTGTAAATGTGACAGGTGAACCTTATATGCACGAACTACATAAATGAACAACTTATGAACATTCATGATCTAACACGAAACATAATATGGCCCATAAGACAATGAGCGACATCGTGTTTCAGGTCGTGTTTCTTCGTAGCTCTCTGTGACTTGAGGGTCCGCTTTCAAGGCGCGTGATCAATATCAGAGGAGGTCGACTTAGGAAATGTGTCAGACTCGATCGGATACATGAAATTTAGTGTATATAAAGTCCTGCAAATGTGCAGTAAAGTAAAGAGAATTACTTTTAAAGTGTCTTTAAACCTCGTACAAGTCTATAAAACAATTACGTTCTTAAAATGGTTAAAACACTATTATATTATAAAAATTATTGTTATGCAAATTGGCACACGCCCAAGTAGTAAATTTCAAATTAAATAACTCGTACATTATTCATCTACAAAACAGCGCAATGCGTTGTTGACAGTGTGTTGTTCTGTTGCAGTAATGTTAGCCACGTCACTGAGAGTTTTTTTTTCTGAGAACAAAATATGATCAAGACGATGTTTTGATGAGAAAAACACCAATACCTATCATATGTTGATATTTAAATACAAAGAAAACTCAAGAGCCTAAAATTTCCAAAACCTAGAAAATGCCTATTTTAAAACATAAACAATCATTTATACCGGCTTTTTTAATATGTTTAAATCTAGAACCTCGAAATGTTTACTACATGTCGCCCACTATACTAGAGTAATATTCGGATTGATATATTCGAAAAACCTATTGCCATGAACCCTTATGTCTATACATCTATTTCTGATTGGGTTTATTGCTACAGTGCAGTGTTGTTTAGTAATTTTATATTTCGGTTGAGTTATTAGTTGTGTGTAAATCAATTATTATGATTCGGCATTTGAATATTGTTATCGCTTGTTTTCAGCACTTTCAATCAACAAGTGGTTATATTTCATTAATATGTATGTCTTCAGATATATATATTGTTTTTTCTCAGAGATTACTTAATCTAGATATATTTTTCCCGAATATGAAAAAGAGTGGTTTCATTCCAAGCATTTTTAATTCTCCATAGCATTACAGCACTACTCTGTAATTATGTGTATTACGAGAGTTATTGATGACTTGGACAGATTCATTTCTATAAATCCCACGTTAGATGAATCATTCTGGAAGAGAAAGTCCGATTCGAGATATAATACAAATGCCACATTGTGAGACAATATACAGTGGAAACTATTTTTGTATGAGTCAGAAGATATCATTTGACTTAAGGTAGCGAGACTATTATTTGTGTTGAAAATTACGATTGATGAAATGCACTATAAAATTTCATAAGATAAAGTCAACATAACATAGAATGTCATGTAAGTTGGTTAAAATGTTGATTTTCTGAAGGGAAGCAAGGCAGCCTCAGTAGTGTTTTCCAAAATCTACAACACAGGTTTAATGCATGTGCCTATAAGTTTCAAAGATTACCTCAAGACAAAGCAATGTTAGAACGTGTTATCAGGAGCTTTCTCGCAGACAAACCCTTGTCAATGAGTGGTTTGTCTTCGCTTCTGTTTGTCATTTGCATATGAATGTGTGAGACACAAGGTCACACAGCCTCTGCAAAAAAATCATTGATTTTAGTGTTCTCATCTGCCGATTTTATCGAATTATAGCTATCCTATTCTATTTTTTGGTTTCCTATAGCCTTACACATTTGGTTGCCCATACACATGTTAAAACAGACCTTGAAGGGAAAACAACTCGATTGTGCCGATAAACAAGCTTGAACATCTTTGCTGTGACTTCATGGACGTTTTTACGGAGTTTATTTTTTCCAAAAAAGTTTTTGTCTTTAACAAAAAATAAAGTAAAGTTATTGTTGTCGGATTAACACCAAATTTTCACAGCTTTAAGGTGACAATGAGAGGAACTTGAATAAGTTCTAACAAACTATTACGTGGATTATTTACCAACGTATTGTGGTTTGAGTTGGGGCAATGTGACTAAAACGGAATTAAATTCAGCACATTACTTATTAAAACGTATTGGTTGAATAAAACTGACAAGACACATTCAATTTACCAGACTATTGAACAACTAGGAAATATGAAAAGGAAACTTCTTATCACTGGCATAAATGCGTAATTATTTTTTTTTTACAGAAAAAGTATTTTTTGATTGAGTAACGTCGTAGCTTATAAAGCTTGAAGTCTGGCGATTCCAAAATTATATACATTCCTGGATCTTTTTGTAGTCATTTTTTAGTCACAATGAAAACAAGTATGCAAATAATAGTCTCTTAACCTTTAAACCCACTGCCCAAACATTTATAGATATATTATATTTTTGGATTTTTTTTTTCAAATTTGTAGAGGCATATAGTAAGTCCTTTCTCGAAATTTGAAATAGGAAAAGAGGCCAAATACACTAAGCTTAACAAGTCTTGGAACGTTTAAAACGGAATGCAAGTGTGGTTGAACAAGAAAACAGCAAATTAAACATAAATAAGTCAGATATAGATGCGTTAAAGCTTACATTTTTTTCTTTGTTTATATGAAATCAAACCAGGGTTAAAAATACCCTGACAATCGCAATTCGCAATTTGCAAATTAAAAATGGCCACCAGTCCCAGCAATTTATGTTGAGCTTATCATTAATTCAGGAAATTAATAAATTGGGTATTATAACAAAATTAAATGAATGACGGGGAAATTATTATCTACATAAATCGTCATAGTAAATTGTCTAAGGTCAGCGAAGGTGGCAGACTAATCAATCCCGTGAATCATTGCGATACATTACTGTGTCGTAATGTGTCGACCGCTGATAAAATGTGACTGTGGATAGTGCCAATACCGTAATATGCCTGCGCCAGTTCTCCCACGTGCATGATTTTTGACTTAAAATAATAGTATTTTTTTAAGTTATGTAACAACATAATTAATAGAAACTTAGCATAGAAAATGATATAATATTGTTATTGCTTACGTATATTTCGGAGGTAGACTACTAATTAGAACTCTCTTTTTATCTTGGTAAGTTGTGTGATGTTGACGTGGACGTTATTTCCTACTCCCACGTGATGGCAAATTAAAGTTCTCATTTAGTGAGGATCCCGTATGATTATATGATTAAATGTCATTATGTCGTATTCTGGCGGTAATGAGTCATGAGACTGAAATTGAGAATTATTGAACGAGTTTGAGTATCATTAGGCATCTCATTATTATGTTAATGATTTCTAGAATGCTTGAAAACACGCAACTCTCCTGACCGCGGGTCCCTAGTTAATTGTTACGAGTGCTTTACACCTCATAGTATCCTTATAATAATATTGGAACGTGTACGTTAATTACATTATTTTCTGATGGACCGCACTTGAGTAATACAGTTACTGGAGAACAGCATCATCGGCAAAGAGACGAACACGATCACGGGAATCTGACTATTCAGCACAACCATTGTCAGCCGTTTTATCCGAAACAACTGTGAGTTTACCTGCTTTTTTCAAACTATACAAATATGTCACATACAAGCACAGTAATATATATATAGTGTTAAAAGGTATTTCCAAAAATGAATTGCCGAGCAGCAAGTCTTCTGGGCAGAATTCATTATGTTTACTGACATTTAATGATGACAAACACATAAACAATGATGTGACATATACATGGAAAGATGTTTGGATAGTGCACACATCAGTGTCGCCTAGCATTGACGTACGACACGTATCAAGGCGGTGTTCTCTGGTCTTCCATGCTTATTTAAAGATATGCATGCCATAGTCACCGCACTACTGAAGCAAGTATACCACTTCTCCCAAAGGTGTAACACTCGTCAATCGGTAAGTAATCATTTGAAAACATAACCGTACTTGATGTGTCATTACACTTGACGTATGATGACAATTACTGGTTTATTAGAGATCGGGGAGGCAACTGTCTCCGTGATAAATATAAGTAATAGCTTCACGCAAAATGGCATGAACTATCGAACGTATACTCATTAAATTGCCAGTATTGAATGGCACAATAAACCTCACTCTGTATATCCCACTGAGTGAATTGAAAACTTCCAACTAAGTCTATCATGATTTTTACACGAAATTGATTTAGTAAAGTATTTCGTCCGAATAACACACAGTTGCAGCACACATCCTACAGGTTGCCCGTGACTTATGACATAGCTTACCTAATCTATTGTGAACAGGCGCGTGAGTAAGTATCAGATTGTTAATTTCACGCCGCATTTCATTGGTTGATATTTAGGAAACTATCTTCTAGACCATTAATTCATTTCTCCAGTCACCTGAGAATTGTGTCTTTGTTTCAGTTTGTCCTGACCACTGATGCGTATAATTGATATCTTTTCTCGCTTGAAATATACAACAACAAAAAGAGGAAAATAAATACACAATTAATGTATCAGTTCAGTTTCTTTTCTGTGTGAGACCAAGCGACATAACTTCTTCAACGTACTGACTTATGTGACGACCCATATATTTACTAGGCAGATGGTAATATACAGACCCACAGCTGGATACGATCAGGCAGTAGTATGACGTAAGTTCACGTGATTTTCATATAGCCAGTCACAACATACAGCATGGATAAAAACTTCAATATCACCCGGCTCGTTCTGCTGTGCATTCTCATGGACAAAATCGGCGCGCACGTCCGAATTGGTGTCATTCACGCTCTCACGCAAGACACGTTGTACGTTGATCGTCGGCATAGAAGGTACGTCGTTGATACTGACAAAGGCGGAATTATAATGCACATGGTTCCAATACAGTTGTCATCTGGTAGTCCTTATCAAACTATACAACATTTAAAGAACAAAATATGCCTTCACAATCTTAGCGGTTTGATATACTCCGTCGACGAGCAGAACACACGCCAGTGGGACATTGGTTCGGTATTTCCTGGTTCTTCGTATATTCCAAAGCTTGCCGAGTCCCTGCATATCCCGGCGGTATCCGTGACAGCTCCATTAGTACAAGAGGTACGTAAAATGATGTATGCGTTGTATTATTTATATTAAGAACTTGATTAGAGAACGTACTAGGGTTGTGTGCTCCTCAATACACGTGAGGTAATTGACCCGGATCAGAAATTGCATTTGCTGCATTGAGAAATGTGACATCTACTGTAAATTACTTGAATGGCCTTGCAGCTATAATTTTAGCGAAGTTATATAACTCGAGTAAATACGTCACATATTTGTAATGTAATAATAATGCTAATGCAGAATTGGGGAAGTGAATGATTCATTCCAATATGTTAATTATCTAGTATTATTATAGATTTGTGTGTGTGCCGTTACGTTTGTTTGAACTGTAAAAAAATAACACAGGCACATCCCTATCTTGGGGCATGTACATTACTCCTTACTGATGCAGCTGAGTATGTTCTGATGGAAACCATATGTTCTAAACTATGTATAACATATTTACTCGATTGAATTATGTTATGAGATCAAACAATGTCCGTAAACAAGGTTATATTATTGAGCAAATGGGTTACCCGCTTACATTGAATGCAGACACGTGGCTTGCGATGTTTACAGTATGTCTTGTTTGATTTCATGGTAAAGAATTTAGCTACCGGAAAATATACATGACTTGACGAATAATGTGACGGAACTCGATGTAAAACGATAGAATTAATACAGGTGTCATATTATGCGATTGACTCTTTGTAATATTTTTATTGAATTAGGTGTAAATAAATTTGTGACTAATACGTTTGAAAAAAACATGCACCAAGGTAAACGCAACCATATAATTCAAAATATTCAACACTTTTTATTATCGCCTATGTTGTATGACAATTGCAATGGGCCTCACTTTGGCGAGTTTAGTTTATGGATGGAGTTTAAACATATGGAATTGAATTTCCTCGGTTCTGAATAACAGCATAGTGTTCTTAAACAGTTATTAAATGCATGTGCTTTTGCTTTTGGACAAATACATTCATCTTCGAACGTGACACGCATGATATCGTTCATTGTAGCACCCTTGGGTATTTCCAAAACTGTACTCACGCTGTGTGTGGAGGCATTTCAGTATTCAACACATCAATCGGGAAAGCATTTGACGTTTAATCTACCACTTTGTAAATTATATATTACCATAATCCTTTAATCAGTGTTTAAGTCGTTGCCGTTAATGGATTTACATGTACATTACTACACGTTACGAATTTAGATTCAAGAACAAATAAGACATGAATTGGATTTGAGAATATCTCTTTTGGTATTGATTACAATGATAATACAATTTTCTATAATTCTTTTTAATACAACAAATTCACTTGTCTGAGTTGAAAGAAGTATATCTTATCTCTGGAATATCGTTTTACAAAATGAATTGTTTAAATGTTTTACTCTGTTGCCCGTTGTATTACATTATAGCAATTATCATCAAATCCAGTACAGTTGGAAAATACACAAATATATTTAGGACACATGGAGAATATCATATATCATATTCATTAAGATTTATTAAGATTATTACATGGATAAAAAATAAACTTTATTGTAGAGTCATAACATCCTCGAAAATATATCCATTCCAAAGTTGAATGTAATATAAACACAAATTAGAAACTTAAATTTTGAGAACGTACTCACATCCACCTCCTCACCTCCTTTGTATACAGGGTCGCTATTTCAAGTACACCGTTTAACCACGTTTACTGAATTGCTTATATTATTCGTAAATACATGGAGTTAAAGTTCAGTTCTCGGCCTTTATAAATTCTGTGTGAAATTGCCACGAATCTTAGGGAAAATAAACGCGCGTGTGAGGAACAAGTTTAGATTGGAGATTTTGAAAGTGCATCGCGTATATACGCTGCTCCATTACACGAACACAATCATTTTAACTGATTTGTGAATCCATCATTTCAAACCAAGGTGTCACAGAAATGTTTTGTCACAGAAGCATTTTGAGATTGGCTAAATTTAATCAGCTTGCATTGCCCAATCAGATAATTGGAATTTATTGTCATGGATTACATCATATGATATAGTGGGGTGTATTTGTTGGTGATATTTATAATAGAAATTGCCACTTACTTGTATTTTTTACATGATGAAATAGAACTAAAATATATCAGTTGTTTTTAATTCCCGGAAGGCTTACCTGGTAAACGCAGGACCCGGCAAATAGTCTTAACACTTAATAAGTGATTACCTCATATGGTCGAATACGCCCCTGCTACCTGTCTTTCTATCTAAAGTATATGTGGTAAATAAAGATTTAGAATGGGATTATACATATATATTGGTATTCAATCAAAATTGTCATCTAACTCGTATTGCTACCTTAATCATAACGGCCAGCGTTAAATTCGAAGTACTATCTAGCGAGGTTTTGTTTTTTGACACACGTACAAACACAATATTTAGCATTATTGTGAAATTATTCATTTCGTGTTATTTTGTTTTAGTGTCATATTAGTGCAATCAGACTACACACGTAATTGTGATGTCATATATGTACACTGGCAATGCGATGATATCTCCCCCAGGCAGTACTTAAGCAGTATTGTGATATAGTACTTCACTACTGATGGAAACACTTTGGGGCGAGGAAGATAATATTGACTCTAAAACAATACCCTGGGTATACTGTGATTATAATTGAACCATTGTAGGTTTCTCGCCACTGTTTAAAAGCTTTATAAAACGTACACAACTTTACTTTAGTCAACAAAAGTGAAGTCAAGAACGCAATAACATACGATTGACGTCTATCGACAAAACAATTTACAAGAACCAAACGAAACAAATGACGTATACACTATATATGAGACGTCAATACGAGTAAGATATATAGACCATGATGTTTAATAGATCATTTCATTTTTATATTAGCATATTTCGTTTCAACCTTAGTTCATTTCACTCCTATAAGAGGATATTTGATTTCCATATTAGGTAAGTATGATACCCCGTAACATATTTTCACTAATAATATATTCATGTTAAACATTTTTGTAAATTGTAAGTATAACGTTTTGTGATCTTGATTTCCTTGAAATCTGTCAGTTTGGTAGATTTGGTAGGGAACCGTAAGAGCGAGAGCTAATAAAGATTGCCCTTAAATGTAGTGTGAAACCTATAGCCCTAAGAAATTCGTGGAACAAGTAAGATAATATTATCCAACCAATGACGGGCTATGCTTAAAACCAGTGAGATAAGGTACGCCTCCTAAGGGTAACAAAACAAGCTAGTGACGAGTAAGACGTGGGATATGTGTTAAATTAATTAAATGTATTTCCACATTAGTAATTATTTTATTCCTATGTAAGGCCGTTAGATTTTTATATAAGGTCACTACATTCCTATACGTGTATATACCGTTTGTACATTTCACTATTCGTTCACGTATTCTTAATATGTAATTTCTTTTTAAATACTGTTTGCTAGTCGTGGGGCGCGCTGCATACCAATTTTCGATAGTATAATTCCTGCAATTATGAAAAAACATCCCTTCTTAACTCTTTTAAAATCAAGTCACACCTACAATTACAGGATTCTTACTGGTCAAGCCAGTGGAAAATGGGCAATATTTTATGCCCCTGACAAGTGTTAAAATTAGGTGAGTGATGCTTGGAAAGACCGCTTTGGCCCCAAAGCGATTTGAGCTATTTCGGTGGTATTTGATTGATTGTAAAACATTTTTTTTTTTTTTTTGCATTACTGGGTCCACGCATTGTAACTCAAAATAGAGAATGTCTAACGAAGAAGACGGCTATATTTTTTTAACTAAATTTGAATAATTTTACTACTTTTAACCTGTTTCCCAATTTCCGCGAGGTTGGATACTTTTACATGTTCATCTCACCTGCGCCTTTGGAATCACATACGCACATACATAAATATTGAAGAGGAAATAAATTCAAGCTGACGATTTGTATTAAACACAAATCAGCTATTGACAATTACTGGCCTAGAGTGGTTGGAATATGTACTTTATCATATTATTAAATGGAAAGAGAGATTTCCTAGAATGGTTTAAATCAACGGCCGTTCAAAATTTAACTGTGAATCATACACCCGACCGAGCTGGCACGTTTGTGATTTGAGAACGTCATATATAACATGATCAACATCATCTCGGAAAAATACAAAACATATACAGACTCAATTTAAAACACCCTGCACCGGTCTGAGAAACCTCAGATAATAATGATTGATACGAAAATGTACATGTGTGTGTCATTTTTTTTTCAAAGTTAAACTATGTATCACTGCCTAAAATTATGAAAATATTTAGCTGTGACGTCACCCTTCTAGCTCTTGTGGATTCGCCGTCAGTTGACAGGCCCCTATGGGTATACATCTTGTTATCTCGTCGGTATTGCACTTGTTGATATGTACGGAATTTCGAAGCACATAATCGCCATACCGAAGTGATCAATAAATTCTACTTATAGGTAAAGTGAAATTACTCTCTTTCTTCACTAATTCATTACCCATAAAAACCCGTGAAGTGTCGGAATTACTCGCGCTATATGCCATGTTGTTTGCAGTGCCAACGTCAAGATACAAGACCCCCCCCCTCCTCCCTGTTTTAGGAGAAATAAAGTCGAATGAACTGACATAGGACTCTGTGTACGAATAGTGAAATGCACTCAGATACAAATGCGCACGCAAATAATGGTGCTATAATTGAAACACACTGCCATGCATATAAGTTATTTTCAACAATTGTGTCATTGTGATTAATCAAATTATACGTGTTGTATAACATTGTCGATTATTACATTCAATTTGAGTTTGTAAACAAAAATTAGATTATATATATTCAATATATATCAGAATAGTGCAAACTAACACTTAAAAGAGACATCGAAATAGTCCAACTTACATCAAGAATTCTGGAAGGGCGAATAAACACCGAGTGTTCGTTGCCAAAGAGACACAAAATCATGAGACAAATATATGGAAACTAACTAGCAAATGTGCAATTGTACATGAGAAAATCAGTCACAGAAACACATACGGGACTTAAAGCACTCGACGTACAGAAGTGAGATCAGGTGTCTGGTGACAGAAAATAAGCACATGCAGCTTTACATTCCTCACCCGTCTTATTCAGTCACAGTGATTTTTAAATAAAAACATGTGTGACTTTGATACCTTTTGATATTATCTCAAAGATTTATATTCAGTTTAGAGTCCATTATATTGGCAAAAAATTTGTTGGGAATTTTTGTTGATAAGTACGCCAAAATACGCACAAATTGTGTACAATTTAAATCTCTAAATCAGTAAATGATTTTTTTATAGAAACATGGAGGAACAGATGCACCAGGTATGATATATCTTCTTCCAAAGGGGAGGGACGTTTGTCTTGCAATACTAAACTTTCTTGAATACTTTCACTGGTACCATCTTACTCTGGTTCCCGGACCAAACCACGCTTCTGTGGAATTTGTAGCGGAGATGGCTCTTGCTATTCAGTATCGTGATCATTGGAAGTACAACGTATACGACGTCCTGGATTTTGAAAAAAATATTTCCCATCAAGTGGAGCATATTGCTCTTAGCTCTTCTATCGTCATTTTCCATATGAACCCGATGCAAACGAGAACCGTACTGGCTTCTGCTGCAGAGAACGGCTTACTGAAAAAGGGGTTGGTATGGATCATCAGCGGAGCAGCCCTGGATGAACAACCATTTTCAAACAACACTGGGGTGATTCCAATTGGTCTCATAGGCGTGAGACCAGGCCACATTAGTCATACATCTGCGACGAGGACTCGATTCGCTAAAATGTTATTATCAGAAGCAATTGCCGATTACGTAAACGATGGTAACGACCTGCGTAGTTTAAGCGCTGGACCTTGCGACAAAAACACTAACCGAACCTGGGATAATGTTCTGCAACCGTATTTGAATCGCTCGGTGATTGATATTGCGGACGGATTTGATAAAGACGGGTATCTACTGCATCCTAAATTGGCATTTGTAAACATTGATGATTCCTACAATGTGAAACAGGTAGTTAACGACATTTTTAGCTGGCTTCAGTCAGGGTGCTTAATATGAGGAAACGGGAGTTTCTAAAAAATAAATACATAATTGCAAAATGGTGGTGCACGCGCAAAATCATTCCGACAGAAAAAAATCATTTCTCTCTTACAACCACTGAAATGAAACATATCTAAGTTCTTTGGGGTGTTAATAGAGCAGTGAGTGTCATGACTGGCCATTGACCTCCGTTTTAGACACTGTGCGAGCAATGCCCCGCGGCATTTCGTCAAAAAACGATACGCCAACCCAGAGTAAGGTGCAGTGGCCCAAAGTGTCATGACAACTTTAATTTCGTAGGCTAAAAAGCTAACTAGCAACGCTACCTACATTGCGGCTATAGGTCAGCACAACAACTCCATTTTGAGGTTTAGAAGCGTGACTACAACCATGACTACATCACTGCCACTTCGTTATAGTATGCATCTTATGACTATTTAATAGCAGTCGTTCTCGGAAATTGTGTGTACACCACCAACTCACAACCAAGTCACCAAGTTTAATAAAAAAAAAGTTGCTACTAATTTATATTAAATAAAATTAGCAACCCCTCCTCTACCACAACCACTCGACTGAATCTTCTATACATTGTCTTTTATAGTATTGATAATCATTTACTAGAATGCACCTCTAGAGGGTCTATGAATGCACAGACAACAGCACTCCGGTCAATTGTATTTCATTTTGTGTTACATATTTACAGCCATTGAACATAACGCTATCGAGCAATTTCAGCAATTGTATAAAAGTTGTGTTTATTGAAAAGTTCAGTTTAAAATTACATTTACGTTTGACTAGCTCTTAAATTTGTGTAATGTTCTTTTTGTGAAATACGTATTTGTTGTTTTGATTTGTGTGATCACCTTTAGAACTGCTTTGCTATTATTATGTAACTTATTATTAGGTTGGCACTTGGAAAAAAGGTAAAATAAAACTAAAATCTATAACGTGGATAGGACAGCACAGTAACCGACAAGGTCACCAACCAAGTCCAGTATTAACCCAAAAGCGACTTAGGATAATCACCGTGGAGGAGACTCCATTCGTGAGGGCGCTGTCTCTTGACACTGACGGATGTAATAATGGGATACTCTGCAAAAAAATGAATGGCACATATGGGTATGTACGTAATCCAACTGTTGAGTCTATATATATTTTAAGGTAACACTTTAGAGTGTTTGTATAACCCGCAGTTAAAAGTAAATATCAAAACAGAATATGCATGAATCTGAATCGAAACGTGAACTGTGAGCATCTTCTTCTTTCAAATAGTTTAATTTAAAAACACTGATTTTACTCCGGTTTCAGTAAAAGTGCCTGTCATAAGGTATTATTGTATTGCAGTGATTTTCTTGACCGGTGCTGTGGGGGATTTGCTGTCGATCTACTGAAAGAACTCAGCATGACATTGGACAACATATTCGAGTTTGATTTCTTCGTTGTGAATAGCTACGGTAGGTTTTTAGAGAGCGGTCGTTGGAATGGTGCCGTCGGCGAGTTGGTGTATGGGAAGGCGGATATGATGGTAGGGGGCATGAAAATGTCATCCCAAAGAACCGAAGTATTAGATTTCTCGGTTCCTTTCATGACAAGTGGTGTGTCTGTAATCGTGATGGAATCTAAAGGAAGGACCCCACTACATGCAGTCTATGGTGAGATTTTTATTATCAAAATTGTTCATGGTTAGCAGCATGCTACAACTTTCTAACAGAAAAACATCCACGTCATAGGAAGATTTGTCATATTTTATTTACAAATACGAAATTTACTTTAAGATGATCTTAGAGTGTGTGGTATTTGTAAACGCGGGTGCAATATTTCAATAATGTATTTGGGGGTTCTGGCCGTGTTGGGGTTCTTTACTTGAAACCAGTGTAGACTTGACGGATCGGGTACCACATGGTCATATTTTCTTGTCTCCAAAACAGACCAAGCAGCTGCATTATGCATCCTCTGAAATTACCATATTTACACAAGCTTCTAATTTCTCTTTTCAAAAAAGATCAAATTGAGTCTTGATTGGTTTATTGACTGGACGAGATTATTGTGATAAGTCCGTCAACAATTTAATATCTAGCTACATAGCACCTAATATATAATCGCTTGGTTGTGTTTAATAAAATGCCGATTGTAAAAGAAACAAGAACATTTTAACATTGGCATTTATAACATTCTTATAATTCAACCCCTCTAAAAATCTATGAATGAGAATCCATGTTTTAGGTATGAATCAGATCTGCATCTTTACAAAAATATATTCTTGTAGCATTGTTGATGATAGTGTATGTACGGTTGCATCTAAAAACAACGTTGAGCAAGAAAGACTGATTCATGCAGCTCCACTTAGAGATTTGGTTGTTACGGGGAGATGCTTATAAATCGATCATTACATGACTTGGTCATCATGTGGGCGTTTAACTACCTGACTATATAGAATGTATGTCAGAGATATATATCCTTTCGCCTCTCGGCGGCGATTATTCTTTGATGACTGAGAAGCACGAGACGATACTAATGAGTTTCGGGCCTGATAATTACCCGTTACAGCGGCATCTGTATGGCTTCAATGGGGATGTTATTCACATTAGGAATCGTGTGCTAGTCAGATTGATGGTTACTGCTACTTAATGTAAAACAACTCAATACGAGTGAATGGATTCTCGCTGTCAACCGCTGTAAAATACAACTGTAAACTGTGTTGTTTATAGATTTATAGTTTCGACTTAAAAATACCCTTGAGCCAGTATGGTCTGATTTTAGTAGGATTCGCTACGAGTTATAAGCATTTATGTCAAACCATTCAATAGCTTAATATATTTATCGTTCCTGGTTAAAGTACCGAGCCCGAAGGTATTTCCATTGTCAATAGCATAATTACAATGTGTGTTTGTATTTCAACACATAATGACCAAACGCATGTCTCACATAGTGCTCTAGTTGAGAAGTAAATTTAAATCCGAACACGCATTCTTGCGATTCCAGTTGTCAGTTTAATGTTCGTGTATTTGTATTTTGCATTTCAATTGATTGCTCTGATTATTCTGGTTCAGATCCTTTCCATTTTCTTGTATGGATCATGGCTTGGATAATAGCCCTTGCTGTCACCGCTCTGGCAGTTTTCTTTGTCGAATGGGTTAGTCCAACTGGATATGCAAGGAAGCTTACCGAACCGAGGGGTAAGTAATCTGAATAGTTAATTTTCGAAATTTGAATCAACGATTTACTTGAATATATATATATATATATATATATATATATATATATATATATATATATATATATATATATATATATATATATATATATATAAACTTCGCAAAACTCTACTAAAATATTGGTTTCACAGCTTCTAGTTTTACCTTTGGTGATTCACTGTGGATGCTTTGGGCGATAAACACCAACAACTCACTGCCAACCAGAGTGCCGAAGAGCGTAACCGGCAAGTTCGTGACTTCCATATGGGCTTTTTATACGCTCGTTTTCGTCGCCCTCTACACGGCAAACTTGACAGCGCACATGATCAAAGTGGAGTCAACCTTACCTATTGATGGTTTTATGGACCCAAAGGTAAAGTAATCCTTAAAGCGGGGGAGTCGTCACGTACGCATGCGTCAGGTGGCCATAGCGGGTCATTGTTTACAAACAAGCGTCTATCCATGAGCCTTTGCGTTCTTAGCGTGTGTTGTTATCATCGCTTGTGACTTAATTCCCGCGCGTGCGCAGATGACAAGCCTCCCGCTTTAACATGACGTCTGTCACTAGTGTATTTGTCAGTTTCACTTGATGTATTATCAGACACGCCCAGAAAACATGACAGACATGCAGCCAACTATAGGACGGATTGATGGCCATCGAAATGGGTACTATTGGTGGTTGTTTTCTTTTTCTGTGTTAATGTTAATTTATTAGTTTTGTTTTGTAGCCTTGATATTTGAAACAGTGGACGCAATGACTGGAGGAAATATGACGCTCTCAACGGTCACTTGATTAGTCATTTTACTCCACTAAAACAGAGCGGTATCGCAACGGAACATTTGAGTTAATGAATATAATTCTACCCACGTGCCTAATCTCATTATTTCGATAGTTACAAAATCCGCACCAGAGCTCACCACGAATCAAGTTTGCAACTGTTCAGTCGACAAATACTGAAAGTCTTATAGAAGATCATAATCCCAGAATGCACCAGTACATGAAGCAATATCTAGTTAAGTCGGCGGCAGAAGGAATAGAAGCATTGAACTCTGGGTAAGATTATAAATTTCAAGCTAGGTATGATAATAAATCTTAACTTGAGTATCAATGTATTGTGTATATAACAAAAATAGACGGGTTATTTTCTATTGTTCCAGGGATCTCGACGTTTTTATCTATGACGCTATGGTGTCCGAGTTTCTGGCCACCCAAGCACACGATTGTAATCTAGTGACTGTTGATAGTGCCTTCGCCATGACTGGCTACGCCATAGCATTCCCCAAGAGCTCGCCGTGGAGGGGGCTAATCGACAGGGCTTTACTCCAGTATGTCGATAACGGTAGGAAACAACGCTTATTTTTTCTCAAATAAATAACTAGTCAAAATGGTACGGCCAAAGTTAGTGGAAAAATTAATAGGTCCGTCCTACGGGTGAGCGTTGTCTGTATCTGTCAGTCAAAGCAATGCACATAATGTATCCTCATTTTCTACTATGTTAATTTTCGAACAAAATTTGTCCGCGTGGCGTAGTTAGCTGTGCGTATTCGTACAGTCGCGATGCGCTTTGCTATGCTGATGTGTTCGGATCTCGCGTGATGCGTATTGGCAATGTGACTGTAATTGTATTCGCCAAAAATCCACGAAGTGTGGTTATTAGTGTCAATATCTCAAATGATAGACCTCGGTAATATTTTTTACGAATAATAAGTCGGATTAAATGCAGGTCATATCACAAACACCATGCCCTTTGACAGTTTGTCAACCTAAACACATCTCAGACAATCAAAACAGTTCAATATCACATGATTACAACTCTTCACGAGGGATTGAGGATACTGGAAAATGTTACCTCTCTACTGGGGCAATGCCTCAACTAATGCACGTCATTCCTAGTGAATACTTACGTCATTCATTAATTACATTTTCTCGTGACAGGATTTCTGAACATTCTCCGTGAAAAATGGATCAGCCTTGATTCGTGCGCCGCCAAGCGAACGAGGCGCAGTGAGGAAGACAACATTCTCGGTAGCAGCCAGGTAGCGGGCGCCTTTCTCTTTCTGGCCGGTGGAATCGCTATCAGCTGGTTTCTAATGTTCTTTGAACTGTTCTTCTATAAGAACTTGAAGACATGGTTTGTATCAGTGTTCCGCCAACAGGAGGCGATCGCCTTAATCAGTGCCGTAAGTGATTTTACTAGTTTTCTGCCGCATAGAGAGGTTTCTTATACTGTAACAAATGTCAATAATTGGTAAGATAGTGCGTCCCACTATTATTTTGAATAAAGCGGCCAATCGTTTGCTTCTGATAATCAACTAACATAAAACAATGTCCTGAGTTGTAAGTAGTATGAAAAATGTGTGTCATCTGACACGCTATGCCCCATTCTAACGCTCAGCAGATTATTGAGATCGTCACAATGTGTCAATCACATATTTCTAGTGGGGTGGCGTATAGCGAGGCATATGTCGTATAGATTCCAAGCCATGCTGTTTTTAAAGGTAAACCATTCATAGCAAATTTTCTTGAGGGCCATGGGCATGATAGGGGAAACCTTACTCTGTTATCATCGTCATATAAAGTTAATTATTATTAATGTATTTCAAAATGTACTACTGCTATTTAATCACGATTTTTAATAATTCATCCACTATAAAAGTGCAATGCAGCACTTCTTCGGTTTTTAATCATGTAGATACGTGAAAGTACACCAGACCTCAGACAATATTCGGCGAATATCCTGATTGTTTTATCACACAATAAACGTCACGGTTGCTATTTTCACGTTACTTTGTGCTCTCTGTTTACATTACGATCGCGAAGCACCGCCAGTGTTTCAAGTGCGAAACTACGCATACCTATAGATATATGTATTCCCATGTTAGAAATACATTAAATATATCAATTGCAACTTACATGAAAGACTGTCAAAACCGGTAACTCATGTGATTGACGTGTGTTATAGAAACTGTATTTACATAGACAAATTGCGGTAAACAATGACCGGTAATTGCTTCTAATTCACAGCGAAGAAAACATCACGTAATGCTCATTGTAGACTTGCTTGCAGTCGGTTGCGAGTCCGATGAAAAATTTATGAAAAATAAATATAAATTGCGTAAACGAGGCGTGAACGCGAAAGTCATGTGCCCGCAAAATCCCAACAGACTTGCCATCAGTGTAAGCGCCCTCACATTACCGGCCAGATTCGGGCTTGTAACATTGTGTCAACACAGGTGGCGTTGGTTTGCGGCGATTTGCGTGTCAGTGGGGCTTGTAATGATTGGCATGTAATATGTTTCAACCAATCAGAAGACAGGCTAATTAACATACCAACTGGGACTCCGAAAACCATACACACTTTCTTGGATAATCCATGGAGGTAGAAAAGCTTTTCTACCTCCATGGATAAACTTAGATCCCGAAAACTTTACCTACTTTCTCATATCCGAATCACATATGTCATTTTATTCTAGATTGAATTTCAAAAAAACGTGCAATGTTATCAGGAGAATGTCTGGAGCGAGCCTTAAAAGTATTAGGATACCAAAGCCTTCGTGGATATCATCGAGAGGTCGTGGAGGTCTACTCAGATGGCCGAGACGTATTCGTGTCTGCTCCTACAGGCAGCGAAAAGTCACTGACTTTTGAAATGGTTCCGTTTTTGTATCGACTACAGGCGATGTGCACTTGGTCGCTACTTCCGGTCGCCTGTTCGAAAATAGCTTTTCGTTTCAGTCACCTGGTTTCTTCGCTATTTATAAGACTTCTGGGGGTTTCCACTTGCCCCTTCGCTTTGATTCGTTTCATGATACAACTTTTTCAAATTGTCGATTTTATTTTGCGATAGCTGTCACTTTTCTTGAACAACTTCGCCAGGCGTCCTTTGTCTGCAACAGCGGATCAAGAATCTCGCCAATAACCGTGACGACTTCAATCTCCTGGCAAGCAAGGGTCTTCTTGCTGGCTTTAAGCAATTTTCGCCTGTCGTCTGCCTTTACTATGTCAAGACCGCACACAATATAGAAAGGATGGATGTTTTACACAATTTTGTTGGCGTCAACAACGTGGTAACATAGCGCCAGACATGTAAACACATGCACGTGAGATGTCCGGTTTATTGTTATGATCCGTGACTCGGCTGCTCCACCCACCGTAAGACGTATATGCAAATTAACAAGCCCGAATCTGGCCGGTAATGTGAGGGCGCTTACACTGATGGCAACTTGAAACCAGTTGGGATTTCGCGGTCACATGCCTTTCGCGTTCACGCCTCGTTTACGCAATTTATATTTATTTTTCATAAATTTTTCATCGGAATCGCAACAGACTGCAAGCAAGTCTATGCTCATATAAAACATGAGATAAGAACAGCGCGGTCAATAGAGCGAAACCGGAAGCGTGTCGTTTCGTTCAGGCTGGGCCGTACTCGATAGGGTGTCACCCAACAGCTAGATAAATAAATTCCAGTTAATTAAAAAAAAAAACATTCTAATTGAAATGTCGATTATTCCCATCGGTTTATCGATAACACGTAGTGAAATGTTCGGTTTTATTAATTTTTTTTATTAATATGTGCATATCATCTTTCGGTAAAATTCCGGGGTATTTTATTTGAAATAAAAGACTCCGCAATAACTATTATTGCGTTATACTAAAGCAAAAATAGGGATATGCACAAATAATTGTCACGACATGAACTACAATTTAAACGAACACTTGTGTCTGTAAACATTTGTGTCTGTCCAGCCGATGAGAAATTCACTCCCTAACCTGCTTATATGCACGGGTACATGTTGCTCTTCATGTGCATTTCATAGTACGTTGCTTTAACTATTAATATATATATATATATATATTAATCTCTAATTTTCATACTGATATGTTATTATTTTGCAGACGTTTACCAAAATTGTGTATCCACGCAGAGACGATCCCGGTCTGCCGACTTGTTGCGAAGAATGTTACGCCAAGAGCCTGGAAAAACATGCTTTATTAGAGGACACGTACAAGCGAATACGAGAACTGGAGAATTTAATCGATTCGGAAAACTGGTAATTATATAGAATGTAATTTGGGAAGTAAGAACATTGTATTGCGTGGATATTCTCGGTCAATATATATGGAACAACTCTGCTCAATTTATGTCGATTGGTCCTTGTCTTAAAGGCAACCCCTCCTAAAATTCTTCTAATTTAAAAATACGTGCATGACTTTTGCAGTAATTGTTGAGAGTAAATGGCACAAATACTTTGCGGTGAGAGTGACGGAATGCCTCCCAACTTCTTGCACAATGTTGGGGCGATGTCACTACTATTATATACCATGACACTCTGTTGCTCTGTTGTGGAGCTTGTCAGACTACCTGCTTATTGATGAAACAACATTTCATTCAGTCTTAACATTAAACATTAGAAAGGCGTTTACATAAACGGGATTAAAATTCCTGAGTTGGCGTTAGAAATTATGTTGAACGCACTTAAAAAAACAATATTTAATAAGGTGAGTTTCGCATCGACGGATGCCACCTACGGCGGCAATTGTAATCAATAATACCGTCAATACTCGAAGATGGCGCCCTTCCTTCGTTTAGCCAATTTGATACTATTGTTGCTCAATCAAACTATGTACGTGTGTAGATATTAATTTGGACGTTTTTCATGTTTTCAGGAACGACTCCGGGAGTAGCAAACATCAGTACAATGGCAGGCGTGATGATATGGCAGCCGCAACACGTGATCGGGATACAAACATCGTTAGTAGTGAAGTCATGCCCGATGATTGCCGAGTTGTTTACCAGTCCATAGGAGAAATAACGAACACTGCCGCAGAATCCATTGATGCAATTGAGACATCTTTATGAAAATGGAACTAAATTTACCCCATGATGTAGATGCTGTCGCCACCAATACGTGTTCGCTGTTTTTGTGAATTAAATTTGACTATTCAATATTGAAATGATATTTATGCTAAAATTTAACACAAGACCGGGGCACACTGAGACATGGGATATTATTAGGGAATGAAGGTTGGGAGTAAAATTATGAATAGAAATTTTGGAATAACAATGATTTTTTATAAGTTCTTCTATTTTTAATGATTTTGGGTCTTAGTTTTTAGTTCAAATAATTACATTGAGCTATACGCCAGATGAAAGATTTTAAAAACTTTTTCCGCACAAATCTAATACCAACATTTTATATTTAATTTTAACCTGTTCAACTTCTTTTTTCATTAATATTTCGCTAGTTAAATATACGTTTTATATACCAAAGGTATTATATTTATTGGTATTATGCATTTCAACATTTTCATCGAAATATGGTTATTCATTATATTTACCTGAACATACTGATGGGATAAATCAGTACACCATTATATATTGCCAAGTCGAATAGTGTACTATTTTTTTAGTTACTCGAACGTTAATAGTCATATTTTACTTTAAGTACATCATATGGTAAAAAACATGATTTTTATGAAAACAAATTACGTGTCTATGCGTACGACTATTGCACTACTACCCGCCGTGTAGACATGTGTTAATAGAACAGTATGACAACTTAAACCAGACTGATGGGACCTCGATGTGTTAGTTTGGGATAATAAACAAACAAATAATCAACACATTTTGTATTGGGATTAAAAATACTAGTATATTTGTTGGGTAGTTCTAAAACTTTAAACATTTACAATGATAAAGTTGGATATTATCAATATACGTATTGAATATTTTAATAACTTAACACATTTTGTTCTGAGAAAGTCCAATGAACTGCATTTACACCTTAAGCGAGTGAAATGAGCTTCAAGTCTACAAATTCAGTGAGATTGAACAATTTAATGCAGTAAATGAGACTAATGCCATTTACTTTGAAAGTTAAAAAACATAATTATAACCGGCTTCAAACGTTTGGCTGTTACAGCTCCTTCTCGCGTACGTTTTCAAAGTTCAATCGCTTAACATTTATAACAGTATATTCCTGAATTTGTACCAAGTCAGATTATGCCTTATACTGTGAACGCTAGCGTTGGTTTAAATCCGATAGCAGTTAAATCAATAAAATACTGGTTTCAATTTACAAAAACTAACTCTATTCCATGCCTGGTATGCACACCAAGTACATGGTGGTTGGTGGCTATTTAATTAGTTTATTGTCACGATGAAGGCGTCGGTTAGTGTACAGTGTAAGCACGCTGAGAAAATTACTCACATTATACCACTAGATTAGGTTCTTAATTACTGGCATATCTATCATATTTATCAGGGATACAATAAAGAGTTCATGCCGACAACTAGCTAATTGACATTCTTTTTTTAAAAATGTACAATATAACTTAAGAAGATATGGTATAGTTTTCAGTGGTGCTGTAATCGACAAGACTTGGTTTGTCCACTCCACGCATGTGTATGAAACATGTATCGAACAATTTGTAGACTTTCTCGTAACTTGATGTTCCATTAGTCCATTAAACAAATGTGAGCGTTTAAAACAACAGCACACTTACGTGTTAGAATTACAATTAGAAAACAAAAAGACCCCCCCCCCTCGGTGATGACTATTTATTTCAAATTAAACAAAATAACATCTGAACAATGAAAGCTTGCATATTGTAGTTTGGTTCTATATTTAGGTTAGTATATTTGTGATAATAATTTACTGTTTCAATTTGGGAGTGTGTTTGTAATTGTAGTCTAAAACACGAAATATAGCATGTATGCTGATAGTCCATTATCTATGACTACATCGGGAAACAAGCAATGAGCTTTCTGAGAGACCCTTCAAGAGAGAGTCTTCACGGGGGTGTTCGGTTATGACCTATATTCGACGACACTTTGGTATGGCGAAGCGTGCTTTAGAATTATTTTATAATTTGTTGACCGCCAATAGAAATATATATTTTGAGGAATTTCATATTTTCATATAATGACTACTGACACACAACCACACACAATTTGGATAACTTTGCCTTGATCTATCTACGTCATGTTGACGTCACGTAAGAGCTTCGTCGCTAGAGGGCGCGCCGTCTAAGCACGATGTAATGCACGTGCTCTGAACACTATATAGCGAGGGTTTCTAAATTGAAGTATAGTGTGCGAGAGTTAATCACATCCTCGTTAAACAATAAGGGGGAAATAGCGGCCAACCTTCAATTAAAAACAGTCATCAACTTGGAATTGATTCCCAGCGAGATTAGAAATAAAAATAAATTAATCACACTTGTGATGTGTCACAGATCTAACCGTGATAATGCGCCATTGTCGTCGGCACTGATAACATTCGTACGGTTTGATTGGTCATATTTTATACTCTATGTATCAAGGTCGTGTTATTATACGAATGTAAATGATGTGTAAATTGTTATATGTCTTTGGCAAACTGGGCGTTTGTAATTTTCTAAACGAATATGCCGTTCACCCATCGTTAATTTTGCTATCCCAAATAATCCCGTGCAAAAATAAATGAGGATAGATGTATTTAATAAACATGCACGATGGCCGTGAAATGTACACAGTGGGTAAAATAGAATGAATGGTCGGGTAACTGGATACTCTGCTACTCGTTGATGTGTATATTGCTACTTATTATATTCGAGTTGCTAGGATTAGTTTGATCATGATCATTTCCAAACGTGTCATCCGAGAACATCCGATAATGATACATTATATTTTCAAACTTTGAAACAAATATATAGATAAACCGGAATTATAGAAAATCGTCCTTCTGTTTGACACTCGCTCTTTAAATGAATAGTCGCTTTCAAACAAGTTAACACCACACCGCGATCCACGTTCGGTCAAGTCATAGACCTTATAGTTATTCAGTGAATGCATGTATTCGAGAATTTCGGGTCAACTGTATATATATTTTTAATCAATAATGACGTCGTAAATTCACAGTAGGTGTAAATTTAATTACATTTTATGATGCTATATTGAGAAAAATTCAATCTTGCGAATTTCATATCCTTACCCACTTAAGTACTGTTATAAATTGTCCGGTTTGACACCACATAACGTCGCTTAGTATGCCGGTAACGGCCTTAGGTTGGTTAACAGTGATGGAGATCACGTTTGACATAGATGGTAGTTCTGAGCACGATGTGTTATAGAATGAACACCTTTTATTGGGGATTTATTGTTTCTGCGTCATGATTTTAGGTGATAAAAAGTGTTTCATCGTCGATTGATCGTTCTGGATCATTGCACGATACTAGGGTCATGTAAGCACTGGACACTCATAATGAGCATAATACGCAAGGTCGTTCAAGGCATCTATTAACAGGCGATAATTTATAGGTATTCGTATCTCAGTGCAGTTTGATTTCTGCTAATTCCATTAAGGTAAAGGTTACGGGATCCGAACGTAGTAAGGAAGAGAATCTTTTAGATATATTAATGATTTTTTTTGGACGTTGACGAAAGCCATTCGATGAAACACTAATTTGAGCAGCGTTTTTCCAAATTGTTGATCTTTTGATAAGCCTGGATGATGTATCACGGTTTAAATTAACCGTTTTATCAATTTTTGAAAAATCTAGAAAAAATGAAAAAAAAATTTCTTGCTACCTTAAGTCGGAAAATAATTCAATATAAGAATTTTTCGATATACAACATGTTATTTTTCTGTATAGTCATCATTGTGTAAATATTCCTCTTAAATAAACGTGTCATAGTCGATGTGGTTTGCAACTGCAACCATTTTATATTAACTTTTAAAATACAATTACACAAAAGTAATCCCCTTTATGCTGTAGACTCAAATATTTATACACTACTGTTCGTGTAAGAGTGGAGCACGAACTGATATTTATAATATCCCTCCGCTTAGCTTCCACGCAGTCGTCCCGGTCCCATGAGAGCGTCGACAGCACGGTCGCAGTTGGAAGTCACGCGGGGATGACAATGATTTTATCACGTCATGTATATTTCACGGTATGTAAATAGCGTTGAAATGGGAATTATATAGAATGCTATAGATGATTATCACTCCATGGTCTCTATTTTTAGACAACTCGAGTTTCAGAAATAAAATAAAATTTTGCACTTTCGTTATTTAAAAAAGTGTTACTTGTGTTTGTCATGTAATAATTATACGGCCATCACCTCATCGCTGTACCTTGACAGATTCTACGCAACCTACGTGTATTTAATTGCGCCCTCTTCTGCAATACAAGGAATATTTTCTTCAATGCATTGTCCAAAATCGATACTTCTATAGTAGGTATCCTAAGATGTCCTTCTCAGTCAGACGGAGATTGAGCTGACATTTTACGATCGGTTACTTGAGGGATAAAAATCCAAATAATTGGAACAGTTAACTCTAATTATTGGTTCCCTAATTTTTCACTATATAGTTTACTAACGACTCAGTTATCGTTCACATCGCTACATTTGATTTATGATAAATTGTCACATGCCACGCCTAATACTTTAGAGGCGCTTCCAATCACATTCGCGACCTCTCGTGACTGCCCGGGCTGCCCGTGTCGATTACCAATGAATGAGCCCGAGGATCGAGCGTCAAGGGAATTCGAGCTCAACTATGTGCGGTGTTTTTTTCTGAATATTTTATTTATTTACATGTGATACAAATGGCTTCGTGACAGAGTAGAACGGCCAGTATCGTGTAATATTTACGACGCCATCGGCCGCTTCCTCAGTAGTACCGCGTTATAACACATACTAGTCCAAATCAAATACCATTATGAGGTGCGTTTTAGCAATGAGTCTACACTCCTTGTGGCGACTAAGGGACGTATATGATATTTATCAGACAGTGTGTCTTTTCGAGTGAAATTCCATACAACCAGGTGCTGTAAGATTAGGGTTTTTCACGTTGATCGATTCGTTCACTGTGATTTTGTAAAAAGAATTTTTTCAAAGATATAAACAAATTAATAATTACATTTGTTTAGTAATTGTGTTTAATTGCTCGCCAAGGCTCAAATTTACTAATATTGGATAAGGCCTGTATATTTCCAGTAATTGGAAGTTCGGTTAACTGAAAATTAAAATTCGAGTTACTAAATTTGAACGTTAAACAAAGTAAACAATCTGTGTTGTCCGTAACTCGATGTTTGGTTAACTATTAATTAAAGCTCGAGTTACAATTTGGACGAGGTTTCGCAAATGTGGGTCTGGATTCTACAATATGGGCGTGGTCATTTTTGTAACTCGATGTTTTCGTTACTCGGTGTCAGTAACTTGAATAATTCAGCACGTCATGCCATGATATATGCCTAACAATAACATTTGTCAAAAAGAAAATGGCCACTAGGTGGCCATTTTGAGTCTAATCAACAAATGAAAGTGTTGTACATCAACTACCGATAATGGTTAACCGTTCCACTGAATTTGAAGTAAATTGCCCGAGATCTAGTTCCGTCTCGAAAAGCAGAGCTACACTTGAAAAGCATGTTATTTCACACATATAGAGATTTATATAGTTTTTAAATTCGAATAATAAACAGCATCATTAAAATCTTAAAATTCACCAAAATGAAGCAGTATCTATCAAATTAAATCCGCCATTTCAAAAAATAGTTGGTTTTGATTCGTTAAAATTCCATTAACAACCGTATGACTTGTTTATTCTGGTATAATTTTATATCAACATCCCTTCCGTCCAAAAAAGCTGTTGAATAGAGAAGATTACATTCCTGTGCCTGTGGGGACTCTATTCCGCACCTTGATACAAATTCTGTGTGATGCGTGAAACCTGTAAGCGTTTCACCTTGGTATGTTATGACAGCTAGATCGTATCACACATCCTAGCGCCTTTGTTACATATTCTTTGCCCGTCTCTACACAGTCCACGTGATTGTTATCAAACCACATGAAATGGTCGTTGAGAGTGGTACGCATGATCTGTCTGACCTGTTATGGTGGTCACGTGTTTTGGCCACGTGACTTATAATGACATAGCACACCTACTTGAATATACTATTAGAGAGTTCACTTGTGCAAACTAATATTGAATTTTCCAAGCATCGGATTTTTTTTTTCACTAAATAACGTCGACAATGTGTCCTGCATATGAAACATTGCTTACATAACAATATCAACATAATTCAATAAATCTAAATTGTCAACTCATAACACGAAACGTGCTATGTGTATTGAATAGCTTATACAGTTGAGAATTTCCATAGCAACATACAATCCTCCATTGAAGGCACATGCTCAAAATACATGTTCGATTGATGAATGTTGATATTACAAAAATAATCACACAATAGCTACTTTACACTCTAGCAGCTGATTCTTTGTTGGACATGCAAAGACTTGAAAAGCCTGCGATTTAGTGTCACTTTGTACAAGATGTTTGTAAAGTTATAATAATAAGCCCCTTTCCAATTCCATCCTCCATTGTATTTCCCATGATGCTTAGAGAGAGGTCACGGGGTCACGGGGTATAAACATTGAGTACAGGAAGCAGCACTGATACAAGTACTATACACAACAAGCTCTATTTTTTCCAGAAACCAACCATTTAAGGTGAGTTTTCTCAATATTTTTCACTGTGATTAACTTAAACCTTTGACAGCCACTTTCCATGTACAAGGCAATGAGGTCTTTGATTTCACAACTATCCCATACTTCCAGCAAAAATCAAGTTTAAGCAGAACTGCTCCAACATGATTACAGGTTCGGCCAAGTCTGTAAAATAAAGTACATTAAAAAAGAAGACTTGCATAATTATTGAACTAACAGAACTAACAATTTAGCAAAATTTAATAATTAATAGTGACCACTCAAATTGCTTTTTGCTTAGTTTTAGAATTTCCTCAGTTGTGACAGATGTAAATTAGAGGTAAATTCATTATAATAAAGAATGCCCCCACCTGTATCATATTTCAAGTATTGATTATTGAGATCCAAATTTGTACAAATGTCAGTCACCGTCTTTACCAGCCTTAACAGTCAAAATATTACTTTAAATCTAAATTAAAAAAAAAATTATGCTCACCCAGCTACACATGTGCAATAGGAACTCTTAATTTCTCCACTCTATTTATTTATTGCAACCCACACATTGTGAGGTTCATGACTGATCCTTTGGGATGGCGTACACTTTGTTTTCAAGAAACAGTAGGGACTATTAGCAGATATTGGGTGATAAAATATCTCAAAGAGAAATTGAGATGAAAAGTAGCTGAATGCTTTCCCCTCTTTGTAATCCTTTAACAGTCTCTTTGACAGGTTGGCACTTTCTATGTCTGTTTTATGGCGCTGTAGATACAACTGAACATCAGTTATCATAGTTGGAGGCCACTTTGAAATGGAAGTGTTCTCATCCTCCCAACAAGACTTGAGATCAATAAAAGGATCTGGAAGTCTCTCTCCATCCACCATCAGTGTTGCTGCATATTGTTGTTCTCTGTCTGCTGACTTCTCTGCAGCTGTTGCAACTAATGATAATTTCATCAGGGATGCAGCATATGCCAAGGCAACGAGCTCATCCTTCCGTCCTGAAACAGGAAGACCCCTTTTTCGTAGGAATTCTCTGAGCTGTGGCACACCATATCTTTGAAAGTTGTCATATAATTCATGGGTATCTGGATTATCCATTGACCTGAAATATGGCATTTCAAAACATTTCAGCAATTACTGTACTGATACACAAATCTGTCCAACACCGGTTTGGCATTAAATTGGCTAAATTAGCAAAACAAGTAAGTTGGAATGAGTAACAAAATTACTGGATACAACAGTGATTCCCATTTTTTTTTATAATAAAACAAATTACCACACAGCATCAGCATATATCCATAGTACGGTCCTATACACTCATTAAAGTAGATATAGGCTGAGAGGACACGATTTAACTAAACAACAAATTTAAAAATGTTAAATGTTGGTTACAGCCGAGTCAACAGTTTAAATTATTATGAAAGAAACTGTTAAATGGTTCTTTGTTAACCATGGAACTGTTAAAAAGCTAACACTAGGATCACTTCCTGTACTGTTGTACACTGGAAAAAATCAGATGAACAGAAAAAATCAACACCCAGTAAAGCGTGCTTTGCTGTTAAAAGTTAACTTATTTAAAAATTTTCACAAAGCCTTTTTTATACATTCAATGAACATCGTCTGTGCTGAAATGTCAAGGTATCCAACAAGTAATTGAAATTTATTAACACTTACACATTCCCTGGTGGGATTGGCAATGTTTAAGAATAAATAATAGGAAAAATAGGAAATGCACATAACAAATTAGACAAGGCTAAGCTAGCACATTACATAAAAAAAATGTTAAGACTAAATTATTCAACTATAAAAAAATGGACAATAATGCAAAGCTTTATATGACTACAAATATTATGAACAAACTGAGTCATTTAATGAAATAAAGATTTCCTTTGCAATTAAAACACACTATAAACTAATCTGTCAAAGGTTTAAGTTAATCACAGTGAAAAATATTGAGAAAACTCACCTTAAATAGTTGGTTTCTGGAAAAAATAGAGCTTGTTGTGTATAGTACTTGTATCAGTGCTGCTTCCTGTACTCAATGTTTATACCCCGTGACCCCGTGACCTCTCTCTAAGCATCATGGGAAATACAATGGAGGATGGAATTGGAAAGGGGCTTATAATATCTCATTATTCCAGTGTAAAACGTGTTTCAGCTTTTCCGATGTGTCACCGGACCTAATAGTTAATATCCTACAGTCACTATAAGGTACAAAGGCTAGAAACCCTAAGTTGTATCCCTGCGTTTGCAGGCCTTTCGTTAAGTTGCGCAGTATTGGCAATTACCTCTTGGACTTCAACAGCGTTTTAAATTGTCAACTTTACAACATTATTCATAAATGCATTTACCTAAAAATTAAGAATTCATTTTATATACCTTTCTATATTTGTTATCAGTAAATATCAAAAATCAAAAATAATATCGATAATATCACCGTCTAATTCATAATGCGTTGACTACATATGGTTTTCACAACCTAAGAGGGAGCTTGAAGAGTATGTTTGGGCTCAGTACAACTTGTGTATCACTATACAATTACTCTAAACGCACTCACGTTTTGTTGACAGGTTACTCAAATGGTGAATTTCCTCATTGTTGTGGACAAGTCAAGGATGTTTATTTCGAGTTTATCTAATGGTAAATAGCAATATTAATTGGGAGAACTTGTAAGATCATGATCCCTGTCATGGCGAAGTTACTCAAAGCGGGAAAGTCGTCACCTGCGCACGCGCGAGAATTGAGTCCCAGGTGACGATAAGAACACACTGACATCTGACACATGCGCAGGTGACGACTCCCCCACTTTAATATTACAATTTTTAAAGACAATTAAAACTCCAATGCTCCAAGGTAAAAACAACAATATTTTAAAATGAGTAGTGACACGAGGTTGTTATTAGTGTACCCTAAGTGAACTTGTTATAATACTACATTTATGCCGCGTTGGAAATGTAATTAGAAGATGAATCACGATAACTATAATACTTTGTTGGATTCCAGTGCATCACTACGGCTGCCATGTAAACTAAAATTATTCTCTTTATAAGTCTTCGTAATTTATATTTCCATTGTTTCAAATAATTGACGCAGAGAAAGATAAAGGGAATCGTGATGAACCTACTAGTATATCAACGCATACAAGTGTGCGTGGCTTTTTTGATAGATTGATTTGCAAACTAATTCGTATACTTATCGTGAAATATATTAATACCGGAACGTATTCATAATTGCCTCGTTACTGTTTACTATATTCCAGTGAATAGAATATAATTTAATCGTCTCACATATTATAATACAAATTGATGTGTACCCATATAAAAATATCGTAGGATTACAATTGCTCTTTTGTTGCAATGTCGTTATAATGACTAATTTACCGATGTGTTACACAATACTGGTACTGAATTGTGCCGAACAACAATTAACTCCGATCCCTCAACCAACTACGATTAACGGGGGGCATCAAACGACTGCTGTATTATCGACACACAGGTGCATGCCCTGTTATCTATTGTGAATGTGCTATACGTCATAAGTGTTATAGCATACTAGTTTAGGGACCGAGGGAATACGCTATCATCGAGACGTCTAGACGCTCGTCTGTTAACACAATTTATAAATAACATCAGTTCCAATGAAAGCGTGTCTTACCATACTTGTTTGGGGGAAACAAGGGATATAGTATCATTGAGGTGCCTGGATGCGCGTCTGTGTACATAATTCGATAACAAATCGGTGATGGCCTTTTTTGCTTTTATGTAACGATGTTTGTAAATGCATCATCTCGTAAATAATTTAGAAAGTATGTCACACAGTGTACATATCAAAGACATTTCTTTGACCTATTGTTGAGCATCAGCGGGCGTGTTCTAATTTCCGATATTGTTAACGTACGCCTAGACGAGCTACAAGGGGTTGATATGTTGTAGTTAATCTCAGGTCAGACAATATTCTAGTTCAAATTCATGTATTAACACATTTATTTTAATGAAAAAAATTACCATGTGATCTCAACAGAGAAAAATACTGTAATGAGCCACAAAACCACAAAACACACTCATTCACAAACTACAAACAACACCAATTATAGCACACTACATTCAAATTCTGTGCGGTGATATACAATATTACGCAGTCCCAAGAGAATAACAATATTTGCGTTATATTCCGTGCCTGGATGACATTGTTTCAAAATGGCAGTCTTTTTCGACAGAAATGATCAACAGCGGACTAAAATATTGAGCACCTTACTGTTCTGAAAAATAAAACGTTGTCGTAAAGATAGTTATCCGAGATATCAAGCCAAAATCGACGACGAAGCCACGCAGGAGGTTGTGGAAGGTGGTCAGACCTTGATATTTAACGGGCTATAGGGATATTGTATACGGGGGAACATCATGATAAAGACTTCCCATTTTTTACATTTTGACATTTTTTGACAAGAAAATTCAGAAATGTATAAGAATAATATAACGAGATGTATTACATATGCACACCAATAATATTTTTTATGATTACAGATTAATTAATTTCATAAAAATAATTAACAATTTCCTCTATATTTTTGCATTTTATTTGTTTTAGATGACTGAAATGGGTTAAATTCCAAACGATGTAGTGTTTCCAATAACTCATCACGTATAAACAATACCTTTAATATGATTTTACTTGGTACGCCGTCTGTCGTAGAGATTCGCTCCCGGGGCGCATAAGGTGGTGTCGGGTGTATTTGTAATAGGTAATTTTTCGTCCGACTGAAGCTGCTAAAATTTGGTTTATGGGCTCATGGAAGAAGAAAAAGGCGTCGAAGATAAAACTGTATTCACTGCTCTTGAATTGTTTTGACTTGCGTAAGTGTGTGCACAAATGCATTCGGCTCAATAAGAATGACCTGGGAGATTGTCAAGCATGACTGAGTGCCACGGTTTCTGTTTTAGTTTAGAAGATATTTGATTGATTGCAATTTTTAGTAACCCCCCCCCCCTTCAGAACTCAATGTCAACCTCAGGCTCGGTTTTGCCTCGTTTGAAAATTATATCTTCTGATCGCTAAAACGGTATATCCACTTCAGTTGGGGTGAACATTTGTATATTGGCAATGCACAGTGGTCGCAATAATTACATTCACTATACAGAATTTGAATTGACATGTTATAGTGCATACAATTATGAGAGCCATGACCTCAGCTTATTGAATTGAGAAACATACCTAACCCGGGCCTAATTCCATCTCATCTGACGGAGTAAGTACAGAACTAACAAAATAAACTGTTGAATAAAACGCAATGCAATGACTAACTGCCATTCTTCGTTTAAAGAGCGGTTTATTCTTATAATAGGAGAATGTCAATCATATGCTCTATCAGGAAGTGTGGAAATATGTTGATGCCATCACTATTAATTGTGATGGCGTTGTATTTTTATTGAAATACAACATCGGTGAACTTACGATTATTAATTAGCCTGAATGAGGCGAAGTGTTGGAGTGGCCTAGTTTACTGACGCAATTTTACAGCAATTATAGCCGAAAATATATTACGCCAATAACTATTATCGGGTAAATTAATTGTGTCAAATATGATAAGATGTTTGAGTGAAGATTGTAATCTCATTCGTGTTCAAGTGATAATGACGCATTTTGTTGAATAAAAGCGTGTTTCGAAACGATGTCGTTGATGTCACGTTGCGTTAATCCAATGTTTAACATTGTTGTGGGCTTGTGAATGACGTATTTATAAAGTTCGAACTTGATCACTTGATCTGCACTGGCATTCCTTAGATGCTGATCGAACGAGGGCTAATAAATTGGAATGTTAACTACCGATGTTAACATAGCAATTGCGTGAGAATGTTAACGCATGAAATACTAGTCGGCAGCATCTTGTCGACCGCTAATATTGGAACACACTTTTGGGATTATAATGTCACCATTCGTACAGTTGATTGCAAAACAACAACATAGACCGCTGTCATATCAAATTGTCATTCCTTTTGTAAATTACAAACAACTAATTTAGTAACCACTACCCCGAATACAGCATTGTCTTTAGGTTAAAGAAAGTAGTAATACTATATATACTACATAATTACCATACGTCATTCAAACCATTCCGTAGATACACTACTGATACCTGGGGATGTTGATATTAATTTTTGATATTATTACCAAGCATCAAGTTTATTGGTAGGAATTTAATTATAGCTAGAACTGAGCGAAATAGGTAATATTAGACGTGGAAACAATTTCACTGAATGTTTTTCACCGTGTCACTCAAATGCTATAAACCCCCGCCATCGTCACGCATATTGTGTACGCAAAAAATATATATTACTGGCGTTGTATACTTCGCGTGGGACTCATGAACATGCTTTCTGGCGTTTTTTTTTTTCAAATCAGGTGTCGCCGTTGGATTCTTCAGTTGTACATCTTTATTGTGTCATCATGTTTATTTCATTTCCTTTGTTGTCACCAATTTATAGATGAAACGCTTTTCAAGCCACGTCGTAAATTTGTTATGAAGTATGTTCTACTTCTCATACATGATTATTGAATGTTTATATATATAAATATATATTATTGTTTGCATTTGAGTGAATTTGAGCTGCAAGAAATTGTTTAATTTCACTGCAATAAAAACAGATTTATTTTTATATATGTACATATTCCCAGTACACTTATTCATATATTTTTGTTTTGTCTTATTATATTTGTTAATCTAATTTGGCGAAATGTAACTATGAAATGGATTGTTTGTTCTGCAAAAATAATTCAGATTATTCACATTCTCGTATTCCGTTGCTTAAAAGTGACGGTATACCAATTGTTCATTTATTGAACAATTCTAATTTTGGAATGACGTTCATAAAATGCATTTTCAATATTAATACCGTCTATCAAAACGCTAGTTGTCGCATAGTATAAAGTTCAATCTCTGTCATCGTTTTGAATATAAAAGGTCACGCCGTGCGTCATAACGGATGTGCTTACATGTGAGTACCGCCTACCACCACCTCATTGACAAGCATCAACCACATTCTCGTATTCCGTGCTCCAGCATACGGGTTATTATTATAAGTAGTAGCAAGTGTCGACAAGTCTGCTTCCCTAAAGTGACATGTTAAATAGCTTTTGGGACTTGGTTGGTTACATTCAAAGAACATTTATCCCACAATACCCTGGGTCATCTGTATAACCATAAAAAAACATTTGTATTAAAGTGTCTGTGAAATATCCACCTATATATTTATTTTGTTTGTTTCTGTTGTCCTGTAATGGACATTTGTGAAAAAAATAAAATAAATAGTCTTCGAATAAAATTGAAAAACAATTCCAAGTTGTAGCTACGCCCCTTCCTGTCGCAGTCGACTGTTCCCGTTTCCGGCTTTCCGACTTCTCCCGAAGTGAAAATGCGACATCAAACGTCAGACAAGGGTGGGGGACGATACAAGTGGCATGCACTGAATACCTTAAAAAACTATTTTTACCTTAATTATTTTTTTTCATTTTGTTGTCTGCGAATTAATGAAATATTTGAGTGAATGTCTGTCATTTTATTTCCCGGGGGCGCAAAATATGATTGAATAATTGGTGGCATGATACTGCACACATACACAATAAGTATTGCAATACGCGATCATTTACTTACGATCGCCGCTCACTAAGTGGTGGTGGCGGGTGGAATTGAAAACGGATTACAACAATAAAATTCAGTAACATCTCGAAGGAATCGCCCAGAATTTCCATCTACCGTGAATGCGTGCTTAGTTGCATGAATTTAGAAATCTAATTTTACGAAAGAAACCTGCGATTAGGGCCTGCGATCTTACGTATCGAATATGATACAGGGTCAAGCGATTAGCCAATGGCCACAGAATTTATATGTTACTGAGGTATGTTACCGATGACCTGAAGTTTCACTTTTCAAAATGGCGGCCGCGCTCTCAGAAAAACAGAAAATTGTAATTGTACGGCACGAATGTTTTTCTTGTATTTCGCTTGCCTCAATTACTGACGGTCTCTTCAATACAAAATGAAATCTGTAACAATATATGAATTATAAATGGCTCTGTGAAATTATGATTGTAAAATGATAATCAATGTAAAAATACACGAGTTTAACCAAAGACTTACGTAACTGTTTCTCCGCCAAGAGACCTGTCACTAACGGTGACTTCTGTTCTTTTGTTGTAAGATGACGTGTGACAAACAGACAGACAATACAAATTAAATGTGATTTAAATGGTATTGAATCCTGAAAGTCTTAAATTGGTGTATGGTCGAGATTTTGCATGTGTTTTTTTTTTTTTTTAGAGTCAGCATATTTACGGATCCAGAGACAGTTCAATCACAAAAACCTGGTGGGTAAACAGATTCATCGCATTTAAAATAAGTAGCAATTCTAAGGAATGTATTATATTTAGTTTATACATATTGAACTCTGGTTTTCCAAACTCATTATATGAATTTTAAACTTGCCTTGATCTTTTCATGTGACAGGGCAATAGTATATCGACCTCGACTCTATCTCCACCTAGAGCCCATGGGTAAAACATGATCGAATCATCAAATCTTCGACTGTCGAGATTGACGTCGAGAACAATGTGCTCTTTTATTCATATTTAACTCCAGGGATGTTTCGTACCTTGTACATGTTAGTAGTTTGTTTATCAAAACCTGTCACTGGCAATACTTTGTCGATGCGTCAGTGATAGCGTTCCCAATGCTCGCCTTGAAGGCAGGGAATATCCTGTTTAGTACTTGTTTGAATTAATCTACTGTGCAAGGCGAGAAAAAAAATACAATCTTCTGGGATAGTTCTCCTCCACACCAGCATTTCGAGTTTTGAAAATAACTGACGCGTATTCCCGGATTGTGTCGATAATCCCGTCCGTAAGCGATTTTCTTGTATTTAAAAAAAAACGGGGAAACATCGCCCACCCACTTTCACTTGAAACAGCTGAGTCTATTTAGAAGTAGTTGCATAAGATTATTTATTTAATATTACAACTGTACTATATAAGCAAGACCTCGTGTACACAGTAGTTAATGGTTGATGAGGAGGAAGCCGCGTACATGAAATATATTGATAATGTGAAGAAAACAAATTAATAAACAAACATGGAAGAATCGATAATTGTTGTATCATCACCGTCTGATTGTGCAAGTAAGAATATCTTATACTTGCAATAACTACCTTAGAAACGAGGATGTATGATACTTTGTTCTGTCCAGCCTATTTTGGTTCTGAACTCGTGTACTATACAGTAGTGCTTTCAGCTGGTTAAAGTAAAATGCTCAATTTAGATACTGAGATTCATTCAAACCAATGTGCTTTTAATGTGCTCAGTTGAGGTGATTAGCAGAGAGAAAACAAAATTCTGCCTGAGCAGAGGTGTTGAGAGTCTCCTCTCGTAAGACGTAATAGAAGTTTATTTTGCAGCATTACTCTAGTCAATATATCTCATCTCGTATGACGTGATAGAAGTTTATTTTGCAGCATTACTCTAGTCAATATATCTCATCTCGTATGACGTGATAGAAGTTTATTTTGCAGCATTATTCTAGTCAATATATCTCATCTCGTATGACGTGATAGAAGTTTATTTTGCAGCATTACTCTAGTCAATATATCTCATCTCGTATGACGTGATAGAAGTTTATTTTGCAGCATTACTCTAGTCAATATATCTCATCTCGTATGACGTGATAGAAGTTTATTTTGCAGCATTACTCTAGTCAATATATCTCATCTCGTATGACGTGATAGAAGTTTATTTTGCAGCATTACTCTAGTCAATATATCTCATCTCGTATGACGTGATAGAAGTTTATTTTGCAGCATTACTCTAGTCAATATATCTCATCTCGTATGACGTGATAGAAGTTTATTTTGAAGCATTACTCTAGTCAATATATCTCATCTCGTATGACGTGATAGAAGTTTATTTTGCAGCATTACTCTAGTCAATATATCTCATCTCGTATGACGTGATAGAAGTTTATTTTGAAGCATTACTCTAGTCAATATATCTCATCTCGTATGACGTGATAGAAGCGTTATGTGAAGCATCAATTATGGCATTACCCATTGTATATATAGTTTGGTTTGAAATATTATGAAATGCTTTAGAATACATTAGTTCAAATTATTCCATCTCTCCAGCTGAATACATTATAATTGAAATTAATGTTGAGGAAACGCAGTAGGTATCCATTATATCAATCTAAAGATTAATGCCAATGTATTATTTAAACTTTACTTTATTGTTAATTTTAAATGTTAACTTGGCCGGGTTTAACTTCTACAGTAGAGGAATTCAGTTGTACGGATGTTTTCAATTAAATGACTTCACTTTTCATTTAGAACAACGCACACGCGTACAACATACGCACTTTGTGTATGAAAGGGGGATCATAAAAGTTGCCAAGATATTCATTGGCCGACAACCATACAATGCTGTAGTTATTTGAACAGCGCCCTCTTTGGGTGTAAATGACAAATTTCACAAAACTACTAATATTACTATTCGACAAAATATTCACGATTCGACACAGAAATAATTCATCAAAGGGATAACGGTTTGGACAATTCGGCAGCAGATGTTTCAATTTCAAGCATTTTGAAACCGGGAGGTTCATCAAATCTATATTTTTTTTCTATTTACATGTACAATGTTTTTACAGAGGATTGAATCGGGAAATATTTTCTGCTATTGTTGAAGTTCCCAGGAATGTTGGCCAGGGATTTGTGTTGAACACAGCCTTTTGTCTCAACCCCCAAGATGGTCCACGGTTTAATAACGTATTTTATCCGTATTGACTCGAGCGCTTATTTAAAAGCCGATCCCACAATATATTATATTGATTTAATCCCACCTTACTCTCGGGACTTAATAACTTTAACAGTCGCTGACATTGCCTCATGAAATATGCTTCCTGCACGCCAAAGAAATCGACAATCGAGTACTCTGATGAAAGGTTTTCCATCACCCGCGTTTGAATCAAAGGAAAGAAATATTAGTGGCGTATTACCTCAGTGAAGGCATGCGCATAATCTGGTATAGCTTTTGATTGTAAACTTTCATTAAAAGGCGATCCAAATGCACTCGTTTTGACTAGAATCAGCGTCCGAATGCCGCTTATCGTCATGTTCATTTTCCTTGCCATACGCTCGCAGCGAGTACGTCAGAATGTCATTTGTACGGTATTTCATAGAGTAAAATGCGTTGGGGATGGGCTGTAGTTTATTTTGTGATTATTTTGCGTTCAGATTTAATTGTATATCACATTTGGTATAATATATGTTTCACATCCGCATCCCATTTTGCCGTACGCCGAACCGTTATGAGCGCCCCTCAGCTTGTGTTTTTAGTCTTCGCGATTTTTTTTTAATTATGTAAATACATAATTACTTATAATAGTGTGTAATGATGTACATCATTCCGCCGAGTTGGGAGATCCCATTACTATATGCTGTGCGACATGTACCATTTTCTTCCCGCGGTTGCACCAGTGGGAGGAAATCGTAACATACATTCCCCGAATTTCCTGTTCGGTATAGAATGAAATAATTAACAAGATAAATGAAAAACGAACGGCGGGTGCTCTACTTTCGCACATCATCGACTCAATAGTCATTCAATATACCGTCAGCTGCTGCTGCCACCCCCGTCTCCACGAATCGAGATAACCTACCTTACATACGCACGCGCCTCGGAGCTTTCAGCTGAACGGTATCAGTCCGAACGCAACGCCGAGTGGAAGAACATTTGATGTATATGGCTATTGTTGACATCCATGACTTACGTATAGCGAGTGTCTACAGCGACGTGTTTTCACTGAGCTAACTTTGTGTCGGTCGTGGTCGTCAGTCGCTGTCTCGGTGGCAATCTCCTCCTCTGTGATGAGTATACCATCTGCCCCGTTAGTAATCCGACATGAGCAGGACGTGGCTGTTTGCGTTCGTCTCTCGTTCTGCATCTGTGATCGCTTCGACCACTGCGGAGTTTACCGTCGGTGCATTGTCCGTAACATTCTGATTTATCACACACCGTACTACATAGAACTCTGTTGATGGTTGTTCATTATTTTTCGCGTTTTTTGCCTTTATTTTATTTTGTTCGTATTGTTTAGTGACAAGCGTGTGTCGTATTTATAAACATACGTTTGTTTCAATCATGTTTACTAGTATAAGTGTACTGGCATTGTTCGCTGCCTTTCTAATGTGCAAATGTGGTGAAATGCGGGGGAATATCAACAATCTATTCACCAAGGAGAATAGCGGTCTTTTAAAATCAGCGGAATACACGACACGCAATCTATCGTTGCCGTCGACAACGACCTCGCAAGTTATCGTCGGTCTTGGGGCGTTTGTTTCTACTCGCACCCAACGGGATATGTTAACCAATTTGACTGCGAAGGCATTCGGACAGTTGGACAAGAACATCACGGGCAAGTCGACGTCAATAACCATAGAAGTATCGGTGCCAGAGTTCGATACTTCAAATTATTTCGAAATCGCCCGCGTTATATGTGAAGAGCTTTTGCCTCACAACGCCCAGGGCTTGCTTGTGGCGAACGACGAGGATTCTTTCGCCGATAATTACATGATGTCAAGATACGTTGTCACTGCCGCAGTGACTGTAGGACTGCCGGTTATCAGCCTTAACCCGGGCCTACCGCTTGAAACGTTGTTTGAAACCAAGGTAAGTATTTATTTTCTTTTGCTCTCTGAGGTCAACGTCCCCTCCCCCGTGCACACATATACATATTACCAGCTTGCGCACATCGTCCGACTAGCGATAATTTATGCGTGAACAGAACCATCATCTGCACACATGGGAATTTACCAATGAGGCGATCAAACACGTCGTGAAGCTTTCGCCATCGTGTGGCTCCGTAAATTACTCTGATATCCAAACTGGTGATACGATCGACCATTGTGATCAGCACAAACCATCTTGTCCCATAGTAACCACGCAACCAACAAGGTACAAGGATAAACCAATTTTTGCCGCGATCTGAACTGTAATTACAAATCACATTGTTGCCTTGGAAATGCTCCGCGATCTCACTTAGTGCGAAATCAATTGCTTGTTACGTTTAATTGTCTGCTCTTATCGCTTCATTTAGGATAATCGGATATATTCGACGTTAATTAGTTTCGTGACCCCGTGTTTTAAGTCAAGGGGGGCATAATGGTTGTTGTATCGGACTCATAATCGGTTGACCTGAGTTCAAATTTTACCTGGGGTCGAACATGTAGATAAGTGTTTGTCCCCTTGCTATAGTTGAGTGTGTGGCCGAACCCACGAAAGTGAATTTGAAGAGCTTGTATTGGTTTAAGGCCCGTAGATGCTTTCGTTTGAGCGTGCCTGGTTTTTATTGGGATAGCGCATTGACGTACCATAACGGCATTATTATAGGACGTTGGTCACATAGGCCTGTCATGCAGTCCCTAGCATAGAATAAAGTTTGTCTGATTAGAACTAGCGGTCCATGGTCTTGCTGTACTGTTTAATGAAAATAAATCGCTATCGCAGAGAAGGGATCAAAAAAGAACATGTTAGTGTATAATTTTCGTGAGTCAGTTTTAATAATAGTTCACAATATTTAAAATAACAAGAGCAGCTGTCATCAAAGCCTGGTTGTTCTGTATCTCAGTCCTGGACTATAATATGCCCGGGGCGAATTTAAAAAAGAAGCCGTATTGGAAATTGTCTCCGCACTAAAGCGCAGTAAATGATTGCATGGCGTAATATCTTATATAACTATCGGTTCGTTGTCTGTTTGCGTGAATTGTTGGATCTGATTCGCTTCTGGCGATACGGACTGTCTAACTTTATTTCAGTCGTCGCATATACAGATCGTGGCCGACACCAAATGTTGCTCATGGTTTGACTGGCTCGATCTGCTATGCATTGAAATTGCACCAGCTCAATACTGATGGTTTTTTTTTCTCTTTTTTTCATATTCATGTGACTCAGATCAATAAAATAAAAATCAGTCAGAAGTGAATGGATGCAATTATGGCTATCTAAGTGATATTTGTCATAAATAGAACCGGTTGTAAAAAAAAAGATAAATTATTTGTCTTCGGGGAGTATGAGTGTATAATAGTAAATGGGTCGGTGATAATGCTGTGTGTGGGAGTGGGGGTATGTGCATGAGGTTCCCGTAGCTATGTTGGTTCGACGATTCGGAAGGATATTTGGGCTGTATTGTTCAATCTGAACTTGTCTATCCACGCCATGTTTGACAGCCAGAGATGCCTTATAATGAATTGAATAGATGCGCCACAATAATAACAATACATACAAGTATGGCGGCCAGTGCTGATACACCATATATTAAACACACACGAACCACAATCCAGAATATTTCCCGTCCAAAAAATATGTGCACGAATAAAACCGCGAAGTTGTCTGAAAATTCTATTTAAAAGATATCAAAACATGGGAAGCTATGTGAATGATATGGCATCAATGTCATTATAGCAAAGCGGGGTAAATGAAATTGAATTGCTAAACTTAATTGAAATGGACATACATGCAAATTGTGTCGGTATCTAGACAGTTACATTTCCAGCTAAAGCGTCATGTTAACGGCGATCTTGCATAATACCAATCCTACTTAATTATCAAATTATAAATATCCCCTTTCGGCATGATCAGTAAAGGTCGTCTAATTACAATGAAAACAATTAATAAGTTGTCATAAATCGTCTTATTTACAAACTAATGTGGCTCATTTAGGGCCCTAATTAGCCGACGCGTGTGTAGAAAAAGCTATCTTCTTTTGGATCGCAGCATACCCAACGTGTGTCGAAACATTGTTACAATGTTATGGCCGTTTGCGTGTGAGTTGCGATGACTGACAAAGTCCCCATCGACAGTTTTCCTTTCATATTGTGATAAAACCTATGAAATAAAAAAGCATAATATATTTATTGCAATTTTCATGGTTTTATATGATGTCTCATAGTTTGTGAATTTTGCCGAATATCTCAGATTGTACAATTAGTTTTTTAGGCCACGCAAATAAACACAAAAAGAAATAATTAAAAGTTAAGCTCATACTGAAGTTAAAATTAAACGTGATATACTGGCATTACACTGGAGACGTGTCGACATCTTTGAAGAAAAAGTACACGCTACTTTGTAAAAAAAATCAACTGGTCGCTCAAAGTATTCGTAGTCGGTCAAAACTACTTAAAGGATTACTTAAAAGTAATCTTGCAAATGCGTTAGCTATTTCTTTTTAATGGCACACCCTGAGCGTAATAACTATACATTCTTCTCCTACATAACCTAGTAAATGTAGAAGAAGCATTGATTGGCTTGACTTCAGGGTAAACATTCAGATCGACAAGCCGAGGATAAATACTGACTAAGCTGCGATTTTAGCCTCAGTGCATTGGACATTTCCTGATTAATATTATTTGAGGCTAGTTTTTGCTAGTTGGCTGTGCATGAACATTCAGCAAACATATAACATCTTGTTGAATATGAACTTCATAACAATTTCCCATTGAAAATATTTGTTTTACAGATGCCATAATGACTGTCCGTTGCCCTGAGGAAATCGAGTGGAAAAAAATAATGATAATTTGTCGCAGTGATAGATATGCCTTTTTTTAGACTGCAAAAGCTGGGAAATCCTGTATTGGATAGGGAAATTGGATCATAGACGTTTTTGAATAGAATACAAGGCGTTGTGATTTGTGGTATCGATCGGTACACCAATACTCATTGATCCCCGAATGAAAAGACCAAAAAGCTATTCAAGATGACTGTATACTGCGTAGAAAATAACAAACGTAGTTGGAGTTTGTTATAGTAATTATCAGGTAGCCATAGATAGGTAAAAGTTTGAGATCGGTAAGAAATATACATGTACATGATGCGAAACTGTACTGAGAAAAAATATAATTAATCTTCACGAAGACGCTGCCTATTATTTTCCTGTGATAACATTGGAGATTTGCCGATAAGCATTACGATGATCTATATAGTTGTGTTTATTAGGTTTATGTGATAATTTATCTGGCACTCAATAGTTAATTATCAACAACAATCTGAAATGTAAGTTGATGCAAATGACCAGAAGCTATACGCATGAATGCATGAACTTTTGATAGATGTACATGTCACGCCCTTGGAATATTCATGATATAGAAGATCGTATTCGTGCTAAGTCAATCATGAACATGCCTACATCCACATAAGAATAGTACGTGACTAACGCGATCGCAAGTTTTGCCTTATACTCATATCAATTTAATTTAAGTTTTATATAAGCAATTTGCTGGGCGAATCTATATTGGTCGTTTTCAAATTAAATTCAATAAAAGCCTAATAACAATAATGTAAATACGTCATACGTATGTAAACGCAGTCAGCGAATTGATAAGTTCCAAATTAGAAAAGAATATTCGCACGAACAATACGTGATGCGTCATACGAGAGCCGTAACCTTTAAGAAGTTCAGGAAAGTGTCATGTGCGGGTGGAATAACATCGTTCGAGACATTGTTCGTTGATGAATAGTTTTCGTCACGCGGGGCACATATTATAATGTTAACCAATTTGATCGCTGTTAAAGGTTTGCAAAATACTATTTCGTATCAAGTCAGAGTAGGTTATCACGAAATTGCCATGATAACGTAGAATTCGATTGCTGAGAATATTCGATGATACACGGTTCACGTTATGCTTTGAACGTGAATGACTTAAAAATAGTTTTGACTGAAGAATATATTCTGTATTGAGTCCAATCTTCTGTCATTATCACCGTGGTGGCTATAATAAAGCGCATCAGATAATAGCAAACTATCTTTATTCAGTTCCACATAAAAAAATGTATTCGGTCAATGATTACCTCTCATCACACTCATATATGCAAATTCTCGGATTATGGTAGCTAAATATGGCACCAACTGGGAATTCAACTGCCCTCTGTGAATTGATAATGAAACTGAGATGATCTAAAATAACAGATATACCCAAAGGTACTGAATAATTCCTTCTGAAGATTTGAAGATACTCAGGTATCAAGAGGAATTATCTTTGTGTATTCTGCCGAACGGCTCGCCAAAGGTCGAAGCAGGCAGCGAATTTACATCTCTCCGTGGTAGGCGACTACACCATAAGAATAACAAGAATTGTTTTAGGAATCACGGCTGCTGTCAAATGTCACTTGCGCTTTGTGTATTTCTGATTAAACATTGGAATTTTTTAAGAACATTGGTCCCAAACTATATCTTAGTATCAAAGCGTCCGATATAACCCGTCTCATTTACGGTCTTATATAATAATCGATTGAAGTTATGACAACAACTGTATATGCTCTCTCCCTATATGAATTCAGCTATTACAAAGGTATATTGGGTCACAATATACACCACCCGCGTGTTGAATAAATGATACGACCCCTGGGAAAAGGTGGCTACAGTGGACACTGCTACGAATGACAGATTGATTGAGCAATATGAAATCAAATTATTCCGATTTTAATCATGGCCACTGTTACATTATAAAACTCTTCTTCTTTGGGTCATTGCAATTCACTTAATATTGCCTTCACTAAATCCCAGGGGTCATGTGACTGCATCCTGTTTTGGCAGATGATGAGAGATGATGTGAATATTAAATAATTTTGTTTTAACGATCATACATCCTCTGCCATCTTCGAGCATGTAATGTATCCGCGTGTTTGTTTTAACGGTGTATAACTTAAAAGTCAATGAACACGTTTCTGTTGATGTAACGGTTATGAGTGATTCATGGGTTCACATGGAACAATGTTTGCTGTTCTTTTCTTTTCTATCCGCAACAGCTCGATATATCAGATATATCTAAAACATTTTTGGAGAGGGGCGTATTTCTTCTCCTCGTGCGAGTTCAAAGAAAATATAGGCTATATAAAACTAAACGGGAAACAGTTTATCCCTACATTTGCATTGACGGAAATTTGATTCGCAATAAATGAAGCCTTTCGATCATACGCTATGGCTGTCATATTCCTTGGTACATGCATTTGTCAACACTATCTCTGGCAGAATGACATTCAGTAAAGTTCGATGATTACAACGTGTATGTATGTGTGTGTTTTTTTACCATTCCTAGTTATTTCAATATAGACACAGAATTTTTCTACCGACGACTGTATTTCAACTCTGCTCCCCATTTCCTGCAACCTTGTCGTCCTTATAATGCATATCCGTAACATGAGTCGACTAATTTGTTCAACCTTTTCCCTAAGATCATTTCGGGTCTTTATATGTTATGCGAATCATCAATCAGCCCGAGGTTAAACTGACTGTTATCATATGAATCAACATGCCAATATTTGAGTCATTGAGGTTCCAGTGAGGTAAAACGTTAACTTTTAAGGTACATTACGTATGCAAATATCGATGGGTTGTTACTGATCAGTGACACACGAGCATCGTACATGGCGTAGGTCAACATATAGGTGGCTATCTAAGGCGTGTTTTTTTGTCATATATCGGAATATATTGACATATAATGTATAGATTACCGATCCGCATACCGCAGCAGCTTTTAGTTATACCATGAGAGACGTTATCGTCTCAGGTTCGACGTGAAATCAACATACCCAACTGTAGATCAATATACATTTCATAGTGAAAGTACAATACAACAACAACAACTAAAGTCCATAGAAAATCCGTCACAGCATATGGTCAAATCAGCGTACGCATAATACAGAAATGAATACATGCAATGAATTACGATAAACGTCACTAACTAGTGAGATGAATGCCTAGAGGTTACGATGATACGTACACTGAAATGAGTGGACTCGTTTGTTACAATTTGAATCGGAATTGTGAAACTACGAACATTAAATTAGGGGACACGCCTGTGCCTCAACATTCAACATTCAACATTCTGAACCACGACGTGCGTTAACTATACATAACCGTTAATTTGTATGTGTAACACTATGCGTTGCCGGAAAAAGGAAGCCAGTTCCAGCGTTTTTTTTTTTTTTTTTTTTTTTTCAGGTATGATAGAGAGTCCTACAGATGATTACATTGATAATCGCTCGTTCGCCCTTCATTAGTGTTATTCTAACAGGAACAGCCTGTGGGTGAATGTCCCAACTCTCGATGATGTTAAATTCATTCCGACATTACCAACAACTCATGCGATCATCATCAAAGGATGATCAAGAACGGGCGATAACATCATCTGAAGTCAACATTGGACGTGGGTGAACTAATTGGTTGGAAATGAAATCGTAATTTTAAATCCAATCGATTAATACTTTACATTGACTGTTGCTGATCTATTGTTATATCCTGGCAAAATAGAGATGAATTATTAGTTATTGAATTGCATTCCATTTATAATCCGTTTAACACAATACATGAACTGTAAAAGAAATATTATTGGATCGCTGCTTTCATCTAGTTATGATTATCTAGTGCATCCCGTTGCAAAAATAATGTTTGTACTTAAGTCGACCCAATGACCTTGTATGTCTCACCGCTACACGGGGTTAAACAGGCTTTACTATTTGGATTACAGCTGTCGTGTGCCGGTAACGAACACGCGATTTTAATGATGTTTGTATTCCTTTTTCTCTGCTTCGAATAAACGTCCCTATCGCCCACAACTCACTGTCTCATAGGTAATTTAGTTCTATAGAAAGCCCGACGGGGATGTAATCTGGTGTTTATTATATCGCTGTTAATATTCATTCAAACTCATATAGGAACATACAGGGCCAACTATAAACTAGATAACTCAAATCAGCCTTGTTTTAGCATTCTCGACCAAAGTCTAACTGCCCCGATCAACTCCCGGGAATATTGGTGACTCGGACAGCAGACCCTACCGAACAACTGGTTGATTGAAATTGGTATTTAAATACATGCTACAAAACAATCTTCGTTAAAGTGTTGAGCAGCTGTTCAAAATTGAACATGCAATATAAATATATATTGAAAATAAGGACATAATCAAAACGCGTTTATGTGGATAACCTAACCTTATGCCAATAACTGTCTACAAAAACAATAACAGTACATACTAACGTCAATTAGAACTCAACATTTATCATCTATGTCGTCTCTGTTTGATCTTAAGAATTAAATATATCAGCTGTCTGTGGGACGTAACTGTGAGTGAGCTTTAGGTGACCCGGAACTAATTTAAAACCGTATGTTTGCATGTTAATGCATCGCGATATGTTGACATATGTTGTGCTCTCTCTGCTGACGCACTCCCAGGTCAATGTGTGGGTTGTTATCCGTAATCCTAAAGCCTCTGGCTAGAACTCAATTTTAACTTATTGATTCTAATGCGCCGAGTTTTGCTCATGGCTGTATCATTGAAATATATATATATATTGTCTAATGTTATTCAAGAGTGGGGTTCTATTGTGTATGTTTCAATGCAATGAATCCAGTGATGTTCTACCTTCGGTTCTTGTAAACGTTTTGGATTCGGCGCTCTCAATAACAAAAGATTTGTTAGTATACCAACTTCACTTCTGTTTCTGATTCATATTAGCGGTTCGATGTTCAGCGATATTACAATTCATCTTATCATATATGCGTTTTTTTATATATAAATTAGTTACAGATTTCCTTTCAAGCACATGGTAATGTTTTATTGAAAAAATGTATATCTTTGATGGAATAGAAATATGAGTCCTGTCATCGAACATATAGACATGAAATGGGGGATTCGACCTCGCAACTCGGCAAAAACGCTTCGCCACTGTAAGCAGACGCGCTCCCTGAAGTTTTTAATTATTCATCTCAACCAACATTAATCTCTCGGTATCATGTTCTGTTTTTTACCTGAAGAACGCCAAGACAGCTTTCGGCTAATCCTCAATAATTAAAAACTGACAATACTTCTTATATGTATTAACAACCAGCGTGAATATGAAGTGCGACTTGTTAGTCTTCCTATTTTTTTTTTTTTTTTTTGCGTAACTGAGTTGGTAACTGCGAGACACTGTGAGACTAACTTGCCTTGGGGAGATGCGTGCGTGGGTTACTATGGAATAATGTGATATTTCCGATATTTGATCACCGCGAGGATTAACCGCAAAAAATTGCTCGATGTCATGGTAACAGTCGCGGGCTCATTACATCTCCTCGGTTATATATGATTTAGAGATTAGAAGCCAACTAAAATGTACGTATAAACAACGAGGCACATGGTATATCAGCATTTCATATATTAGACTCCTCGGAGAATTTAACTACATACCCGCGTGCATAGGATAACAAGCACTAGTAAAAATACAATTATGTAACTTGATGCGTACTTAGGTAATAGCTTTATATCCCTCTTTTAACTATACAATCACTAAAACTTTATCACGCTAAGATCCTTATTTTTTTGTCTCCGACAAGGATTCTTACAAGGAGAAACCAAGAATTATAAGTTGTGATTGGAAATGAAATTAGTCTCGATGCAATGATTGTAACGCGGTGTTATGTTTCATTAGAGTATAATATAATTATATTAGGATTCAATAACATAGCTAGTACCTAAGATAAAACACATTTTACCAATGACAAACGAAGATCAACTCTTGCTTCTTGATAAATTGCCGGATGACACAATTTATTTGTTTTGTTAATCTTCTTTACATAAAATCATACAGGTCGCAATTACTCCTTGACGGCATCACAATATCAAGTTGGTTTGGATAGGTATTTTCAATTGCTTGCTGTTGGCTTTCAGGAATAATAAAACAATATATCTTATATATAGCTATATCCTGAAATAATTAGGGTATTTGTATGAGGCAGTATAAATTCGACACTTTTATGCATAAAACAAATAGTTCGAAGATGCGTTTCTAATAGAATTATACAATCTAGTATTATTAAGGTAGTTTATTTTCATCTTTATAAAGTTATCAGATTAATAAATCACTTAAAGTTAATCATCTTCACATTCTGATATATACATTATCCGGTGTCAAGACTTTAGAAAACACTAAGAAATTACTAATCTAATTATTCATTTAATTGTTTTAATTAGACAATTCCCGCATAATTTGTAGGACTGTTCATAAATAATGATCAGTTTAATTTAGTTTTAAAAGACGATGGCAGAATATACATGTAGTGAGCTATAAATAACATTTTACAAAACAGTAATCGGAGTCATCTTATTAAATGTGTACCGGATGAATGATTATGCAAATTATTCATTCTATCAGCTTGTATTTTATAGGTTGTTAAGCTTGTTCAATCTTAGTATTGTTTTCAATAAACTAAGTTGGTGTCTTGTTCAACTATGAAAAAGCGAATTAATAAAATTCTTTAATTAGCTACAAAATTAAGCCTACTCGCCGTTAACAAAATATTGTCAAAAAATAAGTTTAAACTCTCTCACCTACTGAATAACAGAGAATAAGATAATACTCATATATATATTATGTTGTAAATATAAATGTTTTTAATATTCTTAAATTGGGTTTTATATGTTCCACTCATCCCCGTCCAACATTTAAACAGTGTAGCCCAGATATACAAAAAAATGTTAAAACTAATTTCGAAAGTATTTTTTTTTTTCAGTTTTTTAATCTCTTTTAAAATGCTTAATCCAGGAGCACGGCCCCATGGCTAAGTCAAATAAATTATTGTTGAGTTTTTTAATCGTAACCTGCAGTCTCCGTTCCACATACCAATAATTGTTATTATTTATTTTGAAAATAAGAGTCTTGTTAAAATTTCCCTGTTTATTCAGGTGTGACGTATACGTTGATTGGCGCATACATCTGTTAATGCTCTAGTACGTAAAGCTGTATTATTACATTTTTACTTAATTATTAATAAACGGTTATTTACAAAAAAAAGTATGTAAATTACTTATCAATTTGAAATCATTCTGTCTTTTCGCGACAATTAAGTCGAGAATTGAAATACGGTATAAGAAGGAAAATTTGTTTTGAAGCACCAATCACACGTTGACAATAATTGTTAGTAAGATTTGGACCAAAATGTAAAATTCCAAAGATATAATTTGATATTGCTATGCTAAATATTTCAGGGCGTATATCGTCACCCTATTCTGTGCTTATATACTTGAATAAATATATAACATATTAGGCCACAAAGCACTCTACGTGCTCAGCATAATTGGATGTTGATTAAATAAGATATATTCAACTACAGAGTGGAGCCCAGCTGATTCTTTGCTCATCTCTGGTGAATTCAGAGAAGTGAAGACGACCCATGAGAGTAACACTATACTCCCAGCATGTATTTTTTTCTGTTTTACTTCAAATATGAAGACATCAAATACATCGAGACTGAAAATGCTAATAAATTATGTATTCATTTTTGTTGGCGCCGTAATGTGTGATCAGACGCGACGTTTCATTCTCTCTTACTTAGACTAGGATAATTGTTCTCTGAAAAGTATTATAGAAACATCTCTTTTATATTGACATATCTCGGCAGGGTTCAACTGTTTTAATTTTAACATAACCCTCGTATGAAATTATGCCACATCTGGCCGACCTACATTACCATTAGTTAGCATCTTAAGCGGGCGTCGGTAATATGTATGCAAAACACCATTACAATGTTTACAATATAATAGAAGCGCCATCTAGCGATTGAATTTCTGATTTCCAGGTTTGTATAGCACGCAGCATGTGCTATTAAGCTGCGCAATGTGAAGTTAATGTGAGACACGTCTTCCAGGTATACCAAGTGTCAATAAAAGTTGAACTTATGATAGTGGTTCCTATATTGTGATGTCGTACTGAATACTTCACAAGTCAGAATCAGGAAAAGATTCTGACGTTTTCATGTAAGTACATGTTGTAGCGGAGAGATGAATGAACACAAAAACTTTTGGTAAACATTCTCGCGGTTAAATAATGCGACATTTGCGACAACACAGCGTGATACATACAGTGTGGATTTGGAACATTAGGTGTATAGAAAAAGCACAGATTAGCTGCCTGGCAACATGGGCAACCACGCATGTAACGCATAACGCAGCAGTCACTGTGTAAATTAATACAGAGACGAGTGTACGCCAAAACATATGCAAATAACTCGCATATGGCCATCTTGTTACCTGTGTGTGTTACGTCATTCCAGCGTATGGATAGTGTTGCAGTTCAATGTACGATAATAAGAAAGCATTGTTTGTACGTTGGCATGTGATTAACATTTTATTGTATTCTACGCATGCGTGTATTTTGCAACATGTGTGGTTTCCAAACCGGGTGTCAATGGAATTTAAATCTGCATTAATTGTTTGACCATATAACCAATTAAATATTGGAATGTACTATAGTAAATTCTAGACACAGACAAATAATTGTGTTTCTTCAATACTTGACCTTAATGCATGTATAAAACATATTTACTTCATATATATTCGGGGACCAAGGCACCAACCAAACAATTGTGAAACTGTGTCGGCTATATTACATCTCTATAGCACTGTGATCTGGATGAAATCCTAACGAGTTTACGTTGTTCCCAACTGCAGTGCATATCGGTATGACAACTTGTTTGGATGAAAAACAACTGGTTGGTTAATATATACAAATTACCAAGCACTGTTCAAAACATTGAATTTATTACAAAATGAAATAAATGCGTGCGTGATCGATTAATGCAGTTAGATGGAATTTTATGCAAAAGGGGTAGAAGTAGATTGTATATTGTGTAGCTGTAAAATCTGGTACTTGGCAAATTATTCAATGTTGTGGCCATCTGTGACATAGTGATTTTTTCAAGGACAAAAAAAATCCATAATATAATGTACAAATGAGTAAGGCTGTTGAATAATCCATAGTAATTAAGTTAAATGGTTAAACTGAGAGAATATTTCGTTGATGAATGCAAATCGTCAACATTAATATAAGGTGCGCGAAAAATAACATTTACACGAACATTGTACACAATTGTTGTGAACGAGTTTCGACGTCCGATGTGGAAATATTAATTATTTGAAATCTTGTTTTTTTATAGTATCTGCTTACTGATTTATCTTGTAAAAAGAAGTGTAGATACTGAATATGTAACAAACTAAATTTGTTGATTACATGACTAAACAAGATAATAGCGATCATGCATTTTCATTGTATTTGATCGAATTGATTTCAATTCATTTTATGTGCAGCCGTCGATTTGACTTTACGTGGGTGCGATATAAAGAAAAGAAAAGGTCAGGCGAAAGGCATTAACATATTAACGAAATGAATCATATAATTAGGATTCTGTTAATCCAATATTCCAGCTTTAACCTCTGGGGGATCAATTGCTCTTAATTCCGATAGCGTCAGTTGTAATTGTTCAGCATTGTGAAGGAATGTCATCGCACGCGGTGTTTGGGGTGATATGTTCAACTTCGACAATGTAATGGATGTTTTATTATTTACCGGCCAGCCGTGTTGTTCTTTGGCCTCGTGGAATGTATAACGTGCATTAGCCCCCTCGTATAAAGATCGGCAATTCCAGAATGCAGGTTTCACTTGTTCAATAACGGTAATACTATTACGCCATTATTCGTGTGTGTTTCAAATGTGATGCGTTGAGATCCATATTAAAATCACCTATCTGCGCTTAAACTCATCGTTATGTTTTATCGCTCTCCCATTTTTTTATGAAGCGTTGGCACCACAATTTGAGCTCAGTAATATTATTTCTGAAACACCACGGCTGGTGCATCAGGCAGCGTTGATAAATAACCTATATTTTTAATTAAAAGTGCGTTGTCCGTATACGCATTGTCTTCGTGGTTTATGCATGCCCCTCTCATTCAGGCAGCCTTCCGGAAATAGTATTCACACTCGCGTAGGAATTCATGGGTATTAAAGCAAATGTCGTCGGTATAGAATTGGGTATTCCCAGTCGACCGTCTGTCAGTCACTCAAATAACATCATTAAGGAGCATTTGAATATGTTTTACATTCAATAAAACTTGTTTCGTGCAAAAGACATCTGGCCAAAAAAAAACACATTTATAATGCCGCTGTTGAACCGAAAATATTCTATTGTAATGCGCTATTCTGTGGTGTAGAAAAGATAGAAAGTAATACCTCAACGCAATTCAACTGTAGATGAGAACTAACTCTCTTTAGGATTCCTGCGACACTGATGGTTAAAGAACATGCTAGATCGAATCGGGTCTCATACTTTTGTATGTGAAACTTGAAATACTAGTCACGAATGACGCGAGTAAAGTCTGTATTCGACGTCCTTACAATTCTCGGCAAAACAAATTAGTCACGTCCCGTACCGGCAGCAATAAGATTAAAGGTATTCGATAGAAGTGTTATAGCCACATAATCCGGCCACATAATTGACCATCTACCACGACGACGCTATAAACGGACATGACAACACCTGCTTCACCACGACGAATTGTACAGTAATTAAATCTACCGCTATCAGATTATATCTGCCGCGAAATGTTTATCGATTAAAAACGCCGCTTATTAGTACATTCGCGTGACTCTCTGCGGACAACGGTTATTGCAGCAGATGATGCCTATGTCAGAAAAGTAGGTCGTTGAGTTTATCGTTCAAGTCTAAACGCGTTACCATCATTGTGTAAAGAACGCGTAATACATCTTATAAATTTAAGAGTAATATTTAATAATCGAAGCGGGATGTTTGTCTCGTGATTTATTGATATAGATATACCAGGCGGACATCGTAATATTATAACATATATCGTTTAAGTCATGGAGTTATAAACGCGTACAAAATGTCCGCTGACGACAGGTAAATCGCAATGTAACCTAATAATTTGTTTCATGTTTGTAGATTTGTATTGTCGTGACATACCAGTCATAAAAAAAAATATTATCCTGCCTATGATGTATGCAAATTACAATTTCAGATCTGTCCGTTTTGTGGTGTTATTTGTTTTTGTGACGCGTAACATCAATTTCATACATATGAGTAAATAGGTTCAATGTACGTCAGTAATTGAAAACACGTGACATGAGGCTTAACAAACGCATTATGACAAGTTATGTTTGCAAAAAGTATCTAGGGAATTCGTGGGTTGCAATAAAATGGCTTAATGCCGATTTGTTGTTGACGAAGTTGGTTGGTTTGACACGTTTCTATTAAAACAGGTGGCATGTAATTAGCAACGTGGTAGATCAGTACAATGAAGTTAACGGCATTAACACGTGTGTCAAGTTATGTCAAGTTTGACTCGGAAAGTAATTTGAACTATGTACGAGCGGTTTATCTGACCCGTGAGTGTACTCTAACATTTTAAACTCCACGATTTTTCAATCAAAACGTTGGTCTTCTGTTTTGTATGATTTTTTTTTATTACTTTGTTAAATTTTGGAACAAATGAACATAATAACTTCATAAAAAACTCTAAGGATATATTGTATGGAAGGCGACAACAATTGTTTGAGGTGTTCAAGAATTTAGGACCACGTATATAGATTTCCTCTCCCCGAAAGTCGAGTGTATACAAACGCTTTCTCTGAAACCGAGGAGGCATATACATACAACATATATGATGTGTGTAGAAAGTCTCAACATGTCCGTAATGACAACAACCCGTCAATACCCTACCACCACCACCAGACAGGTTAATTCAAAACAAAACCGAAAGTAACACACTTTGATATTTGATTTATTTCATTCCAAGACTCAGTTTGTTGACTAGATTATTAGAAACTAAATTATGAAATCCCAATAAGATATAGTTTTCATATATGGTAATTTACTTGTTAGTATATGTGCTGTTACGAGGCTTGGGACAACTGTTCTGTCACTTCTAGACACTTTCCTTAGCATGGAGCTTACAATAAATTAGTAATATATATAAGTCTGTTTGTTTGTTTGTTTATCTGATTACAGTTATTCATTCTGTGATCAGAGATGAAATTGCATGGTGAAGAGTCTCGTTAACAAGGGTGAACAACAAATGTTTGTGTCGACACGCAGATTGCATAAAAGAGAACAGAAAATGTGTTTTAAACTACAATTCAACAGTATTTTAAAGTCAAATTCCTGTTCAGTTTATGATATTTTTGAAAACAGAACGTAGATATTATAACTAAATCATTTCACCTTTCAAAAGACAATAATAATGTTACGAAAATGTTTTCTTCAAAATCCAGACTTGGATTTGACATCGCCAAAGGTACATGTCGATTAAGGCATGACGACTTGTTTAATTAACGATCAAATACTTACGGATAATTATGTTCACTGCCTTAAAGCTTGTCAACAAGATCAGTTGTTCGAACATTGTACGAGCATCTGCGTTCCAACATGTGAAAAGTTAACAAGTTTTACGATGCCTTAATCATACGGGGTACCTACTATATATGCAATACTTGGTGCCTTGTTAATGAACTTAAATCTGGATCAAATTACTTATTACATGGATATTCAGAGGCTGTGTATAAGCGAGTTCCAAAGACTGTCAAATTGAACAATTTAAGCATCGTCTAGTGAAAATGTGAAATCGATTAAAAGCCCACGATGTGTTCATATGAATAACACTCAAGGATGACAGATGTGATCAATGTCACATATGCATTGTGACAGAGACTTTACTGAAGTGTTCAGGTGGCGCCATGCTCTCATGGTTTTTCAAATCACCCATTTACTGTCATGTCTATATCTTCAACTGTTTCGGGTCAGTATAACGGGGTGGCTCACTGGTTGGGTACGTTGGCTTTGTGAAATATAATTACACTTTTTGTCCAAATGATTGAACCTTCTGGACTTTTCTCTTTTTTTTGATTGGTTACTAGTATGCTCTACCGCTATCAACCTCAGGGAGCTTTGTATCGATTGCATATGCATAATATACATGCTAGCACCTGTAGTAGTAATACATAAAACATCACCTTCGTTAACAGAAATAATGTGTACACTGAATCTTGAATTTGTCGCGTTGAGTTCTAGCCAACGCATAACACTATCTGCCATTTCCTGTAAAGGGTTCACCAACCAACCAACGCACAAATTTTAAAATTTTATTCAGTTGATGTACTTTGAATAACTCGACACGCAGGCGAATAGGTGCATTAAGTTATATCCGGGGTTAGTGTTTCACACCACCTGAATAAAGTAGTTAGAAACCTACCGCGCACCCAAGAGACTGTATAAATCAGTATATGTGTTGTCGTCGTGTTTAGACACCTGCCTACTTTTGAAATTGACCAAAGACGAGTCAGCTCATTGGACATCCGTAGTGTTAGTTCCTGATTGGTGAGAACTGGATTTGACACGGGCGTTGTTTGAAGTTTTCAAGTAGGGACGTTTTTCGTTGTGTGTGAGTGCGGGGGGGGGGGTCTAGTCATCATTCCGGAAGACCCTGGTGCAATATATTATGCTTGTAGTCGCACAATAGTCTTCCTATGAAATATTTCGAAAGTCATTAATTATGCAAACACCTTATAAATCATACCAGTAGAATTCCTGACAGGAAAATTCAACTGTCGAATCCAATGCCGATGATACCTATGCGCGCTGAACTTCATGCATACATTGTTTCGTAATTGTCAATTCACTATATTCACTCGAGGCAAAGTAGTTTCGACGAAGTAGATGTTCTTCCAAAAGCTGTCACTCACTCCACTAATTCAGCGATTCTCATGATTTGTTACTGTGGCAGATATCATGATGTAACATTTGGGGGGTGCATTAATACACTTAAAGTAGTATCTGGTAATATTTATAATAATCTTTGCTTAAGAGAATTGTAGATGGCAGTGTTCGCTACCTGAACCTGGGCTTCTGTGGACCCTGGATCTGTTGCAGTCGAATTCACACATGCTAGTGCACCTCGGCTTAGAACAGCATAACTGTATTTAGGAGCAGAATCATTTATACGTTTGTGTACACTAAAATACACACTAAAATACAAAACGAATATATCAGTTTTACTTGTGGCGCGATATCATAGTGCATTAGAAAGCTGTTCGAACACATTGCAATGGTACGCATCGTGTAATGTGTTTGCTCTCTGTATTGGAAAGTGGTTGTTGTCTCAATTCGTGTATCGCTGTCCGATTATGAACTTTCTTCATTAATGAATTAATGACGCATGTCGTTGATGTACTTGACATTGGCTTCGATAGGCCGCGATCGCATGCGTTTGCTTGTTGGGTTACACGCTGACGAATGCAATCAGAATCCACGGATGCATGTCTTATGTCACGACGACGTAGCAGCGTCGCTGCACTATCCGCGTACTCTAGTAAATGATTCATTTCCGATAACGTGATGTGATTGATGACGCAGTTTCCATAACCATAATGTTGTTTCTTCCTTGCAATGATGGATCGATACAGGCGGCATCAGAGTGCCTTATATCTACCATCACGTGGTGTTGTATACGTATGCCTCACCTGCTGCCAAATATATGGTACCGTACTCCGACGGCTCGATGGTAAAGCCGATACTAAATCTATTTTTGAGTGGAGGTTTTTGCTATTTTTAGAAAAATATCTTGGTTTTTATTATCAATAGCTATTTTCTCATCACGCTAAATCATACATTTGGGATGTATGCTGCACTGACCCAGATATCAAATCGTCCTTAACTTTCATGTTGATAGCTATCAGTTAACCAAGATCCATGTTTTTTTTTAGCTTGCTTTTAGTGAGTAGACTTAACAGAGCGGTAACGTAGCGTGTATCTCATTACAGCCACTTTCGAGCAGACATATATAATGTACATGAGAGGTGTGAATCATAAAATGTGAGGTTGAAAATTGGTCAATACAAAGTAATGTACCATATTCATGAATCCCTTTCGAAAGCATTTAGTAATATTGACGTAATATTGGCGTTTGATGTGAACATGTCAGGCCATTTTAAAACATTGATTGGTTAATTTACCCTTTCGTGTGTTGTCGTTTCTGATACCTTCAGTGTCTATATACATCAGTTACGATCGCAGTCAATTTCAATGGCGTTCATGCCACTCTATGACACAATGTATCGTGTGTTTTTTTTTTATATGTGGTATATTTATAAAAATGCAAACTGTCCCCTTTTCTGTATTTGGTAAATTGTTTAGGTAGACGACTGTAGAAATTGTTTTAAATATGTTGTCTGGTTTGTTTTATTTTACACGTAGTTGTATCGTCGCGTTATTCTTTATAATACTGTGAGGGATGGGACGTATACGTTTTCAGGCATATATTTCTGAATATTGATAATATTAATATATGTACTTATAATAAATATTACTTTAAATGTGAGAAGGGCATAAAGATAGTATGGGTAAAGGGGAAAAGGAAAATGCCAGAGCTAGTCAAATCTGACGTCCACTGAATTAAGAGAATATGTTTTTCTTTAAAGGTCATTTAAATTGTATGGTTCTCTTCAAGTTGAAATATTACTTTGAATATGAGAAGAGCATAAAGATAGTATGGATAGAAGGGAAAAGAAAATGTCAGAGCTAGTCGAATCTGAAACCAATTTACAAAGCTAAACTTCGTCTTTAAGAGTATACATCAAATTCAGGGTCAAATTTGATGTAGATAGAACCGGGAAAGATCGATCCGCTCGGACGGGTTCCTACGCTCTAGTGATAATTATACGCTGAAGAAATATGTGCCTATTTTGTATAAGCTTGAAACCAGCATTTCATTCTAAACCCGTAGGCGAGCAAAATTAAAGATGGCGTCGCGCTCGTCGCATATTTACTCCAACCTGGTGTGGTGGTTCTTTATATTATGTGTCTTCTTTTATTTCGTCTATTACCCGTATGAATGACAGCTAATAGGACTCACAGATATGTCTTTCAAAGTTCACGCCAGGTTGAACATTGGTAATTGTTTCTGGATATTAACATTGTGCCTATTTAGGATTTAGATGAAAAACGTGGTGATTAATTATCATCGAGGTTTTATTGCTGATACGTGAAGAATCAATAAAAACGAAAATAAATAGGTAAATTGATATTTTCAGTGCTGTCGCCATCTTCTGAACACGCTGGTAATTGAAATAACGGGGGACTGGTACCACACGCCATGGTACCGGATGTTGCGACTCGTGTGGTTAAAACGCGGTTTCCCAAGTAGAAAATAATACAGAGACGATCTAGATGTCGTCTGCTCTACTTACAATTCGATTGCTGTTGGACTGCTATCCATTATTTGATCAAATCGTTTGATACTTGATAATGTAGTTAATACTGTTTATCACTATGACCTCACTCGGGTGCAAGATGTTTATTGTGGATTGTAAACTACTCGGGTACTCAGATCGGTCACTGTCGGTTATCGGAATATTCTTAACGATGTTTTCAAAATGGCGGCTTTGTGTGTTTGTTTGTTTGTTTGTTGCTTCGCTCTTTTTCCCGTACTACTGCAAATATGTGACTGAACAAAAATATACACTATTTATATCGTTTATGACTCAAATTTAACGATATTACAACAAAAAACTTTTCCCGCCGAATCGCCGGGATTGTTTTTCGATCCATATTGTCTGTAATTATATTATAATATAACAATAATAGTTATATTACATCCATGAGAAATATTTGCATATTTAAATAGGGTTAGCCAACTCTTTGATGTATACCACAAGCATGATTACCATAAAGCTGCCTAGGAGCATGGTTTTTTGTAGATTTCAGGACGAAAACTTTGGATAGACGGGGGTTCATAAATTTCTAATACATAACGAAAATGGATTAAGGTTATCCGTGCAGATTGCCGAGGGAGCTGAAGTACGGACGGATCATCTGATACAAAATGATAAAAAATAAATCACAAATAAAATATTTTAATCTGAGGGGAAAAGCGATACATTGATGTGTCATCGATCACATCACGTGTGTTGGTTGTCATTGACTCTTTATTTCTTAAAATCCAACCTCAGTTTAAAGTTGCATTCACACTTTGCAGAGTTGCGTTTTCCCAATCTCCTAAACAATATATGCATCATAAAATGTCGACATTGTAAATGGATAGTTATATAATATTAATCGGGCCTCTTAAGTTAAATGACATTTGTAAATAAACATTCACTGAGTTAAGAGTTTATGTTTTTTCTTTAAAGGTCATTTAAATTGTAGGTGTGCTTCTCTTAAAAAATAAGAACCCCAGTACTTTTGCAATGAAATGTGCGAAGTATTTTTTGTTGAATATATTTTCACCCATTTTATGTTTTTTGCTCGTTTTTGGATGGAGTGGCGTTTTCACATTGTGAAGCTGAATCGGAAAAGGTTGTCGAACTGTGCACTTGTTTGACATGTTTACTATTTTTTGTGCAATATATTATTAAATAGTATCCATTCAATACACCCCGCATGTAATTACAGTAGTGTCTTTCACGTAAATGTGACATACCACAATCAATCTATGCCAGTGGTTAGCTAGATACAATTAATCAACTAAACAGTATCTAATCTTTGAGTGAAATTAGATATGTTTTTCTTGATACTACACAGTGTGGCGTTTACGGCAGTCTATGTGTGTCAAGTGTCTCTCTTATGTATTCATATTCAGCAGAGCGGTCATGCGTATTTGGTACACCGAAAATGTATTGAGTATCACGAGACTAAACACAACATACGGCGATTTCGATTTACCATTAACTAGTTCTATATTTGTGGGTGATTTGGACAACGTATACATAAACCCTACCACCATCATCTTATTGCTTTCATTTCGTTTATTCTGATAGACGTCTTGTCAGATTTTCACTCAGCATGGGAGTGGTATAGCCTAATGCGATGAGCACCTATTCATAGCGCAGGGCTATATTCAGATACATTGGCACGTGCCGAAGACGTACAACCAATTCGCATGCTGTATACTTCCTACGAACAATACGTAGATGCCCAGCAACATAGTTTGGCGACATGGGGTTAGTAAAATTGCATGATTCGTACAAGAGTTAAGACTTACAAGAGTTAGTTTATGTCGCACTACACTGGTCATCGAAAAAAATATCACCAGGCTGAGTTATAACACGCGCCGCTCTCTGAACCCAGAATTCATCTCGCGAATTATCATCGAAAGTTGGGATAACCTGATGTAGGTAACTGTACATAATATCAGAGCACAGACCTCTATTATTGTAATTTTGTCAAAACCGTAAATAGAATAATTGCTTAGATTGTATAGTGAATTATGGAGTCAGTGCAAAGAACAAGACCTTTTGCAATTTGGTAGGCTCTGCAAATTCCCAAAATAGCGATTTCATTCGATTTGTCACACTTAATATAAATTATGGGTGCAAATAAATAAATGGTGCTATTATTCGATTTGACGGTCTGTCGCTCAGATAATTCACTATCGGACATCCATTCTATTTGCGAAGTGGATCTTTATAGTGAAAGTTTATTCGTCTCAACAAGAGCCGAAACTGCGCGATGCGTGAAATATATTGGGGTATCAGATAACGACAACTCTGTTTCATCGTAACAGAATAAAAAAAACGACTTACAGTGTAATGTATATTTCTATACCAGTAATATATACAAATGATATTACACTATCTCTGACTGAAAGTGACATGTAATTAACTTTTATACCGTTAGATATGTACATCTGTGTGACTATTCTGACTAATTATAATATCTGACATTTGCTAATTAACAGACATGTAGGTTAAACAACAGAGACGACACACAGACGCGTGACGAGTACATTCAAGAAAACGTTGAAAATGCCTCAACATTAATATACATTCAACTTCCAAACAGAGGGAGGTCGTTTTTATTATGTATTTGTTTTCCAATAGCAATATTTTGTATTCATCGTTGTTTCGAAAGCATATTGTCGAATTGCGTATGTTGTCACCTGGTCATGACATCATTTTGCGGATATGCTTTGACCGAATTAGTTGCTACATAGACAGTAAATTACTTTACATTAACACGTTAATTTGATGTGGTGTCCGGAAACTATTTGCAAATTTGAATCAATACCATCCACGTTTCAAATGCAGATGGTACCCCCAAGAACTGTTTTAATTATCTGTCGTTGTTCTTCGGATCAGAGTTCAGACTGAAACAATCCCAAAAAGTAAAATATCTGACTTTATTATTACTCGCTTAAATTTCGTTAACGTGGTCTTCAGATCGCCATGGAAACGGGTAGATCATTGAACAATTGACACGAAAGTGCATACTATTGATTATTGACTGTTGGTATAAACTTCTCATGTGCGGTAATAACATGTACCTTACAAGCTTGGCAATTACAGGGCTGGCAATATTTCAAAGGTCATTCGCAATCGAAATGTGTGGGAACGGCTCCCACGCTCCATTCATTGAAAAGCTATAAATACCAGAACCATGCAGTATACGTCGTTGTGAAGATCATTATCGATATGATATGCCCTTTTCTCTTGCGATTCACTTTGTTGACTGTACCCAGGCTTAGGTCAATATGCCATTTGTATCCTGATAAATTGTTCCACATCATGTGGATTTCACAGAAACCTTCAGCGGTTTATAAAAAAGATTCTCAAATTACAGAATATTCAACTGTGTTGCATGACGGATATCATATTAGGTATCCAGACATGCGCCATTGATTACCCGTATCTTGAACAAATCATCTGCGCTATATACAAAGTGATAGTTTGAGGTTAAACGGAGCCACGACAAAATGGCAATTACACATTCTAATCACCACGTCGTGCATGTAGACACACGTCTTGTACATGCTCTCTATGGGAAAAAAACAATTTCCTGTACATGCATGAACCAGATGCAGTGCCTTAAACGCGTTTAGAATTAATTTCCTTCTTAAGGCTTGTTCATAATTGGTCGCGGAACATTTTTTGCTTCATTAAAATTAATAATTTGGAATGAAGATTTTCAAAAAAATTGAATACTTTCAGTAAGTACTTCAAATCAATAAACTGACTTTTTAATAGCAAATTAGTTTATAAAAAAATATCTGACCCAGTCATTTGCCTAGCCTTTAGGAAATTGTTGGAATGCTTAACTGGCTTCCCACTCACGCTATTAACTTCTTTTATAAACCTATTCTTAACTCACAAGATATATACTTGAATGTTAAGATCTCGCGTCTGGCAATACACGATCATTTGCATTCCCATTTACCTCACTCGAAAAGGTATTTTATGTTTGGAGTAGCTGTTAATGGCGTTTGACAATACGCGACCTAGTAGTTGAGATAAACGAAAGAGTACTAATATATCTCGCGTGTAGGTTAGGAACGTGGAAATACCGCGCAGATAGTATTAACGAATGATTTGTTTTAAGTACATGTCGATGTTTGGTAATAACACCAGTCCTTTTCGCGGACATCTCTCTCACTCACTCACTCACTCGGATAATCGTATTTATGCCTATACTCTCTGGTGTTATGAGTTGACATTTCGCGTTTTGTCCTAAACCGAGATGATTATGTCACATTATTAATACCCTGTCCCCACCAATGGTATATCGTGCTGTGATTATGGTTGCCTCGCTGGGAATATTTCATGCGTCAAATCTTTAAATGTGTTATTTATCAGAAGATTAGCATTCGCAGATTCGATTTAAAGAATGTGACGTCACGATATCTGCTATGTTCGTGTTTGGGTATACACGATGTCTTGCGGTACGTACATTGAAGCATATGTCACCATTCTGACTTTATGAAATAATTTAATACCGAACATTTATCGCTTTTGTTAAAGGAGATCATCTTTTTTGCGTTCAATCGAGCAATATGTAGCAGCCTGTCGGTAACATTTTTTACTCGCTGTTAGTTGCATTGTTAACTGGCACGGCCCTTGGTGGTGTTTTTGTCTGAGGCTGGCATACCGCAGCGGGGTATGAAATGGACATTTGGTAAATTCACATATGCTCAAAATAGAACAATGACATTTGAAATAATACTTCTGGACATACGTCACGATGACGTATCACCCCACTGTCATAATAATAAATCGTAGATTGTGAAACAAACATACATAATGACCTCAGTGACCTATTTTCCCTCGATAAAGACGCCATATTTTGCATTTGTTCTGTAATCAGTTATAGAATTTTGTATCGCTGAACATCACATCTGCATTTTGTTCATTAGTTCCTAATTGTATCGGCATTGGATTGCTTACTAATATGATTAGAAAAATACACCTCGAGTGTTTACGTATCAATGTGTGTATGAAAAGCGAAGATTGATTGGCGCAATGCAAATCACTCAAAATTCGCACATGTATGAGAAATTAAGCCACGTGGTCTGATTGTTTTATTACAGACTGAATACAATACAATGTAGCTTATTTAATCAGTCTAAGACAGATTTGTTTTTATGAAATCGACAAAAAATTCAATATGTGCATTTGTACAGCGTCTACTTTCATACCATGCCTACATGTGGGTGTTTTCACATTAGATTTAGATGTATGTGTGTCAAGAAGCTTTAGCGAAAGATATCGGTAATGAGAGAATAAGACGCTGGTTGCATTTGTGTGATACCTTAGTTTGTAGTCTGAGCCAGTAATATATGACGTCACCAAGTAATGCTGTCTCGATTTATACAGCACTTTCAGTATCATACACGTATTATATTGTGTTTTGCCCAACGTGTGTAATTATTCGAATGTAATACAGGCTTCGGGCGCACATGAAAAACGGTAATCGAAAATCAAGTACTCAATAGATCTAGCTATGTGTGTACGTAAAATTGTCTTTTACATCTGACATTGATGTAACCCACCGAGTACAGTGTGTATATAATATTTCAGTTTCTAGCAGGTGCACGAATGCAAAACAGCGTGGCGTGCCGTGAGATTACAATTCAACCAAATAACTTTGAAACACATGATTTGGCTTTTGAATACATGTCCTTCTTGGCACCCTAAACTCACATTTTGTTTACATTATTTATTGGTTTTGGATTCATCTTGCGTTGCAGCTGCCAAATTGACGGGCGGTTGTCTGTCGAATTAGCATACTTGTAAGAGTGGGCAGCGTGTTTTGATACGCACACGTACAGAGGGCAAGTGGAGAGTCAGAGGACGCGCGCCTAGCGAAAACAAACCTGACCGCCTTTCATGCTTGGTAAACCTATTTCCATTGTAGCTCATCGATGATGTATTCCCAATAAAGGTACTTCCATTCTAATAATAGGTGAATACGAGTAAAACCGAGCCGAGCAAAGTGAGTTTGTGCCGGTATATATACCATATGTACATGCTACAATTAGATGATTGATAACGTTGAACAGTATCAGTAAATATTTGTTCTGCCTAATGGTATACAAAGGCGGTTCTAAGGATATTTTTCGCCAATAATATTAAAGCTGCCTAACGTGAAATTAGATTTGTGTACGTATTTCGCATTACGTAAAGCAACAGAAATATTCCTTTTTATAAATTTCTTTTTGTATATGTTGTACATGTGTTTAACAGACCAATATTTGTTATATTAACTTTACGATTCATTCGTTTGTCGAAGGTTATAATTAACTCGAATGCACAAGCACTGTGAATCGAAGGTACGTACCTCTAATTCAGAGCGCATGCGCAATCGTCTAGTTGATTATTTCATGGAACATATTAAACGCTTTGCGCCACACACAAGAAAATATCGTTTTCATTTTATGATAAAAACAGTTAATAACATATATATTAAAAAAATAATAATCATATCGGCTCTTTTAAATAAATATTCCCTATGTTAAGAGTTGGCAATTATTTAAACTAGAATAACTTTTTTGTTACGTTTTTTTATCGCTAGTCACGGTATTTAAGAATGCATGCACTTAGGCATAGTACCAGCATTAATATTGGTGTTATTCAATTATTTTCAACTTATATTGTGTACAATATTCGAAATAGCCGATTACGCGCGCAGTGTTTTAACTCACAATATGAATAATATTGTTGTTTTGTCTGCCCGGCATGAATTTACCATGCGTCAGAAGCGATTCCCTGTGAGAGTACTCAAGTTACGCAGCGCAAACAAATCATTAATTCCGCTTCATTTGGCTGCAACTCGCTTTCCTCTCTAAACACTGTATTAAACCCTACACGCGGGGCAGCTGAGCGACATCTTCGCAACTCACTCATCAACTGCTTGACTATATTTAGTATAGACATGTCTAATTTGGTTTGGTCTTGTCCAAACGTGCCATATTGACAAAGAGTACAATTTATTTAAGAATGTTGTAAAATATGGTGTTATTGTAATGTTTTGTGACAACGCAAACAGTTATATATACATATACGGTTAAAAAGTTGTAAATTTGACAAATGGCCCATTTATGAAATGAACATGATCCAATTAAACCCGATCATGTACCATTATATATCTAAATTTTAAGATGAAACATTTTGATAATTTGAAAATAAACAACCACAGGGACAAAACCCAAAGACTCAGTAGCTACATTAAGAGGTCATCACCAGATCTACTTTAAATTTGTTGTGTGCAGTATTAATTATTTGAAATATGCAAATGTATTCGAGGAGTGAATAATAATTGTTAAATTCAACAATAGAATGATGAAATATAGATAAGGTTTAATTTTAATCAACATTTACGCACTTTATGGAGCTTGACAATTCATTCACTTCCAGCATTGTGGTTGTACATATCGCGATTGTATTTGACGACCACGTATGTGTAGATATATATATAACTGTGTTCCAGTCCAATAAGCAAAAATCAGGTTAGCTATAATCGCGTTTAGCAATTGCGAAGCAAGGCACATAATCCATAAACTCGAACAATGGGGAGCACAGTGTCTGGGTCACATTCACGCGCGTTCGTGTAATTGGACTAGTGACTTCCACTTAATCCAGCGACGCTATCTTTATCTTAACACCACATGTGATTACAGCATGCCAAAGCGTACGTTTAGCAGTGTACCGTAAGTGATATGTCGAACAAATCTGACGTCGACATCTCGGTTCTGCTGTCACGTACATTTATATGTTTAAAACGAGCGATGGTTCTTAGATGCATGTGCTCCGAAAACGATAATGACCTCAAGGAGTATCCGCATAAGTAAAATAACTTGTTAGGTTTCTGATTTACATGCTGTGTTATAATGTCAGACAATTACTACCCTATTCAAATAATGCCGACTCTTAAACCATATATATATGCATAAGTATAAAATTAAATTAGGCTGACAATATTCGCCGGAAAGTCAGTCTTACTATCCATCCCAGGTCAATAAAAGGAGGTTCTAGTTAAAGTAGGTCAGTGTGATTGGAGTAATTATCCCGTCATTCGTGTGTCAGTACATCGTGTTCTTTTAAGTGAAAGTAAAGGACTTGTCCGTTGGTAAACCTTACTAACAGGAAAACTGTCTTTTTTTTGTTTTCTTTTTTTGTTTCTGCGCCCACATAGCGGTGAAGATAAATGTGCTGTACCATTTTGTTCTTTACATATGTGCTCAACGGCTCCCTGACCACATATCTTGCCCAATGCAAACCAAATGCAATAATTGTCACACGCAACGTAATATTACCGTAATCGGTATAGTACAGGTGTGATGGTTCAAATACCAAAATGGCAACAGTAACAGAAATACTTCCCTGGCGGCGATGATAAAATACGAATACGGAGTCAACAGATGAGGTTTCAACTGGTACAGGTATTATTATACTCTGCAAACATCAAGTACACTAACGCGGTAAAACTCCACTACTCCAATAACTAGATACTTAAACTCCAATACAATTCAACGAGATCTCCGATCTGATCTCAGTGCTGAACAACTCCCCTATATATACCCACACTGTCTATAAATAGACCATTACATCAGCATACATAATGAGTTTAGAACTTTCTACAAATTTCTAGAATGTTCCATTACCTTCTATTGCCTTCTACAGCGTCCTATTACCTATTCAACCAACTTCTAAAAATTCCACCCAGACACAGTACGGTTCTAGAACATTCTCAATCACATGGAAGTGGTAAACAAATCGTATGCGACAATAATATAATGTTGAATTACAAAAATTATCGATTTACAAACTAAATCAGTTCCAATCACGGGTTCGCAGTAGCCATGCATTGCCTGCTTAAAACTCACAAGATGTCGCCCATACGATGACTACTGTCTTTTACACGACCAATCAACTCCAACCTAAACAGATACGTACTGTCAAAATATTTCGTTAGCTATATATACCAAGGGAGCTGAGTGGGGATATCAGTCAACCACAGAGAAATAAAAAGTGGAAGATTTTACTTGCTAATCGGGAACTATTCCGCATTACAATGGTGCAATATCACTTTGAATCAGTGTGTGCCCAATTTACTAAAACTCAAAATTTAATTCATTATTAACTTAAAGATAAAGGTCAATGGACTCCCAAATCGAAGCCGATGTTGTGACGTGGTGGGTCTGTGAGTGTATGCGCCGACTGTTTTCAAATGAAATTTTTTGTGTTTTATAAATAATATGTAAATGTTTTTTTTATTATACATATACTTTGTGTTGTTTCACGTTTACGATAGTGAAATTAGTATAATTCACAACAGGCTACTCAATGTTTATTTCATTGTATTTATTTATTTATTTATTTATTTATTTATTTATTTATTTATTTATTTATTTATTTATTTATTTATTTATTTATTTATTTATTTATTTATTTATTTATTTATTTATTTATTTATTTATTTATTTATTTATTTATTTATTTATTTATTTATTTTATTTATTTATTTATCATGTGACTGTTTCGAAAATTGTCTCATACACTCACCATTGAAACTGGTCGATGAAACAACATCCTAAAATAATGTTGACTGTACTGCATGTAATCTCAACTCAATCGAGTTCTCTGTTTTTTTATACTAAACTTGGAATTGAATATATTGCTCGGTCCTTCTTAAACCCACTAAATATTTATGACTGTTGCTTTCACCCAGCCCAGCCAATAGTACAACGTGGATAAATTTGTTATGTATTCAAATTAAGGAAAGTCAGATTAACTGACGTGTCTATAAAACACGAATGCATTGTATTCTCTAGTGATTTGATGTACCTTATGTTTCCAATTTTGTACATTTAGGCCGGTTGCATGTATACTGAATAAACAAAAATGTATATTCAACGGTTGATGTGACTTGGAACACACCGACTCATTCACAATAGCAAGACATGTGAATGAATAGTTTTTTTCGCCGTTTTGTGCATATAAATCAGCTAATTATCAAGAAGTATTGATTGTGAAAGGACTTATCATTTGCGCAAGTATCACGTTGTTATTACAATGAACTGAGATTCAAATCATGTTTGTTGTCGTTTTTTTCACTCAGATAGGTGTGTAATCAGACCAGGTACATTCAGTCATCTGTATGCTGTACATGTAGATTCTAACCGGGCCCCCTGGCAATACGGGAATTTATTCCTCGTCGTCGTCAGCGTGTTTCATTTGAAATGATTCTCTCAATGACACAATATTACGACCTAAACAAAGACCGACGTTTACTATTTGAGTGAATGCTTTACTTTATGTGTAACAAACCCTCTATTTACTTCATTGCAATAATAATATACTACTTTCATAATAATATGAGCTGTTTTCTTGTTTGGACACTATATTATCCTTGGTCACATTGGACCACTTAATTTGCATTTGATTTATTGGCTTGTACATAGTGACTTTTTAATGTAATGGGGATCTGGCGATTCCGTAACGTGGGAATCGTAAAGCTCGTCCGTCTTTTAATACTCGATTATTTTTTTAAAAGCGAAAACGATCGTCGGGGACACGCACACTCATTGTGCATATGTTATGGGCGTGTGACTGGATCTGTATTTGTTCGCGTTCTTTGTCAAAATAACGATACAGCTGCGATGATATCTCTGTGTCGTATGATCTGGTATTAAGTATTTCAATGGGTCGCTACGATGTCGTTATAGTGTGCCCGTAAACATGACTTTCTGGCAGTCGAGTTAAATTTGAATAGTCGAAATGTATTTTGACCAGATGGGATTTGTAGTAAAAAAAACATGTATTCCCGATTCCGGTGATTCTATAATAGTTTGTACTATGTAAACCATAAAGACCTCGTCTGTTAGTGTGACAGAGCCCGAGACGAGCTTTTTGCAAATAAATAATATTAAACGTGTCAATGAAAACAATCTATCCAGCCTTGGGGCCCTGCATAAGGGCTCATTATACGTGCATAATCTGCGATAAATTACGTCCCAATTTTCCTCTTACCCGGGTTGAAATTATCAATAGCGTGCATTTTTATAAATAACACATATCTAATTATATTTCTACAATGGTTTTCAAAGGGAACCCCGATTGCACATTAACTGTCGGTCTCCTGGTCATGAAAGGGAAGTAGTGGTGCGTTTATAATATACGATACATTGCGTGGTAAATAGTAACCCTTTTTTTACTGAGTGTGTCTGATCCAAAGAACATCACAGCACTCGTGCATTTCCATATAATTGATTGGTAGCGTACAGGTGTTGCATAATTTCCATCTCCATGGTTATAACACTGACATTCTAATCCCAATATCGACCTTTCTAATTAAGTAAAGGACACTCCTGTCGTGCAAACCAGGGTAGGCAATTACATTCGTTTATAAAAACATAAACACGAGCACTTGTTTACATGGCTCATACGAATTCGTGATACAGATTCGTGAAAACATATTACAATGCCCTTTGAATTGTGAAGATTGTTTAAACATTGAAAATGTGTTGATTTCATTAGTGAAATAGACATCTGGATTTGGTGCCAGACGCCCTTATTTGTAGTGTTGTAATTAACCGTCACGTTATCGTTTGGATTGTTATTTGGCGATTGTGGCTTATCTTTAAAGCAGACAATGCTATTTTGATTAGAAAAAAACGAATTGGGTCGTACGCCTCATTCATTTCATAGACGCCAAACAAAGGAAATATTGTTCATGCTTCGTAAGTGAAATAAAACAATACGTTAGATAACAAAGCACAAAATCGTATCTATCATGTTGGTCGATTTCATTTGTAACGTGTAGATATATCTGATTATCAAGCGAGTTAGCGCATTATTATAACGCAGTCAGAAGTCACGTAAACGGGATTTAGGATACTTGCAGAATGAAATTATATTCCATGGTGACAAAGAGTGGGCAGTCATACTCAATTACCCTGATTCCCATTTTCCCCCTAGATTTAAGGACAACATTTTTGCTTGTGTACAGTGTACAGTGGTTATGTATAAAATTAAAAAATTCCGGCAATTATCAAGTTCGCTTTTGTTTCCCGAGTGAATGAGTGATACACACACGCTACATGGAGGGCCGAAGAAACTCTGAACTGTCCACTCTGTGCACACGCCTCACTAAAACTCGTATATCTAAAAGCAATTAAGACCACGGTTGCCGAGTAAGGGTGAAGCCTTATAGGAAACATTTTTCAACGGGGTGACGATAATATTAAAGTGAAATCGTTACTGTGCTATAGTGCTGCGTCTATATTTGAAATGAGCTGGTGGGTACTATCGTGATATGTAGTCGGGTTAGCGCAGACGTAGAGATGAATATCCACTGATTAAATATAACATGTGTGTTATAATTTTTTGTAATGTGCACCCGTCAACTCAGCCGTTCACATTGACTACACAAACATGTATTTGGGTCAGTAGGTTTCACGCCACAGTGTATTGAATGGCGAGGTCAAAATATATAAACGATATCTTATGAGATAGATACCCTAGAATATAAGATTTATTGCACTCGTATAGTATTTTGTATTTTTGAAAATTACTGCATGATTTTTTTTTTAATCAGATACCATATGTTCACGTATTCGATATCCTGTTTATGTCACTTATTTTTTTCGCATCAAACGCAGTAAGCGTAGTTTGTGAATGCGTATCCAAAACCTCGTAAAGCGTTCTGGCTAATTTGCATATTCGATCGCCGTTCATGAACAGCGATTACCGTTAGTTTACCTTTTCTGATTAGGAAATTTACTTATTTGGAATATAGTTAAATGCAAAACGCTCTTCAATGGTTTCTTAATATATTTTATAATAGTGGATATGATTAAATTGTATTGGTCGCAGGGAAAACGCAAAATAGAATATAGAATAGGGAGGCAGCTTTTGACAAATGTCCTAATGAAGTGATATTTTTTTTTAAAGGACGAAAACAAATGCTTTTAAGAGATCAAAAACTTTGTCACAACTGGATAGTGTTCATTGAACACACTTTGGTCAATACCAAATCAACTCTCGTCAGAAGTCCATAAGCGTGTAATATATCATCGAGGCATATATTGATTTTCTCGCGTGCAGTGTATAGCTGCCAAATGCGATTTAATTCCGAAGACACCTCAGATGACGGGGTTTATTCTAGCATTCATAATATGAGTTATTCAGTTGTTCATATCAGTCCACGTATACAATATTGTATACTATCTATTCTTAGTATTTTGCATTTATTAAGTGTATGCGAAGAACATACGAAGTATCGATCTGTTAAATCCAAAGACGTGTCATAATTAACAACGACAAACAGTTTATGCGGATTGTAGACACTTTGTTTTGAGAAAAAAATCACCAACATGTTTCTACTTGTTGTACACTACCAGACACTTTGTATAAAATAGTAACTCATTCTGGCATATTTTTTATTATGTAATGAGGATTTCAACCATAAACAAAATATTTGTTTTGCGTAGTTGTGTTTGAATATCTGACTAGAATGTGCATAGGTGTGCCCTAGGGTTGCGAGACATTTGAAAATATCATCTGTTTTAACATTCTGGATACCATTTTGATTGAGATGTTTACATATTTAGCATGCCTCATGGGCTGTAATTATTTCTCGGTTTGAAAAATCGAAAAAGCATCAAATGACATTACCATGGGACTACGTCATCTGAATAAAACAAGAGGTTAATAATAGGATACTCTGAGATCTTAATTCCAGATCGTGTAAAGATTAGAAGATAATTCACAACATTTCTTTTGAACGTGTATCTTTCTAAAATTACCATTTTGAGGAATCTATATCTAGCCGCAGTTGTCACTCAACTTCACTGGACGGTGTTTTCGATGGGCCCCCACAATGCATCATATAGAAGCAGGCTCACCGCCATGTAAGTGGGGACGTATGCCCAATACATGTAGATTTCTCGATAACGAGCATTAAAGTAAAAAATGAAACATAATAGCACCGGGATTTAAAAGCATTCTCGTGTGCCAGGTGATTTGGGTGGTTATCGCGACGTTTAATCGTAAAATGTGTGTTCTGCCTTTAAATAACTACACCTCGGATTTGTGAAAAAAAAACAATCCATCTATCCGAGGAAGATGAGATTGACATTCGTATCTAAGAATCTCGAATGCGGAAATAACACTAACTTTTGATCGCATGTTATGTCATGACTGCAGGTGAATTATTAATTCTTATCATCAAATATTTCCTCGATCATCTGCGATTCACTACTGAGTGACTTTACTACAGTTATTACTGTGTTAGACAGTTAGAGCTGAGTAGATCTCTCTTGTGTCTCCAATGGTCCCATGTTGTGTTAATATTTGAAAGCAGCCTGTCAAGTATGATGCGTTGATGAAAGAAAAGACAATGACATGCACCTAAATTAACTTTCAATCTCGCTTTTATACCGTTCAATGGCGAGTCCCCGTGGCAATATTAAAACTAGATTGACCTGTACACATCGCAAATGTATGCCGCGAATATAGGGAATAGCGTCGCCGATTAGAGGCTGTCTTATTATATTGTGACATTTGTAAAAAAAAAAAAATGAGTGGCGAGACAATGGATATATGACAGGTTAGTATGCGAAGTATATTTACTTTCGTCTCACAACGTTTACATGACTTTCCCCCTCTATGTAAACATAGGTAATATAAATCATACAATTATCGTTTCGTTTGAACAAAATTGACAACAGTGCGGGATCACAGAATGCAAAGGAAATTACAAAACAATGTGTATACATGTTATGTCACTGTTTATTGAATGATCATATTTAATTTATCATTAGAAAAAAAAGAGAAATATTACCCTCTTTGCAAGCTCATACGTCAAATAATGAAACATATCCTTGAATTACCAAACGTCAAATTAGAGACCTGTAAAATAAAAGATCGAATTACTTCCGGTTGACCTGTATTGATATTTTATAAATAGTTATTCGCAATGAGTTGCTCTAAATAATTGACCTCTGTATCAGCTTTATTAAAGCTTGGAATGGCATAACACATGTAAAAATGGTTTGAAGAGAATTATAATTCAACAAATCTCTCGCTGTGAAAGATATGTAAGAGCTAATGCAATTAATTGAGTCAAGTGGCCACCTGCCTATGATTGTTGATTTTGACGACGCTGGTACATTCAGGGGAAATGTTTTCTCCAGCGGGAAGCCATTGAGTATGAATTTGGTTTTAAACAATTCAATGCGTGCACGAAAACGCGTTGAGGTCCTGGTAGAAGTCACTGTAGCTTTTGGAAGCTTGTAGATCATGTTCAATGAGCAAATTATCGTTGTTGTTTTTTTACGGATTGTCTAGGGTTTTTTTTCTATCAATTGTTTGTGTCAGTGCATACTTTTGCTAAAATAGTTGTTTTATATTTCATTATTATACATCTTATTTTGCGGTATTTTACGGGGTATTTTCATCCTACCATATAAGGAAATATGAATTCCAAATATGGAATGATTACGCGCGTAAGCGTCCTCTAATAATAAAACCATACATGGTTGCCACCAGGGTTTGACCGGACTCCACACAAAAAACATCGCTGATTCTGTTCTAAACGTTTTGGATTTCGGCATTCCCATGATGTATCTTTGGAAGGAAAATAAGTACGAGGTTATTACGAGAATACCTCAAAGTATGCACGAAGACAGTACAGCGGGAGTATCGACCGACGCGCAGTATGTTGTGTTAGTATTGCGTGTGAATTATTAAAATTATAACAACCTTCTTCGAGCCAATTTCAAACGCAGTATTCTGTCGCAAATGTGAAGCTACATTATCCATGAATAATATATTTATTGAAAACTGAGGATCATAGTATTGTAAAGACTGCCCGGAGTTGCATGAAAAAGAATATATAAGATGTCAAAGGTTACAAAAGGTGAAGGTTATTTGCAGAAACAATTTATATAATAATACTTTAGCTTTCGATATCTCAACTACGTGTTTCTACACTCATCCCCATATCTAACAAAATGATTACTTGTTTAAACGCATGTACCAAATATAGTCGCATGTAGTAATATGCAGTCATGCGAGGATACGATTTTGGGGAAAATGGTCTTTGTTGGATGGAGTGCACAGTTAATCGCATGTTTAAATTTACAGATATATACACAGTTGTGAGCATGTCAAAACTTTGATTCAAATTCTGCATATTAATATTTAATCTTACGATGTTTTTTGTCAGGTTGTTAGGTCAGCGGGATTAATTGGTTAACGCCAGAGTTGTTATCATTCCTAGACGCAGGCGCCTCGTATGTTATTGTTTTACGCCACGGTGTTCTATTTCCACGCAAACGCTTTGTGTGCCTTTGGCGATTCTGCGCGTACAAATAAACATTTGGTACGAATTTCCTTATCACGCCGTATTTGACTGTCTGTCATTGGGTCATTAGTACTCCAAATATAACTGTCAGATATGGAAATTAGCTTATTCTGATATTTGGTCACGTGCCATTCGCTGGGGCTTAGGATGGTATTGTCAAAATTAAATATAAAAGTGTGGATACACATAACTATTGCTAAGGAAAGATGGTAGGTGTGTAAAAAATGTGATTGGAAAAGCTGGGGTTATCAGGCATTTGAAAATATTATTGCATTTGTAATAAGGTCTTGAATCATATTATATGTATATGATATATCAAACATGTAGGTCATTTTCCAATGGCATATATTAATAATGGCATAGCACTTATACGATCAAGGTCAGATATATATATTATATTATTTGATGTTGCTATGGAGATAGTTGAAGATGACTACAAGTCACAATTTGGACGAGAACTGATAATTTATTTAATAAAAGTGAAGCACAAAAGAGACATGGTCAAAATGAAAATTGAACATCTTTATTTTTAGTTTGTCTCATGAACTATAATTATCCTTATGATATAGGTGAACAAGATGTGTGTTGGCATGGTATTCACCTAAATACAAATTCAAATTACTCCAATCATTTCATATATATGGGCCGTATTTATAGACCGTTTGATAAAGTAATATCGAACCATAATTACTAATATCCAGAAAGTTTTTTCAGTGTGCAATATTTAATAACACTTGATTGTGTAATTTTGGTTTGCTAAAATAAAATTAAAAACAAAATAATTCAAAATGAATCGATTATACATTATTCGAGTAATTATAATTTAACCTTCAAGTATATGGTCATGTACATTCCATCAACAATTATTCAATCAATATTTATCTTTCTATGATATATACACCTGAACTCACAGGAACTACACAATCGAGTTGTTCTGTCTCATATCTTGGTGTTGTCATTGAATTTGACTCTAATGATAACCTTTCTGCTAGACTGTATGGCAAAAGACATGACTTTTAGTAACGTCATAGATCCCTGTTTTCCAAAATGCAAAATCAAGGCTTTTAAGAGAACGTCTTATCTCAACGTTAAAGCGTTGCAGACATCGTGAGAAAAACATCTAGGCAGATGACATCCGATTGTATTTGTTCTATGTAGAAGGTCCCTTCATGAATTCATTAAATTGATATATGGCGGGTGCTACCGTTAGAACAGGATATGTTCTATCCTTGGTCTTAACCTTGTGATCCATATATCATTCCTTTGTACATGAATTGTTGTGAATGCTCATAGAGTGATCAGTTCTTGTGTAGCACATTAATGTCTGTCCTACTGTACACATTGACCTATTTATGTGTGTAAGTGTACCTTGTCCCATGGATATTATTATTGTTATGTCCATTTTTCTTTATTGGAATTCCTGTACGACTATTTAGTTTAGATTGATGAATGAGTATGTCAGTTATTTTATATTTCAGATATGCATTCTCTTCTATGATAACTGTGTTTTGTTTTGTGTGTCTTTGTTTTACAAATATGTATATTAAGATTACAGTAAATGAAAATATGAATTACAAATAATTAAGTTTGTACACAATAAAGTCAGCACGTACAAGAAAGTAATCAGAGTGTGACAGTAAATATTGTCTCGTCCATGAACCAATCTTCTTTAATGAGGTATCGTTTTGCTACACATGTCTTTCCGCCTCTGGATATGCACCTGCAATATCGGTTTTTGAATGGCGTTTTCACATGGATTTTTTTTCTCTTACGGTAAGGGGTATTCCTGTAGGTGAATCTAGATTGATATGCAGATGTATACTGATCTATTATTACAAAAGTTACCAATTTGCAAAAAATGAATATTGGCTCATATCTCAAAAATAATGCATACAATTAATTTATTTCACCCAGGAAGTGCACTTCGATTTGTATTTTCAAAATGTACTATATGATAGCGCCTGTAATTTGAACATAGAAAACAAGTCGGGAGAGACAACATTATCATTCAATGACAGGAACTGTCGCCTGAACAAAAATAAAAGAAACAAAAAAATAACAGCAATCGATACTGCTTTTACAATTTACTTGGCAGGGTAGAGCAAAAGCTTATTTCCTCAATCATCGTTCATTTCTTGCTAAGCATGTGATGGTATGGTTTCAAGCACTGTTTGCAGATTACATGTTAAGCTGCTGACATGAAAACGACATTCAATCCTTCCCTTGAGGGATATTACATCTACAAGTACGCGGATTACTAAACAATCAGTAGTTCGGAGAACTGTCAGTAGCCGACTAACCACAGAAACGGTGTACTTCCTCCATGTGACAATACACGTAAAGTAGGAAATGTGATGTCATTGCACGACATGACGGATTGAATCCGTTCATCCTCTGTGGGTAATATTACTAAGAATCTGCAAACAGCTGCTGCGATGCTCAAATCTGATTTGCCTCTACTGCGCATGTCACTTCTTGGGCTGTACTAGGATATGAACTGTAATCGTACTGTCTCTGGTCTTCGAATAATTATGAGAAGAGAAAATCGTATTACGGCCATGCGTCAACGTTTACAGTCTAATATATTTCCCCCAACATTAATTGACGAGGATTTCCGCACTGTGTAATGAAATTCTGACAATCTGATTGGTCCAAACAAGCATATTGAACTTTTGACACCATGGCTGACTATCGGCTGGGAGGCTCCTTAATGTTTTGAATACGCGTTCATAAATCCCGATCACTGTTTTAGACTCTAAAAACTGCACAACGGATATACGTAATAAACAGGATATCAAATTCCTGATCCTACAATGTCAGATTGCATTAAATTTGTATGGTTAGTTTCATTTGTTCCAAGCATTCAATAAATCAGATTTTGTAGGTCACTCGTGAGATATTTTTTTTTTATATTGGTTAACCTGTGCACATAACTTCAACCGTAAATTTCATTTACATTTACCATAAGGTACATCAGGTCTAGTTGCTTACTTCATTATTTTTAGTGTCTATGTCAGTGGTTTGTATCCACTCAGCCCACCCCCTCCCCCGTCAACAGTGGCCTTGCTACTCTCGTAAAAAGTGTAACGCGGTCAGCTGAGCTATACCTGATGTCAGTCTGCTTTTCGTGTCGTGATGTCGGTATATACCAACGCGTTCTTAGATATAATGTTGCGTTGTGTATCGATGTCCATTATGTGAGTGCATCATAGTAGGGTCTGGACGTGTAGCGGTAACAGTCATGTGGTGTGCATCGGTCCAGGTTATTCAGGTACCCCGTAGTATGTGATGGGTTTAGATTCAGTGAACTAGTTTCATGACTACATCATCCACACAGACAGTGCCATAATATACGGCAAATATGGCATGAAATATTTGAGTATCTCAATCTAAAGATGACTATTAAAAATACCAAAAAAATATATGATTCAATTGACACTTGTAGTTATAAAAAAAATAATTATTAAACTTCGCTGATATAACACTCATGGAATCCCATTTTTATTATCAATAAATTTCAATACAGTTTCTCATAGCCCGTATGATACTAATAACAACTTACAAGGTATGTCATACACCTCCCCGTCTCATTTGTATTACAACCGGGTGAAATAGACGGATAGTTGATTACCGACGATCATGCGATGGGTCATTCAACCTTTCTACGTGTGTCAGAATAGCTCGACAGAAACAGTTTATATTTTTACAGTTAGGAAAATGTGCTACAGTCCTCAAATTACTTTATCCGCTCATTGCACAATCCTGCTTTTTTAAAAGACATTTTCTTACGCTTTATTAAATAATTCCATATACATTTTTCGTCCCCCGCTAAAAATACGGTAATCACTTGCACAACAATCTGTATCGTCGTATTTCCCATCCTATAATGGCGCAGCTTGTTATTTTCTTCTCTCTTTCACTAAGTATCCACCAACAGAGCTTGTCGTCGGCTGCAATTATACTCGTCGCCTTTTATATATTTATTTGTGGGTAAACCTCATTTTATTACTACTCCTTTTTTTACCTAAAACGTTACAACCTTGGGGAGGTAAATTTAATTTTCATACATATTTTGATTGTCCACTAAGCTGAATGTAATTAACTAGCCTGCATAACATGGCGGTATATCTTCTCCAGGGCAGCAGACGACAATTTGTTAGAGACTAACCGTTTCGTTTCACACGCACGTATGACTGAGATTTTGGTGTGTAATACATGGCGATATAATACCATTTTTGTCTGCAGACTAAAATTAGAACATTTCCACAGAACATGCAAATACCCGTGTTCATTAAACCGGAAATGTTGCAGCTTCCATGCACGCCATATTTGTTTGTTCGTGTGTTCGTGTGTTCGTCAACTGTCGTTTCATCTCGTATAATTTTTAAATCCCGGGATAAATGAACGCGTGTCCTAAGCTTTCCCGCCGGCATTACAATTTGGTATCGTTTTCCTGGGTAATTGACTTGTTGTGACTTTTGACATTTCTGGTTAGCTGAGGTCACAGCAATTAACCATCATACGAGGCATGAGCGTGTACATGCAGTTTTTGTTTAGACTGCGTTAATAACAGGAACGCGCGACAGAAGCGCATACACAGCTAGAGAATACCCTACGGGCTATCATAATAGGCAATACAACAAGAAGAACATCGCAAGCAATTTTTAACTACAGAAGATATGAAAAGAGTGGCCTTGTTATTATTGCAGCAGGCCATATGTGTACAGTATTGGAAAGTGAATCTCTACTCCCGCGTGTTTTGTTTATAGGTGGTAATGTTAGGTAATGGTTGTTGTATTCACGTATGAATAAAAGGCACAAATGTTTATCTCTGTTTATCGTCGCATCGACAGTGATTGCTCAAATTCACCTCCACTCAATGCCATCAAACAATTCAATTCAATGCAATGCAATTTATAGAAACCTTCTTTTTTTGTGTGATTTTACAAAATTATTTTAAATTGCACAAAAATAGATAACATTTAATGTGACATATGTCGACTCTCACGCATTGGTTAATTTACTCTCGTGTCGCGTTATCTGCACGACATACAATTGCACTCAGCACATATGTGACTAGGTTGGTATTTCACAGTCTGTCAGAATCGTGAATCGTTTGTAATTTGTAACAAAATAAGAAACATACACAAAACCGTTTGATGTAGTGATACTGTAATAAGTGATTAATGATAACCCTGCAAAAAATGAAATAATAAGAATTACATATGTTACTTTATCGGATTCGTGTATATTATTACATCACAATGCAATAGTATGAATTTCACCACCACTAGGGGGCGACCTAGAGTGCGATATTCTTCATTAACCTAGTTGCCCAGTTTTCTGATGAATTAAACTCATTGCGTCAAAGATTAGACGCAGTGGATTGAGCTTAACCATACAGTTAGACAGCGTTATAGTAGAGTTCGCCAGTTTTATCAATGGAACTGGACGTACAATAAAGGCACATGCATGATGGGATCAAAGGTTATTTCTTCCTTGATGTCTTCGAGAATATCGTCATTTCGATTCTATTTTTTATCGATCTGTCACCCAGTGTATTAACCTCTTTAATCGGTCGTTTAGGTGAATTATATATCAAATAACATGAATTGATACAATAATACACATGTTTCGTCCGTGACGACGCAAACGTTTATTTCTGATCTAAGGTATGATTAGACAAACGTAGCCACGTGACAACGTGGTGTGATTTCCAAGTTATACAATCACAACTACATAGTATTGACAGTTTCCCATAGCTCATAGAACACCCGCTATAGTTTAGTTCTACGTTATATGTATCGCGATCATAAAGAGAAACAGACGATAACGACGATAACGTCTAAATGCCATATGCAATTGCGTTTAGGGAATAACATGAACAGACTTATACAGTTGGCATTTGGGAACAAGTGAATCAAATTTCTGTTGAAATCTGTGATCGCAGGAGTATTGGCGAGAATAATGTAGATCTGAGATCTTCCTTACGGAAATAACATTGATTTTGTCACGCCTCGGCTAATAATTATATATGAGGTGTTTCACGCGAATGCGGGTACAATGCACGAAATCCAACTAAAATGTCTGTGTAATAACTGTGCGTGCTGAGAGGTAAAGGTGAGCATGCCGGACGCTCATTACTTTTAGATTGGATTTGTCGGTACACAGAACCACTAGTTGGAAGTCGTTATTACTGATGTTATCATTCTTGGAAGGTTTTCTGATTACCAATGTTTACAATGCGTATATTACTGTATACTACTTTATTTTAGCCGGAATTCATTTTTGCGGAAAAAACTTTTTTGGGTGTTTTGTATGGAATTTATTTTCAATAATTTTTGACGAGTTGAATGTAAAATATAGACAAAAAAAGTGTATTCACTAGATGTTATTTTCAATGAATCATTTCTTCAGTGAAAATATCGAAAATTATTTTGAAGCGAAATAAATTATTATTAATAATATATTATGAATAACATATTATTAAAGTGAAACAATTGTTTCGTCTATCAATTTGATATCATGGATAGAAAGCTGGCTTTTTTTAACCAAGTACGTTGATCGCAATGAAAGTGGGATATAGCCTATACAAACGGACCAATGTACAACTTGCAATTATCGCATGAGAATGGAAATCGCATGATAATTAACCAAACTGACGCCATGTGAAAACAGCTTTTGTTTCAGATACGATACATCAACCTCCTACTGAACTTGAAAAATGAAATGAAACCCCCTCTTTTTAGAAAATATAAAATCATGATACGAGTTTAAATGTCGTACAAATTTGCCAAAGGTGAAATAGCTCCTAAACATATGTCTGTGTTAAGTAAATTCGAGCATAACTCATAGATATGTATATAATAAATGGAATCAAACATTTAGATTTGTGACGCTATTGGTTCATCCGAGTATAGCTAATCTGTTCTTTGTATGCAAGCTTCCACGCCTCCGTAATGCCTTCACTGATGTCAAGTTGGTGACCTTTCTCCAATCTGTGCTATAAATAGATATGATATAACAGCGTATAATTGCTTGACTTTATACAAGACAATTCGTCATACTTTCGAAAACGATCTGTCTGATAACGTTACTCTCGTGTCAATCACCCTATGAAAGATATCTGCATTCTTGTAGATGTTTATTCGTTCCTTCGTTCTTTCCCAAACAGAGTCAAGCTTTCTCTGGGATAATTTCAACAGCCGGATAAACATATAGCATATAGCATATAAACATTTACTGGGACCAGGAATCTGAATGAAAATAATGCCAACTAAAATAAGACCTATTGGGTATTTTATCGGATATCAAAATTTGTCAGGGCCGTTAAGGAAAAAACGTTCTGAAGTAGTTTTCGAAATCTATATATTTTCAAATGTTTTTTTATGTGATTAAATATGAAAAACGCCTATCAGCGAACAACACTCGACGCGCTCGCTTTATATTAAATACTAAAGCCCCACAAAACACTAATTAATCTATTTCTGGATGATCGAAATGTTATTATAAGATTTAAATAAGATTACTTTCAAGTTATCTTTATTATTTTATAATTAAATGAGATTACTTTCAATGTTCAAGGTCACTTCAATTAACACTTGCAAACCTGACCTGACAATTTGATAAATTATAGTTACGCTTTAAGAATATTATTCAGTTAGAATGTTTTAGACATGATTCTAATCCTTGCAAATATATAATTTTGGATTCTACCTAATAAGGCTTGTGAAAAGCAATTCTACACTGTAATTAATTAATACTACTTTTGCTCAGGTGTTTGTCACTGCTTTTGGACATAAATTTGTTCCAAAACAAACACAACTGGGTAGGTTGTTCCGACCATGATACCATGGCTTCTTATGTGTGTGTGTGGAATATATTCTGTATGTTGCATGTGACGTCACAGATTTGGATTGCGCATGTGTATTTCTGTCATTGTAAGTGTGTTTTCAATACGCGCTATTTCAATCCGACTTTCGAGGGCAGTGCGTTGTATTGTAACGAGGAACGCGTAACCGTATGCCCACTGTGGCGTAGTTGCGAGTTAGAATCTCGCTTGATGCGCGTATATACGTGCATAATGTGTCTGTAAATAATATTTCAACAATTTATCGGCATTTTAATGGGAACAAATTAAGCTCCGTTGCTGGATTTGAATTTCTTCCTTCGTGTGAAGCTTATATTATACGAAGCAAAATTCTGTAATTTCACATTCATTTAGTGATTATATGTCTATGATACATGCATATCCAAATGAACTTGAGATTAAGAAAATTACATAATCTGCTTCATATCTAGATGTGTGCTTTGAATTAGACTTTCAATGTTTTGCTTTCTACCAGACTGAGAAACGAGATGATTTTTTTTTATTTTATCATCAGTGTTTCACCATTTTATAAAAAAATATCCAACTCTTTCCTAAGATTAGCCTCAACATTCAACAAGTTTTAATGTTCAAATATGATAACATTGTTATACAGATGTCCTCAGGTGACATCAATGTTACTTTTCTAATGTAGACCTCAGGTGTCTCACAGAAACTATTCAATTATGACTCCGAATGATATATGGCACTCTTTTTTTCCAAACATCTGACATCACTTTATCTATACTTTGGAGTTCGTATATATATATGTGTTACTATGTACTGTCACAGTGGCGCACATGGTTTGTTTGACCTTATTAATTGCTTGTCAGTTATTTATTTGAATTGTTGTTTCTTCCATGATTTGTAAATTTCCTTTGACTTTTGTGGCTTAATCTACAACATACAATATTCTATTTGGGTGTCAATTTTAGTCGTTGTTGTATTTCCAGAAAGAATCTCCAAGACACTGTCATTTAGGAGACAAATAGTTCACTACATCTGACAAGGGAGTCGTCATTTCTATTGTATAACGAGTATTATAATTTATCCTCGGTTCTATGCACATGAACATTGTAATGGACATTATGTATAGATTTGTTGCCCGTCTGGCTAGGTAAACTTGGTGATTAAACATGTGTCTGTACTTCTCAGTTAAAATTTTACCGTTTTTTTATTTGATATCTGTTTTTTGATATTTTTTAATTTTATGTATAAATAATATAGGTTGGTTGTATAATCGTTCTTAACAAAACTACCAAAAACACTCCTGGAATTTTGTTCGTTATTAATAAAGTACGTTTACTAGCGGTACCAACTTGTTATATATATATGTACATCAGAAAAATGCTCCCATTTAGCATTATTTTCGAAATTGTTGGGGTTGGTCTTCATCGTCTCTTTTTTGAGTAAGCGAGACAATGTAAACATGCCATATAACATATGTACATGTCATCTGATTTGATTTGGACTACATTCAAACACTTTACTTTCAACTCACTGACAGAAGTTATACAAACTGTAACACTAAATCTGTAAAGTTAGGTTAGTCGCATGTACGTCTCGAGATTCCAAAACATCTTGTACATTACACGTGGTTTCATGTCGAATTAGATCTGACCACAGTTAGATCAATGTGAAATAGCAATCTGTAAAAAAAATGGGAGACCTATCCGGTTTTCACATCAGGCACAGGACTCCATTTCCAATTACACTCATATCTCTCTGTTGTCGCGTTACTGGTGTATAATCATTCCTATGTTGCACTGTACATTGGCGCTCTATAAAATGGCTCTCAATTTTGCTGTGTGTTTTTGAAATATCACTCCGTAATCGGCAAACTGTTTTGTTTGGCCAAAGTATTGACAAAGTTCATTTTTTTTTTTATTCTTGCTCCATGACATACAGCTCTCTATATTATCATTTCTCTCATCCAGTAGATTCACACTTTCCAATATTTAAACATAATTGTCACTATGTACACTAACATTTATATAACTTACTGTTAAATGTACGTGAGAATAATCATGAAAACATATTCAGTGGCTTGATGTAAATTTGCGCACGGTGCAGCTCGAGCAGTCGAGATTTTCTGATTTCGGGAAATATTCACCTACTATTTAAAAAAAAATATTACATAATCGTGAGTTATGCTTTTGAATTTAGTGCGCCAATTGGTAAACGACTCTCTTGCGTTTTTTTTTTTTTTTTTTTTTTGGATCGCTATAAATGCCGTATTTGTGTAGGTTGTGATCTTTGATATAGCTTGTGTCTGTAACGTCGCCTAAATTGTATCAAATTGAGTTAAAAACGGACAATGTAAACGGTTTTATGACTGTCGATTTCCCATAAATAAATTAAATTTCGTTTTAAATATCAATCAGCTCATTGAACTCAATATCGGTAACATTGCCATCCACGGCATATCTAAAACTCTCGCAATACTATATCCTTAGAGATGTTACACCCAGCCTCCTGCACTACCAAGGCGCAGTACATCCACTGCGTTGTTGTATTAAAATTCCGCACGAATCACGCCTGTGTTTTTCTCCGTGTCTAATCCGAGTTGATCCAAGTGTATGTACTTTCTCTGCAATTCTCAAGGGAAAGAGAAAATCAAATTTAGTGATTCGCCATCTTTCAACTTTCAAGAGAATGCTATTAAAATTGCCATTTTATCATATCGTTGCGATATAAATCATCACTGCTTGACTTACTTCTCTCTGTACAGTCGCTGTGATTCCGGTTTTTAGAAGGTTAAAACAACACCTTTTCCAGCTTCATTTTCGCGAGTGTTTTATAATAAATAACCTCTTTCGCCGCAAATAATGAAAATACCTTCATAAACAGCTGGATTGTTAGATTCTTTATGACAGCGCAAAAACTGAGAATCGGAATATGAGTAATCTTTGATAGGTATCTGGGTGCCATGGTACTTTCTGTATCGGAGAGGAATTTTAGATAACAGGGTTCAAACCAGTAACAATTTTGCGGCGAATATATATGCGTCAGTATTTATACAGAAGTTTTCCATTTAAAAAAAATCATAATATTACGTAATATCGTGTTGCTCTGTGAACGCATAATCTCGTTTATAGAAAAAAATTAAGTTTTACCGAGCTTTACGTTTCAATACGTTTTGTAGCCTTCGGTGTGATCGTTTCATTTTAACGTTTAAACTTGAAGTGCTGTACAGTCGAATAGATTACACAGAGTTGCAGATCTTAAAATGTCACCGTGTAGTTATAATGGTTTCACTAGTGATTTTGCAATGCTTTCACAAAGGGGAATTCCTCTTACAAATTATCCGAGCAACCGTGTGTTGATTAAATGAAATGTTTCAGACAAGCACATGTGTAAAATTGATCCTTCTGTTTTTGAATAAATGTATGTGTTTTCAATGGTTGGATCTGATATTCTCCCAACAAATGTCGATTTGCGTAATTGAATTTTATAGCGATTACTTACGCATGGTACAAAGGCGAAATCTATCAACATGTAATGGCATGACATTTCTAAAGTGCGCACGCTGTACGTACGTAAGTGAGTTTGTTGGCAAAAGAGCGAAAGTACATCTAGATTAATAACCATGGTTTGGCCTTTTGTTTGGTTTACCAATGTTTCAGTCCGTATATTATGCATTTCATAGGTTTGCTTTTCACAATGTTGAAATGTCAATCTGTTGCAAAGATTGTTATCTCCCCCCTAGTCAGATTATCTCTGCGTACCCGTGAGTGTACCTTGGGGTTAATGGGGCGTAGCAGATCTCCAAATGTCTCCCATGTATTAGCGGGAGTTCTTTGCCCAGCGTTGGACTTTTAAAAGTACATTGTCTTTCGTTAGGGGAGGCAATTGCACATGCTACCTCATTTTTTATTAGGTAAAGGCCGCTCCAGTGTTAACTGTTCTCCGTGTTTTGGTGGGTGTATCTCATTTTTTTTTAAATACTTTGCGGACTGTGATGAGAAAAGCTGTGGTACCTAACACATAATTGCTAAATACAAAAGTTGACGTGTCAGTGACATTTTCTGAAGTACCGGGAACCATCATACTTATCATACCATTAAATACATTTTTTCAACGACGAAAACACTAACCTCGGTACATTTTCAAAGAATTATATTTATGAAAATCTAAATTATTTCAGATGGCAGCCAATGAGCAATCTCGTTTTTGAAGTCGTAACGCATAAACCCCAACCCGAAAAAAGATATTCTATAGTAATATGACATTTAAAAGTTATATTAATCGCGCCGGAAAATAACAATTCAATTCTGATGAGGATTTGCGACCCTGTAGTATCAAATGCATTGAAATACTAAGGACAAAACTTAATGAACTACCCATGAATCATGACCACGATGAACAGGAGATATCGAGAATCATACTTTGATGTGTGCCTGAATTGTGTCGTATACATTAGTGGTAAACAGTATCAAACTTGTAATATGTTTTGTTTTATTCGTCCACCTTATGCTACCGAGCAAGTTTTTTCCAGATATTGAAATGTATTTGTTTGCCATATAGAACAATTGCAAAACGTGAATCGACTATTAGAAATATACATGTTTCTGCTGATTATATTTTTGGAATTGTATATGGGCATTTGGATTGAAAACTGTTCAAGCGAAATGTATTCGTGTGTATTTGACATCACACCGGGCGTTCTTTTTTAAAAAAGGTTATCTCTCTTCTGTTCAACACAATTCAAACAACTATGTTGATACTAGTAATGCGATTCCACGATAGGATATTGGTGGCGGATCTTGTACTGATCTCAGAGGCATAACTTGCAATACCTGATAATTTTATTGTTTTTCTAAGACGACGTGTTTTTATTCTGCCGAGCGAGTAAAAACATGTCTCGCACGTCGGTAGTTAGCTCATAATTGTAACAGGATCAGATGGTGTAGTTACTGCATCGTCCCCAGACAGGTCGCCTTGGGACATTGGCTATACTTGGCTTATTTATGCAACTTTCGAACATGTCTTGAAAGTTTACGTGATAATGTTAATAACTGTTATATCGTGATGTATGCTGTCGTGCACACTGACGTCTATGTGAGTGTTTTTGTGGGTCACCAGCACTGTCTTGAAAAAGAAATCACATATTTTAGTGGTCGCGTCGGAATAAATTCATTTGCCACAAGCTTATTTTCGAGATGCGAACGCTAGTTATTTTTTTCTTTCTTTCTGTTCACAATTTTAGCTAATTATTTTCGTTAGTATGCATGACAATCACCCTATACAAATTGGAATATAGTACTGCATTACAAACTCCGCAAAGTGTATACAGACTACAAATTTCTAACGATGATTTTCTTTTTACTCAACCGCGGTGATATGGACATGGCAACACACATGCCAAATTACCACCTCTCCAAATATCGATTGATACCGTGTATATTACATACTTATTTACCTATGTGTGACATTTCATTTGTGCTTGTATATTAATATTAGTATCAAAATGTTACGCCCATTTTGTTTTTTTCAAAAAAAACACAATTCAGTTTCTGAACTTGCCCATTGTGATCATTGGTACTACAGCACTTCATACTGTGATATTGTGAGCGAGGGAGTCGGGAGACATGTTTTCCGCTCAAATAATGTGTCGTTATCTCACGTCAGCGCGCTCACTGTCTGATCTATGCAACAGAACTCCGAACAGTTCGATTCTCGTTACTTCAATCTCCTTCCCATAGGTCTTTGCGCTTTAAGCAATAGTGCATCAATCACCTCACTACGCACCATCATGTTTCCGCAGTTGTTACATTTCAAACCGAACTACGAAAAGTGGAAAAAAAATATATACGCGTCAACCGAACTATTTATTAATGTCTGACTTCTGTAAACACGTAAATACGAACAATTTTATTGCGGACTATGTTTTGCAAGGTAATATTATTGTAGTGAAATGGCGCACGTGATGCATTAAAACTGGGAAAAAAAACGTTCTTTTAACGTAAATAGTCGGGAGAGAAACATTTCACACTAATTTTACTCAAAGGGATTTCCTAAAAACTCCGTTCATCTTGTTTTCTGGTGAATATATCAATACTATTTATGATTTGAACGAATTCGATTCTCCGCATCTAACAGTCTTAGAACACAAAATTTCTAGTGAGTTTAGAAAGTTAGTCATTTAATTTACAATATAACGCTTCGATGTCTTGGAAAGTACTGCACTTTTCTAACGCTAGCCATGTATACTAGTATTTTATTCTAATTAACTGAAAATGATCGGAGTCAGGGCGTAAAACGTTTTATTAAAGTGATTAAAATAACCGGGTAACCGAGTGTCTTGTAGTTCGAACATATTCGAATATGCAAATGAGTTCTATGCAAAGCTGTTTTGTGCAGTGATGATAAGTAACGCGCATCAAACTGTGCGGAGTTCGGCGTGACTTATCATCACTGCACAAAGTAGCTTTGCATAGAACTCATTTGCCTTTATGAATATGTTCGAACTACAAGTCCCTGACACTTAACAATTATGCTTACTTCATCCGGTTATTTTAATCAGTATAACAATTAAGCGATTTACACCCTAAATGAAGGAAATGTTCGCTTAATTAAATTAAAAGAATCAAATCCGCCAGAAATAGTATTGAAATATTCACCAGAAAACAAGAGTTCGCTCTGCCACCACACGCCGCCATTTTGTGGTGAAAGACTTATACTGCGCGTATTCTTGGTGTGTTTTGTTATTGAAGGACTCCCGTGTTGATTTATTCCTACTAGTTTTAAAATATGTTATCAATAGCTGATACTATTTTTTTCTTAAACGCTCTGAAAAATGTGAAATAGTAACAATTTACCAAAGAAAATTACTTCATCTACAAACAACGCGTACGCGTGTACTACTGTGACGCGTTGTCCAATCATAAGATCACGTGGTGACAAAGATATATTCGTAGAAATAGAACTCTGAAGTCTCGTGGCTCTCTCATTCCAAATGAAATCTTAGAAACCATTTATGTGTAATGTCTATTCATGACTGGGTATACAGTCTGGATATTTGATTATTTTGCTTTTCGTGTGATCAAGCAGTTACCTTATATACATATCACCCCAACATATTAACAGAAAATCAAATAGGCCGCTAATATTCGGCATTAGCTATTCCATGTCCGGGATTTGCCACATAGAAGTCTGCCAACGTTTCCGTAAATGCGTTTAGAATTGCGTGCGAAAATATGACAAATTAAAACTAGTGCCGGATTCGTAGAACACTGAGTTGATCATCATAATTTCACTGTTATGTACTTCTGAAATACGTATACCTTGCCTCAACACACTACTACCATTTCAGTTTCCCGTTAGACACAGTCCAACACGCTGGCCAGTATAATAAGAGTGTGAATGTAACTGCACAATGAACAGTCCGATTTTAATTAAACGTTTCTTATGTGTATTTTGTGCGATTGCATTAAATTTTCTATCTTTTGTAATGTTGTTATATGTTACTGTGCTAATTTGGATGTACACGCAATTGTGTTCATTATTTTAAACAAATCCAATTTGTACATTAGACACATGCTTGGCTGAGCAACGATCTCTTACGAACGCTCGGGCGGATTTCAACCGAAATTGGTATGATCCTCACACATCGGGAGCTACTGTCATGGGGCGAGTGGTTATGTGGCCTCATTAAAATGCAATTCTAAGCTGGCTATCAAAGATGCAGATAGATTACCAATTGGATATTAAAAATATTTGATGAGAAATGTTACGTGAACGTGTTCCTATCAACCATGACCATACATACTAGTTCAGTGTATGATTGTTTTTTTAACTTTTTTTTTTAGTTCAACTGTGATGATGTAGAGGAACTGTTTATATAGAATATTGTTCAGCCCTTGCCCGTCAACAACTAAATTGGTGACTTCATTTGAAAACCGTTAGCCAGAATGCGTCAATACCGTGTATGTTACACTTTGATAGACATATACCCCTCTTTGTATAATTCATAATGAAAGCTTCAATTCTCTATTTTAACGAATAATTCTTGTTATTGTGATATTAAACGCAGAAATTGAAATGTTTCCAAACGTATGAAGTCGGCTAACTATATGTATGCGTTATAATTGCTTTTCAATAGAGATTTATGGATACTGGATGGTTTTTTGGTAGGTATCAAAATTAATGTAAAAGGATTAATTATTCACTGGATTTTAATTTTTCTTATTTCGCTGACTGAAAAAATGCGCTAAATTGAAACCCAGTGAATATGTAAAATTGAGCATAGAACACATTATCTAAATGATAAAACTGTGAATTTAAACCCCACTGAAAATGCCTGAAATGCTAAATCAGTGACATTTAAACCCAGTGAAAATTAGTAATTTTACAGTATTTGAAATAACTATAGCTTCCACTTCAGCTGAACTATGCCTTGAAGCTTTTCTATTAGAGATCCTCCAGTAAAAATACATGTCTGAGAAGTGTGTCTTGCAATGACATTTTAAACACAATAACTCACAGGTGCTGTGCAGTACTAATAGTTGTTTTTAGTTGTTTAAAACATTGCGTTCAGTACTTATGGGTGGGGATGATGACTCTTTCAATAATCCCACAATTCTCTACTACTAGACGTGATTTATAGCCTACTCGTTGCAGTTGTAAATACTTGCTAAATATACATTTATGTTGAAGATGGCCGTAAATCTAATCATAGAAGTAATTTTGCTTTAATACGAGATCAGTTATATGTGAGAGGGGACAGGATGTAAGGCCGTTTTCGAAGAGAGGTTGATAACTTCGTTGATTTCTAATCAGAAAAAAATCATATTATATAGGAGTTTGTAATCTGTATAGTCTTGTTATACAATTATGATGGTTTTGACTTAGGGCTAGTGAAATCTTCCTGCGTGTTTACGTGCGTGCATTCATGATTTACGGTGATCTCAGTCCTGTTCATATCCTGATACTTTTATAGGATCTCACACGCAACGCACAGTGCGATGGAAGCTTATTTCACTTAGTGAAAAAATGTAGTTTGTTTGTTTGTTTCACGAAGTTTCAAGAGCATATAGCATCAATTGTAGCTGTTAACTCGGGTTAGACTGTACAATAAGGCGTATATGTTGTTGGAACATAAAGTTCTTCCCTAGCAGCCTTTATTTAAATAGAGGTTTATATTTGCTGACTATTTGTACAAAAGACATGAAAGGATTTCAAACGATTGATACAATTATATGAACGAGATTTCTTATCTAATTATGTGTTACTTGGGAGTTATGAACCATTATTTTCCGATATGACCTGACCCGCATAAGAATGATGTTCGCGTGTGTGTGTGTGTGTGTGTGTGTGTGTGTTTTCTCTGTACAGTTATATTAACAAGAACAACGTAGAAACATAGACACGAGCCCCAATTGTTTTGTACATTAGTTGGTCACTTTATTAAGTGTGGCTGCTCTGCCAACGTTATGAACTTAATTTCCCATGTCGCTGAAGAAGTCCCGGTGGGATTTCTTCTCAAATTGACTTCGCTTTCGATGGGAATATGTTCTGTTTTTACATTTTCGATATCTCGTGCTGTGTCTGTGTGTGTGTGTGCCGTGCTTGTCAAGTATCATTTCCAAGTGACGAATACTCGTTATAGACGTAATGACTGAGATAGTGTTGTTTACGCTGCACGGTGCATTACGTAGTTGTCGGACGACGGGTGACGTATCCATGTCACCGACGCGTGTGAGGGCGCTTATCTATGGAACAGCTGTATATATATATTGTATAATCACTTTCAATCTCCAATAATATAATCTTGCTCACGATCGTTAGCATAATATTAATTTACACTCAATTCTTATCTACCGTAAACCTAAAAATGTTGTTAGTTTTCGTTCCATAAATGAGTAATGGTGTTGTGCGTGCGCTCTGGGATACTTGTATTCATATTTAACGCAATACATACATAATCGAACAGAAATGTGCAAATATACACGAAATTCTTATTTTATTTATCAATGGTTTCCAGTTTCGGAAATAGATAAGTAATGACAGAATCAATGAAAATTATCACAAAAAATAAGGGCACGATTTTAGCCGAGATGATTTTGCAATTTAGTGATTATTGAGGAGCACTGAATAGTGCTGTCTGTGTGACACCAATAATAATAATCAAATGTTAAACCAATTGAGGGTTATAGTTATCTTCTCGACTGGAGTGTGGCTTCTTTTTACGGAACGGTGATTAAATTATGTCGGTGTTTGAAGTCACGATTTCCAATGGATGAACAATACGTCATATAATTCAGGTCAGGTCTTGTCAATTAAATATACGAGTTTCGAATTCCCCCAATTGTCGATTTCACGATATGAGAGAGCTGTTTTTAGACCAGTAGAACGGTAGCGGTTCTTTTGCATGTTTGCATTTTCAGAGATTTGCTTTTATATTTTAGATTTTGCCCGGTTTCTTTGAATGAATTAGCCCACCATTTCTTTCAAATCTCAGTCTCAAATGCCATAACATGGTATTACATTACGATTTTCAAATAGTCTAAAATAAAAGCTTACGGATACATTCGGGAATGTGGTTTAAAAATAAACTGACTGGGGGTGCGTAACTTTCTGTGCTGGTAACATAGTAGACTCTGTTCTGGTCTTTTGCCGCTCGCTGCGCCACTGTGACTCAGCCTCGAGCGCTCGCAGGTCCGTTTGCTGCATCTAGCTGTGCATGTCAATCATACGAGGTGTGAAAATATAACGTAATCAAAATAACACGTGTATGTCGATGGAATCAGTCATTGAGCACCGGTCCGTAGTTTACCTTGCGTTATACTGATTTAATTTGATACACTCTATATCAAGTGTAAGCACGAATTTATAACTGCGAGTGGGGTGTAATAATCTAAAACTAGCTTGAGAGTGAACTGAAGGACGGTTTAAAACCTCCGTGCACTAGAACGAACGTACGTCTATATAATCACATATGAATGACGTAACATTTTTTTAAAAAGCTTTGCAATGTGGTATGTGATCTTTAACCATCAATGTTTAGAAGTTTTAGTTAAAAACAACATTTCTCGAGTGTAATCCCAACGAATGTGGTTGTAACTGTATCTATATCAGCAGTTGTGTCGAACTGGTGAACAATCCTCAAAAAAGAATGATATTCTTTTTAACCAGGCGCGCACAATCCTTGGTGAAAACGTTTCGGAGATAAGGCTCTCATAAGACGCAAATTGCTTTGGACACCGGGAAATTTTACTTTCATTGAGCTATCGATATAAGATTCGTGTATTTGCCATAAACGCGAGAGAGCTATTAAAAGGCAAACCATTACGTAAGTGGGCGACAGCCTTTGTCGACACGGCTGTTTGGGTCGGCGATTATTGACATAAAACTCGCTAAAGACACTGATCTATAAATTGCTGTCATTCTAAGTATACATACGTGTCTACTCCATATCTTGATAAAGTTCAATTATGCTTGATTACCCGCTGAAGAAAGGTCTTAATATTGACAAGTAAATGAATAGTTATTCAGACCTTTTGAAATATTGGGAAATTGACAGTTGAATTATTGTCTCTCAGTCAAATGCTTCAGGGTTGGCCACACAGTATTTATGTTCGATATCGCGTATCGGTCACGGTAACACATTGGATTATTTTATTGGATTACCGTAACGCCGTAAGTTACAGCGTGCCGTAATTTTGCGGTATTTTATGGGGTATTTTCATCCTACCATATAAGGAAATGGGCATCGGTCGATACTGCCACTGTACTGTTTTCGTGCATACTTTGATGTATCCTCTTAATAACCTCATATTATTTTTACAAACCGCGCCATCAAGGGGCAGACGTTTCTATGACGTAAATTGGCGCCAATAAAAATACAGTTTTTGAAATATTTACTGTATTGTAAATGACAAACTGTAAACGACCAAATTACACGATTATTTGAATAGCAGGGCATTTGTCGTCAAAACAGACGCCTGTCTCTAGGGCGTGATATTTTAGACTTGCACTGGCACATGCCTTTTGAAATATTAGTACTAGTACGTATCATTAATACTAAACGCATGCGCATATGCTTTATTTAATCACTTAATCACAAATCAAAATTACTGTGTTCGAGAAGAAATCATCGGATTCAGTTTAAGACAAATCTTAACAGAATTGTGTATATGAACGTTGTAAAATAAACCAAAATTAATAAACTGAATTATTTTGAAGCAAATTGTATGTACATAATCATACATTGGAAATTTCAAAGCAACATTATTCCTAGATTGTGTTAACTTATAAAAAAAAATTATACACTGTAAGCCATTTAGGAATTGCACACTGATTTGACCTTTGACTTTTGTTCCAATTACCAATTATGATATATTATTTAATTTATAAAAAACCATAGCATCAAATTTGACCCTCATTGAAATAAATACCGGGTTACTAAGAACATATTTTTAATTTTAAAAAACGATATAGCTTTAATCCCACTTTTGCAGCAGTTTAAGCACGTGACAGTTCGTCTGCGATTGACACTTCTGGTGTAACAGAATCCAGCGACTACCACACGAATTCAGTGGTGGCACTGTATCTCGAGGCGAGTGTCAGTTATTCCAGTATCGACTTTGTGAGATACCGTCCATATTCTGTTTCTGTGGCATCTCAGTGGCGGCGGCACCGGAGGCGGAAAAATCAAGCTGAAACCCAATTTGCGCCTCAAAATACAGAAAATAGCATTTCAGGAGGGGCTAGATTTCAAGATCTCGCCCCCATGCACAATGTCGTTCTGCCGCCTCTGCATCTTACGAGCAGTGAACGAGGAGGTGGGTGCTTCATTCGACTGTTTTATCCCTCGTACGAGTGGGTGGTAGGTTAATACTCAATCGGAAATTGACAGAGACTTTTTTTTTACTTCGGAGTACAGCTGCAGTCGACAACATCCTAGAGACAAAGACGATCGTTTGAAACCTCGAGTATATGTTACTCTTTCACGGTAACGTTAACGCATACCATGGGCAATATTACATCGACGTCTTACTTTTCATTGTCAGAAATTGCACGTCGTCAAAATACTTCTGTGCGGTGGTCCACCAACCCCTCCTCGCCTCAATATGACGTGTAATAATAATCACATCACTAGCACAGTGCCTTATATCCGGATATGTTCTTCTCTAATAACAATCGCTTGAAGAATTACCTTATAATTTAAAAAACATACATTTCCTCGCGGCTGGATATACAAAATATTTAGCAAATACCAGGAAAATGACATTAATTAAATTTACAAAATTGATTACTGAGTATTTATAAGGTAAGATAATTGGTAAAACATTTGAGCATTAAAGGAAATGCTAAATAGGGAATAATTTCAAAGTAGATACGATTATTTACGAATTTATTACCTTGTTCGTATGTTTACATTGCTTAATTTGTCACGAGAACCAAGACAAATTGCAAGCTACTGAGATTATGTTGCCAAGACTACGCAGAAAAAAGTATACTAGTAATTAAGTGGCACAATACTAGAGGGCGCACCGCAGTTGTACGTGCTAAATGATCACGTTTTAAAATTAATTAAAATTTGATTAGCAATTAAAACGGCGGACGGCATGTGTCTGTATTTTCAAGTAATGATTGTATGGCATTTAATCACTCCTGTGTTTGCGACTCGTCGCTTTACGAGGACTTAATTGTCTCCCACGGCACGGGATCAATTTTTTTCGTCGTCTGAAATACTGAGTACGTGAATTGTACTGTATTTGACCGTGTGCGAAAAATAACAAGGGCATACAAATGTATTCACGTGCACTATATCTGATCACGTTGAACGTCGGTTAAACACGGAAAACATAGCGCTACTTCACGCAGCTTATACAGTAAAAACAGGAACTACGGCTCAGAAAGGTAACCTACTCCAATTTGCTTTCATTTCCCACAACACGAGAATCAGATACTGTTAGTCGGCTTTTAAGCTGTTTAGTTATTTCGCTCGAGTAATTTTATACTTGAATCTCAAGTTCTTCCACTATTATAGGATTCATTGTCAAAAGCAGCTGTAATCGGCAGAGAATTTAAACACTGGCTATTTTGTTCGCGTTAGCTTTGTTGGAAAAACGCGTGTTCTGGTGTTATCTCCAATGTGTACAGAGTTTATGTGACTCGGTCAGTTTTTAATACAGTCCGTGGAAAGTGTTTATTGAATTATCAATCGTTGCACCCACAAATGTTTCAGACGTGCTACAACTGAACAAGTGGGCTTTATCGATTTTTTTTCAGTGAGCATCCATGCGTCAATCTCCGTGAGATACATCCAAGGTTAGGTACAACACATACGTCATTGGATCGCTGTGCAAATCGATTTGATTCTCTTAAATCGCTGACACTGGGCGTATTCGCAAAATGTCCGTTTATGTTAGTTCGATGTGTGATAATTGGAGTTATACATTCAACCAACAAACCTTCCTCTATAGACGAATGTTATTACCCACGAAATGAATAAATGAAAGATATTCAATCAAAGAATACGGATATCCAATTGCACCATTTGCGAAGCATTTTCTGGGGCGTTATAAAATCTGAAACCGCTCAATTCATGCGTAGAGTCAGCTCCTGTGTTTCAATATCTAAAACACCTGATCTACCCAACAAATTATTCGTAGGATTTTGCTGATGGGTGTACTTTATGGAAATCAGTACACGAAACACCACACCAGCTTCGTCAAGTATATCTTATTCGCCAATAAAATATACATAGTTGAGTGAAAATAATACAGCACATACTGAATGATTAATGTATCGATGTGTGTTTCGTGTTGTACCACGTACATCCAATAGAATTAAACAGCGATTTGACGGCTCCGGGCTATACTACGTTCATGCATCGTATGCGCATGCTTAATGTAACCAAGAAAATATCACAGTGTCGCCAGTATGCAATTCTCTCCCGCCCCTCCTGTAATATGTCACGTCATCCAGTCTTCTCACCAAACTGACAAGTACAAAAAAGTCAATAAAAGAGCAATTTGATTCGAAATTGGAAAGTTGTTCGCCGACAAATAAACGGGCGATAGATAACATTAGTTTATACTGCGTTCTTGTTAATAATAACAACGCGTTAAATCATGTGACAAATTAAACTTAGCCACAGTTATATCGACTATTAGCTGTCCCTGAATTGAATTCTATGCGTCGAATAAGCCGTATTCAGACAACTGCGGTTAAAGAGGGAATATTCAAATAATAACGCTTGTTCATGAGGGCAATGTCACGTTTTATTGCCTGCCCAAGGGATGGTCGTATAATATTGATGATGCCAGAGTCGAAAGCAAGTAACACATTACTCAATAGCATATATACATGATTGTTTGCTGAAAAAAATTAAAAAAAAATTCGAAATACATGTTATTTGACCACTCGCCAGATAAAAATGTCAAAGTGCAGTGGAAATGACTGCAATGGCTATCTCACGAACGTTCTATTCACAGCTCCCTTTGTCATACATACACAATTACTTTGTTAGTACAGTAAGTTTAGTTTATCTCCATGCGAATATTGTGTTAACCCTCACACTTATATGACGATTATTAATTGTAAAGCGACCGTATTAAATAGATTTTAAGTTCACAGTGTGTGATCAATAAATATGCATTGATTAGAGTTCTAATATGTGAATTGCTACAGCAATAGAATCAATAGTGGCGGATAGATTATGTTAACTAATTGCGTTTCCTTCAATTTCTTCTTATGTTTACACTCGAATAAATAAACAGAAAGTTTTGAATGATTACATAATAAATATCTGATCGGGACAATAATGTATGCCATGTTTATGCTTTATTCTTCGAGATAAGTATCATGGTAATCGGCTCGCGACAGTGACGGTTCATTATAGGAATCACGACGAATTTACGGGTCGTAACGAAGACATGCATGATTTCCTTTGGGACGTACTATAAATCAGCGTACTGTATACGCTGCCCGATCCGCGCCGGAGTGAGCGTCGGTTGTTGTTCGCGGCGGTTCAATTACTGGCATCCAAGGAATCCCAGCATGCTAATCTATTGCATGAAGTGAGTTTGACATTTAATTCGCCAAATCTTTCATTCTGTACAATTTTTCTTTCAGACCGAGACACCGCCCACGCTATTGCAACTGGCAGCATCCATCCATCAGCAGTGTGCAGCCATTTTGGATTTTCTAGCTTACCATGAGTGGTTTCATTTTAACGTGATCACCAGCAACGCACCAGGTCACGTGGACTTCCTCCACGAACTGGAGCTGCAGATCAAGCAGCTGAAGAGCTACTATTACCAGTGGCAGATCGCCAAATCGGTGGTCGTCGACGTTTCGGCGAATGTGTATCTTCCAATGCAAGAACTGTCCTACAGCAATACCTCCGTACATATTTTATATTCCACTAGAGAGGAGGCAAGGACTCTTTTCAAATATGCAAAATCCTTCAACTACCTCGATAAGGGATACGTATGGATAGCCGCGGAACTGGCAATGGGAAGCATGGAGAGTCTGCGGAGAGCGCCCTCAGAGTTCCCACCTGGATTAATAGCAGTAAAATTCCAATCGCTAGCGTATAATTTCGAGGAAAGAACAGTCGACGCAGTTTCATTATACAAAGAAACATTCGTTAAATTTTCAAAAACCAGGTCATTTTCATATGACAGTAAAAAAAGAAACTGTAATAATCCAAACGTTAGCGATACGGACTTCTATGACATTTTAAAAAATATTTCCGTGCCGGGGAGAAGCAGTTTTGCATTTACAGACTCGGGATTCGTCCAGAATCCTCGAATAATTTTTGCTAGCCTCAATGAAAATCATATTTGGAAAAAGGTAACTATAACCTTTATTAGTTTTAATATTGTATGGTGGCTAGTACTGAATTGAAATAGAATTAGAAATGGACATCATAAACTCCGAGCCGGAAATTGACGCTATTTCAAGTCACGTGAAAGTTGTATATAAATACAAGCGACTAGTTGCCAACTAAAAAAAATGTTATTGTTTCCAGGTCGGAATGTGGAAAAACGGTACTGTCGATGTTGGAGAAATTGAATGGATGGGTAATCCTGAGCTTTCACCGACGGGGTTCACCCATCGGAAACACCTCCGCATCGTCACCATAGTAGAGGAACCCTTCGTCACGATAGTGCCTTATGAACAAGTCAATGTCACATGCCAGGCTGGCATTGCATGTTCAAGACTGGATGGAACAACGGGGTTGGTAAATATTATTAATCTATCACCCTTATGGACACGGGTCTGAGAAATTAGTATAATGCTTATGGCTATTACTGCTATTTGGTTCGAGACGCGCGACAACGTACCTGTCTTAAGTAACAACAAGTAATCACGGTTATTTGCGATTTCTAATAGCCTCTATTTGGAACTGTATAGGCCCAATTTATTACGCCAATTTAGGGTCAGGCACGCTCTTGGCAATTTCTTCCGACATCAAAAAAAAAAAAAAAAATAAATAAATTAAAAAAAAATGTAACGTTAAGATGTATTGAATGATTCAGCGTTTCAATGACCTCCGATGATGACAACATATAAACCTTATAAAATACAGATCGCGTGAAATACGACTGACGGAAATGGCGCATAATTTGAGTAGTAATAATCGCTTGATGTGTAACTCTCGTAACCGCTAATTCCGTTGAATCATCTTGTAATGATATGCAGTCTCCATGTGTTTATGACAGGATTTACCGAGCGTAACGGTGGGGTGGGGGTCAAACATACCGACGTACGGCGGGTGTATCTACAATATATTTCATCATGTTCACAAGAGCTTAACGAATACGTGCATTCAACGACGATCCCACGAGATTATACATAAAGATAGAAAATTACGTGCTCTTCATTCATGCAATGCAAATTTGTGAAATGACCCACTGGGCGATTTTCAAGCGATTCAGAATTGAATTGCTGGTTACGTAGATTTCAAGTTGTCACACCATATTCGATTTCAGCTCCTTTTCTGACACATTATTCGGGGTCATAACAACTCGAATTTTCATGAAACACTGGATATTCATGTCGAAGCATCACGAAGGTATCCTACAACAACATACGTTTTACAGTGACTCCCCTCGTTGATTTCCCCAAGTTAAATAACAAATCCAAGTTGCATTTTCGTGGGAGTATCATGATCAAAGTACTGAAGTCTCACGCAGATGAGAAACAAGGTTATACATGGAATACAATTTTATTTCATTTCTTCTCTCCGATCAATGATCTCACTTACAATTCTTTGAGAATCACACAAATCTAATGGAAAAAAAATAATAAATTTTATTTTTTTCCGCCCTCCTCAAAAAAATTGTCTTATAAAAACTCGCGAAACAAGGAATAAAAAAAGTCTGGCCTTAAAGGGAGACTGAATGCAAAGGTGGTGGTCGTCCCGCCGCGTCCTGTTCGATATGGGACTCATAGCGACGTACACGACGCGTGTAAAATACATTTACATGAAATTCGAACACGCACTGCGAGACGACCGCCGCTCTTTGAAGAGCCGTTGTCGACGCGCAGCGTGCGTTCAAAAACCCATGTATGTTTACACGCGTTACACGTCTTGATAGGTCCCCACTTCGACCATAACACTGCGCGATAAATATCGGAAAGCGCCATTTTGTTCTTGAAACTCTCCGACTTTGCCACATATTGCATGACGAACTGAATAATAAATGTAAAGTACAGATGGTCATGAAAACGAGCATACAAACATTGGTTAATGTGGCCGTATATTAATAGTCTATACTTCATTAAACCGATACAATTTGTTCATCCGTCATTATTTTGACGATGGCTACATACCAGTAATAACTAAACCGTGTGACGTAATAGGCAAAGATGACGTCATGGTGTGGACATTGACATAAAATCAAACTCGCAGGGAAAGTCTGGCGGAAAATCTTATTACAAAATACATATATTTTTGTTCGCGGAGACGAACGTTTAAAACGCCAGAGTCGACGCGCAGCGCGTGTTCAGATTCAAGTAAACAAACAATGTACACCTGATGCATGCGACATCGCATGGGACCCATATGTAACACGACGCGGCGCGATGAATGTGACTTTTTACGCTGTCGCTAATAACGTAACCCGTTTCTTTAACAAAATATCATAACATAAGAACATCATTTGCGCATTTAGATACCGTATGTCGAATAGAACGTACAATATAAATCGGACCAGAGGGAGTTACAAAGTAGAGATAAAATACGAGTTAAACGAATCTCCAAAGTACAATTTACACTAGTTATTTTTATCCGCCATACACACGGCGTGCTCGCTATCTCACTGTGGCATCTATGTAAACGTGACATGATTTTTCACTCTTATCCTTCGTTACAAAAAATATTCCAACTTGCGAGTGTTATGTGAACGGTGTAGTGTTTCTAGCCTCATTTGGGATGTCTGACATAGTCTTTCCGTGTGCGCATGCGCAATATGCCGTGTATTCCTTACGAATATTAAAGGCACTTGACAGCAATGATATAACGGGGAAAATATTTCAACTAAAACAATAAGAAATTGTGCGTGTCTTCACTCAACCCCCGCCAGAGAGGGCGCGCAGTCTGAAAATCAGTAAAATGCAATAAAATAATGAGGATAATCACGGGATTGATTTTTTCCGCTTGAATGGATTTAGAGAGAATCGGGGAATCAGTCGCTGGATATTTATTTTGGGGGTTTCCAGGTAGTTGAGGTGATAATTTATTTCCTAAATTATTCTAATTTCAGAAGAGTTGGCGCCTCTTTTATAATAATGCCATACATGGCAATGCCATTGTACAATGTGGCGTCCAACTTTATACATGACTATACATTTATACAAATCATCCCCCCCGTATATTATAAATGATTTTATATGCGGCGACATAATTATTCGTATTATTTTATTTTTGTTATCAAATGAAAACATAATATATTATATTGATTTATTCCGCTCTTATTTTCGCAAACTGGTCCATTTGTCTTAACCTGCCGCCAGTGTATTGGCGAAATGAATATTGCATGCACTTCACGACAATCAGGCAATTGAAACCGGTCACCGTTTGATGTGTATTTCATGATTCAAAATTAGAATCGCGTTTCATGGAGTGAAGAATAATATAAAACATGTATTCGCGGTATAGCAGACGATAATGATGACACGTGACATCTCCGGGGTAATAATCAACAATTCCACTACATTGCGTGTACGTCACACTTTGGTGGATCGGGTATAGGTAACAAAGATGTTCATCGTACAAACTGTTGCAATTTCCAGTGTGTGTGTGGGCTGGAGGGGGGGGGGGGTATTTTAGTAATTCCTCGAGTGCATGCCAAGATTCCTTTTTCACTATATTGAGGACAGGGGAACATTTTAAAATGATCTTTTCATTATCGTGAGGACAGGGGATTTAATATCTTACGGATAGGGGCTTTGTTGTATTTTGAGAGGATCCCGGGTGGATTTTCCCAAGAATTGTATCAAGGAAATGTGTTATTATAATACCGTTCATACAAATGATATCTCGGTCGGAGAAAAAGTCCACTAACATAAATATGACAGTTGTTACATTGATGAAACCAAATATTATTAAATAACCATTCACGTGTAATATTTATTTGCAAGTATAAAATATTGAACGCTTAGAACTGTATGGTTTTACAGATCTCGTTTCCTAATATTTAAAAATTGATTTATTCCTGGCGTGCAGGAAACGTTTCCCCCGTTTCGGCGAGGAGTCAAATTTCCGACTGTCTCGTTAAATACACGACTTGTGCATTTCCTATGTGTTTTTTTTCAAGTTCATTTTTATAGATTCAATTTTCCAATTTCTCGCAATCAACCAACAATCTTGTCGTGGTAAAATTGTGTGAACATATCTTCGTGAAATGTAACTAATCCAGAGTGTAAATATCGGTAACCCATCGGTATTTTTTTGATATTTGAAATGAACGAACGAGACTTGAAAGAATGTTCTGCCATTTTGTATAATCGTAGTATCGCATTTGTTTTGGTACATTTTGTATAGCGTGGAACATATGGAACTAGTATAGTGTTTTGTGTCCATATCTTTCAAATTATGACAAAGAGACTTTTTTTCAAACCCTTATCTAAATGTTATTCTGTGACGAAAATGTCTGAAAATATGAAACCAGTCACCGTTTGATGTTTATTTCATTATCCAAAAACCTAAAATGGTGGTTATTTACGACGCAACTTCCATTTTTGTTTCAATTGCGAATTTCGAATGTGTTATTACTGACATAGAGTGGGTTGTGATGTCAATATATCGAACATGGAAGTCAAAAAATACTAACAGGGACTATGCATCATCGTCATCTTTTGGCTTGACTTTCAGTGAGGTGATTACGGAATGCTGTTCCGGTTACTGTATGGATCTATTGAAAATGATAAGTCGAGATCTGGGTTTTACCTACGACATCTACATCGTTGAAGACAACCTATACGGAGTAGTCTTCGATAACGGTAGCTGGAACGGTATCGTTAAAGATCTGATCGAGGGTAAGGCTGACGCCGCTGTGGCTGCAGTGAAGATGTCGACAGAGCGATACAAAGTCATTGATTTCTCTGTCCCATTCATGGACGTTGGTGTCGCTGTACTAGTACCGAAATCGTCGGGCGTTGTGTTGCCGCACGCATTTTTAGGTATGGTTAAAATTACTTTTGACGACCACCTTTCCTATATATGTCGCGTCACCAAGCGACGAAGCGTTTCTGTGACGTAAATGGGTGTAAGGTGTTCCGCTGAGGGCGTCTGTCAATTCATAAATAAATGTTTTGCAGGAATTTTAAATATTCTAAACGACGAACGACTACACAACGAAACAGATATTCAGTTGTTTACACCCGTCTACATCATTTCGATTTATGAAGCGCTCCGTCGTTGGAGGGCATGACATGTAAGGTAAGGTACAATGTGTACTATACCAGGGTGCATTTTTGCACGATTTGCATCACGGTGGTTATGGTTAGTTTGAAGTCAATTGACGTCATCAACGCTATATTGGCACTTTCTTTAAACTTTTCAAAATGACAAAAAAAAATATGAATGATAAATCACTCGAAAATTGCATAAAATTCAATTATCCAAATATTGCATGACGCTAGCTGGAAATGGCATATTTATTTTAGACGTTTGACAATTCGAAGGGCTGCTTTATCGTCTGTCCGCCATTTCTAATCCCGATAATCCAGTCCAGAGCGTTATGGTGGCCGAGATCAAATTTAATCGCACATACAATCACGATCGCTACAATCGCGCCCGGTTTCCTGATTCGGATAATTTACGATGAAATATGGTGAAATACGGTGATATATAGGTGATATATATATATATTATATGGTGATATATAGGTTCTATATATATATATATATATATATATAGGTTCTAAAATAGCAAAAACAACCTGGGATCACGGAGTTGTTTCCATGAATTGAAAATGCAATTTATTTTATACCCATGTTGCCAAATTAAATTTTCGAAGTGTAATATATAAGTTGTAAACATACTAGTACTTGTAGTATAAATCCGATCAAGTGTGAAAGGTCACTCCGTCTTAATTGCACCCATAGGATGCAGGATTTACAAAATTACGAATCTCTAATAAATGTTTCACGTTATTGTTTCTTCTAATTTTTCAATGCAGCTCCGTTTGACATCGCTATTTGGGTGATCGTTCTTGTCGTTACGCTGAATGTGGCCGCTGTATCTGTCTTCGTTTTCGAGTTTGTCAGTCCGACTGGATATAACAGAAAGATAGCGGGATTAAAAGGTAATATGCCCTCTTGTGACAACTTCTGTACGTAACTGAAAGAGTTTCCCCTCACTACAGGTGAGATGGTACTCGCATTTCGCGTGGTAATCGTTCGAAGGGCTAAATTCTGGCTGTGTCTGGTGTGCTGGTGTGGATATACACAATTACTAGTACCTTCTTGATGGCGATGCGCCTCTTTGTAGAAGTCACGCTCAAGTGCTTCTGTGTCATCAATTTGAGGTTGACGGATCGATGTCGTTCAAGCGCTGTGTTTGAATCACTGGTTCCCGTTGTCCCTTGCTTGGTGCGTCATGACACTTGAGACGAGAACCAACCAGTGTGTTCCAGTGTGTAGTCGCTCACCACTTACTAGTAGAATATATAGTCTATTTACGTCACCGAGGTGATGTATAGCTAGAGGGCGCCATAACGTCATTATTAAAATCCACTCTTCAAGCAAAACACGTAATCTTGATTGATTTTCCTCCGGCCCCATTTATTCAATTTCACAAAATGACAAAAATGTCAGCAGGGGATCACGCGATATTAGCAGAAACTATGTTATCAGAAAATATGTTTGCATGCCGCTAGGTAAAAACTGCAAACTTTTTTAAATCGCTCTCTGAAGGACGCCAATCACGATAACCACGGTCCAGAAAGTGATTATGATTACCAATCACGATCGTGATTGCGCGTAATTGAATATACAATTACGATCGTGATTGGTTAACCATGGTTGGACGAAGAAAACGCAACCCAGATACTTCATTTGCCAAATGTGATAAAGCACATTAAATTCATCGTATTCGCTAGGTCAAACATAATGATTTCATCGTTACCTGTGGGTACCTTCTTCATAACCGAAATAAATATCTGTTGTTTTTGTCTCTCAGAATCCAACTTCACCCTAGGGAGAGCCGTATGGATGACGTGGGGTATTCTCTTCAACAACTCCGTGCCTGCCAAGGTACCGCGCAGTTACACGGGTAAATTCATGACCAATATGTGGGCATCCTTCGCACTAGTTTTCGTTGCTATGTACACTGGCAACCTGGCAGCGCACATGATTCACGAGGAAAGGCACGAGAAAATCACCGGTATTAACGATACTAAGGTAATGAAAGAACTCACATGACGTCATAATTTGTCTAAATGCCCTGAAGGTCAAACATTATAAAAGTATAAGACGGTGGATTATTTCCAGAGGTTATTTTTTAGAACTTTCCATTTCTTTATTTCAGATACAGCATCCCGATCTGATAGACCCACCGTTCAAGTTCGGCACGGTGCAACATACCAGCGTGGAGCGCCTAATAATGAAAACCTATCCAGAAATGTACAAATATATGAAAGACTACGTGCAGCCATCGGCGGTAGATGCAGCGGCTGCACTGGAAGCAGGGTAAGAATGTGTCCTTTCACTAACCATGGATCTCTTGATCATCTAGACTTGCATCTGATGCCGGAGAGGATTGCTCAGTGCAGTCTATCACTCAGTGGTGGTGTTGAAACCCCATCAGGTCATCTCACCACCATAAGGGGTCGAACCATCGAATTCACGGCGGCGGCGGCTGTAAGATTTGTCGGGTGGGGTGCGGAGAACAGTCACGTAACGATCGGTTCGATTTTCGTCTTAACAAACAATGCATTATACTTGTGTTTATAGAGTGCACGCTAACCATATCGAAAGCCGCGACGACTACCATTAATGTTTTTACTTATACAATGATATGTATTGTCCATACTTGAACACCAACTTCAAGTTGAAGCACAGCCACGATTCACGGCAAATAAGGTTAATGACGTATACATGCATATATTTGTTACAACATTTCAGAATCATCGATGCCTTTGTTTATGACTCAGCAGTTTTAGAAAACTTGGAAGATAAAGACCCTTCGTGCAATCTTGTAATGGTAGGCAAGGTTTACGGATCAACTGGATTTGCCGTGGCATTCAGTCGAGGTTCGCCATGGAAAGCGCAATTCGACAAGACTTTGCTTCTCTACGATGATTTGGGTATGCGTTTGTTTGTGCAATATGACGATTAATATTTTTATCAGTTTTTTTGTTTTTTTGATGAAATCATGTAAAAGAAAAAAATAAATAGCATCGTTCGTTTATTCGAAAGAAAAAAAGTTATCACAAATATGAACACTTGGTGGCGTGCATTCTGATCCAACCCATTTCTTGTTTTTGTCCGTTTACAGGTGTTCTTGACAAGCTTCGTTTTAAGTGGATCGAAGGGGTGTGTACAAATAAAAACCTAAGAAAAGAAAGTAGTAGGCCTCTCAATGTGACTAATTTCGCTGGTGCTTTTTATCTGCTAATAGCCACTGTGATGATTAGCTTCATGATATTTATGTGTGAATTCTCGTGCAATAAACGCTTGCCAAGGTGTTGTGCCGGACGCACGAAGAACATGAACTTTCTGACTTTGATTAGTGAGGTATGTCAACTAACCAGAATGTAATCGACATTACTTCCATAGTCACTTGATTAACAAATATATTATCAATATCGCACTACGTTTCAAGTATGGTTCGTGTTTCTTGTTTTGTTTTGTTTTTACTTTACTTCGACGATCATGACTTTCTGTGTTCAGAATTTAGACGTAGCTAGATTAAAAAGCGAACATTTAGCAATTACTAGTACAGACATACGTGTATTCGACGCTTCTGGTTGATTGTATGATTCTTTCCAATATCACACTTAAAGCGGGAGAGTCGTCACCTGCGCATGCGTCAGATGGCCACAGCCATACAAACAACCGTCTACCCATGAGTCTTTGCGTTTTTAGCGTGTGTTATTGTCGCTTGGGACTCAATTCCCGTGCGTGCGCACGTGACAACCCTCCCGCTTTAATATAAGGCAGTTTTAAAAATCCGGCAATGATTCGAAAACAATTTATTGTGTGTTTATGTACATAGTATTTCAGCGTCCCATAAAACAAAACCTTATGGAAATCCAAGTACACTACTAATGTTCAGTTCTGATTACTAGTATTTCCGCAATAATATTATATTTTCACTCACTGATTGATGTCTTGAGAGTGTAAATAATAATCTCCATGCGGATACGGAAAGTCGACATTATAATAACTCTATCTCCCATTGTTGTCAACTCCTCCAGCAAACAACGAGCTTATTGGGCGCTCAAGACGACGAAGACGAGCGAATACGAAGACAACAACGAAAGTGTAGAAGTGATCTATGCAAAGACGTGAGAGGAAAATTAGAAGAGACGGAAAAAAGAATCCAAGAACTGGAAGAACGATTGAATGACAAGTATGTGACCGTTTTTCATTTTGCTTTTAAACAAATGTTGTTGTTGTTTTTTTAATACTCAATAAAAAAAAAACATTTTTGTAATAAATGTAATCAATAATTATTTAACAGAGTCCAAGTCAATGCGAATCCACTTACAAAATCGTGCCTGATTGGCTATCTAACCATTACACCTAACAGTTTGACCAATCAGAGAGCAGCTTGTTTGTTGATGGGTTTTATCAACGTATCAACTTCTGCCTTATATATACGCTTCGACTCAAACGGAAAACCTAACCCCCTAAATATCACTGTGTTGCGCGACTATTGGTGGTTGTTGTACATGTTTGGTGAATAAAGTATTAATACTGTATAAAACTGTTCAATCAAAACGAGAGATGGACGCCGCATCGCCGCAATCTATGATTCAATTTGCTTGCCCGGTGTAAACACATGTTGGTACAGATCTTGATTTTTAAGAGCATGGGATCTGTATCTCTTGTGTGACAAAGAAATTTTTCTATGAAAGTCAGATTTTTAATAACTTGCATACTACGTGCTCGTCGGTGGACAATGCCTTTTATGCATTCATCTGAAAATGCTTGAATTTATAGTAAATACGTTTCCATGATTGTTTGAAGTTTAAAGGGCGGCAGTCGACGCGCCGCGTCCTGTTCGTTATGGGACTCATAGCGACGTATAATAACGTGTAAAATACATTGTTTATTTACATGAAATTCGAACACGCGCTGCGTGACGACCACCGCGCTTTAAGCCGATCGACTCCTCCTTCTCCTCTCCATGTTTCACTGCCATCCCTCCCCCAGTAGTGTAAAATCATTGCTGATATGCTGTACTTTGTTTTTTTTACCAGAGGAAACGGTGCCATCATCAACCGTCGCCATGGATCCCTAGCTAGCAGCATCTTTAAATATTCTGATATTGACGACCTGGACTCTGTTTCATACGATACAAGTGCCGCTGTACAGTTTCACGAGTCTTCCGTATAGCTGTCAGGAAACAGTGATGGTTTGAGTACCCGGTGTTGTACGGGGGAAGACAGTTTGCTGTTTAACAGCACTCGCTACTGGTGGTTGCTTTGTGTCTGACCAACACGTGGCAGACTGGGAAGAGCCTGTTTTTGCGTGTTACCAAGAAGAAGGTATTGGTGTTTGGCAGCGTTGCAGTTTTAGCTCAACCTCAATTTGCGGAGGCCCGGAGCGCCATTGTTATATATGCTGTTGTGTTCAACAAATTGCCAACATCACGAAATCTCAAGATTTGTAAGCGATCCATTTCAGAAAAAGCTATTTTACCGCAATGTAGGACGACCATGTTCTGCGCACAATCGACGAAGTGTTCGGCTGATTTTCCAGTGTTTCCTTTGCGTAGTAGAAACGATTCGAACTTGCGGCATGTGAACTGATAAGGCGGTGGAGCGATGCCGTATTATTCATAGACGTCCGTTTATTGCGGTAATCGCCAGTAGGTTTTCCAAGCCGGTTTATAGGAACCTATCCTCATCTGAAAAACAGAATGTGGATTTGTCTTAGTGGCAAAGATGGTCGTATAATCGCCGTTTTTGACGGTCACCGTAGGTGTTAACCCTATGGACAATAAATAATAACAAAATAATTACTACATACCAGTTCTAATGTGTGTTTTTTTTCAAATTGAAACTGTTTTAGGAAAAGAAACAACATGGTAATTTTACTTCTAGAATATCGAGATTGTCAGGTTTTTACATGAAAACAATTTATATATAGCGGCTGAGGAAACTTATTGCAACCACATGATGGGGTGATCCACAATCCAATTTCAGCAGCCTCGTTCGAAACGAGGCTCTGGAATATAATTTAAAAATCCGACTTAAGATCTTCGTCGATCGATATGATGCAACAAAAAGCTGCTGACTAATTTCGAACATAACTTCGAATAATGCGTTATCTTATTTGCATACGATCAAACATAGCAATACAGTCGACCAATTAAACCAATATGGTAGTAATTAACGTCATAATCAGTACTTAATAGTAATGTAAGAATGGGTGATGAATGAATTAATAAAGAATTGTTTTTTTGTTTTCTTTCTAATAATAAGTTTGTCGGCGTTCATATTGTATGACGTCACGGTCATCATTTGTTCTATTAGTTTCAGGACATCCGGGTTTGTTTCACCGAGGTACTAGTAATATAATAAATGGACAACAGAAGCATAACTGACATACTCCTGATTTCAAAATTCAGCATATATATGAAGAAAATGTGTCAGGTGGGCGAATACTCGTTCCGTAAAAATTCCCGGGGGTATTACCCTATCAAAATTATAGGGGTGTGCCGCCAGTACCCACGACCTCTAACCGTTTCCCTCTTAGACTATGATTGTTTTGTTTTTTACAGAAAGGTATATTTTCACCACCTGAATGAGAAAAACTGATCCATTTGGCGGCACATGCAGGTTTACAATGAACCTCTCCCTCCCCACTCCCAGGATACAATGAGGCAATGTGTACCAAGCCATTATGGTATATATTGTACCCCTGACGTCTTGAAATGGGTAATAAGTGTTCTATATCTTGTAAGCTGTCCGTTTTGGGCATGGTATACGAAATCAAAATACCAACAACTCAGAATATGCTAAAATTGACAACTTTGATCGTCCACTCGCCAGCATTTGGTTAAAGGGCAGTGGGCGTCGTGCTGCGCATGTGCGACATTTGTGTTGATAAACATTGATTTTCCCACAATCCAATGCGCTCTTCTAATGGAATCACAAGTATGAGGTTTGACCTTTGTGTGACTTGCACTAATTACCACCTGGGACTTCTTCGATACCTTCCAATCACATAAAAAAAATACTATATTAAAGCTCGGTAACGTCCCAGTTTATACTGCGCTACAGTCAAAGTCGGCATCTTTGTTTATGTGAGACCCAAATATCTCGCGCATGCGCCACGGGCGCTATCTAATACCAAATTTCACACAATAACATTTTACATTTTTCTAAATTCCACCCAGAGATCTTATATCGAGGAGTATATTTCCTTTAAATTAATGAATATGAAGCCATATTTAAGTTGAATTACTAGTATTCAACGACAACTGTGAGGAATAGCGTGTTTTTTCACTCGCTGGGGATAAGCGAAGTATTGTGTTATTTAGTTATTTATAATTTAATAAGAACGTTTTTACTTTCACTAGGGAGTCGACTTTGCTACACTGACATTTCTGTTGTATGACTGTTCATAAGTCTTGGACTTTAAGACAAAAAGTATTTTATTGTAAAATATACTTGAACATGTTAAGCAATATGTGTATTGTAATAAATTCAAGGCTCACTTATTCTCAAGATACCCGTCTTGTCAGTAGCCGAACTTCACCGAGCAGTTCCGTAAATTCGGTTGTGAATGATTTTTCAGCATCTTAGGGTGTCATCACCGAACCGTAGACGGGATTCGAAAATGGATTATTAAAAAAAAAAACATTATTAAAAAAAAAAAACATTGAAAACAACGATGTGAGGCATTTTTTTTATTAAGATTAGTTGGAGAAGCACGTCCAATACTTGAGTTGTTTTCTTTATAAACAACTCATTTAAAACTATACGCGATTGGTACAATAAGAGTACGTTGAGGGGCTATATTGCAATTACCATGTTACGATACAAACACGTCGAGCGTTATTGAAACGTCAGACATTGAGGAGGACGTGCGGACCATGCATTCACATAGCAACATTGGTTCAAGATTCTCTCAATATATCTGCCCGAGGCAGCTGAGCCCGTCAACAGACTACTCGGAGAGGGTACTCCATTCAGCCTAAAGTGAGGCATTACTAAGCTTCAAGTAGATTTTTTTGGCGATTGGTATCAAAGGAGCCACCGGTGGTAATTTGTGCATGTTGCGCCCATCTCGTACTCGTAATTAGCAGAGCGCGTTGGATTATGGGAAAATCAATGTTTATCAAAACACAGAGCACGGTTACTCTTTTTTACCAACCGTGCACAGAGGTTGAACCATAGACCCTCCAGTACTGGAGGGTCTATGGTTGAACATGCGCGGCGCGACGACCGCCGCCCTTTAAATTTCGGTTACGTGTCTACACTTCCATACGACGTGGAGATGAATCACCCTGTAATTACTTATACATGTGTCCGGTCACAATCCAAGTGTATAAATCTGATATTACTAGTATTGTCAAGTGCAAGCTTAGGCCAGACTTTTATTATTCCTTGTTTCGCGAACCCGCCGAATGAACAGGAGCCGAAAATGAAATAAAAATAAATATAATTTTATTTCAGCGTAATTTCTCGCGCCCGCCGACTTGTAAGCGTAAAAAAAATGCTAAAAAAATATTATTTTTATCTTAATTTTTTTACCGCCCGCCGCATAACAAATCCAAGTTGCATTTTCGTGGGAGTATCATGATCAAAGTACCGATGTCTCGCGCAGATGAGAAACAAGGTTATACATGGAACAAAATGTTATTTCATTTCTTCCCTCCGATCAATGATCTCACTTACAATTCTTTGAGAATCACACAAATCTAATAGAAAAAAATAATTAATTTTATTTTTTTTCCGCCCTTCTCAAAAAAACTGCCTTATAAAAATTGCGAAACAAGGAATAAAAAAAAGTCTGGCCTTAATGATAAAAAAATATTGTTATGTTATTTGTATTACATGTTGAATTCTATACCGCCGGTTTACACAGATGAGGCATGAAAACTTGAAGCGGAATTAAAGAAATTACGTCACGGCGATCATCATTCTGATTGTGAAGTTCAAACTACAGTAAAATAAATTCATAATACATCTCCAGCAATGGGGGATAGGGAGCTTCTTTCTACATAAAATTGTGTACCACTGTTGATTGATTTGACTATTTATAATGAAATAAGTCGTTTTTATCAAACAAAACCTTATCTGAAAATGGATCTAATATTTCCAATAAATATAACTACTAAATTCTAAAATATGACTTCTCCTACACATTTGCTTTACAAATCATGATAGATGCAAACTGATCTAGATCCATGTCCAATTTCAAACAGGTAGCAAAAGTGAAATACAAAATTCAACACTCAGTTTCCATGGAAACTAGTTATTAGCACATTTCCATTGAGTTACAAATCAAAGCATAATGGTCATTATTATTCAAGAGGAGGAAAGATCTGAGCTTCATTTTCAACAAAATGGAACGTTTTACGATACAACTTCAAACCAAACTAAAAAAATAATACATCTCTTCTCATTTTGTTAAAATCCACAGCTCCCTGATATGCACGAGTGATTCGACTTATCCATGAAATGCCAATCAATCATTTTAAATTAACTTTAGATTATCGGATTATAGAATATCAGTGGAAAACATAAGGCAAATCTGAAGTATTAACGATACAAACAATAGGATTATCTTACAACCATGCTGCCAGACAGATGTCATAAAAATAAAGTTGACATGTGCAGACTTGTGTACGATGTTCTATTTCCACAGCAAATGGTCATCATTTCTTACCACGCCTTCTAAGTACAGTACAGATATTTTGTGAACTGGGAAAACTCTGACAAAGAAAGTACATGCACTAGACACTGATGAAATTAAAGCACCAAATAATCGGATCAATCATTGAGCTATAAAACGACTTTTTTTTTCGCTACCAGGTTCAACATACGAAACAATAGCAACTCATCTCAAGCAATTAATAGTACCCATTGTCAACATTTGGTTGTTATTTTCCATTTTACCTGAACATCTTTCTACTACATTCAGGTTCAGCCCATTTTTAAGAATCTGTGACCCCAGAGAATGAAATGCTGGCAGGATAGTCTGGGGGGTTATTATACTAGTAAATTATATAAACATGTTTGTGTCTTAGAAGGACCAGTGCGAGAACATTTTTGTCAACAGTATTTAGTGAGCATTGAGTGAAAAATTATTTAGACAAACAATTGGCTCAGTTTCAAAAGAATTGTATTTCCTTAATTACATGCATCATTTCATCATTTGCATAATGCACTTTAAGAAATGCCAAAATAAAGGTCACTTCCGTAAATGTAGGCACTTTGTTTTCTAAATTTATAAAGTTATTGCAGATATCTATTGACGATGTGTTATTATGACTTGCATCATTCTTTGGTGATGGATGTGAGGGAAATTTGTCACACAGCTGAATTTTAAAAGTGGGCAAGAAAACATTGCAGTATCACTCATTTTCTACACACAATTTATTTGATATTTTATTACATTGAGGCATACATGCTTAAAATGCGTGTTTGTCTGAAAAAAAAATAAGTAAAAAAAGTAAATAACACCACAAGTTGAAGTGTCACAGTTATCATTCAATGTCATGTTCAAAATAAGTCCCATACAACGCATTTAAAATACATTGTTTATTCACAAAAAATTTGAATGTGCGCCGTATCGGTAGTACTTTAATGTCACGATATACTTCATCAAAAAAGAACAAAAAAATCATGTACAAGTTTCTTAGCGTGATGATTGGTTGAAAATCTTGGTCTTGTGAACGGAGCCAATGACATCCCTCATTTGCATAATTGATTGACATCTGGTTTGTAACTGCGCTAGAGTGGCGGTGAGATCTGACAGTACTTTGTCCTGCAATGCAAACAATGTGTATTGTTAAACAGGCACAGTATTCTTGGAGCACCCAATTTCAACAAAATATCTGACTGTTTTGAAGGGTATCGCTGCAATCGTCCTGAAGCACCATAGCTGTCACACCACATGGTGACTAAATCAATGATGAATTTAAAAAGAATGAAACACCCATTAGGTTTTCATTGTTCAATTTAAGTGAGATGCACCATGGGAAGAGCCACACTGTACATATGACATTTTAAACAGCAGTGATTTCCAGGGTGCATAAACATACTCAGAATAGTAGAGACTTTCCCATAAATGAGATTCACATTTCCAATCCAATGACACTTAACCTACACTATGGTCATAGATCAAATCTTCAAAAATAAAAGAACCCTGTTTCCAGCGCTGAATTGCTGATAAGCGCAAGATCTGTTATCAGGTGAGTACAAAAACCAGACAAACTATAATATTTAAGTAAATTAACTAATAAATTTATATTTATTCTGAATTTACCAAAAACATTTTTTCTTGCAACATAATACAACAAAAATAATTGTTTTTCAGTGAATAAATACACACTCAAAAATTCAACATTGTGAGACTTACCAGTTGTCCATCGGACAGATTAAGATTACCAAGCCATTCTATGTTATCCAGATTAGAACTGAGCTCTGACAGACACTTTGCTAATATTGGAAACAGACCAGACACAAACTGGTGGTATCTTGCTTCTATTTTTAATCCTTCCCCGACTGATGGCTGCTGAAGTCGATTGATAATGACGTCCTTGTGTAAAGTCACTGACTGGAGGTGTTCGCTCAAATCATTAAGCTTACCGATCTTTTGTTCTAAGCCAGGAAAAAAATAAACATGAATTCTTTTTTTTTTTTTAAATAAGGTGGATGTACAGACCAGATTTCTTATTAGATAAGAAAGTTACAATGCAAGTTACATTTACATGGGTTCTAGGTGAATTATTTTATACCAAGACTATCGGTAATCTGGTCTGGAAGACATTATATAGTAGTATCACAATAACAATTTATTTCTGATGTGTGATTAATGGTTAGTATATCTTCCCAGCACTAGGAAGAATGTGGGTTCAGTTCCCATGGTTGGCTGCCTACTTAGCAGTGAAAAAAAAGAATATTCTGCTAACTTGTAAAGCTCACTGGAGAAATGCCATCCAGTCAAAGGGGACGCAAGAGCTTATCTATCTGTGCTTTTCCTGTGCTTGTAAAAAGTCACAGAATCCTTGACATAATGAGTAGATGAGTAGTGGATTAAATAGAAATTTCTCTTAAAAGGGGAGTCGTCACCTGCGCATGCGTCAGATGGCCATAGCGTGTCATTGTTTACAAACAAGCGTCTACACATGAGCCTTTGCGTTTTTAGCGTGTGTTGTTATCGTTGATTGGGACTCAATTCCTGCATGTGCAGGTGACGATCATCTTGCTTTAACTTAACCTCTTTGGTAACAAGTACTTGCCACCTAAACAGCTTCAGAAAAACTAGAAGTAATTTAAGTTACTGAAGAACTTCTTCTTGACGCAGGAATTTTACTGTGACTAGCTGCTTAGGGCCTAACACTACAAGGGAAATCACAGTGCCATAGTTTCCATGAAACAAGTTAAGTACCCCCTTTTGTAGTAATTTCAAAGTACAAAACTATAATTAGTATTATAATTACAACAAAATCATAATACCGGTATTACCGTTACATGCAATATAGTTCAAATTGTTTTTACCCTTACCCCATCAAAAGCAACCCTGACTATAGAGGAACTAAATTCCACACCACTACATGTTAAATTACTCTCATAGTGGTGACAAATTTTTTTACAAACATTTGAAGAACATACCCAGGACATCCAGGTGTGTGATATCTTGCGTTGATTTATCAAGTAATCTTTTTTTCACCTCAGTATCAATCTGTAAATAACAGACACACATTGAAAATCGAATTTTAGCTCGCATCACATTGATCAGCGCCATTATTTTATCTTTGTATGCAAACGAAGGTTTCTTAGCAACCAGTTACTAAAGCATATGCATATACAGACATATTAGTATTTGTCAGACTATCTTGGGGGTCAACTATATGAATCAGAAAACATGTGACGAAAGAAACTTGAGAAGAATAAGATGAATTGTCACAAAATAAATAATCATGTTTCTTCTACCTTGTAAAGTTTGTTTCTTCTAGACTGGATTTCTTTGAGCATACTTATCAGCTTCAAAGACGGCGAATGTTCTCTCGCAATCAGAGACAATTCCTGATCTCTTCTCTGCAGGACAAAGAAGATGATGATTTATTAACTTTTTTGTAGAGAGTGAAGATGAAAGATACTGATTATTTTACCATTGTGTCCTCATTATAGATGCAAGACTACCAACTAGTCTCAAAGTGAAGAGGTCTTGATAATTACAGCCTAGAAAGTTGGGAGTACCTGCCCACATTTAGCGTGTTAATTTCCAAAAAGAGAAAATTGAAAACCTACTGGCACCCAAAACACTTTTAGTATCTGTCAGTTCTATACAAACAAAAGCATCTAATTTAACATAAAATTATGTGATAATTGTCAATAGAACAAATTAAAACTTTTTGTTCACAGCGCCGGTTTTGTTTGTTTTGATTTCCATTACACATTACAATGAAGAAACAAACATGTTCATAAAAATACACACAAGTTATTACATACCGTCTGAATTTACAGTGCAAAAATGGGTAGGGTCTATGGGAAAACAGTCGAAGGCAATATTGTTATCTTTATCTTTGTTGTGGAATGTTTTCGATCGTACGCAAACTCTTGATACAAAGAAATTTCCGCCATGGTGTTTCTATCATGATTTGACCTGAACATCTTGCTGTGTCGTACAGACAAAGTTTTCTGATTATTGATGAAGTAATTTTTTCAACACAATCCGGACGTGAATTACTGCGATGTTAAAAATGCGATCTGTGATTTTTCCCCTTATAGTTGTTAATTCGCAATTTTCGAAAGGTAAACTGCGGGTGGAGGAAGTATTTAAACCTTTCACGGTCGCCAACAAGTCATGTCGAAAAATAGTTTGCTCATTCACACCCCATTCACAATATAGAGGGGTGGGCTTATACTCGGGGAAGTACGTTATATAAGGTTCAGTTCAAGTGTAACTTAACATTTAGCCAGCATTAAGCTGGCTTAGCATACTTTCAAAACTGCCACATATCTAAATAGTGTGGAGTAATCTGTGCAATAAATGTTCATTTATAGGGATCAAACAAAGAGCAAACTCAAAATATATTATTGTAAGCTATGATGGCAGGTCACGAAATGTAGGAGAAAATTATCCGAACTCCAGTAATGCAAGTTGCTAATGTACTGATAATACAGCGTAATAATTGTTGTTCAAGATTAGTTAAAAACAAATTAGTGGAAGTTTATTTTTAGAATAATTATTTAAAAATCAATAGATCATAAATTGGAACCTGGTGTATTCTCCAGAATCATGTCACAGTCCTACTACCAAAGTAACCATGTCTATGTTGTCCAGCAATGTTCCTCTGGTGACATACTGTAAAAGGGTTAATTATTCACTGGGTTTTAATTTTGCTTATTTCGCTGAGTGAAAAATGCACTATTAAATTAAAACCCAGTAAATATGTAAATTGAGCATAGAACACATTATCTAAATGATAAACCTGTGAATTTGAAACCCACTGAATATGCCTGAAATGCTAAATCAGTGAAATTTAAACCCAGTGAAAATTTGTCATTTTACAGTAACTTGTATGCAAATGAGGGCTAATGAGGAGCTTCGTTGTGAAATGTTATAGTGACTGGTAGCAGGCAACAACTTTGAAATTCATTTTTTATTAAATTTATTTATTTTGTGTTCAAATAAATAAACTATAATAATATTCACATACTATTACTAATAAATAATTATGGACATTGGGGTAGCAAGCGTTTCACATGCACTTTAAATACTAATACATCCATAATCTAGAGAATGTAAAAGTACCATTAATCACTAGTATATTCACCGGTGAGTAGAGTTGAGTCACCCCCCCCCCCGCACCGGTGCAAGTCCCTACTCGCTCATTGAAAGATACGTCGTGAGTGAAAGGGCAATGATGAAACACACCATATTAATACCACTAAATGAATATTCACCACACATAATTTAAGCAAATATTGCTGATCTGTTCCAAGTTTAGGCTGTTTTATTGAGAAGTGTTTGTACTTCCGTATACGGTTTAGAAATAGAATTAAAATCAAATCAAAACAAATACATGTACATTCTTACCCGTTTTAAGTGACCAGTGCGTTCGGCGATGGTAAGCACATTTCCCGTTGCCCCGAGTGACTTGTTCTCTGATACCCACGGGTTTGGTGTACCTGCGAACCGTTCCATCTCAGTTTGGCGATCTGTTTAAAACGGCAAAAATGTGCAAAACTTGAAAGCGGTGTTTTCAAAACATCGCGCTGTCTGCCATGTTGGATAGTACCCAGAATGCAACGTTCATGAAATCGTATCCCATCGCGACGCGGCGCTGTTTAAAACTACGAGTGATTATGCCGCTACCCTCGTTGGAAATACCAGTCAAATCGGCAAACGATCGTCTCAATTCAGAAAAAGTCCCAACATTTACCCAGTCTGGCTCAAGAAAAAAAAAAACTTTTTTTTAATGTATGGTCAGATTGAGGACACATTCAATCGTACATTTTGCACCGTTCGTGATATGATCATTTTGAATGGTGAGTATGCGCCGCTCAAAATTCTTGTGGGACGGACAAATGTTTAGATTAGTGAAGGCTTATATTTCTCGAACAGACGATCCGGCTTTCGGAACTTGAAGTTGAGAACTTGAAAGTGCGCAAGTTTACCACACTTTTTAGTAGTTCGATTCACTCCCAATAATGTTTTTTTCTTTAATAACATTCGTGAGACAACGCAGATGTTAATTGACATTCAAGTTTGAGTATTTAAAAGTTACTGAGTGCCGTATCGTGTCATAGTAGCCATGTACGTTGAGCTGTTGGGTTTGCTTCGCCCTAGTTTGTCACACGGTCAGACGTCAACATTATAGTGATCCACACAAGTTGTAATTCAATGTACTTCTTGACAATTTGAAGAAAAATAGTCTACTCTCAATATCAGAAGAATAACCAAGGTGAAAGAATCTAATATCATCGTAATACTTATAGTTTTAAATGGGTAGACAAGTTCAACCTCATGGCAAGAGATGTATCCGAATACTAGACCACTGGGGATGTTGTGTTTGTCAACTGTATTTATTCAACGCCGTTCACCCCATCCCGTTCATCCCATTAAATGATAAAACAAGTTTTTTTCAATTAAAAATTATTTTCGCTATATAAGAACAAAGTGGAAATAACGAATAAACTCTCGTAAACAGTGCCACCATTGGCGAAATTATGAAAAACTTATTTTGGAAGATCATGTTGATCATAATCACCACATTTCCAATTTCTTTGATCCGTGGTTCGGTGTTACATTGAGTAATGCATGTCACTGTCCATAAACTGACATAGTGACTATATAACAGTTTTAACATCAGACAAACAAAGTTATATAGATAATTGTTTTATTATTACTCTTCCTTTCGCATTAGTAATAGTAATAGCTTAATTTTTCATCGCTTCTAGCATTTTTAATTTGTCAGTTTATACTCATTTTTGTTTTGTCCTGTAAATTACCTTTACCTCTAAGTTATTTCTGAATCTTACTTGGGAACATCTACTTGACTGAATGTGGAATGTAAAACACCGATATTGAACACGGCGGTATGTTTCATTTCTGTGGGAAAAAACAGAGGGACGTAACCAGACTTGTTTCCATAGAGACGGGGTATTAGTTTTCGCCATATAGTTTCCCATAAGTATAAAAGCTATGAGCTAAAACATCAAATTAGAAAAAATCAATCTGGCTAAAATCCTTCGGGAGTCGAACATTATTTTGGTCTAGAGTGGGGGGGGTGCGTTCATGCTGGTTAATGAGCCAGCTTATTGCGTTTGTTGGGCTAGTGGAATTTTTATTATTACGATTTGTCAAAAAATGGTTCCTTCAGTTCCGGGTCAAGCTAATGAAATGTTTGCATGTTAATTTCTATCAACATACACCACCATGACTCGCCTCCCCTCATTTTTTCTGTTGATCATTGTATCCATAAATTTTATCAAGCTCCAGATCTTTGATATCTTATAGAACTCATTGGGATCTTATGCTGCATTACCAAACACTGCGTATGGTTTATGGGGTTAATTAAACTTGTGCTAAAAATGGTGAAGAATCCTGAATAAAAAATCCTGGATCCAGACCGTGGTCACAACCAAAATTTAATAGGTTCTTCACATACCTGGTAACAATTCCAAAGCAATCCGTCCATATATTTTCCGTTATTTTGCTGACAGACTATCAAACTGTAAACATAACTTTCTTGGCGAAGGTAAAAATGTATGTTCTCAGAATGAGTCCACAGATCGCTGTATTTTAGTGAGATTCACCAAACGTCAATTTTTTCTGAGATTATGGGTAATTATCGGTGCTGTGTAGTTGGCGTCGCCAAACTCCATTCACTTACTTACATCGAAAAAGGATGTTCCAGCATTGACTTAATTAATAAACTCAAGAAAATATAGGTCAAATCATTTTATTCAAAAAGTCATACATTTTTTGGAAAGAAACGTCAGAATCAGTGTGTGGGCGCTATATATAATTTGAAGTACGTGACTTATACATGTCACATTCAATGATTTAATGTTCAATGTAGTAATTTAAAAATATTCACTGAATAAAATTACTTCTTATCAAATACCTCGTATTGCCCGGTCTCGTAACGCTATGGGAATTGCGCCCTCACATCAGGGCAATAATTTCCCGTATCACGCCCGGCCCAGCACGCCAAGCTTTCATCAATAAAAAAAACGCGTCATTCTAAATTACGTCGCGTGTTTGAGGTCACGCCGTGGTAAAATTGTAATTGTACCAAGCTCAGGCGCTCGCGCCACACAACCTCGGGCCGCAAAAGTCGTATCCAGTCCATAAAGAATATTGAAGACAAAAGCTAGTACAAAATGTACACATTTTATTTCGAAGTTTCAACAAGTTAAAATACGCACATTGCGTACTAGATATTGCACGAGAAAGTATCAGTGATCAAAGCAAAAAAGATATACATGTCGGGTATTGGTGCGAGAATAAATACATTCAAATTATATTGTAATATAAAATAACAATAAGTAAAGGCCACTGGCACCACGTCAGAGTGGGGAGGGGCATTAAGATGACGACCATATTGAAAACACGGAGAACATAAACCAGCTTAGTAATATCATGGAAGGTACTAACGTTAGTACCTTCCATGGTAATATCCATATGCATAGGAGATTAACGATGATATGTGACCTTTTGAACGTGGCGGGCCAAAGGGGACGTAACTATCGACGATGCTACCCAGTTAACATCATAGAATCAACATCGTGGATATTTGCACATTGGGATACGGCCGAAAACATGATGTTGTGAAGAAACTCTTGGTCGTTAGAAAAAATACGTCGATACACCCATATATTTATACATATACACCAAAATAAACCAATAGTAACTGTGGTATAAGCCTATTTTCACGACGGGCCAATTAAAGAGTTTCATTCTGCCAATTTGCCAATTGTGACTCATACGATATTGAATAATACTATGCTGTGACTAATTTTTAATGAATTCATTTAAGTAGTTATAATCACGATATAATGTATATGTAACGCAGCGACTGGCAGTGTTTCTGGTATAATATTCCAATTCAAATTAGTGCCACTTGGCGTATATTAGGCAAAATTAAACTTAACTAGCCAGAAGTAATTTTGATGTCCCCACGGTCACCAGGGACGAAATATATGAACAGTAAAACAATAAATAAATAAAAATAAATGAAAATTCACGATGACGATAACAACATCGATTCGTATAGAATTATAGCACTTAAGCTAACATGTTCAGTTAGTGTGCACCATTAGCATGCGAATGATTCACAGTCAGTGAATTCGGATTCTCAAAATGTCTATCACAACTGTGGCGACTCCTTCACACTTTTCGTTAAAAGATTTGCAACGTTGTTCTTCTGTAGGGTTGGGCACAACTTGAAGATAACTATTTGTCAGTATGTTATACTGAACTATTGGAAATTGAAGAGAAAGTTGGGTTAAAGGATATACGGGAAGTTGAAAAACTCTGTTTCATCTGTAAAAACAGGTAAAGATAACGTATTTTGCTGTGTTTGGTCTTGTAGTGAAATGTAGCCGAGCATTTCCATGGGTTCTTTACACTTGTTCTGTATATCCGCTATAACGGAAAACGACAATTCATTCCGCCACGCTGTAACTCTTTCGGTGGAATTCCTAGTCGTGGATAAGTCGCCACCTTGCTCTGTCTGTGTGTTTTCATACACCCACTTCTCGACGTCTTCGTCCATCGGCATCCCCGAAAAGTTGTAAATATCCCTCGTTGCCTCTAGAGGGCGGAGTGCCAAGTCCTCGTAACGGACTAAAAAGTATTTCCCTTTCAACCATTGCGGAAGCGTCGTTATCAGGTCTAAATTATGCTGCAAGTCTTTGCACAAGTCTGTCACCTCATCCCACGGAACTCGTTTTCTTTTGAAGTCATGATTAGAGAAAAATGAGTTCTCCCTGGAATTTATAATTGCTCTCGGGTCTCGAACGAGGTGGATTATTTTAAAATTTAAATTCGGGTCCTCGGCTAGTGTTCGAAGAGTATCGAGTTTGTAAAAACGGATTTCTTTTACTGCTACGTGGCGCTTGTTCCTGCACGCCTTTGTCAAATCGAATAATTTACGATCAGTTCTACTCTTTCCAGTTCTTTTGTACACCCTCACATCCTTACATTTCAACGTATTTGATAATTTAGCAATTGCCTCGTTTTCGAATTGGTTGTTATCGAGCTCACCGCGAAGCACGGCGAATGTAAGCGGACGAATAGGCTCAAAGGAGTAAAAAACATCCTGGTTACGATTAAACAGCTCACCGAGAAAAGAAGATCCCGATCTTTGACTTGCCATGATTAGCACCTGACTTCCTCTGCTCGGTTCGTTTGATGTGGAATTAATTATATTTCGGAACAAGTTAGGTATAACTTTATGGCCCCTCTCAGACAACCATTCCTCCAACTGACTAACTTCACCGTGTCCAGAGCTCTCCTTTCCATGGTCATCTGAAATAGAGATCGAAAATTTAATTCGACAAAGTTACATACGAATTAAATAAATATGGTTACATCTGATTTAGATAAAATGTTGTTTTATTTATAACAAGTTGAACAGAAAAGAAAAATCACCACAAGTGAAACAATAGTAATGCTTCACAATGACTGTATCTTGCATGGTTCTACTTAGTATTTTTTGCGTACACAACACATTGCAAACCACTCAAGTTGCTACAAACACGTGATGTTTAATGGAGCAGTATTATTGGTGGATGAGCGATATATCTCAAATGACCGACACGCAGGACATATCGTGGTGACATTTGGTTGCTGAGACTACCAATGCATTCCCCGTCACGTGCATATATGTAAATTACACTCACCATGTAATACGACAGTGATCTGCAATTTATTTACAGTATAAAGCCCACCTTTGTGGTTTGATATTTAAGCAAACCACGAAGGCAAGATACACAAGCGTGACGCCGATTTATCATTTTAATTGGTGGTCTGAAAAACACTGTATAACAATAAAACCTTATCCCAAATTCTAGTATCACATTGGTTCGGACATTGAGTTACGAAACCACCCAGTTCCAAAAATAGGCAAGCCCACGGCAAATTTAGAACACGAATGTTAATTAATTAACTAAACTTCGAGTTATGGGCAACATAATTTTTTTTTGTTTTTTGTTTAACGTTCAAATTTATTAACTCAAATTAAATTAACAGTTAATTGAACTTAGAGTTGTTTTTATTGTTTTAACATCTACATACTGAAATTCATTATTTGCCACGCGGTAAGCTTGTTTGTTTCAGCTTTTAGCTTTAGTCGCTGGGTGCAACAACAACAAAATCTACGATACTCGTAGCTCGGACGGTCGGTTAATTTAATGTTTTTGTAACTCGATAATCATAACTCGTTGCCCCACCCGTAACTCAAACAATTCATCATCTCATCGGTTCATATTGCATATAGGTTAACCCTGTAGTTCAACAACGATCTGCCTATGGAGTTTAAAAAAAAATATTCTGAAAAATGAACAAAAAATCTAGTTAATAGTTTGACAAATAAATACAAGGTTTGGGAATGCAAATGCACAGTAGCTGTTCCAATGTAAGGTGTGCATGTATACAAATACAGCTGCCTTATAAGAAACCTTGAAACGAGATGATACGGATAAGTTAGTTATTGGAATGACCTGTTGAATAGTAGACGACAAAAATCACTAGCACTATTTTAATAAAATGCAGTACAAAGGGTCAATTGACCAAGACGAAATGCGCATGCGCCATCTTCGTCGTGAAGAACGGATATTCATATATTCATTCGTGGGGACAAATTACAAACCGGATTTATATTATTCTCCTTCATAATTTGTAGTTATTGTTACTTCACTAACATGTTCTCAAATGGACAGACACATTGCTACAACTTTGTACATTAATTGCGAGACCTGCCTACTATTATAGTATTATACAGATCACGGAAGTAAACAAGATCGAACAGCAACACAGGTGCTGTCTTGTTCACAGTCCCTTTGAGAACTACGAGAACGAGAACGCCGGGGCATAAATCAAACTGAACCAGGGGAGGTATTAAACTGTATCATTACCTGACACGTATATATATATATATGTATACTCACCAGAGTGTGGATTAAAAACGTCATTTCGCCGTGAGAAAACCAGCACAGTCACAGCAACAGATGTAAGCGAAATGACCAAGAAAAGACGCTGTCTGAGACACAGGCGTTTTATATGCCTTGAGCCGCCGCCGCCCATGCCACTGTGCGATGTGATCAGCTGTCGAATGTTTGATAACTTGGGATGAACACCATGACACGGGTGACACTGCAAGTAAATCAAATAAGTATGGTCAGGGTACTGTCGTGCGCATGGTCGGAGATCAAGATACGTGATGAAAGACTTTCACCTCAAGTTGTAGGACGGTTCCATTATGTTTCGGGGGTCGGTGGTGTAACCCTAATAGAACCAAATCCTTAAAACTGCATTGGGCTGGTACAATTGGGATTAAACAACAGGTAGTGGTGTATACATGCATACCATACGTCTTTGTGAATCTCGGAATTAGCGTCATGACGAGGTTGTCCTGTTCGGGCGTCCGTGCATAGAGCTGCCCTGTAATATTGTCTACCTCGCCAAAAATAGTGGTCTAGACTTGAGTAACACACACAAGCGAGTTACAGACATCGAGTTACGAAAACATCAAGTTACAAAAATGTCCATATTTTAAATGACCACACCCATATTTTAGAAACCACGCCCACTTCTGAGAAGCCACGCCCAAATTTTAACGTGATGTTCAATTAGCAGTTAACAGAACTTCGAGTTACGGGCAACATGAGTTTTTGTTGAACGTTCACGTTTAGTAACTCGAAATTTCATTTATAGTTTATCGAACATTTGAGTTATATATATTCATGTCGTCCGTAACTCTACGTTCTGTTAACTGTAATTGATTATTGAGTTACAAATTGTGCGTGGTTTCTCAAAAGTGGGCGTGGTTTTTAAAATATGGGCGATGTTTTCGTAACTCAATATTCCGTAACTCAACGATTCAGCATCCCGACGCCAAATGGCTTTGCAAATAAATCTTGATAAAAAAAATCATCATTCCCTCATACCACGCAATCGAAGCTATTTCCAATCGATACTATGTTTATTGAACTCTCACCAGGAAACACTTTATGTAGGAAGAGATGGAATTCCATGGGTGTGCCCAAGTGAACTTAAAGATAAAATATGTATTGTATTGTTTAACATTGTTGTTCGTTACTGAGTACTGTAGACCAAATCGGATTACGACATATCATAAAATAAAAATGTTGCCACACAACAATATTCGTCACGAAAAAAAACACTAATACGCACCATACAGTGGTTGTTATCGTACGTGCCAAAACAACCATTGCACGTTTTATTGTTTCATCGAACAGATACTCGTGTGTGCTACAAAACAGAATTTTCAGGTGATGGGAAATCATATTCTGATGCATATTCAAATACAGTATCAAACAATATTAAAAATTACATATTCTCGTCCATATTGCATCTTTAAAACTATCCTGAGGTTTTATGCCTTGCAAACTCTGGTTAACGGTTCGTAAATGTTGGGAAGATCTAGTCTTATGATTGTGGGTTTGTTTATTATCTACATTGAGCGAGGATATATTCCCTGGCATTTGAAAGTACATTGCTTTGTACATGCGAGTAGCTTGGTGTAATTACCTTCAGTTATTTAAAGATGGCCAATTTAATTTATTGAATACTTTAGTCCTATAGTTGTTCTCATGACCCTAAGAATAAGACCTGCACAATTCATAAAAATGCGTAGTCTTGCGAGATGAAAAGTATCTGCCTGTTCTAATAATTATATTATATTATTTATATTACAACACAGTTCTATGACATAAGCTGGTGACATGATGTCTGTCCAAATCGTCGACATCGTTTTGATCTGTACTCGTCTATCAACGAAGATTATGTTTTTTTGTAAGATTATACTATATTCTAGATGACAAACACAACCAAACACAGATGACGATTTAAACTACATTGCTCTGACTATGTGCGTGACCTCATTTTGACATCACAGAAGCGCGGTGTATAGGAATGATGTATCACAATAATCAAAAATGAGTAAAGTAAAACATATATGTCAAGAGGAGTGATGTATGCGGGCATAATCTCCATATTTTCTCAGTATACTGATTGGTAAGTTCTTGCACAGGTGTTCAATATGTGTGTGGCTCTGTCTGTAATATTAAATTATTTTTCACTTTTATTTTGACTATTTGCCAAGACTACCAATCACTCCATAAATTCCGTTCTTGATACATTAAGACTGAGTCTATCATTTACAAAATACTTCTAGTGTGGGAGGTGTCTACGTAATCATACATATTCAATTCAACGTAATTAGTAACGGCATTGGCATATCACCAACGTAAATTAGAAATAGAGGACTGAAAATGGACCACAACAGTGGCGGACTTAGAAAAACACCCTTTAATCGAGACATGTTGGACCCGACTTGAATGATTTGCACCATTGCAATGCCGCGGTGCGATGCTAAGCTGTATAGCACATAGTTTCAGTTTTACTGAGCGCATTTGCGGAGGTCTGTCCGTCTGTTTGCTTGCACTATTAAAGCTTGTTCCACGGATCACTCCATTCAAATATGATTCAGGTCGGGCAAGCCGTATTGCATGTGTTAGGAATATTATATACATCTTCTACTTTAACTCCAAAAACTATGCAAATAATTTGTTCCAATAATTACACAAATTGAATTATGTGTGACCTCCAACAACAACAACAACCTCAAACCAACAGCAGTTCGTGGTAAACACAGTCACAAAACACCCATTAATCAGGTTAACTTTTTTGATATATAAATTTCGAATTCAAAATAAAATATGGTTGATTCAAACTTTGAAATGTGCTGACTAGCGTGTTGGCGCTTTAAAAAAAAGCTCAGGGGACTGAGGTTTTTGAAGGTGGTACTTGTAATATTAGAGATTTTAAGGGGTGGTACCCGAGAAAATGGTCATTAGTATAAGGGGATTTAAAGATTGAATACATGGACCAATTTCTCATAGACCGACTCTGTTGGTACAAAGACAAAACATAATCCATACACATGTGTTTCAACTAATAATCAAAAATTTTTCAGGTGTACCTGGTCCGGTTTTCAAACAAAATATGTGTTGCCTTTACTCGTGATTTTCACGATTTCATTCAAAATGGATGTGTCCTACTCATCATACACACAAACCGGTTTTGTTTAAACTTTGTAAAACGGACTGGCAAAGTGGTGCTTATATTTTTTGAGATAGATAGTTATTTCCGCTGATATCTGAATGCAGTTCATTCACAACCAGTCCTACATATATGGCCAGAACACGTTTCATATTGAATAAAACGTATTCTTCAGTGATACACCCATTAATCAGGTTAACTTTTTTGATATATAAATTTCGAATTCAAAATAAAATATGGTTGATTCAAACTTTGAAATGTGCTGACTAGCGTGTTGGCGCTTTAAAAAAAGCTCAGGGGACTGAGGTTTTTGAAGGTGGTACTTGTAATATTAGAGATTTTAAGGGGTGGTACCCGAGAAAATGGTCATTAGTATAAGGGGATTTAAAGATTGAATACATGGACCAATTTCTCATAGACCGACTCTGTTGGTACAAAGACAAAACATAATCCATACACATGTGTTTCAACTAATAATCAAAAATTTTTCAGGTGTACCTGGTCCGGTTTTCAAACAAAATATGTGTTGCCTTTACTCGTGATTTTCACGATTTCATTCAAAATGGATGTGTCCTACTCATCATACACACAAACCGGTTTTGTTTAAACTTTGTAAAACGGACTGGCAAAGTGGTGCTTATATTTTTTGAGATAGATAGTTATTTCCGCTGATATCTGAATGCAGTTCATTCACAACCAGTCCTACATATATGGCCAGAACACGTTTCATATTGAATAAAACGTATTCTTCAGTGATACAAGACAAACATGTCTACTGTTATTTAGTTATTTATAATATCTAAGACTTTTTATGTCTAGTCCGTTCTTGGTAAAGACCAGCAGTATTAACAGGGATATTTCTCATATATAATCAGCTGAACTTGATGCTGGTCGATTTCGTGTAACGACCAACTCTGATGATTTGAAGTCGACCATAAATTCTGGTATTTATTTAATAACCTCAAATTATCAAATCTGCTACACACTACTCATACGATGCGCCGTCGCCTTAAAATACTGTTATTATTGCACAAGTTATTATTGCGCTCGAAGATAGGAGTTTTAGATAAAATATTGCACCATATGGAAACGTCGCTGTTATTAAGCGACTCAAGTAAAAATGAAGGGATTATTTTAGATGTCTACCGTGACTGTTTCAAATTACAGTTCATCTATACAAAGAAATAAATAATAAAATCACATACTGTATATAAAGGGAAATATTCACCGGATTAAATATTCACCAGGTTTCATCTTGCAGGCATATTCACCAGGTTTTTATTTCACTGGATTGTGAAGGAAACGATACATTCTGATCCTAATTTTGAAAATTTAATGGGTTTTAATTCAGCATTAGCTGTCAGTACAATAAGTGAACATAAAAGCCGGAGAACAACGTAGCATATGCAGAAGCTAGCTTATAATAACGGTAATTACACCGTGTACATTTAGTTACCGACATTCTCTCAGTGGTATTACATGTAACAACGTGTTTAGTTATTACCATTATTAAAATGTGGGAGAACAATGAATAGCTCTCAAAATAAAAGAACAATGGAAGGTTAAAACCGTCGGTATATTTCATCATGGTATATATTTAATATTACAGATAGGAACTATTTTATCTCTAACGAACTTGCATGGCATTGCGAGTACTACCCCAATCGTCACTGCTATCTGTTGATGAATTGATGAAAGTGACCTTGTCTGGCGGAATCATAATACCATGTGCAAGCATGCCAAACAAATCTGAGCGGAGGCGGGGGCTGTGAACAATGGATATTTTATCAATTTTGGCACATCTCGATATGTCACCCTTATCCACTGACAGGATTTCGAAATCTCATCCTCCTATCAGGGGGAAATCTTCTCCACGGGGTTCTCCACACTTGTCAGGGGGGAATCTCGTCTCGTCTCTATATCTCGTCCCCTTGAGGTACGGGATCGGGAAAGTCACTTTAACTTTACAGTCAAATAAGACACACACAACGAAATACGTTTCAACTCTCGTCTTAGTCGATCAGTCGAGCACTCTATAAGACACAGCGCCCTGGGGAAAAAATCCCCAAGACTCTCTTAGACTGCGTCAACACTCGCCCCAAGGCTCTCCAGGACTGGACCACGACTGCGTCTATCGTGGAGTACTCGTCAAGACCAACTCAAACTCTCTTTATTCATTTTCAAAACTCTAACCAATTACAAAGCAGTAAAAAGACTCTAGGGCGTAACCTTCAATCATAAAGCCAATCACACTAAGTACTGAATACGTCATATCTTTTGAATAATCGTTCACTACATTAATAACTATGAATATAAACTGTCAGAATCGCGACGGTTATCTGGTAATTAGTTCCAAATCACTGAGCCAAGTTCCGTCCAAAACTTCAAATAGGCCTGAACGATGACAGACATAACACAGCAATTCAGCTAATAATCAGCTAATTAAGTCGGTCAACAGATACGCAAAAACAAATTCATGACACTCCCATAGTGGCAAGTGTAAACGCGGCATAAACACAAATACGCGATATCGGACGTCTGGTGCTGGAGCTAAAAATGATTTAGCTCCATGATCTGAGAGACGCTATACTGGTCATAACTAGAACTTCATCGCCGTGTATAAATATAAGTTACTGTAGTGTATCATTTTTGCACCTGTTAACTTGACATATAAGATACATAACAGAGTCGAAGGGCATTATAAATACAGTTGTCATCATACCATGGCACAAACCTTTTTAGTACAATCAGACAAAGGAAATGCTTCAAGAAAATTAAATTCGGAATTCGAAAGCAAATATAGTCTTTTTCCTGAAAAGCATATTTCAAAAAAAAAAGGATTATATCATCAAAACGCAATATTTCTGCAAACCACGCTTCAGATGTCACATTGCGTGATGGCGCCGTAACACGTGGATTCGTGTCGTGTTACAATATAATCGAATAACATGATTTTCCTATTTGTTTCCAAATATGACTTTAAACCCATACCAGTGAAAAATTATATATAATTACGTTATGGAAAAAAAAAACAACGGACAATGTCAGAAATGTTACACGGTTTACCGATTCATAATTTCAATCGAAGTCCAATATGTTATGCTTTTTTTTTTATCTCAATTCACAGCACGTCTGTCAGAAACCGTAATCCGTTTACCGATGAATCGAAGGTTCCATATGGTAACTCTGTTTGGCAATTGACACCAGAATTGAAAAGCTAGTTTACCGATTAGGCCACATGTTGTATAATAAATTGTAATATGTTGCATTGCATTTCATTTCAATTTTGACTGCAGCCCGGGCTAACTGTAGCATGAAAAACTAAAATTTAAATAAGAAGATGTATGGGACGAATATCTATGATATAACATGTGATGTTCAAGGCATCGAAAATACCTATTATATGAGCCATATGTTCAACAGGTATACATATTAATGAATAACAACAACATATTGAAAACACTTTCATTGAATCGAAGCTAGACCACATGAAATAAACATTGCATTAAAATATTATTTTAGTAAATATATTTTTTTTTATCTAATCAATTATTGGTAATAATTTAAATGACGATTTATACTGTAAATATATAACCGGGTACAGAATAAAGACTTACACACAAAAGACGGAAATATTTCGTAACAATACTAGTACATATCTGGCCGACTTTATGGCTTTAGCAGTGCAGTGAGAACAACATCAAGAGAGTCCCTGAACGGCGACCGTATTCGCCGGTTATTCTGATATACTTGTCCAACTGCCGACGTTACAGGTGTGTGTGTGTGGGGGGGGGGCTAAATGCGTCAACATTGTACAGTCAATGATAGCTAATCACACGTGCCTCACGTAGCAGGCCTTACTAATTGATACATGTTGGACCAAAATACTACTAGTATACGAGAAAACAATGAAACGATGTCGTGTATTTTGATGCCGTGGGTTTGTTATCCACCATAGTGTTGGCCATATACTATATGGCGACAGCAGGATGTTAACGTAACGTGGTATCTAGCTCATTTTATAGTTGAATAATAATAAGGGGTCAACCATTTAAAATTATAGGAGGGTGGCTTGAAAATTTGTTTTAAAAATGCAAGCTAGACACTGAGGGAACAAACAAAACATGCAAGATGTTCAGACAATCAATACAAAATAAAAATGGACAGATGAGACATCGCGAAAATATAATTACACTGGACTTCGTGCCACCCCCTAGAGTTCAAATGGTTGACACCTGACAGGGGCCCCGCTACTGATATTGTCAAGGACTAGAAAAACAACCATGTTTTTGACCGACTATGACGTGTGACCGGCATTTACCATAATTATAAAGGTGGATGCATACTAGATTAAGACAATGGAGTCATCTGTGAGAGAACGTGTACTATTTTGTCGTTCGTGTACACGGGTGCTTCGCGTACGATATCAGTTTTTAATACTCACCTATAGACGTGGATGTAGGTTCTCCGCCTCGTTGTGAACTCAGCAATAATTTACGTCGCTTCTACGGCACTGATTATAGGACAACACCCATTTTATCAGCGTTTCCCATACATCTCATCGAGCCGCGAATGGAAGTTGTATACATGTATTGTTCCCACGACGACATGCGCTTTGGAGGGCCCCTTTCTAATTAGCATATAGACATTTTCGTATTACCATCGGTGGTGGCGCGTATCATGAAGGAGTATTGCCTGCCTATTTTTTCTTTTTGCTTGTTTTCCCTGTGTTCATACGCAAGCACAATTGCTAACATTTTCATGTATTTGAAACAAATGAATATAATTTACTAATAGCCAAAGATCTAACTGAATTTCTTCAAAGAAAAATGGAAAAAAAATAGATAGGTTAATTAATGAAAGTTATACTAATTCCGAATAATATGTAGGACATCTGATGGTTTTTGACAGCTTATTGTCACAAAATCATGACACTTCTGCAGTAACTAATGCATCATAAAGTATTTTGGTCGAGGCTGAAAAAAAATCCAGGGCGGAAACAAAAGCAGTTACCAGTGTGTCTCCACAATGTTTTCAGAGCACCAATCAAAAGACTTGTACAATAAAAGATTTGGCCAACCTTCACTCAAAGACAGACTAACTTTAATAAGGCAAGCAAAAATGCATGCTTTATGACCATGAACAAGATGAATGCATCAAAGATGGATTTTCGACAGAAACACAACATTTTTCTAAATATAATTACAGTCTACAGTACTCATTAGTTTTTAAATCACAGGACTTTATTTACTGCGTATACAGGAATTCTTAACAGATATGATGCAACATATGCACACCATAAAATGACATGTAATTGTCTACTAGTGTACATTAATTAATTTCATGAATATTTCTCTAATTGCTTTTGCAAACCAGAAATCTATTATTATATCTGGGTTTCACAAATGGAACGAGAGAAAAAAAAAAGATAAATTTGAGTAAATATTCAAAACTCCTAAACCGGTACTGTAAAATACTTTATTTTAGATGTAATTAATTTTCGCTGAAAAGATTTTTTGGGTGTTTTGTATGGAATTGATTTTCACTGATTTTTGACTTATCGAATGTAAAATATAGGGAAAAATGTACATTTGCTAGATTTTATTTTCAATGAATCATTCCTTTAGCGAAAATAGCGGAAATTAATTCCAAACGAAAATAAAGTATTTTACAGTAATTCAAATTGCCTTGAGAGTATGTTCAACTAAAATTTGATAATGATGACTGAACAGTCACTAAGTTGCAATTTATGTATGTATGTTTCAATGAATGTAGAAATAAATGATATTCACCTTGGATAACAATGAACCGTACAGTCCATGTTTAGCAAGTATTGCTATACTTGCGAATACATAGATGGTAGATCTATAACAGCTGCGCCACCAATGCACCAATGAATAAATTCTTTTGTTTATTCCCACCTCTGCACAAGAAACAATGATTACATGATGTCATTCCTCATTCCATCGATGGAGGTTTTTGCGGTAAACACTTTTTAAAAGCAGCTCGGTTTTTGATCCTCTCATTGTATGCTGAAAGGGCTGGGTAGTCCTTCAGTAATTCTCCTTTTTTGATCACGGCAGCCCACCATACGTTATACCCGATCACGCAATCTGCCGCTGTAAATCTGGAGAGATAAAATTAGTTGATGTTGCCAGAAATTTGTGTCATCATTCACATTGTAAACAATATTTATTTTCAATTTTTTTTAAAAACATTTTGATCAAGCTTATAGAAATTATAGAAGAGTAAAAAATAATATTGGGGAGGGACACGAAGGGTTAATCTCCAAAATAAAAAGTAGGCACAATTACCAAGTTCCCTAGAGTCATTTCATCTTCAAATTTTGTAAAATTAATTATGGACATATTTGTTTCACAGAATATTTGGTTATTTTTTATCCCAACAGACAGATATTTCGAGGTAGGACCGACAAAGTGAAATTATCAACATTGATTTCAGCCAAGTCAACAATCTTGAAAATCCATAACTTCATAGTACCAGTATTTGTCTGGTAGCGAAATTGACATGAACCAAAAAATGTCACTCAGTACACAAGCGACTCTGAGAGGGGAGGGTAGTTTTAAACTAACCTCTCTCCACATATCCATTCCCTGTCTGTCAATGCATTATTTAAATAAGCTGCAATCACATGGTACTTCTTCAACAGTTTGTCGATCAGTGACTGGTCTATTTTATCTTCGGGAGTGTGTGTGAGTTGCATATACAGCGGGTCAAGCACACTGTCCATAGTACATGATGCATACACAATCCAACTGATGAGAAATAGAATTACAGTGAGTTCCGCAGGAAAACATGAAACACACAAAAAAAATGGAATATGGCTTATTTCATCCCCCTTTTTTTTTCAAGTTTTTCAGTTTTCTGTTATATTATCCAAAGAGCAATGGTCATCGGTCAGTCGATATTCAACAAACAATGAATATTATACATGTATTATACATTCATGGAACTCATCACCAAGCATGACGTGGTACAACTACTATCCTTAAAAAAAGTAAAATTGTTGGCCCTGGTATGGCATTTGACATTGCACAGTAGCATCTATAAAAATTTGCTTTTGTATACGCCATGTTCCTGTGCAATATTTCGGGACTCATAACAATTCACAATAATAAAATTGTCATTCTAATTGCAATCTATGGAACCTCAGTTACTCCTTACACTAAATGAGTTTGCTTAAACTTACTTATAGTACTCTCTACGTGCATATCTGTTCGGTACAAGTTGACCATACAGATCGGCAAGATACATGCAGATAGCAGCAGACTCTAATATGGTATGGTTATCATCAACGACCAATGCTGGCAAGGTTCCGTGAGGATGCACTTCCCTCTTGTACTTTTCCATTTCAACTGGATTGTCTTCATGAATGTTGAACTCTATGATTTCAACTTCATCTTCCACTCCAAGTTCTGTTTCAAAACATAAGCATTGATATATACAGGATTGTTGTGCATCTTTCTTTTAAAAGGAGTTGTTTTAATGTTTTTTTTCTATTAATATCTTGTTTTCGTAGATTAGTTTATTGTTTATTACTTCCTTATTAGTGTATTAATACGATATACTTTTACTATTATCTGTAACCATTGCCACTCCCTTCTGAGAGTGAGTAAGTGTTAATAAATAAATATGATAATACATGCTATCACTCTAATTCCCTTTATAATAGGTACCAGTATGTGAAATAAGGTTTTTTGTATATTTTAATTATTGCATATTTATAACTGAAGAAGACACAAGAGAATACAGATATAGATGATAGCACAAGTTTCTTTAATGTAATATAAGGCGCATTTGTTAATTGTACCTGTATGGGTATGGTACAGTGGTTTAGGTCAGTGTGTACAACTTGCGTCAAGAAGGTTGCATTAGATTCCATCCCCAGCCGACTACTCACTTAGCAGTATAAGCGTCCATTATGGCCAGACCACCAATTATTTTGGTATTAGATTTGGGAAAATGGCATCATATTGGATTGGTGTACAGGGCTCATACCACTAATTGAATTTCCATAGACGACAATGTTAACATATGACGAGATTGCTATATGAAAATGACGAAGAAAGTTGAAAATATGGCTCAAAAATGGGAAATCAACATGCCAGTAATCAACCATATGAAAAAAACTAACATGTTGGCCAGCTCAAACTCTTGCAAATCTCAGGTAAACAAGACACACCTACTGTATTTGGATTGCACCAAGAGAAATCACTGGAAAAACACCAAGATTAGAACATCCATTAACACACAGAATAAACCCACAGGTACACAGCCGCTAAGTAGTAAACAAAAGACCACATGTTGGTCTCACCTCTGACCCAGGTGATTACGCCCTCAAACAGGGAGCACCTGAGAAAAATAATATTTAAAAAATTTCATTGGTTCTTGCTGGGCATTTAAATTGAGGGCTACGAGCAGCCATTGGTTAATTAGTGGCATGAGACCTTCAGAGAAATAAGAAGGTTTAATAAAGTTCTTGTTGATCTTATATATGATGGAATATCATTAGACGAGTAATTTCCCATGCAAAAAAAATCCCCAAAATTTAAACCCTGGGAGTTATTTATCAAAATCTACCACTTGGTGGCGCCCTATACCCAGACAATTAGTTGTAGAAAGTGGCAACATACACACTCAGCATAACACCAAAATAGATGGTAGGCAATGAATATAAGCCTGATTATTAGATGCAGTACTGTAAAATATAATGTTCTCATTCACCACAAACAAGTACAGACCAACGTTTGGCATGATTAGTAATTTTAATTAATTTCTAGAAATAATACATAGAATAATGACAATTAAAAGTAGTTTATCACTATAATTTAAAAAAAAAAAAAATTCTACTGAATCAAAAGTCTCAATTCATCAGCTCATTATTTCTCCAATTAATTAAAAACAAAAAAACAATTCCACGGTATCTGCATTTAGGCTGGAGACCTGTGACGGGCAACCTTGGATATACCAAAACACAACAGTGGTTTGATTTACCATGGCCACACATAGAATTTGCTCAACATAAAATACTTAATCAAATCTTATGTGAAAAAAAGTAGTTCAACGAAACAATTTTATGATTTAAAAAGAAATAAAAATAAAAATATACAAACAAGAAAAGGATCTAAATATAAAATACTTGTATTACACATCCCTGATCAAATTAAATTCAAATCAACAGGATTTCTGATTAATTGGGGGGGGGGGGGTACATGCACTGTTCAATAATAAACTCAAGATGGGATTAATTAGCTAAAAATTCACAAAAATTCTGAGAAAAGAGCAATAATTGTGAAATTGAAAGAGTTGTACTACTTGGCTAATATACTGACAGTATGCAAATCTCTTGTCAGTGACAAGATACACAACACAATTTTGAGAATTTATTTAAATATTTGGGATTTTGACCTCATTAAACTTTGAATACGGTACATTAGAAATGACCGCACTACAAATTGTTAAGTTTGTCTGCCATAATGTGAAAATAAGACAAAAAACCCATAAAATGGGGTTAAGCATTTTTCTCAGAATTCCTAGAGCCATTGAAATTAGTGGTGACATGAATAATTCATTGATGAATGAATAAAATTTTTGGACCAGTGTAATAAAAACATTTATATTTACAGACCACAGCCCAACCACAGCCAATTAATAAGATTAGGGCAAAAAATATACCGAATTACAAATTTTCAAAATCTTCAACCAAGATATAAGAGATTGACAGAAATGGGTGAAACGCATAGCAAAATATAACATTTCTGGATAAAAAATTACTCCATTGTGTCTAAATAGTTGAATACAAAGCAAGAAAAGTGGTAAAATAAAAATAAAAAAGATTCCCAGTTACTTTGCACTATACCTGCCAAATCAATGGAGCTGATCTCATGAAATGTGTGCTTGAACACACAACCTCATAATTATCAGATCTATGCAAGGTCAGGAGAGGTCAAAAATTATAATAATTAGGTCAAAGTAAACTTTGGTTATGTAAGATGAGATCTGCCAAAAATGACTAAATTCCAGTGAATAGAGCCATAATTATGGTTAAAACAACAACCTCAGGTGGTCCTAGGCAAACTGTTACTTCAGGGCTCATACCACTAATTGAATTTCCATAGACGACAATGTTAACATATGACGAGATTGCTATATGAAAATGACGAAGAAAGTTGAAAATATGGCTCAAAAATGGGAAATCAACATGCCAGTAATCAACCATATGAAAAAAACTAACATGTTGGCCAGCTCAAACTCTTGCAAATCTCAGGTAAACAAGACACACCTACTGTATTTGGATTGCACCAAGAGAAATCACTGGAAAAACACCAAGATTAGAACATCCATTAACACACAGAATAAACCCACAGGTACACAGCCGCTAAGTAGTAAACAAAAGACCACATGTTGGTCTCACCTCTGACCCAGGTGATTACGCCCTCAAACAGGGAGCACCTGAGAAAAATAATATTTAAAAAATTTCATTGGTTCTTGCTGGGCATTTAAATTGAGGGCTACGAGCAGCCATTGGTTAATTAGTGGCATGAGACCTACATAAAGATGTTGATCCTGTGTACCTAAAACGCTTTTCACATATGATGCTCTTTTGTTTGTGTACTGTGTCCATAATGAGGCTCTAACCCATAAGCGGGGGCAACAGTTTAGTATTTTAGAATGGCTGAGTAGTTTTAGTAAACATAGCTAAACCAATTTAAGCTGTATTTTATCTATTATTTCAGAATCTTTAAACTTCAAAACATAGTGCACAAAAAAATGACAATATCTTTTTCATAATGAGTAGAGAATTTATTTTGGGACAACTGAAAATGTATAGTATTTTATTTTCACTTGGAATTTATTTTTGCTATTATCGCTGAAGATATAAAGCAGTGAAAATAAAATTCTGCGAAAACATGGTTTTCCATATATTTTATATTCAACTCAGTGAAAATAAATTTCATACAAAACAAGCAAAAAGTCTTTTCAGTCGCGAAAATTTGTTCCAACTCAACTCAAATAAAGTATTTTACAGTAAGTTATGTGCCAGTTAGGTCGTTTCATCATGTGTTCCTATGTTTTATTTTCCTTGTTGTGCACATACATTATTCCTTACCTGCAACGAGCCATGCACATCGCACTGATCGGAAAGGAAAGCTATGATATAGCTTCAAACTCTTCGGCTTTCTCGATGTTCGCCGGTAATACTTGATTAACCCTATACTGCCCAGCGTCAGAGCAGCACCGCCGGCGATTCCGATGCATAGTCCAATGGCAGTTGTATTAAAAACTTCTGCATCTACATCACCCATTTTCTGAAAAAAAATATTTTTCGTTTTGATTTTAGTTAGTTTGACCGAAAGATGCAAATATTAATAACATTAAAAAAATATTGAGACTGATGATGAGAAAGATGAGTTTGTTGTTGGTGTCTGCATTTTTTATATCCTTGTTTTTGTAAATATTGACATGTTCTGCATCACGTTTAAACGCGACACGATTATTACTTAATCCCCTCCACCCCCTATAAAGCCATAAATAGCCACGCTTCTCAAGTGACCTAGCCCTACGTACAGTGCTGTGCGTACGGAGACGCGTTCGGTTGATAGATGTCCCCACCACTGCACTGCGTACCTCCATAGACAAAGTCCGGGACTTTGAAAAATATAACTTTTTTAATGAAATAACATGACCAGGTACCCAAAATGATGATCGATTACCAGATATATACAGAACTCCCAGTTCGGAGTCCAATTGTGGATGAAATCGGCTACTTTGCCCTAAAAACAAACGCATTCTCTCGCGTGAATGAAATAAAAAATGGCGGAGTTTGGTGGATAATTCCTCTGGTACCTACGCGTTTACAATTTGACCGTCTTTACTAGTTGTTATTTAAAGACATTTCAGTTTCAGATAACTTTGTAATGGTTGTTACGGATAACTATCGTCATTTCAAAAGATTTCGGCTGGGAAACTATTTATTTTTAACTTGCGCACCAATTACGGTGCGCTCCCGGACTTTGGGCACGGATCTAGAAGCCGTACCTACACACGAATTGGTGACTTCACAAAATTGAGGGAATGCTCAATCGTTGTCACTCGAAATAACCACATTTAACGGTTTTTTACCTCAAAATCTGTGACACAAACAGCTTGGGTCCCAATCAAGAAATAACAAAATGTGACAGAACCACGTTCATCCGACTTCGAGAACGAAGCTAACCTTTTAACCTTTCACCTCTGTGCACGAATGTCAGTGCGCCACCAAGTGTTGTGATCTGGCAATGTTAGTGGGGGAATACCGTTCTGTTGAGCAGTGCTGGCCCGAGTGCTGGTGCGCAATACGACAAGAAACACGTCATGACAAGTAAGTTTTCTTATATTAAACCACAAGAGTGACTTTATTCTAAATGGTAAGAAGTTATCGATAGGTATATCATATTGGTTCAAGGCACGTAGCGTACAGTGTACAGTTATCATCACATGATGCTGGCTGGGTGACGTTATATCCCAACACGACGTAAACAATGGACAGAAATTACAGGGGGTGGTGTTTTCAGAAAGTCGTGTATTACAAACATTTTTTTCGGACCATGTGAATGAGCGTCAGTGTGTTTTTCAAGAGCAAGGTGTAATTGTTGAACCATAGACCATAGAAAACAGGTATGTGATAATGTGGGTATTCCTTTGAATTCCACATTTCCCAATCACGGTTACTTCTAGTAGTAAACTTTCGGTCTATTCTCGGGGGCGTACATTTGGCCATTTTCACTGTCTGGCAACCATCACGGTGAAAACAAAGTCCGAAAACTGTGCTTTGGGATGGTTGTTGAGACTCCCCTGAACAGTGTAACAAGATTACCCCTGTATGTACAACATATATACAAATTTGGTTGTCCAAGATTACGTTAAAATTGATTTTGTGCTATTTTTTCGAATTTAGCTATTTTTCACAGCAGCCCGAATCTGGCCGGTAATGTGAGGGCGCTTACACTGTTGGCAAGTCTGTTGGGATTTCAAGGTCACATGACTTTCGCGTTCATCCCTCATTTACACAACTTATATTTATTTTTCAAGAATTTTTCATCGGAATCCCAACAGACTGCAAGCAAGTCTAGGTATAGTGGTGCGCGTCTTAGTAATGTGGAATGTCTTGTGATGTAGCTCCACCCGAGGATTGCCATTGGTCATCTGGACGATCTCGCACAGGGTGATGTTGATTTCTAAGTAGGTGTGCTGGGAAATTACAAGCACCAATAAAAGATAACAGAACAACTTCTTGGTGGTAAACCTGAAAGTTTAATAATGAAACTCCAGTTGAAACATACAATCGCAGGAGAAGTACATAGTGATACAGAGCAACACTTTTTAACTTGTAAAATGGTGTCTAGCCATGTAAGAAAATTGAGTAACCGAAGTACCTTTAAAGTCGTAGTGAAACATAAGACTGCTGCTGTAATTAACAGAAATTCGAATTTCACATCAAATAAAAGGAATCATAATAAGAAAATCAACATGGTCGCCAGTTGGACATTTTTTGTTTTAATGAAACCACAACCAAGTACATTTGAGATACGTTTCATGGTTGATATATTAACGTTCCAGTTTGGTCTAAATTAGAGAAAAACGTACCCTTTTCTTGGTTTCATATACATGTATTACGATGTTTTGTGTTACTGCCCTCTATGGCAAAATTAGCATGTAAAATGCTGGTACATGTATGTGATGATTTACCCCTAACAGATCATTTATATGTAAATTGAGTAAAAAATTGTTGATTCTATCTTCAGTCAGTTGGAAGAAATAAGAGAACCTTAAAAGATAACAGTCAACTTAGTACCATGGCATCATCCAAAGCTCCACTGCATTTCAGTTTTGGTCTGATCGCCGATATCCAGTATGCTGATCACGATGACCGAATGAATTACCAACAGACAAAATGGCGTTATTACCGTAACTCATTGAACCATCTTCAGGAAGCTGTGTATACATGGAACAGTGAAGAGAATCGCAACATTGAGTTTGTAATCCAACTGGGTGACCTTATAGATGGCCGGAATTTTGAGAAAGGGGGGACTAGCGAATCCAACCAGGCGCTACATGTTGTGTCTGATGCATACAAAAGTTTTGCTGGAAGGATTCACCATACGTGGGGTAACCATGAACTGTATAATTTCACTCGTGAACAACTCTTCAAAACCTCGCTCTATTCATCGCCCCACAGAGCAACAAGCGACAATAAGATTGCTTATTATAGTTTCACTCCCTTTGACGGATATCGTTTTGTTATTCTTGATACCTTTGAGATATCTTTGATTGGTAGTGAGCGAGGAAGTCCAGAATTTAATAAGGCTGTGAAGATATTGAAAAATAATAAAAATGAAGATAAAAACTCTTCTATTGGAATCAGTGGCATGGACAGGAGATTTATGGCATTTAATGGAGGCGTGTCTGAGAAGCAGTTACTCTGGTTGGATGGAGTGTTGGATGAAGCATCAAGGAATGGAGAAAGGATCATTATATCAGGTACTTTTTTGTTCACGCTTTTAACATACAACAACACAACAGTGACAATTAGGACACACTTCAGTTACACACTGAGAACCTGCATGGTGGTGATATGTTGTTCCAATGCCATATCATAGACATACCTGACATATCACCATTTATAGATCTGATACCTGAATGTCTGATGTGATGGCTGATTATCAGATCTGATGACTGAATGTCTGATGTGATGGCTGATTATCAGATCTGATGGCTGATTGTAAGATCTGATGGCTGAATGTCTGATCTGATTATCAGATCTGATACCTGAATGTGATGGCTGATTATTGGATCTGATGGCTGAATGTCTGATCTGATGACTGATTATCAGATATCAGATCTGATGGCTGATTATAAGATCTGATGGCTGAATGTCAGATCTGATGGCTGAATGTCAGATCTGAGGGCTGAATATCTGATGTGATGGCTGATTATCAGATCTGATAGCTGATTATCTGATCTGATGGCTGACTGTCAGATTTGATGGCTAATTTCTGATGCAAGATGCACGTTAAATCGAGAAATTATTCATGTTGCTCTAAAATGTGCCAAAACTAAGCATTTCCAGAACAAGTCTCAGCCATGAATGGATGGATGGATGGTTTGGCTTCAAACGTGGTACATAAATATATTCAATCAATTTAGTGAAAAGATCAACATATATTAATTTCCATAACGCATGTACAAACAGTGACAATTTCACAAGACCAAGAATGTGAATACAAATACAATGTATTTAATTTCAGTGTTAATATTTGCATACCATATTCTTTAACTATTTTAATTTTAGCGGGAGTCATATTTTTACAAGTCAGTGAAAATGATGAACAATCACGAATGTTCTAAAGACAGTGTCACATCAACTTTGAAATTTCGTACAAGTACAAATTAATCAAATCGCAATATTTCCAGCAGCGAACATCTATGTTGAAAATTGAATGCTTATTTCTGTTTCCCCAATTTTAAAGGTCACCTACCGATCTACGAACCTGCCACTGAGTCACTTTGCCTTCTCTGGAACTTTGACTCGATGCTGGACGTCATTCACAAATACAAATGCGTGATGGCGTACATCAGCGGCCATGACCACTTCGGTGGTTATGCAGTGGACGAGTATGGTGTGCATCATGTGACAATGGAAGGAGTCATAGAAATACCTCCTGGAAGTAACGCTTTTGCAACTGTGGACATGTATCAGGATAGGATGATGCTGCGGGGATACGGTGTAGTGGCTTCCAGAGAGATGATCTTCCCAAAATAACTATTAACTAGTCTTTTCCTTGCCATATACTTTGCTTTCATCAGAAATATCCTATAATCTATGTGGCATATGTTCCACTTTCTGTACAGCACTACAGTACAAATGCCGAGTTTTTGATAAGTTCTTGAGTAAAGGCAGCTAGACTTAGAAAGTAGGTGGCTGTCTCTCAACCAAACCCTTGAATGCCTAGCTACAATGCTAGTTATATCTCATTGCGTCCATTGATTTAAATGACAAATTTGAAGATTGCTAGTTTACGAGGTATCACAGCATGCAGCATCATATCTGGCCAATGAACATAGAGTAATTTATTTATGCTAATTATATCTTATGGAGTGTGTGACATTTGCATTAATCTGAATGATAATAAAAAATTACTACGATCATTATTGGAGTGGCATATTGCAAATGGAGTGTTGCAAAAATAAATCAAGAAATTGCGGGAAATTGAAGATGAAAACTCGCAGTTTGAGTGAAATACTTTAGTGTATGTTTAATGTTTTGTGCACAGTGAAATCCCGACAACTGCCACCGACAATATGTGATGCTATGCATTGTGAATCATCTTGGATTTTTTTTATGATTTTTTCCAAAATTTCGACCAAGATCTGTAGTCAATACGAAATTATGTTTGGCACAAAGAAAAATAATAAACAAAATCCACCCAAATTTTGACAGGAAAACAATGGTGCTCACAAACTGTTAAAGCGTGGTCGTCGTCGCACATGCGAGACATATGTGTTGATAAACATTGATTTTCCCACAATCCAATGTACTCTTCAAATGGAAATCACAAGTATGAGGTTTGACCTGGGCGTGACTTGCACTGATTACTGCTGGTGACTCCTTTGATACCTTCCAATCACCTAAAATTACCTAATTAAAGCTTGCAAACGTCTCAGTTTGTACTTGTTGATCTGCGCAACCGTCAAAGTCGCCATCTTTGTTTATATGAGACCCATATATCTCGTGCATGCGTGGCGGGACGACTACCGCACTATAAATATATAGGTTAATGCAGAGAATGAGATGGTGGTGGCAGCAGTAGACTGTAGCCCAACTTCTTTGTTACGTTGAAGAACTCATAGACTCATATTAACATAGTCATACCATAGTTTCTTGGTCTTCAACTACATAATTCAGATTATACTTTATAACAAACCCAATTATGTAAATATAGCAAGTATAAATATATTTGACCTTCAGGGTCAAAGTCATGATCAAGACTTACAAGTCATGATCAAAACATTTCAATTTAGTTTTATTGTATATTTTCACAAGGATTGCATTTTTGCAGTGTTAATTAATTAATTTTTTTATCAATATTTTTATCGGGATTAATATTAAGTTATAATTAAGTTGCCTGTCCATTGGACTGGTTGGGGAATAAAAATGCCTGTCCTAATTGATGATATACCTGTCCTTAGCAAAGATTTCACAAGTCTTAAAAACTCTGAAAGCATTATTCCGGACATTAGAAACTTGAGACTACCTTGTTCGGTCAGTTAATACAAATTTGACATCTTTATCAAGCTCTCCACAAAGACAGGAAATTTGTACATTTACCTGTTCCAGCTAAAATCTGGCTGTGTAGGAAAAATGGACAGGCCTTCATTTCAATCCCTGGTAATCAATCCCTCCAAATTTAGCCAGCGTGCCATTTAGAATTGATTGTAAAAATTTAGAAAAGTGGAAATAGTTTACTCAAGTTTGACTTGACGAAATTAGCTATTGTTTCTAAAACAAAATGCTAATTATTAGTCCCCATTTGGACGAAGTCCGAAAACGGGGACTTATAATTCAGTCCCTGTCAGTCCGGAATCATATTTCAGAATCTTTTGGACCAATTCCGTTCATTCTTTGCATGCGTTTAGTACTTTATGTGGGACATGTGCAGTGGTTTAGCAATTCGATTTAAAATGGCCGACTTGCAGCCATCTTGGACTGTGTCATTTTCAATGACTTGTTATTTTGGTCCCTGAACAAAGGATAATCGGCAAAAATATTGCTGAAAGGGTGGTCACACAAGACAGGTAGTCTTAATACACAGATTATGTTATGCCTTGGGACTGCCTAAAAAGTAGTGACAGGCAGTCTTTATATAAACGTAGTCACTAACACAGGTTTGACTGTATATTCAGAATATTATGTACATATTATAATGCTCATTATGTTTATCATACTGGAAAAATCAAATCTTTTTTTAATAGTCCTAAATATTTTTTTTTATAAATTATTCTATTGATGATATTTTGACATCAAAATGTGCCTCAGATTTGACTGAATGCTGATGTTAAGAGGTCTTTGTCATGGCAACATTTACAGAGAAATGGAGCAGGTGAATCAGATTATCTAAGATTTAGTTTTTCGATGTCACTGTACCTATTTATTTTTCTAATTTATTGTCACTGTAATATGTTGTGGTTTTGACAAATAAATACTATATTGGAGGAAATGCTTTTTAGACTATGTATTTGTTTTTAAAGCAGTCGTCACCTGCGGGAATTGAGTCCCCATCGACGATGCCCAACGCTAAAAATGCAAAGGCTCATGGGTATATACGCTTGTTTGTAAACAATGACATGCTATGGCCACCTGCACAGGTGATGACTTCCCTGCTTTAAGTGAACCAGCAGTTTATAAATTGATAAATTGATAGGATTCAAAATCTGTACACGACACTAATGTTATTCACTCTAGCATATGAATTCCCATTGCTCGAGGCGACTTTGCATTGAACAACATCAATCTCCTTGACGGACAGATTTCTTTTCTGTCACCTCAACAATCCAGTTATGAGATTAAAAGCAGCTGTAATTACTTGTTACACCCTGAGAACTTTGGTTTATTTATAAATGAAACAAACAAATTTTATTATCCAAAAATACATGGTATATTAGTCATCTGGCATATTGGAAAAGATAATAACACTATACAGATCTTTTTATAGGTATCAAATGCAGTAAGACTGAGGTATCTATTTAGAGCTCAATATTGATACAGTGCCAGTCAGAAATGTGCAAATGTCATTTTGTAATTTCTACAAGACTGCTGTTAAATTTTTAATTATATCTTTTCAAAAGAAACAGGAATATTTTAACAGTTTTGTTGTATTGACTATGGACGAAAAATTAAATGTGATGCAAACTGTAAGGTAGGTAGAAATAACTTGTTTATTTTATGAAAATTAATTAATTGATCTCAATTTATTATTCTGCAGTGCTGCTTTACGCATACTGTTATACAAGTGTATTTTCCAATCTTGTGTGTACAGGTTGACATTTGGGTTCAAGAAAAGAACAATTTCAAGTAGAGCTGGAAGGTGTACCTACATGTGCCCAATATCTAGGCAAGGTTCTTTTTGTTATTTAAAATAAATATGAATCAAAATTATCATAAAGCACAAGAGAAAAGTATGAACATTTGACAGGAAAACCAAATTGGCTGTCAATAAATAGAAAAAAAAATTGCATTTAGTAATCAAGTGCAAAAATCGAAAACTGGATAACTGAGATTGCCATGGAAACAGATTTCCTTTTAAAGCATATCAAACTTGATTGGGTGGCCATTTTAGATTCATAAAATACCAAAATCATAAAAATATTATTAGGAACACAATATTTCCTCAGTCATGAAAAATACAATTTTTAAATAATTTCTGTGTGAATCATATTAAAGCATTCATCTTTGAAGACATATATATTTGCTGTCATCTTTTTGTATTCAGCTGTCATCATTATCGTTATCGGCATCATCAAACTGTCCAAACATGGGCTGTTCTGGGTAATAATAATCAGGAATGCACGGGGTATGCTCTGCAGACGGGATAAACGTGAAGTCGACTGGGCTCTTCCCTCTTGACTGTTTCACTACGGGATGTCTGAATACATTTCCTGCAGTGTTGTACGCTGAAATGCAAATACACACTTTGTTTATGATATCGAACTCCAGTATGAATAAATGATATTATTAACAGCGCCTTCAGTAGGGGAGATAAATACACTCACCATATGGATCAATGAGATCCAGTTCTTCTTCCCAGTTTTCTTCACAAACAATGTTATCATCAACACATTTATCACTTTCAGGAGAGGCAGTCGTCTGTGGTCCATCAAATGGAAGATTCTCCAATAAGCCAGAATCTGAAATATTATTGATAGTACCGTAAAATCTGTATTAGTAGTCGCATCCTTAATAGAAGTTGCACCAATTCTTTTTAAACATTTGAGAACCAAAAATTCATCGTTACTCGTATGTGAAGGCTCTCTAATAGAAGCCGCATCACATCTGTTGCATTGTACCATTTTAATAGAAGCACGGCTTCTAATACAGATTTTGCAGTAGTGACTATAAAATTTGGAAAATTTGTTCACTCTTAAAATGTCTTGATTTTGTTAGTTATTTGGAGATCATAAAATTGTGTTGAGAGATCTAGGGAAACATTTAGAAGCAAGTTTGAAAACAGACAGCAATATATATTTAGTATTTCATTTTATAACTCTCCTGTTCTGGTGGTATGTGTATATAGACGAATCCAAGAAGCAGATGAATTACCCCTTCGCCGTAGGCAGCGCGCTCACGGCCGCCATTACCGGGGGGCAGCGTGAATCGATAATCAAGTGGAAATTTTTCATCAGTGTAATGTTGTTTTGATCAAAATTTTATACCATAATTTTAACTAGTGTTATAGTTTCAATGTTTTTATGATCATGGGAGGGTCAGAAAAAAACTGCAAGTTTCTAGGATGCACGAACAGCGATAAAAAACTTTAAAAAGTGGAAACAAACTACGTGCCAAATTCATTCACCAAAGACACATGTTGAGTGCGAATGCAGGCAACCCCCAGGAGGGGGGTACTTGCAAAAATACTGACAGAGGTGTGTAGCTGGTTGTTTGAAACACCTACCCCTTATCAGAAAGAAATAAACTCAAATTGCCTACCCCTTTGCAGACAAACTGTGGATATTTGACATCCCTTTCCAGACAGTACGCATAAATGGTAAATAGCGAATCAGAGGATCTATATCCGTTTCAGGTTTATTTATTCCAGGAAATGGGGGTGGGTGGTCAGCTATTTTTATTTACCTAGATGGACTCCCGGGGATATAAAAAAAAGTTGACGACCGAAATGAAGTTACAGAAAGAAAAAATCAGCTTAATTTTCCTGATTTTTGGATCACTCAAGCTCTAGAGACAGTCTTTGGAAAATATGGTCCTTTTTTCAGACAGAAATAATGACAAAAAGATACAGACAGGGTAAAATAACATACCCCTTTTCAGACAGAAGTGGTAAATTTGGGACCCCTTTTGGCGGCACATATACATATAGCACTTTAATGTGAGTAACCCCCCTCCCCGGGAGGCAACCTTACCAAATGCACCGGTCTCCAAACGAAAAAAAAACAGAGTCTGCCATACTTCTGATGAAATGGAAGCAGATTATACAAAAGAAAGAACGATTTATAGCAGTAAAACGAATGTTTAGTAATGGAAACTTCGTCGCATCTAGTGATACAAATGAAAAGCTCCCGTTTCACAAAAAATGTAAACAAAGCCAATTCACATCGTTTGTGTTGTACTCGTAATAGCAGTATGAGTATTGAAGCATAATGCAACACAGGGAATATCTTACGTAAGTATGTGGAGGCAGCTTCTTGTTATTCTCGTTTGTTTGTAAACAAACTTGTTAATGTAAATGTGATTCGTGATGTTGCATTCAATGTGATTACGACTGAAAGATTTGAAGTAACACTGTGTTGGACCCTTCATGTTCAAGAAGAAATTGATTTCAATATGAAGAATGGAAAAAGGGAAAAATAAATTTGTAATTTTCCACGTTTTGAATTTATTTCAATAGTTCCCCAAAAGTGGATCACTTGCAATAATGCAACATTTAGATTTGATTTCTCATTGTAATTTTGCAAGTCAACTGTTTGATGAAATGCACAGGCTCCTTTGTTTACATTCATATCAAAGCTTGATATAAATAATATGAATGTGAACAACTGAGTCTGTGCATTTTCACAAACTGCTAGTTTACTTTGTACATGAAATCGGTAGACAGTATTAACCCTCTTCTTACCGACGCCATAAAATACCATGTGAAAAATGGACACCTATTTTCCCAGCATACATTTCACACTAACTAGCCAAGACTTTTTGTGTAATTTCAACCAATTTCAATTGTCAAGTACTGCCTTTTAAGTAATCAAATTGACATTAAACTTGGTTTTCCATTTAGAATAGAATATTGTCTTCTCATTTCATAAAATTCAGACACATAAATTAAATTGTACGATTAGAGGAGGGTTACAAAAATATGCTAATTAAGATAAACATGACAGCTGTGAATTTTGTTAATAAATCATGAAACCAGAGATAAAAGTGAACTTACCTAAAAGAATAAGTCATGGTTTATCAAGTAACTATGCTACTTGAGAATTTGAATTTGGGGGGTCAAAAAAAATGTTACCCCCCAAAATATGGTTTTATATGGCTTGGGGTGTTTCCAGTCTAAAATCAATTATATGGTATTTTATGCGTTCAGATTGTGCAGAACGTAGGGCATTTATCTTATGGCATTATATGGCTACAGTAATAATTAAAGATATGGTACTTTATGGTTTCAGAAGGAATAAGTACTCAGCCAGATAATATGGGTTTTTATGGATTGGGAAAGGAAATCGTTGGTCCATAAAATACCATGTTATGGTAAAATATGGTTTGGGAATACACGTTTATTTTATCATAACCTCAGGACCACAAAATATGGTACTTTATGGTTTCAGAAGGAATAAGTATTCTGCCAGACAATATGGGTTTTTATGGCTTGGGAAAAGAAATCATTGGACCATAAAATACCATGTTATGGTAAAATATGGCTTCAGGTTTTTATTTGAGAAAATATAATTACCTAAATGCGACGATCAAATTCTGTTAAACTCTGAATAATTTTGCAACACAAAATGATGTCAACAGATTTAGCATTTACATGTACTGCCCGTGTAGTAACCTTTTTATGGGCTAAAACAGCTGTCATTTTGAAAATGTTAATGATCTTCATTTGTTTATAGACTAGTGGCACTAGAAGAATTTGTTTATCAAAAGAAATGAACATTTCTACAGTTTGACCACTGATATATTTTGGCTAAAGAAAAACTAAGTATAAATATGATAAACAAAAACGTCTGGACAGATAGAAGCAAAAATATGTCATTAGTCCAAACAGATTTGCACCTGTGTATCAAATTTTAATGAAATCTTGATGGTATAGTAACACATGGTTTAGTGAAGTCTGACACCATATATTACCATAAAATTTTTCATCTGAAGCCATAATATACCATTTCACAATCAAGTATCATATAAAATGCCATAAATTACCATATTCAATCCAAGTGTAACAAATTTTACCATAAAAAACCATAATGTCCATAATAGCTGATACCATAATAAACCATAAATCCATACCAACAGCAATATGGCCCAATCCATAAAAAGCCATGTGTGATTTTTTAGTGATGACTAGAAAAATACCTTTCGTGTATTTCATAAAAGTAGTATAATACATAAAGGACATCATAATAGATATAATGCATACAAGAAGTTGTAAGAATATTCCATAATCTAAAGTTCTGGAGATGTAAAACCAAAAGAGACAATGTGCAAAAATGGCTATGGTATTTTAAGGTATCAGGCAAAAATGTTTTTTTATGGTGTCGGTAGGATAACACAAAATATATATTGGCTAAAAGAGGGTTAAATACACCAGTAAAATACATGTACAATGTAAAGCACCATGTTGAGTTCTCATGCTTTCACCGCGTTAAGATCATAAGTTAAGATCATAAATGTATTATTGTAAAGTTGAGTCTATAATTGTGAAATTGGACAAAATCAATGCATTGAAGTTTGTGCTAAATGTTCACTAGAGCAGTCGTACTGGTACATTCAGGGCTTGTTAACGAGATGCACAACAGCATCTCAGCGCACGTGCATTGATGTTGCCAAATTTTACCCTTCAATTTAAGTGACAGTGCTTTAACATGCCTTTCTTGATCAAAGAAATTAATGATTAATGGAAATAATAACATGTTGAGTTGCATGCTGAGTCAGTGTTTATAATGATGTCAAGACCTTGCCCCTTAATGTATTTTTCAGGGCTCAGATTGAAACTTTTGTATAGCGGTTTTTAGCTAATTTATCACAAGTTATCAACATGGTGTGCTTTTATATTTCAGCGCATGGTAAATCTAGTGAAACATCAGCAATCGCATAGTCATTAGGACCCCAAACAAGAAACTTGCACCTTGTTCTTCCTGAGTAAAACATTGCAATTTCCACCTGGGTATAGTAAATACTGGCTGCGGTTGTTGCTGCATTACCTGTGAAGCGTGGGTGAACATGGTTGCGAATCCATTTTGCGGGATCGGTGTTCAGTTTCTTTAGGATGCTTGCAGCTGCACTACTTGTGATGCGTAGCTTTCTCTGAGATGTCCAAAGGGCAGAGTTTCAGTGTTTATTTATTTTTTCTACATGAGCATTTATTATTAACATTCAAATGCCTACATATTTTGAATAGTTATGAAATTGCTTGTGCTGCCATGTTATTTTACGAGTGTTCATCAGTGTAGTTACAATGATCTTCTTGGCGATCAATGCCCATCATTTTCTACAAAGAATGACTATCCACTAACCCTAGTAGTAAGTCTCTACAACAAAAATTAAATAGTACCATATGAACAACTTACGATTCTGTACACCGACCGTGTTGGTAGGGGACTGCCCAGTTACTAACGAGAATAATTCTCCTACGTCTGTTCTCCATTGATCGTTTTGGAAAACAGCTTAACTCTGTACGTGCAAGTAGCGATTTGAACACACACAAACGAAACAAAATCATGTTTTACAACAATTTCTACACAAAGTCTGAATTTCCAGCTTTGGCCAGTCTCTAGCCCTGAGTACAGTCCTATAGGTTGGCCTCCTTCCGTTGCTCATTCGGCCCCACATGTTAGCCAGTCACTAACATCGTCTTTCCAAATATCCAATAAAATAATCTTTGGAAATACGTATTAAATATTTGTAGGTGAGTTTGTAGTGGTGGCAATAGTACAAGTTCGCATGTTATTAATAAATATTATTATTATTTTTACGTAATTTGTTATGGGACGCCATAACTGAGTGGTATATGCCCCCCAGTAATGGCGATGGCGTATGAGGGCGCACTTTCGAGAAGCGCTCGTCGGATTACTCTATAGTGTCCTTAAATGAACCTGTATAATTTTACTAGAACACAAATTCACTATGTGTTGTTATACTGCTTGCTTTTAGCTGATAAAAGTCACGTTCAGGAAAGATTGCGTGGGGATTTGTGTTCATGGCATCCACGAGTGCAGCACAGAGAAAATAACTTGCCAATGAGTGGAATTTTCAAAAAAAATATACATTTCTGTGGCATTATTCAATCTTTCAAATACGCTACATTTTTCATAATTCAGTGTTTTATACATTTTATATGAAAACATAATTTGAATTAAAATTTTTAAATAGCCATGCAAATGTTGCAGAACTTGAAAAATAAGGTTTGCTATTGAGTATAATGGCATGAAAGGTGCAGGCAGTGCCGTACTTCAGTGTGAAATGCAGAATAAATGTTTTCTGATTAATTAAGGTCATAATCATCTGTTTATTTTAGAAGGTTTAGAGTAGAGTTTACCATACTTGCTTACAAGAATATTCAAATAGTGAAATTCATGTGTGGCAGAGACTGATTAGGTCCACTCAGTCAAGCCTCATTAGAGAAATCGCTTAATTAGAGACAAACTTTGCCATGGTTTTGAATAGAGAACTAAAATTAAATGTATTTTGAACAATTTTCAATTTAAAATGGCCGTCTAAAGTTTGATTAATGCTATAGAGAAATATTACAAGAAATTAGAAACAACTTATCTTACCTTGTTTTTGCTCATTCCCATCATTCTCATCTTCGTCCCCATCAGAAAACACCGAAGTATCAATGACATGATCGGCAATTACATTCTCTTGTCTGACATACTTTTGCCGTTCATATGCTTCGCTCGTATGTGATTTCCATAGCGACATGTTCCTCCTCATGGCCATTTTCAGTGCACTATGATTCCACTGTGCTTCTTTTCTATTTTTGCTCACATCATCTTCTTCAACAGAACTCTGTTCATCACCGTAAACCTGAATTCAAAACAATCAGAAGCTACTTAATATACTGTAAAATACTTAATTTTCGCTGAAGTAATAATTCAGTGAAAATAAAATCCAGCGAATATACCTTTTTTTCCCTATGTTTTACATTCAACTCGCTAAAAATCAGAGAACATAAAATCCGTACAAAAATAACAAAAAAAAGTTTTTCCAGCGAAAATTACTTCCAGATAAAATAAAGCATTTCACAGTAACTGAATAGACTATAAAGATAATTTTAAAGACACCAGCTGCTAACCACATAATCCCAACTATCCATTACATTTGATAATCGTCTTTCAACATAGAACTCCAAATGGTCAGTTAAAACCAAATGTACGTACGCCCTGAAGTTCTGGCAATAACAAAGAAATAAATAATGGAAAACCTGTATGAAGGTTTGATATGATTGGTGCAGGAAAAGCATTCATCAAAACAAAATGGCTGCTAGTTGGTCATTTGAATCTGATCTGCAACACAAAGTGATATCCCATAATGTCCAATGCATATACATAATGTCCAATGCATAAGCTGATACATGTCAAGGACAGGTTCTGGAATAGCAGAAATGCTTGATTTTGATTTTTGATTGATTTTGACTTTGAAAAACAGGCCTTACGTGGAGAAAGCCAATCAATGACAGAATTCTGTGCCATTCATGCATTTACGTAGCGATTCACCAGGCCATTTTTTGAATGGCTGGACTCCAGGCTATATTGGATGAACACATCAGATGACTCTATAACACAGAAAGTTCACAATCAAATAATTAAACCACAATCTGGCTTACTTTGATAATGTTAGTTTTCACCAAGTCCTGTCTGCCTTTTCCTCGCCAGTTGTTCTTCAGAGCTGGGTCACGTTCTGGATATTCTGGTACATGGACAATCTGTGGAATGTCTGCCTCGCAGTTAATATTGAAATCATTCTATATTATAAATAAAACAAAAGTGAAACATCATACATGCATGTCACACAGCAATAACACATACAAGTAGCATTTCTATGTATGTTTCGTGAATCTAATGGCAAAAACCCATTAAGGGATTGTTCTTATTTAACTTATAATACATACACATACCATGTCAATATCCAACCTGGTGAGCTTGGTGAAATACTCTAGAACTCTTGGTATCTCTTTCAGCTTATTATTGAATAAATCAAATGTCTTTAAGTTGACTAGCTGGCAGAATGATTTTGGTAGTTCCTTAATCAAATTATTGTCTGCACGGAAATCTTCCAATTGAGTTAGCTTACCAAAATCTTCCGGGAGCTGCTCCAGATGATTTTTTGAGAGAAGACAAACCTTCAATGCAACTAACTGACAGAAAGATTCGGGTAACACCTGTAGTAGGTTTTGTCCTAAATCAATGTATTCTAAGCTAACCAGCCCGCCAATATTCTCAGGCAAAAACCTCAGCTGATTCTCATTGGCGATAAGTTTACGCAGTCGTGTCAGCATTCCCAAACTGCTGGGCAGCTGGGAAAGCCAGTTACCATTTTGAAAATTCCGACGTTCAAGCTCGCAAATTGGACTGCCGAGATCAAGCTTCTCCAAGTGAGCAAGCTCGCCAAAGTTTGAGGGCAGCGCCTGGATGGAATTTCCGGCAACATCAAAGAATGTTAAAGTATCAGCACTTGATGCAGGAAAGCATTCAGTCAAAGGGGTTCCCAGTAGTTTGTTGTCACGGAAACTAAACTCAACGATCTTTGTTAGATTTCCAACCCACAATGGCAATTCTAGTATAACGTTTCTTTCACAATACAATTTTTCCAAACTGGACGCAGATTCCAAATAACTTGGCAGCACCGACAGTAAATTACTTGAAATGTCCAGTCTTTTTAGATTCTGTAATTTACCGAAAGAATCCGGCAACATTTTAAGTTTATTATGAGAAAGATTCAAAACTTCTAGATTAGCCAGCTTTCCAAAGTCTTCTGGTAGAGCATTTAATTTATTGTGTTCAAGTTCTAAAACTTTCAAGTTTCCAAGGCAACCAAAGCTTGGCGAGAGTCGCTGGAGTTTATTCTCATCCAAAACTAATTCCTCTAAATTGGACAGATTTCCAAACTTGTCTGGAAGATCTTTTAGGTTGTTTCCCATGAGGTGAAGTTTTCTCAATTTCCCAAGATTACAAAAAGAATCCGAAAGCTTCTGGATCAAATTCTCGTCGGCTTGTAGCTTCTCAAGTTGACTCAGCTCACAAAATGACTCTGGAAATTGTTCCAGCTGGTTTCCAGTCAGCAGTAAAATCTTCAGACTTTGTAGCGAAGATCCAAACTGTTCAGGTAAACTAACGATCTCATTATACTCCAAGTGAAGGCAGGACACTGCCGTGAAACGCACAACACTCTCCGGCACTTCTACAAGATCTAAAGATGCTAAATTCAGCTCATGTTGGTCAAGTCTACCGTTATCTGGGACTTTATATTCCAATTTCTCCATAACGCCATTTACTTCCACTAGTTCCATGACTATGTGTTATAACTGGTGATTATTACACAATACGCATATTGTCAAGACCATCTAGAAAAAATATATAAAAAGTGATAATGTACTAATGAAGAATGTTTAAGTACCAACAATGAAACTTTAATAATACTATATAATAGTTACAAATTTTAGTAACCAATATCAAAACATGCTTGCAATATTTTTTTCCTGTGCTACGTGAATGAACTCCCAAGCATAAATCTGCAACTGCATCAGCAAAAAAACACATACAACTGATGATGATCAATTCGAAAAGTGTGATATTTTAGAAGAAGAAAAAGGAGCAAGACCACACTGGCAAAGTTGCAAGAAAAAGAGCATTGACAGTCTTTGACCCCAGGTTAAGTTGCCACTAGTGGTAGCAGACGAAACAAATACATAACTCTCTGTAAATACTGATCTCAGTTCGTGTCTCATTTCACTAAATAAAGACACCACTAATTTAGCAGATAACACTGTAATAATATTAAAAACTTTGAAATCATTTTTCGATTAGTTTTGTTTTAAGTGGTGATAAGCCAGGGAGATGAATAAATATACGTTAAATTTCCCATATTGTAACGTCCACATACCACACTGCAGAACAGACTTCATTTCTTTAATACATAGTTACATATTTAAATGTACCAACGATAGAGGATTGCCTTAAAACCAGCCACTGTGAGTGCCTTTCTATGTCATAACGAAATGATTTCAAAAACCCTGGAATAGTATATAGGGCTAAAAAAAAGTGGAAGGGGATAATTTCCCTGTACCCAAGCCGCCTATTTCACACCCCCGTAAGTTCTCTAGCAGGTCACGGCGTGGCGTGATCTTGAATACAGCGCCCCGAAACTAAGTTTCCTAAATTTCCACTCACCTAAGAACTCTTGAACGCCGGTTAAAAGAAAGGTTTCACTCGATACTGATTACCCCTGGAATGCATCACATAATTCCACAACGCCAGCAGGTTCCACTCCAACTATACAATTTGCCCGACCTTCCGTCCAGCAATTCCACAAGGTCAATGGGATAGACCGGATGTGATTTATTTTACACCGCGTGTCGGCGCCCACGAAACTTTGGGCAATAGAGCGCCACCTGCGGTATACGACATCGTTGGTAGCATATTGATTGTACCATAGAAACTCTATGATTTTACCATAAACCAATTATAGAATTGTACATTTTGCAGAATAATATCAATTTTCACGACTGCGTAATGCACACGAATTGTTGAGGAAAAAGTCCAACAAAACGAATTTCTTCACCCACCTCGATCCCCCACCCACCCATGTTGGTTCTGTAGAACATTTTCCCGGAAGTAGCGAGATTTGGGTGCAAAAATACTCCTGCTTTGTCATGGCGGAAAATACCAACATGTCAGTTTGTTGATAGCCGATAGAAGGGAATTTTATTTTTCACGCGTGTAAGTTTACGTTGCACCTCAAAAAGGCTTGCACGTGCATGCGAAACGTCGTATCTTCTACTTCAGGGAAAGTCGTCTATGATGGGACTAACTTGGTGTGTCAATGTACCAACGTTTACATCCGGGTGTATATGTATACTAGTAGTCTATTCTGAATGGGTGGCATTAGGCAGAACGTCTTGACGTTGAACTACAAAAACTGATACATTTACTACAAGGATAAAAAAAAGACACAACAATCAATATTTAGGTTGGTATCAAAGACACGGTATCGTGTTTGATATTTTTTTTAATCTTTACTGAAAACAAGTTTTTAAATTTTCGACATTGTTTTTTCAAATGACTTTTCAAACTTTTGGAGGGTTTATGTGTCTCCCATTGTTTTGGGGTCTCTTCAGGCGGGGTCTCATCCATTTTCTCAACCACGGATTCCAAATTGGAGGCCATGTTTTCGAAAAAAGTCATGCCTTCATTAACAACTTTTTTCAATTCTTGAGTAGTTCTGTGGCCGTGCGTGATCTCATGGTCGTCACAGCGTGGCAGTGGGGTTAAACTTGCTCTGATGAGCAAAAGTTCTTGTTGGAACTTTTCTTCCTTGGTTAAAATCACGCCCGGCTGTTTAAGCTCTTCCTGTCTTTTCAATTTTCTTATTTCCTCCTCTGTGGGCTCATATAAGTCATCGTCGCTGGTGGCTGGCAGTGGGAGATATCTTGCTTGCAGCAGCACGTAGTATCTCTCAAAGCGTTGCCATTCAGCTTCTTTCTGTTTCTCTCTATTGTATTTTTCTACCTGTGCAGACACACTGGCACTCGGTGCTGACACATGCTGTCGATCGCCGCCTCCATCCTCCACTTCCGGAATGGTTTCGCACCCTTTTCTTTGAGCTGAGTATTCAATTTTTTTATTGAAAATTTGTCTGTTAAGAGGAAAAACAAACAAACATAAGTACAAATGTAATTGTATTCGCTAGTATATAAACAACCATACAGAGAAACGGGTCATAGAATCTAGAATAGTAAGAATCCTGCCTTGCAATTAACAGAATGCACATTCTAATCATGTGAGGAACAAGGTTTATGTTTTATTATCTAAGAATAGACTGGATTTATAAAACATTGACCAGTTTATTTACTTTTCAAAAGTTGCAATGAAACTGTATTGTTATTTGTACCATAATTTACGGTACCAAACCCATTTTGTACTTCAAAATATTTAACTTTTTAACGATGAATTTTATATTAGCATTTAATCACTTTCTATGTGGTGAAAATATTGGCGTCGTGTAGAATGAACACGCACCGAGCGATGCGTGCTATTTGTCAATGACCGCATGAAGTAAATGACAAAAATGTAAAGCAGAGTAAAAAAAAAACATTCTACTTACCCTTCCATGTGCTTGTGTATGGTCAGTTCAATCCGCTCCCGTGCCCGCTGTACGTGGTACAGCAAAACCACCAAATAAATTCCGAATATTATCAACATTTTGTATAAATAAACTTAAAGTGAAGATAACGAATAGATGCTGTCCTCTCTCTGCGAAGGCTAGAGTGTTTATGATCGTTGTCATGTAATCGCAGCCAATAAGAAGATTAGTTAAGACAATGGAGATTCCAATTATTATGACGTCACTTTAATATAATGATCGTGAATGCACAAGCCATAATCAGTGAGGCGACGTCATAATCTACAGTGTTCTTTTTTTCGAAATTTGCAGTGCGTTCGAAGACGCGCGACTGGATTGGAGCGCGAATGGTTAAGAGGAAAGAAATACCGGACAATGTAGAACATGTACACTCGACCTCAGTCACATAGGAGATATTTAACCAAGTGATCAAAACGTAATAAAAAAGGGAGGGTAAGTGAATGGTGATTTTGGTTTATGGCGACCATTCTATTTACACATAACGTTTTACGCTGAACATTAACAGAATATTTAGCTATTGTTTAAACTGTCCTTTTGAACGATTAAAGCCATTGATGTTGAGCGAAAATAAGCCCTCCAAACATGTGGGATCTCATCTGTTTTTAAAGATCATAGTCCATTTAGAAATGTATACCTTACTGATTACAACGTAAATCAATACAGTTCTACAAATGGATGATAAAGTTTGTATTTTAACTTAATGAGCAAACAAACATCTAGATATAACACGTACGAGATGCTGAATTATCTGAGTTACGGGCATCGAGTCACGAACATCGAGTTACGAAAACATCATCGAGTTACAAAAAATGACCACGCCCACTTTTGCAAAACCGCGCCCACTTTTGCAAAACCACGCCCAAATTGTAACTCGATGTTCAATTTTGAATTCTCAACAGAACTTCGAATTACGGACAACATGTATTTTTATTTTTGTTAAACGTCCACATTTAGTAACTCCAACTTTAATTAACAAACTTCGAGTTACGGGTAACATAGATTTCTGTGTTTTGTTTAACGTTTAAAATTTAGTAAATCGAATTTTCGTTATCTGTTAATAACCGAACTTCGAATAACGGGAAATATACAAAGTTAAGCGAAACAAAAAATATATGTTTCCCGTAACTCGAAGTTCGGTTAACTATTATAATTAAGAGGAAAGAAATACCAGGCAATGTTCGAGTTACTGAATTTGGACGTTCAACAAAAATAGGTTGCTTATGTTGAGCTGTCGAGTTGAATCTATATTCGCTGTAAAAAAATAAATTCACCGAGTCGTGTTGTATTTTATATGTCTTAGTTTTATTCTTTTTAAACACCATATTGCTGTACCTTTCTGTGTCAGTGTCGGGTCTATAAAAATATATCAGTAAAAATATGGTGATGTTTTATAGTGCACGGGAGATGTTGTCAGATTATGTGGTAATCAGCCGTGGAGCTGGCTGGTCCACTGTGTCCTTCATTGGTCTCAGTTCCAATGTGTCTACAGTCATGTTCCGCAATGCCTCGTTCTGCGCTGTCGTACGCCATCTCATCGTCGCCATGGCCTAATAGAGTCGCAGAGGGCGTACCAGTTGGCTCGTTCTTCGCATCGGTTTGAGTAGCAGGTGCAGTCAACGAAGCTGTTCGTGCAAAAAGGTGTTCGCGAACGTTTTTCTGTGGGCAGGCAAAATTTAATTTAATCAGTGGGAGGGAGAAAAATTTGACTTAATATTGTGGGGAGTGGGTGTGGGTAATGCATTTTTGGAAGTGGGCAGGCAGAATTGTTAACATATGGTGGGCAGACAATTATAACTATCAGTGGGTAAAGGGGAACTTGTGGTTACAATATCGGGAGGGAGAATATAGAGATAATACCCGTAGAATACAGATGAATCGTCAGGTTGCCAGATTGGGTCAAGCGAGGTCAGTTGTGTCTTTGATATGATGAACGCCACCAAACAGCGAAGAGTTCAGTGCGACGAAGAAGCCGACAGGATAACATTCGTCCATCAGTGATCAATCGAGTTTTATATTTGTTGATATTAGTTTCTTTTGTTGATAAATCAACGTCTGCCCTTATATGGGAAACATGTGGGTGTGGGCACGCCAATTTGACAACATTATGATTAGATGTTGACAAAAAGTAATTAAATTCAAAATAATAATTAGCAAAAACAAAACAAATCCCGTACACTACTTGAGGTTTAATGAAATATGCTGAGTCATGGCTGAGGTATGCTTGAGTATGGTTTGAATCTACACATAAAACATCAAGTTGAAGAATTAACTGCATGTAGTATTGAAGTAGGTTGAGCTCTTGTACAATGAATTTCGAAGATGTGTAAGAACAGGTGGAGAGAGGGCTCTAAAGACCACTACCCAGTGGGAGGGCATTTTTTTGCAGGCACTAGTGGGAGGGGAGATAGCGAGAGGGGTGATGGGTGGGGAGAGGGCAGCGGGAACCAAGATGCAGTGGGAGGGCATTTTTTTGACCTTAGTGGGAGGGGAATTACGAACAGCTTAACTCCTCCCCACCAAATTTAAAAACGTGTCAAATATCGATAAAAAGTATGTACATGATGGACAATTATTAATAATGACGGTTTTGGAAAATTTTGCCGCCGGCTGCACCTGTGAGTAGGTCGATCTGTAAATGGTAAAATCGATTTGTAATTCGGAAGATTGTTTCCAATTGGATAAAATGCAGATGTGCCTAGCCAATCACGGTTATGTTATGTTCAATCCCGAGAAATGTTGATGGTAAGATATATGTCAATTGTACATCAGGGGGGTACATGGTAAATACAGTCAAGCATTCATCCATTCCACGTCATCTGTCAGCGGAACTCCCCCATGACGTAAATAGGTGTAAGGGGGTCAGTGTCCCGGACCAGTGTATTTATTTTTTGCAGTGTATTATCTGTACATTTTTCTCTTTTCTTTTCCATCCACCCACAAAATGATTTCAGCTGGTCAACGCGCTAATCACAATTCCTGGTAAGGCCGCAGACTTTTTTTATTCCTTGTTTCTCGAGTTTTTATAAGGCAAATTTTGCGGAGGACGGAAAAAATAAAATTAATTCTTTTTTCCCATTAGATTTGTGTGATTATCAAAGAATTGTAAGTGAGATCATTGATTGGAGAGAAGAAATTAAATATGTTATTCCATGTATGATCTTGTTTCTCATCTGCGCGAGACTTCGGTACTTTGATCATGATACTCTCACGAACTTGGATTTGTTATGCGGCGGGCGGAAAAAAAATGAAGTTAAAAATATTTATTTTAGTAATTTTTTGCATTTACAATTCGGCGGGCGCGAAAAATTACGCTGAAATAAAATTTTATTTTTATTTTGATTCGGCGGGATAATAAAGGATAATAAAAGTCTGGTCTCATAGACGAAGTTCAGTGTCGATATGATCCGTCATTAATAAGTACGATTTTAGTTGCGAGCTTTGCTATATTTTAAATGACGAATGACTACACAACTAAACAGACTGCAGTAATTCAAGACATCGGCAGCCAGCGTGACCCCAAAGAAGCGTCTCTAGCGGGAGAAACTTTATCTAAGCCGTGAACCACGTCACGTTAATTCACGTACCTTTTCTCTCTATATCTGTTACAGTCGGTTTCGACCGATGACGTCGCCACAATATTATAACTAGTACAGCACTAAGAGCGAACAATGCCACTACACCAATTGTGACGCCGACAACAACCGAGACGTAATTGTACCTTTCATGTGGTTCCATTTCTTAAATGAAAAAAAGAACACACTAAGTTAATGGTGTTGCATTTATGAGTATTGTTTTTTGGACCCAATTCTCCGTGAAGTTTATGAAAGCATTTGGTTCAAATAGTATGAAATAAGACACCGATCTACATTAAATTATGCGCAAAGGTATTCACGTAGTTAGCGTATTTAAACAAAGATTGAAATCGACCTCTTAGACGGAAAATTGGTTTATTAAATTTGAACCGTCATGCAACTCATTCACATCAAGTTGGATTAATAATTCGTAATAAGACCACATTATTTGAGGTATATATGGGTTTATGTGAATTTACAAAATATTTACCCTGAAAAACTTTTGCGCTATATTCAAATCCAAAGAAGATTCTTTCATAATTGTTTATGAGGGCAATTTGGTATACCATTGGCTGATTGATTGCCGTGTTGTGATTTGTCAAGTCGTTTTCAATCGTCATTGTCTACTTTGATCGCAAAAAGGGCATTCGGGTGTAATACTTAAGTCACGTGATTATAAAGCCAGCAATTGTAAAACAAATTTTCGTCAGTGTCTACTGAATAATTTGAAATAATTTACGTCACGTGATAATAGAAACAATCACGGACGAAGGCAGCAGAACGCACAAGTATATAGGTGTAATAAAACAGGAAGTAGCTTCCTGACACGACATGCATAGGTTTGCGTGTTAGGCATTGATTGAGTGTGGCTGATTTAATATTCACAACATGTCAACTAAAGCATGACGTTATTTTGAACTGCAAATCTGTTATGCACTGGACTATGCCCCATATAACTGGTAATGTGACTCGGCAAAGTTACTAAATTTGATTCGTTTTTTGAACCACACTCATGAAAATGACCCTTGAACCTGAAATCAGCAAAAAGCGTTCATCAAGCGAACTCTATTCGAGGGGTTAGGACGAAATTACTCACCGCATGTCCGACACTCACTGGGAGGCTTCGTAAGAACTTTGCAAGTTTTGCACGATTCGCATCTACTCAACAAATCATTCCAGTAAAAGTTCGGGGCACACGTTGATTCTTCGTTGTGATTGATCTGCGACACACATAGCGAAGGTACAATTGATAGTAAAAGAAAAGTTATTCTAACAAGTCGAATGCCCATCATACCGGCTACTAACATCTAACCTAGAATGTATCTAAACCTAGGAAAGGATCGAATGTGTCTTAGTCACGACATTGTGAGCACTAAAGTAAACTACCTTGGCCGGCGCAATTTATATACTTTACGGACTTTACCTCTTTACGTCTCAGGGTATTTCCAAATTAAGTCATCCTCCAAGTATGTCGGATCGTGTCATGGCATATTACGAAATACGTATAGAGGTTTATAATAGGTTAAATTTGTACACGTGAATATCCCATAACCAGGGTAACGGTACTGTGAAGTGATAAAGACCATTTATGTAGTTTGTCATTAGTTAAGTACAGGGTTATGACGTATGACCTAATTACCAACGTGTCCACAACAAGATATGCATTCAATTTGTTGAGTTGTTTTGTTCTATGAGAACCCACTCTCCAGACAGAGGCGTGGAGAGTGGTGAGAAAAAACGTACTAATGTTTATCAATCATAACTGCGCCCTCTACCGACCATGTTTCTGCACTTACCTGTACAAAAGTGGTATATTAAAGAAGGCGTGCAATCTAGTACACTGTGTTCGGCGGTGTCAGCGTTCGTAACTGAGCATATAACAAATATCTTTCTCTTTCTTTCTCTCAAAAAAAATATTTGTTCAAGTTCAGTAACGTTATCAGATCGAAACAATGGCGAGGATGTTGTTTTGAGTTAAATGTCCAGCACATTCAAGTTGTGTAAGTTGTTTAATAAAAAAAAGTAGATTTTACTGACAATTACTTTCGCCCACACATGTTTATTCAGGTCAATCATATAGTAAACATACCCGATATTCTTCTGCCATTGATTTTCAAATCATTGAACTACGACTCTCATAATGGATGCGGTAATACATTTACTACAATGATCCAGTGTACATGGACGAATGCAGGATGTACCGTCACGGTTATGGCTTCACCTTTACAATGACGTCAGTTACATTGCATTGTGGGATGAGAGTATGAGTTAAAAGGCGGTAGTTGTCGCGCCACGCATGCACAAGGCATATGGATCTCATATAAACAAAGATGGCGACTTTGGCTGTTGCTCAGAACAACAACTACAAACTGAAACCTTACTAAGCTTTAATTAGGTATTTTTTAGGTGATTGGAAGGTATCGAGGGAGTCACCGCCTGTAAGTCGCGCCCAGGTCAGACTTCATACTTTCCATTAGAAGAGCGTATTGGATTGTGGGAAAATCAATGTTGATCAACACAAATGTCACACATGCGCGGCGCTACACAATGACAAGTGCTTGCTAACCAATCAATCACTCTGGTTGCTACATTACTAGGTTAAAGATGGAGGGTCGTCGCCTGTGCACGCCTGGGAATTAAGTCCCAAGCAACGATAACAAGACACGCTAAGAACACAAAGGCTCATGGGTAGATGCTAGTTTGTAAACAATGACACACTACAGCCACCTGACGCATGCGTAGGTGACGACTCCCCCCCCCCCCCCGTTTTAATTGCACAATACAAGAGGGAATGTTATCAGGTTCTCTGCTTTAACAGAGTAACAAATATACCAGTACTTCTCATATTTTATAAACATTTCGCTACCTGAATGCCTAACAATACACAATTAATATTTTCAATATTGATGCTGAAGTTTAAAATATCAGCATAACACTGTATATTATTGGATGACCAATTGAATAAAATCTTTCTTTGCTTTGAATTTAATTCACTGTAATGAACAGGGTAGGATATGGAGAAACCACAACACTGATAGTGTTCAAAAATAATTTGAGACAACTGAATCAAAAGATTAGGATATTTTAACATGCATTTAGAAGTTCGTATTTTAACATGAATAAATTCAAGCAAAAAAAAAAAAAAAAAAACTGAAAAAATCAATCTTATTTAAAAAGAAAATTCTTTATTACGGAAATATTCTCTGTGAACTAGGTCATACCAAAAAAATGATTATATCAACAGCCAACATCACCAAGAATTAAAGGAGATAGAGAAATAGCATAAAGACAACAGTTGACTACAAGACCAGCTTTAGACTGTCGCCATCTTTTCTGATTACACATAAATCTACATAACTTGAAGATCAATTACACCTTCTCAATATGATTAAAAATATTTAAACAGAATTCAACTTTCTATAGGAAAGGCCCTCATCCACATAAATTTAAGTACTGTAATGATAGTATGTATCATACAATATATTTCCCTATTCAATGATTGAATAAAAACAAAAGTTTTAGTAATATAGCCACTGCTCATTGCATTGGACAAGGTTGACCTCAAGTGCGCATACTCATTTTCAGCCAATCAGGCTGAACAGCGAGTATTTCCTTGATTTACCCAGAACTCTGTGCGAATCCCCCTTGATTCTGGCTGCTGGCCATTTTCGTTCATGAAATCGTCGGATATCATCAGAAAACGCGGGATTTGTGCAGTTTTGAATAAAACCAAGTTAGCGATTATGAACAATGGTTATTAACGTAACACCTGATCCCTTCTAAAATTTTTGTTTCGCATTTTAAGGTAAGAAATCGACATTTGAAACCGACAGGGTGTCGATTTACTAGGTGCCGTGTTTCACAACTTGTTTATTTATATACGTATAGCGGATGATTTTTTTTGAAAATTAGTATTTATTGATTTTCAGCCCCCAAGTGACTGTGGGCGTGATCTTGAATACAGCGCCCCGAAACTAAGTTTCCTAAATTTCCACTCACCTAAGAACTCTTGAACGCCGGTTAAAAGAAAGGTTTCTCACTCGATACTGATTACCCCTGGAATGCATCACATAATTCCACAACGCCAGCAGGTTCCACTCCAACTATACAATTTGCCCGACCTTCCGTCCAGCAATTCCACAAGGTCAATGGGATAAACCGGATGTGATTTATTTTACACCGCGTGTCGGCGCCCACGAAACTTTGGGCAATAGAGCGCCACCTGCGGTATACGACATCGTCGGTAGCATATTGATTGTACCATAAAAACTCTATGATTTTACCATAGACCAATGTCTATAATTGTACATTTTGCAGAATAATATCAATTTTCACGACTGCGTAATGCACACGAATTGTTGAGGAAAAAGACCAACAAAACGAATTTCTTCACCCACCTCGATCCCCCACCCACCAATGTTGGTTCTGTAGACCATTTTCCCGGAAGTAGCGAGATTTGGGTGCAAAAATACTCCTGCTTTGTCATGGCGGAAAATACCAACATGTCAGTTTGTTGATAGCCGATAGAAGGGAATTTTATTTTTCACGCGTGTAAGTTTACGTTGCACCTCAAAAAGGCTTGCACGTGCATGCGAAACGTCGTATCTTCTACTTCAGGGAAAGTCGTCTATGATGGGACTAACTTGGTGTGTCAATGTACCAACGTTTACATCCGGGTGTATATGTATACTAGTAGTCTATTCTGAATGGGTGGCATTAGGCAGAACGTCTTGACGTTGAACTACAAAAACTGATACATTTACTACAAGGATAAAAAAAAGACACAACAATCAATATTTAGGTTGGTATCAAAGACACGGTATCGTGTTTGATATTTTTTTTAATCTTTACTGAAAACAAGTTTTTAAATTTTCGACATTGTTTTTTCAAATGACTTTTCAAACTTTTGGAGGGTTTATGTGTCTCCCATTGTTTTGGGGTCTCTTCAGGCGGGGTCTCATCCATTTTCTCAACCACGGATTCCAAATTGGAGGCCATGTTTTCGAAAAAAGTCATGCCTTCATTAACAACTTTTTTCAATTCTTGAGTAGTTCTGTGGCCGTGCGTGATCTCATGGTCGTCACAGCGTGGCAGTGGGGTTAAACTTGCTCTGATGAGCAAAAGTTCTTGTTGGAACTTTTCTTCCTTGGTTAAAATCACGCCCGGCTGTTTAAGCTCTTCCTGTCTTTTCAATTTTCTTATTTCCTCCTCTGTGGGCTCATATAAGTCATCGTCGCTGGTGGCTGGCAGTGGGAGATATCTTGCTTGCAGCAGCACGTAGTATCTCTCAAAGCGTTGCCATTCAGCTTCTTTCTGTTTCTCTCTATTGTATTTTTCTACCTGTGCAGACACACTGGCACTCGGTGCTGACACATGCTGTCGATCGCCGCCTCCATCCTCCACTTCCGGAATGGTTTCGCACCCTTTTCTTTGAGCTGAGTATTCAATTTTTTTATTGAAAATTTGTCTGTTAAAAGGAAAAACAAACAAACATAAGTACAAATGTAATTGTATTCGCTAGTATATAAACAACCATACAGAGAAACGGGTCATAGAATCTACAATAGTAAGAATCCTGCCTTGCAATTAACAGAATGCACATTCTAATCATGTGAGGAACAAGGTTTATGTTTTATTATCTAAGAATAGACTGGATTTATAAAACATTGACCAGTTTATTTACTTTTAAAAAGTTGCAATGAAACTGTATCGTTATTTGTACCATAATTTACGGTACCAAACCCATTTTGTACTTCGAAATATTTAACTTTTTAACGATCAATTTTATATTAGCATTTAATCACTTTCTATGTGGTGAAAATATTGACGTCGTGTAGAATGAACACGCACCGAGCGATGCGTGCTATTTGTCAATGGCCACATGAAGTAAATGATAAAAATGTAAAGCAGAGTAAAAAAAAAACATTCTACTTACCCTTCAATGTGCTTGTGTATGGTCAGTTCAATCCGCTCCCGTGCCCGCTGTACGTGGTACAGCAAAACCACCAAATAAATTCCGAATATTATCAACATTTTGTATAAATAAACTTAAAGTGAAGATAACGAATAGATGCTGTCCTCTCTCTGCGAAGGCTAGAGTGTTTATGATCGTTGTCATGTAATCGCAGCCAATAAGAAGAGTAGTTAAGACAATGGAGATTCCAATTATTATGACGCCACTTTAATATAATGATCGTGAATGCACAAGACATAATCAGTGAGGCGACGTCATAATCTACAGTGTTCTTTTTTTTCGAAATTTGCAGTGCGTTCGAGGACGCGCGACTGGATTGGAGCGCGAATGGTTAAGAGGAAAGAAATACCGGACAATGTAGAACATGTACACTCGACCTCAGTCACATAGGGGATATTTAACCAAGTGATCAAAACGTAATAAAAAAGGGAGGGTAAGTGAATGGTGATTTTGGTTTATGGCGACCATTCTATTTACACATAACGTTTTACGCTGAACATTAACAGAATATTTAGCTATTGTTTAAACTGTCCTTTTGAACGATTAAAACCATTGATGTTGAGCGAAAATAAGCCCTCTAAACATGTGGGATCTCATCTGTTTTTAAAGATCATAGTCCATTTAGAAATGTATACCTTACTGATTACAACGTAAATCAATACAGTTCTACAAATGGATGATAAAGTTTGTATTTTAACTTAATGAGCAAACAAACATCTAGATATAACACGTACGAGATGCTGAATTATCTGAGTTACGGGCATCGAGTCACGAACATCGAGTTACGAAAACATCGAGTTACAAAAAACGACCACGCCCACTTTTGCAAAACCGCGCCCACTTTTGCAAAACCACGCCCAAATTGTAACTCGATGTTCAATTTTGAATTCTCAACAGAACTTCGAATTACGGACAACATGTATTTTTATTTTTGTTAAACGTCCACATTTAGTAACTCCAACTTTAATTAACACAAACTTCGAGTTACGGGTAACATAGATTTCTGTGTTTTGTTTAACGTTTAAAATTTAGTAAATCGAATTTTCGTTATCTGTTAATAACCGAACTTCGAATAACGGGAAATATACAAAGTTAAGCGAAACAAAAAATATATGTTTCCCGTAACTCGAAGTTCGGTTAACTATTATAATTAAGAGGAAAGAAATACCAGACAATGTTCGAGTTACTGAATTTGGACGTTCAACAAAAATAGGTTGCTTATGTTGAGCTGTCGAGTTGAATCTATATTCGCTGTAAAAAAATAAATTCACCAAGTCGTGTTGTATTTTATATGTCTTAGTTTTATTCTTTTTAAACACCATATTGCTGTACCTTTCTGTGTCAGTGTCGGGTCAATAAAAATATATCACTAAAAATATGGTGATGTTTTATAGTGCACGGGAGATGTTGTCAGATTATGTGGTAATCAGCCGTGGAGCTGGCTGGTCCACTGTGTCCTTCATTGGTCTCATTTCCAATGTGTCTACAGTCATGTTCCGCAATGCCTCGTTCTGCGCTGTCGTACGCCATCTCATCGTCGCCATGGCCTAATAGAGTCGCAGAGGGCGTACCAGTTGGCTCGTTCTTCGCATCGGTTTGAGTAGGTCGATCTGTAAATGGTAAAATCGATTTGTAATTCGGAAGATTGTTTCCAATTGGATAAAATGCAGATGTGCCTAGCCAATCACGGTTATGTTATGTTCAATCCCGAGAAATGTTGATGGTAAGATATATGTCAATTGTACATCAGGGGGGTACATGGTAAATACAGTCAAGCATTCATCCATTCCACGTCATCTGTCAGCGGAACTCCCCCATGACGTAAATAGGTGTAAGGGGGTCAGTGTCCCGGACCAGTGTATTTATTTTTTGCAGTGTATTATCTGTACATTTTTCTCTTTTCTTTTCCATCCACCCACAAAATGATTTCAGCTGGTCAACGCGCTAATCACAATTCCTGGTAAGGCCGCAGACTTTTTTTATTCCTTGTTTCTCGAGTTTTTATAAGGCAAATTTTGCGGAGGGCGGAAAAAATAAAATTAATTCTTTTTTCCCATTAGATTTGTGTGATTCTCAAAGAATTGTAAGTGAGATCATTGATTGGAGAGAAGAAATTAAATATTTTATTCCATGTATGATCTTGTTTCTCATCTGCGCGAGACTTCGGTACTTTGATCATGATACTCTCACGAACTTGGATTTGTTATGTGGCGGGCGGAAAAAAAATGAAGTTAAAAATATTTATTTTAGTAATTTTTTGCATTTACAATTCGGCGGGCGCGAAAAATTACGCTGAAATAAAATTTTATTTTTATTTTGATTCGGCGGGATAATAAGGGATAATAAAAGTCTGGTCTCATAGACGAAGTTCAGTGTCGATATGATCCGTCATTAATAAGTACGATTTTAGTTGCGAGCTTTGCTATATTTTAAATGACGAATGACTACACAACTAAACAGACTGCAGTAATTCAAGACATCGGCAGCCAGCGTGACCCCAAAGAAGCGTCTCCAGCGGGAGAAACTTTATCTAAGCCGTGAACCACGTTACGTTAAATCACGTACCTTTTCTCTCTATATCTGTTACAGTCGGTTTCGACCGATGACGTCGCCACAATATTAGAACTAGTACAGCACTAAGAGCGAACAATGCCACTACACCAATTGTGACGCCGACAACAACCGAGACGTAATTGTACCTTTCATGTGGTTCCATTTCTTAAATGAAAAAAGAACACACTAAGTTAATGGTGTTGCATTTCTGAGCATTGTTTTTTGGATCCAATTCTCCGTGAAGTTTATGAAAGCATTTGGTTCAAATAGTATGAAATAAGACACCGATCTACATTAAATTATGCGCAAAGGTATTCACGTAGTTAGCGTATTTAAACAAAGATTGAAATCGACCTCTTAGACGGAAAATTGGTTTATTAAATTTGAACCGTCATGCAACTCATTCACATCAAGTTTGATTAATAATTCGTGATAAGACAACAGTATTTGAGGTATATATGGGTTTATGTGAATTTACAAAATATTTACCCTGAAAATCTTTTGCGCTATATTCAAATCCAAAGAAGATTCTTTCATAATTGTTTATGAGGGCAATTTGGTATATCATTGGCTGATTGATTGCCGTGTTGTGATTTGTCAAGTCGTTTTCAATCGTCATTGTCTACTCTGATCGCAAAAAGGGCATTCGGGTGTAATACTTAAGTCACGTGATTATAAAGCCAGCAATTGTAAAACAAATTTTCGTCAGTGTCTACTGAATAATTTGAAATAATTTACGTCACGTGATAATAGAAACAATCACGGACGAAGGCAGCAGAACGCACAAGTATATAGGTGTAATAAAACAGGAAGTAGCTTCCTGACACGACATGCATAGGTTTGCGTGTTAGGCATTGATTGAGTGTGGCTGATTTAATATTCACAACATATCAACTAAAGCATGACGTTATTTTGAACTGCAAATCTGTTATGCACTGGACTATGCCCCATATAACTGGTAATGTGACTCGGCAAAGTTTCTAAATTTGGTTCGTTTTTTGAACCACACTCATGAAAATGACCCTTGAACCTGAAATCAGCAAAAAGCGTTCATCAAGCGAACTCTATTCGAGGGATTAGGACGAAATTACTCACCGCATGTCCGACACTCACTGGGAGGCTTCGTAAGAACTTTGCAAGTTTTGCACGATTCGCATCTACTCAACAAATCATTCCAGTAAAAGTTCGGGGCACACGTTGATTCTTCGTTGTGATTGATCTGCGACACACATAGCGAAGGTACAATTGATAGTAAAAGAAAAGTTATTCTAACAAGTCGAATGCCCATCATAGCGGCTACTAACATCTAACCTAGAATGTATCTAAACCTAGGAAAGGATCGAATGTGACTTAGTCACGACATTGTGAGCACTAAAGTAAACTACCTTGGCCGGCGCAATTTATATACTTTACGGACTTTACCTCTTTACGTCTCAGGGTATTTCCAAATTAAGTCATCCTCCAAGTATGTCGGATCGCGTCATGGCATATTACGAAATACGTATAGAGGTTTATAATAGGTTAAATTTGTACACGTGAATATCCCGTAACCACGGTAACGGTACTGTGAAGTGATAAAGACCATTGATGTAGTTTGTCATTAGTTAAGTACAGGGTTATGACGTATGACCTAATTACCAACGTGTCCACAACAAGATATGCATTCAATTTGTTGAGTTGTTTTGTTCTGTGAGAACCCACTCTCCAGACAGAGGCGTGGAGAGTGGTGAGAAAAAACGTACTAATGTTTATCAATCATAACTGCGCCCTCTACCGACCATGTTTCTGCACTTACCTGTACAAAAGTGGTATATTAAAGAAGATATGTTCGCAAAGGCGTGCAATCTACTACACTGTGTTCGGCGGTGTCAGCGTTCGTAACTGAACATATAACAAATATCTTTCTCTTTCTTTCTCTCAAAAAAACTATTTGTTCAAGTTCACTAACGGTCGTTATCAGATCGAAACAATGGCGAGGATGTTGTTTTGAGTTAAATGTCCAGCACATTCAAGTTGTGTACGCCATAATATATTTAATAAAAAAAAGTAGATTTTACTGACAATTACTTTCGCCCACACATGTTTATTCAGGTCAATCATATAGTAAACATATCCGATATTCTTCTGCCATTGATTTTCAAACTACGACTCTCATAATGGATGCGGTAATACATTTACTACAATGATCCAGTGTACATGGACGAATGCAGGATGTACCGTCACGGTTATGGCTTCACCTTTACAATGACGTCAGTTACATTGCATTGTGGGATGAGAGTATGAGTTAAAAGGCGGTAGTTGTCGCGCCACGCATGCACAAGGCATATGGATCTCATATAAACAAAGATGGCGACTTTGGCTGTTGCTCAGAACAACAACTCCAAACTGAAACCTTACTAAGCTTTAATTAGGTATTTTTTAGGTGATTGGAAGCTATCGAGGGAGTCACCGCCTGTAAGTCGCGCCCAGGTCAGACTTCGTACTTTGCATTAGAAAAGCGTATTGGATTGTGGGAAAATCAATGTTGATCAGCACAAATGTCACACATGCGCGGCGCTACACAATGACAAGTGCTTGCTAAGCAATCAATCACTCTGGTTGCTACATTACTAGGTTAAAGATGGAGGGTCGTCACCTGTGCACGCCTGGGAATTAAGTCCCAAGCAACGATAACAAGATACGCTAAGAACACAAAGGCTCATGGGTAGATGCTAGTTTGTAAACAATGACACACTACAGCCACCTGACGCATGCGTAGGTGACGACTCCCCCCCCCCCCCCCCCCCGCTTTAATTGCACAATACAAGAGGGAATGTTATCAGGTTCTCTGCTTTAACAGAGTAACAAATATACCAGTACTTCTCATATTTTATAAACATTTCGCTACCTGAATGCCTAACAATACACAATTAATATTTTCAATATTGATGCTGAAGTTTAAAATATCAGCATAACACTGTATATTATTGGATGACCAATTGAATAAAATCTTTCTTTGCTTTGAATTTAATTCACTGTAATGAACAGGGTAGGATATGGAGAAACCACAACACTGATAGTGTTCAAAAATAATTTGAGACAACTGAATCAAAAGATTAGGATATTATAACATGCATTTAGAAGTTCGTATTTTAACATGAATAAATTCAAGCAAAAAAAAAAAAAAACTGAAAAAATCAATCTTATTTAAAAAGAAAATTCTTTATTACGGAAATATTCTCTGTGAACTAGGTCATACCAAAAAAATGATTATATCAACAGCCAACATCACCAAGAATTAAAGGAGATAGAGAAATAGCATAAAGACAACAGTTGACTACAAGACCAGCTTTAGACTGCCGCCATCTTTTCTGATTACACATAAATCTACATAAGTTGAAGATCAATTACACCTTCTCAATATGATTAAAAATATTTAAACAGAATTCAACTTTCAACAGGAAAAGCCCTCATCCACATAAATTTAAGTACTGTAATGATAGTATGTATCATACAATATATTTCCCTATTCAATGATTGAATAAAAACAAAAGTTTTAGTAATATAGCCACTGCTCATTGCATTGGACAAGGTTGACCTGTATACACTCAGGTTAACCATGGATGTGATTTACGATTAATTCACAAGATTAAAAAAAAAAATTAGGAAATCAAACTCACCGCTGAACACCATCTCATTAATCAACAGTGAATATCATGTCTGAATGAAAATAATAATAAAATGATCTGAGAGTCGACCAACATAGGTTTTGCATACAGCAGTAGCACATTACAACCTCTGGTTTGAATTTTTGAATTTAAATCTAGATTCATAAATTTTTAATGTTAACAATCCATGATTAATCCAAAATGAGTGTACACTGAAAAATGTTTCATATTTATTCATTGACAAAAATGTTTACAAATAAGCATAAATTTGTGACAACAATATGAAAGTCTAAAAAAAAAAAAAAAAATTTAGTAAAACATGTATTAGAAAATTTAAAGTTGCATTCACACTTTGTAAATTAATTAGTACCATCCACAAAATGCTGAGATTGTGGTCAGTAATGAAAATTCAACTGCTGAAAATGAATTTAAGCAGACCACCTTAATTAAGTTTAAATTGGCACAATGGAATTCCAGTTAGTATATTATAAATATGTTGTTCTAAGGGACAGGAAAGAGCAGTACTCAAAACAAAATGTAAGTGTAATGAAAGGCAATGGCGGGATATCTACTTTTAATATATTACATTTTCAAAACAACACATTCTATTTTTTTAATTTTATTTAAACTTATTCTGACAGTTAGATCACCAAAATTTGTGGGATTGCAAGTACAGGTATAAGTAAATGATTCTTATATTAAAGTGTCTTTGAAAAATGTGATGGGTACCATATACATTGTACTAACATGGCTTCACCTCTTTTATCTGCTCTTCTTTTGTGAACGGACAGCACTAGTGTCACGATGTAAATATAAAGCAAAACTAAACTAAAAAGAAAAGTTTCAGCATATTTCAAATCTATAATTTTCATTTTTCAGTATTTGGCAAGGAATCATTAAAACCTATTGCAATTATTATTTACATAAAAGGAACATACAATGCTGTAACTGTACATGTGGGTGTGAGTCCCACACAACAATAATGTGTGCATAGCAACTAATTTATGCCACCTTGGACCTAATTGAACAATAATTAAATATTTAATTGTACAAAAAAAAAGATGGAAATTGCCACTTTTGCATCCAACAAAATGGTTGCCAGTTGACTATCTTGGTTTGGACTGCAAACAAATCAACTTTGACTGAAGTGCTTGATTGCAATTGTCTGTGAAAACTAGTTTGCATTTGAGATGCAAGAACAATTGTGACAAAAAGAATAAAAATAAGTATTTTCTTCAAGAAAAAAACAAACTGCCAGTCAGCCATTATGGATAGGGTATCAACAAAAATCAACTTTCATCATTGAGAAATAATACATTGCCTCTGTATCAAGTGTGAATAAACTGATTGTATTCCAAAGTTATCAGCCAAAATGTCCAAAAATAAGTATCTTGACACCAATTTTGAGAAAGTTTTGGAAAATAATGTGCCTCTGTAAGCCAACACAAATTACCAATATTCAAATTTGGCGGCTAAAAACATTTGGGATGTCCCGTTTTATCTAAAGGCAAGAAAAACACAATTTACCCTGCTCTGGGAGATATAAACCTAAGACAGGTCTATGGTACCCGCTTTATGCAAATCAACCTGATTATTGTTGCTATAGCAACTAGAGAAACTCCAGACTGTGAAGTAAAAGTAACTCCACAATGCCAGTGATAAGAATATTGTTTATCAACAGCACATTGGAGGCAGATTGGCAGATATGAAGACAAGTGTCCCATTAATAAACACAAGGTATTCTTATGTCATGTGTGCTGCTAATTATTCGCACGACTCAACAGTGAAATTAATATTTGTAAGTACAGATGATTGTTGTATGAAAGCATCACACTTTTTCTAAATGTGCTACTAAATTTGCACACATCAGTGTCAGTTTAATTTGGAATGCATCTTTTTTTTAGAGATAGAGATGACGTGATACCAAGCTTCAGAAGAGTTTAATAATATTTAAGTACTGTTTCAAAAATAAACAATCAAATTAAGAGAGATGGCATTTTTACGTTACTGTAATGTAATAAACATAAAACAAACTCATTGCATATAGAGTGGGCAACGTTAGTATTTTATAGGTGGAATTTTTGAATTTCACTTAAATAATCATTGTTTTCTGAGTATGGTGCATGTAACCCTTACTGAACACAACTATCACCCTATAATGTTCAAATGACAGTCGTTGCATTACACAAATCAGTATCAAATGTAATTACTGGGACGTTAGTAAATAGAATACCGGGGGTATACATTTTGTTTTTATTTTGGAGGTTTGCATATATAACAAGCCATGCATGGCACAGTCCCCGTTAATTATCAAATTTAAGATATATAGTTTTGTTTATAGTAATATAGCTGGAATATAATTTTTTAACATTAAAATGATTGACATTTGTATCTGATTGTCAAACAAGTACTTGTCCATATTGAGAGATATTGCTCTGGAACAGCATTCAAAATCAGCCATTTTGAATACATGTATATATATAACATGATGTATAACGAATATATAAAATTTGAATATAATCAGTCAAAGCATTTATGAGATATGGCTCTAGAACCCCAATCATTAAAGCAAAATTGCCGTCAGTCAGCCATTTTGAATCCAATCTGAAAAATAAAATGACGTGCATCAGGAACCCGTCTAATGTATGTACCAAGTTTGAACGAAATCCATCCATAAACACCAGAAATGCTTGATATTTGATGATGTTTTAGCACAAAAATGGCCACCATTTGGCCATTTTGAATAGGATCGTCAAACCAATATATCTGTCTATCTATGACATCATGTATAATGAATATTTCAAATTTGAATATAATTAGTCAAAACAAGTCGGAGATATGGGTCTAGAAGCTCATTCATTAAAACAAAATGGCCGCCAGACAGCCATTTTGAATCCGATCTGAAAAATAAATGATGTGCATCAGGAACCTGTAATGTCTAATATATGTACCAAGTTTGAACAAAATCCATCCAGAAATGCTTGATATTTGATGATTTTTTAGCACAAAAATGGCCACCATTTGGCCATTTTGAACAGGATCGTCAAACCAATATATCTGTCTATCTATGACATCATGTATAATGAATATTACAAATTTGAATATAATCAGTGAAAGCAAGTCAGAGATATGACACAAGAGCCACATTCATTAAAACAAAATGGCCGCCAGTCAACAAAACAAAATTATTTGAATCAAGGTCCCATAACGTCGAATGTATATACCAAGTTTGAACAAAATCCATCTGTAAACAGCCGAGAAATGCTTGATTTTTAGGATTTTTTAGCACAAAAATGGCCGCCCTTTGGCCATCTTGAATCAGACCGTGCAACAAAATGAAGTGCATCAAGGTCCTATAATGTCTAATGTATATACCAAGTTTAAACAAAATCCATCTGTAAATAGCTGAGAAATGCTTGATTTCGATGATTTTTAGCACAAAAATGGCCACCATTCAGCCATCATGAATCAGATCGTGAAACAAATTGATGTGCATATGTATAATATCATGTATGATGTATGTGTGAAGTTTGATTGTGATTGGTCCAGGCATTTCTAAGATACAGGTCCGGACGCACGCACAGACGCACGGAGGTCAAAACATAAATCCCCGTTTTCGGACTGCGTTCGAACGGGGACTAACTAATATCTCCCTTCATTTGTTTATTTATCCTCTAAACTACTTCTAAAGTAGCTTGTTTCCTTTTTCAGACATTATAGTCTGACATTTACTGGAATGTGAAATTATTGTAATTTCAGTGGAAACTACATGTAAGGTACTGTAAAATACATTATTTTAGCTGGAATTAATTTTCGCTGATTTTTGACAAGTTGAATGTAAATTATAGGAAAATAGGTATATGCGTGAGATTTTATTTTCACTGAATCATTCCTTCAGCGAAAATAACAAAAATGCACTATGTGTCAGCACTAGCACTTGCAATTTGCACTTACAAAAAAAGTCAGGAGAGACAACAGTGACTGTCGCCTGGCACAAAAACATTTAAAAAAAAAATTAATTCCAAGCAAAAACAAAGTATTTTACAGTAATAAAAAAATACTAAAATCAATCAGAGTGTAATGGCAGGCATAATATAAGTATAATAGTACATATGCCGCATAACATGCATAATGCAATGAAATATCTAACAACTTTGCAGTTGTACAAAACTCCTTTCTCCACCCCATATATATGTTAAAAAAGTTCTCTTGGAGTGGTCAAGCTTCATTTACATATTCATCAATTTTGTCTATATCAATTCACTCTCTTTGTATTCTAATTCATTGTATAAGGGATTGGTGTCATCTTTAGACTCAATCCAGACAGATCCAGGCGTCTCTCCTTGTTTCTTCTCATCCTTTTTGCCATCAGTCTCGGATTTTGATGCCTATTGATGAATGCACAGTATTGTTTCAGTGTTAGAATACGAATAAAGTCGTGTACATTTCTATGTTATGTATGCTATGTTTGGGCAATCCGAACTTTTTGTAGCCATGACTATTTTATTTAATATCAGTGATTATAATTGACTGTAACAAAATTACATCCCCATGGAAACTCAAATTATCATACTGGTAATATTGATAGTAGACAAAATTAAATTTGGGTTTACAAAACATACATTGTACACTTATATATACAAAAATGCAAAGTTGATGGCTGTATTCATTTATTTACTCTCAGTGTCCATGAAGACTAATATTATACCCAATAACCATGACAGCGGATCAGTTTCACGCTTTACAAGTCATAAATTTACATAAACATGGCTGCCACCAGTACTGTACTGTTAAATATATATATTTATGTTCAGTTCAACTTCTCAATGCATACACTTCTAAATAGAGAAAGTTTAGTATAGTATTGAATTTTATTTCAACATAAATTAATCATACAAACTTACACTCTGGCAGTTTTCATAGTTCTTCAGTGTGCTTGCAGCCCATTTCAGTAATTGATTTCCATCAGGTGGCACCTTAAGTTGAGAATCCTTCTTGTTGAGTATGAAGAGTACTCTGGACAGATCACGAATCACAGCTCTGAAAAAAATGGAAGAATTTTTGAATTGTGATTTGATGATATATCATGATGTTAAAGGGAATTGACGATAGGCATTGTTGCAAATATTAAAAATGGCATTGGATTCATATCTGGTTCAGTTAATAAACTATTAATACCATATCCAAAATGTACAATAAACCTTGAAATAGTAACTACTGGACATAGCATTTGCCAATCAACGAACATATTCAAGCTTGTAGTAGATAAATTCAACTGAAAAATCAATAGCCTTGGACGTAAATGGTGGCCGAGATCTTGTTGAGAGCGCGAGTCACAAGACTGCAAGGTGAAAAAGGTGGCAGAATAACAAATCACAGTGATGACTATTCAGTTTCTGTGATTTAGTCCTTACTTGTAAGTAGTTGCTCTTGGACTTCCATGTTTCACACTCCTGTACTTCTTCCTGACATCGTTCAGCATTTTCAGGAACACATGGGCATGTGGTTTCAACTCTGTAACTTGTCGAATGAATTCCACCTTGTCCACTTTACCAAGGTTGGCTGCCTTGCGGGAGTTGACTCTGACAGACACTTCACTGGCTGTAAAGATCAAAAGCGGCTCAGATTTAATCTAACATCTTACGTGATAATGGAATGCATGTTATATGAATTAGGACTTTCATTTTTGTTAGAAAGTGGGTTTATAGCAAAAGTAATGAAGCCCCTCCTTTAATCCATGTTAAAATCTCTTAAAACTTTTTATAAATCCTTGCTAGATAAGATTTAATTGTAGTTTAATGCCAAATTAATAACAGGCTCAAGTAATCTGCTCAAAAGTAAGGGGAAAGTGTGCTTCCATCTGCAGGTGTTGACAATGCTCATTTCTTTCTATGAGGAAATAGGAATCTATAATTAATACTGAAATTGAACTGAGAGCATGAATGTAATGACATTAGTGACAAATTGTGAACAGTGTCTGACATGTATAGTTACTATGCATATGACTGTTACAGATTTGTGGTATTTGTTTTGCACAAAACCTAGTGAATGAATGACAGACACACAGACATTCAATTGACCATTTCACATTCCATGTAACAATCATGACAATATAGCGACTCTGCATGCATGCATACATACCACTGCCATTACGATAGGTTCCTGTGTTCCTCTCGTACTTCTGATTGACAATATTGATACCTTCTTGTTTATTTTCTTGCTGTTTAGAAGGCTTGCCATACAAGAAGTCAAAATTGCCACTAAGAACAAACAAAGAATAATAGACATCAGAGATGAATTCAACTGTGGATCAATGAAGTTTATGGATACATATTGTTTTCAAAGCCTTTATGGATAGCTGTAATGAATGGGAAAGAATTGCCTCAGCAGGCAATGTGTTTCACCACCAGACTTTCTCACCCAAATTTTTCTCCACTTTTTTCTCAAAACTCTTCAATATTCCTGAAAATGAACTCCAAATTTGGCGCCAACAGACAAAATTTGAGTCAATTTTCAGTTTTTACTCAAAAATGTTTTTGGCTATATTTGACTTTAAACAGGACTATTTTGTGAATTTATGATGAAAAGAGGGAACATGTGGTAAAAAGGTTAAGGAAATATCTTTATAGCTTACTAAGTCATACAATCCTTGTCTAACTTCTATTTTATAAATACTTGTCATGCAGGAATATGACAGTGTTTTCAGTCAAGGCATTATGAGTAAGTTAAAATTGGGATATTTGTTCCCAGGTTAAGAGCGGATATTTAGGAAGAATACAGAGAAAGAAGAGAACTTTTTGATGTAACAGTGACAGATGTATCTAAAACTTTGACAAATTACACTTGTACGAGACAACCTATATATTTGCTCTATTAGGGAGGCATGTACTTAGGTAAATAGCAGAAGTGTGTCTACGGTCATATAAACCAGTAATAATATTTTGATAATCCAGTATACAGTAAATGTAGTGTTAGGTTTATGCAGGATTCAATTACAGATGCATTTCTGCATAGAGAAAGGACTACACAATGTCTAATACTACATAAATGCATACACAACACAATTTGTGCATTAGTTTGTTAATTGGCACATTTCTTAATTTTTGCTTTTCGAAATCTCGGTGCAACATTTTACACATTTTTTATAATTTTGGACTGAATAGACATAATATGTAGATTTATTTTGTGAAAAGCAACAAAAGTTGACTGAAGTTGACCTTTCACCCCCAAACCTGCATCCATACCTATACGTTAAGGAATTTTCGAGTATCAAATTTTCTATAAATATTTGCTTTCGGGTCAAAATTTCGGCAACTGCAAATATTTTCAATTTCTTACATAGACATTAACATACATGTAGAGGATTTGTATTGGAAACAGTATTTATTTTCCTATTTATGTTTTAAAAAGGACTAATCAATCTGAATATCAACAGACTTTCTGTAAGTAGTTTGAAAGTGTTATTACATTAAGAAATTAGAACATTACGAGACAGAATTGTACCCATGCAGTGCAAATAGTTCTACCAATACTCACCAAAGCGATACAGAACACAGGAAGTTGAATTCGGCAAGTGTTACTGGGGACGGCATAAGAAGAGATAGTAGAGGCAGAAATAATAATCCTAGACACAAAACTAATTTTTGTAGAAAGATTCAGAAAGAAAGAAATAGAATTTGTTTAACAAAGAAAAATAATACACCTCAGAAAAGACATAGTGACAATGCATGCAAGTTAGTATTGTTACGTTCAGGAATCACCGAGTGATGAAGGTGATCTTATTTTGACACCCACAGTTAGTTGACTGGCATCAAGGTACAAAAAAAAATTCAACACATTTACATGAAAGCAATTCAATTAGTTCATAATAATCATTAAAAATTTTTGTAATTCACAACTGAATAAAGTAATTTTACTGAAAAAAATTTGGAAACTACAGTAGAGTATCTTGTGAATAAATGGCTAATAGAATCCATAAGGATGTTGTGAAGAGGAGTGATGTGATCAGTGCGCCCTCACTGGCCAAAGGTGGATATTTTCAGTCATGCATTATACATGTTGTTGTACTGTTGATAATTTTAGTTTTTTTAATTTAGTTGTGACAAAAATGTGTGACAAATATCTGTTTTGCATTTGTCAAAATTAAATTACAAACTTTATACATTCCAGGCTATACAATGGGAGAACAATGCAATGTTTATTAATGAACCTAGACTGGCCCAGCTGTGGCAATTTTATAATTTTTTGTTCTTAAATCGTGGTCCGATGTGGTCTATACTCATTAACATACTTATCACCACACAAATGGGGTGACAATAGGTGATTTTCCGTACAATTGTGAGATCTCGCGAGATGCATGAAAGACGCAAAACGTCTGTCGCAAAAATCAAACGATTTGATTTTGAACTCGAATTTCTTAATTTCGTAGCTCACATCGACTGGCCGATCTTCGACAGAGCAATATTGCTTCCGAATACTCTTACTTAATCGAAATTGCCTATCATCAAATGTGGACAGCACATTATTAAGCATGGAAATATCCCCCGAAATACTTTCGCGTTTGTCGAATCCCATGCGATGTTTGACGCCACTACGACGCTATGACCTTTGTTTGTCCTGTTTTTACGCTCGATTTCACGCATAACGCGTGATTCTCGCAGTGAACGGAAAATGGTCAATTGTATGGGGCATGCCAGAACAGACCAGTTGCAGTAATTTCGTGTCAAGGCGGAAGATTCTATAAACTCGTTCTAAAGGAGGTATCATATGAAACGATAATATTGGCCTGACTGGGCCAGTCTATAATGAAGCATGCATCTTTCATACATGTACATTGTAATGTGACGATGTTAAAACTATTGAACCATACATACTGTGTTCTCTTTTGGTGAAAGAAACATGCCAATCCAACAATCAGTGCTATAACAATACCCATAGTTATTCCACCAATGATAGCCAAGTATGCAACGGACAAGTTGTCATCCTCCTCGGGATCTGAAATCAATACAATGAATATATTCTATGATGAAACTGACAACTTGACATTTGACAAGCACAAGCTCAGAAAAGTTGTAACCCATTGCATTCAAATGTAACAAATGCAGAGAATTTTCCTACCTGATTTTTTTTTTTGAAAATTAAATTCAAACCAGTAGCAATGAAAATTTATGTCCATTTGGATCAAAAAATGATAGAAAAGTACACAAAAATACTTTGGAGGAAAATTGATAGCATAAAGGGTTAACAAGGGGTTGTAACACCGAATGATACTTTGAACAATCGGTAAAAGTCAGTAAAAGTTTCAAGGAATGTGAGGAGTCTTTGAATACTATCATTTATTGTCATTAACTATGATCTTGAACATAACAAATAGGCACAAGTGTATGAATTGCAGATAAAAACAATAAACTCATGAGAAAATGTTTTCAGAATTGCATATAAAGTTTGAAAGAAATTATACAAAATGTAATTTCCCGGACACTCAATCAACGATTTTCATTCAAATATAGCACAAAACAAGCATATCACAAATTTGTTAAAATCCAAACATGTACTTAGAGGGGGAAACATAGTAACTTTATAGAATACTCACATGTGCAGACTCTGCCAATAAAATTACCATGGAACTGTAGAGATTCCTTATATGGGCATGTAGATACACAGTCTCCAACGTCTTCCACCACCATATCTTTGCATCTAGAGAGAGAGATGGATAATGGCAGCTTACAATTAATGGAAATACGGAACCTCTGTCACATATAAACTGAGGTGCATGAAAAGCAGAGGTTATGGGCAGTAAACATCTGAATTTGGTGTGATTAAACAAAACCCAATGTTCCTAAATCAAACGTGTATTTGACGATTACCTTTCTTTGTGCAAAATCAGAAAATATACCAAAAGTATAGATAGCAAAGTTTTTAAGTTTTATTGAGTCATTCAAACACTTTAGTTCATTTGAAGAGATGTAAAATTGGTATACTGGACAAGATACTGTAACACTGCAATCAATTATTTTTACATTTCTTTTTTAGATTAATACATGTATATACCGGTACCAAGTATACCGTAAACTTTGTATTAGAAGCCGCAACCCTAATAGAAGTCGCATCCACTTTTTTAAAATAATTGAGAACAAAAAATTCATCATTTTTCTAATAGAAGCCGCATCCCCTCTGTTGCATTGTACCATTTTAATAGAAGCCGCAGCTTCTAATACAGATTTTACAGTATATATTTAGATTACATTTAGAGTATGTACCACTGTTTTGAAATCTGTTACTGAATTAGTCATGGAATGCTCATTTCAATTAGCTTGTCTACTGTCAATGTCAATTCGTTTCCAGTGCTATTGTTAGAGTAGCAGCTAATGAAAATAAAAGTTTGGTGGTGAGACATCCATGGCGAATTGTTAACGCGAACACTATCGTTTGTAACAATAGTAGATCCATCAGCCAAGATACAGAAATGTTATTTATTGATGATATCGTAGCCAATGATAGCAACAGAGTAAGGGGGCAAGTATGTCTTGAAGTATTGCACAAACGTATTTTAGACACATATAGATTTGATAGTGTTATTGAATAATTTATCTTCACTTGGGAACCCACAGTAGCCAAGAAATTTGCCATAAATCCACCTAAGTCATGTATAATGCAGCTCTGGTGCATTATTAGCAATGCAAGAGGCACATAATTTGGTGCTTGGCAGTATGTGTCAAATATGCGAACAACTTATCATGAGTTCAGTCAATTGAATAATTGATAAATAAATCATACTTGCATTATATTTCATAACACAATGTTAATTATAACAAGCAGCCTGTCGGCTGAGATAGCTCCGCTGTTAGCAATGCACATGGCAATTAAAGAACAGAAGATATCATTAGAAAATGAACAAATCTGAGAGAGGTCCACATGTAGTACCTATATGTATAATATATCAAAGCAATTGGACTTGCGGTTTTCAACAAGAAGTCGAAAATATCACTTTTTACCAAAAATTACAAAAATATTCATCAAAATTAGAGAATTAAAGATATCATCATGAAATGAACAAATCTGAGAGAGGTCCACATGTAGTACCTATATATGTAATATCAAAGCAATTGGACTTGCGGTTTTCAACAAGAAGTCGAAAATATCACTTTTTACCAAAAATTACAAAAATATTCACCGAAATTAGAGAATTAAAGATATCATTACAAAATGAACAAATCTGAGAGAGGTCCACATGTAGTACCTATATATGTAATATCAAAGCAATTGGACTTGCGGTTTTCAACAAGAGGTCGAAAATATCACTTTTTACCAAAAATTACAAAAATATTCACCAAAATTAGAGAATTGAAGATATCATTACAAAATGAACAAATCTGAGAGAGGTCTACCCAAGGTACATATACACCAAGTATCAAAGCATTCAGGCTTGTAGTTTTCAAGAAGAAGTCGAAAAAGTAAAACATTGACACGGACGACGGACGACGACGACGGACAATCACTCATATGAAAAGCTCCGCTCGACAAAGTCGACAGCGGAGCTAAAAATAAATATTAATCACTGAAGCGTTTTCAACTCTTTTGTTCATTAGTTATTAACTCAGAATGCCCCCTTGTGAAAGTGGTTTATTCCAGTGTAAGTAGCACATTGAAGACTTTACATCAATTCACGGAAGCATATTGGTATTAAAATAGCCGGTAGTAGTAAATACAATGTACCCCATTGGCTGTAATAAAAGCACATCGCCAAAACATGCATATAAAAAAAAATTTCATTTTAATACTGTATACATGAAATAACACTTATTTTGACCATAGACACATGCCTGTCATTTACGTAGACTACATGTACTCCTATTTGTAATACATGTATATGTTACCCATGTACATTTATAGAGAAATGTTCATTTTAGATTTTCCTCATAGTGGAGGTAACAGATTTTTGCAATAAACTGTCTTTAATGTTCTTACTGTTAAGAAGCTTCCAAATCTCCCTTTGAGGCTGAAATGTTAGCTTTCTATAGCGAGACACAATATTTATTTTTGTATCATTTGAGAATTTTACTTATGTGCACTAAAAAGCCCAGTTTGTAGTTTAAAACATGTTTTTTTTTAAAAAACCACCATGTCACCATTCATTAATTACAAGTATTCAATTTTATTGCAACATCATCAGTATGAATGATTTTAAAATAAAAACGCTGTGTTTATTAAACATGTAATTAGCAAACACAACTATATGAGTAATATATATATCAACACAATACACACAGTTCTATAAATGCATGTTTTAACTTTCAAGAGGCTTTTACTGTGTTATCTCTGACATTACAGTGCCTTTTGATGATCGAAAAGTGATACGACTTCCAGGATAGGCGGAATCAAATAAATTATTTATACGGCGCCTTGGCTTCCCCATAAAAGCTTGAAGTGCTCTTTATTAAAATATGTGGTGCAAAATGCATAAAGCACATTTACTCTATCGGAAATATTCCTTCCTTTCTGTTTTTTTTTAGTGGAGACTATAAAATGAAATGAATTTTATTATTACACACATGTGTAGTTTTTTTGAATATGCTTGGTATTAGGGTATACTGAGATATCACTAGCTTCCGACCGACTATTTTCTCTAAACTGCTTTAGTTGCAATTTGGACTACAGTACCGTAAAATTTGTATTAGAAGCCGCATCCCTAATAGAAGTCGCACCCATTCTTTTTGAATAATTGAGAATCTAAAATTCACCATTTCTCATATGTGTAGATGCTGTAATAGAAGCCGCATCCCCTCTGTTGCATTGTACCATTTTAATAGAAGCCGCGGCTTCTAATACAGATTTTACAGTAATGTTCAATAAAGTCAGTCAGACTTCCTGAAAGCGACATTTTTACTGAAACAAGAACAACATTATTCTAGAAAGGCCATTGTACCCCTTAACCTTTCCACCACCAGTTCCTTCTTTTCATCGCAATAACCCCGTTATAGTCTGCACTTTCTTTCAAAAGATTGGGACAAAAAATAGCCAAATTTTTTGAGTAAAAACTGAAAATTTACTAAAATTTTGTCTGTTGGCTTTAAAATTAGGTTTCATTTCCAGAAATATTGAAGAATACATGAAGAAAGTGCAGACAAATTTGGGCGGGAAAGTCTGGTGGTTAAAAGGAAGATGTTTTGGTGAATGAAAATTTAACATCTCTCTTGCATACAAAGTGAAGCTAAAAAAAAATTATATATTTTCTTAATGAGTACATTGAGCATATCTTGAATTTACACCTTAAACATGTAACTTGGGGCGGAAATGATAATAACCCCTGGAGCGCTGTAGATTACAGTGGAAAACTCTAGATATATGTAGCCTAGAAATTTATACCTGTATAATCATGTTTACTGATTGCAAATTGTAACCCCTAAATGTACAAATCATAGAGTCAATACAAAGCTACTTCACAAGATTGTACATGATTGGCTACCCAACTCTAACACCTAATAGACGGACCAATCAGAGTACACCTTGTTTGTTGACCTATTTTTTTTTTCAACGAATCAAATTCTGTCTTATGCATGTATATATATAATGATTCAATTCAACTGCAATAATGTAGCGTGACTGGTAAAACATTCCCCCTAATTACACAACATTTCTCTAACATATACGTGTGAAGTTGGCAAAAAGTAACGCATCATGAACAATTTATAATATAATTCATTCAATCAATCAGAAAGCAATTGTGAGATGAAGTGTACTCTAAATTGGCTTACCATAATCATTGTATTAGTTGAATCACTATTAATTAGATCACCTCAGTGATCACAGTGAAAACAATACTATTCCTCTAGCAATTCAACCCATCTGATAGCATATAGCTACATTCACATGTATCAATTCAACTTGATATTTCTACTTGGAACTAGAAATGAAACTAGCCACAACTCAGAGTGTACCATTCAGTATTTCATGTTTCAAATATTTTATTATCCTGCTAGTATATTTAATTTGCACAGCCAAGCTAACTATCCCCGGTCTAATAATTTAACCGTAAATAAAAAAAAATTTTTTTTTTTAAATAATCCAATTAATAATAATGGTAATCATTAAAAACAAAAAGGATTTCTTCTGGTCAAAGATGAACAAATAAATAATAGTAAAATACATGAAAATCTCAACAGTGTATATTGCATTAAAATTTATGCAAAAAAAAATAATCTGTTTTCAGTGTTGAGTAACCATGTTTTCAAAGAATACATTGACCCAGGAGTAGAAGGCACCTCATGTACTGTATACCTGAATGAGCAAATGTAATAACGACCCACTCTCCTGATTGAGCACGATCCAGGCTTTCAGCATAATCAGATAAAAAAATTTTTCACTAGCCAGCAACAAGAAAGTCACAATTGTTCCATCAAATCAATTTGGTGAAAACTAGGAAAGCTATTAAAGCAAACTACGAATAAATCCACAGTGATCACAGCTCCGCTGGCCATTGCTTTTTTTTTCAATCTTATAAATGCACTCAGGGGTAAAGAGAGAGAGAAAAAATGGCCTTCAGATGCACATGGGTAGTTACAAATGTCAGCGCAATTGGCTAAGCTAATGCTGACGGCTGTACAAGAGTGAAATTGCTGCACTTACCGAGAACACTTTGAATCGTCCAGACACTGTAGACAGTCTTTAATATTACATGACTCTACGGAAGTGAAAAGAAAATAAGCTGTCTCGGTTACAGTGTATACATAATACAGTATTTGACCCATTAGCAGCATTTGTACATTTGTACTTATAAACATCGCAGAGATGTTTCAATTGGCAAACTAATTCATATTTAAATGATTTAAATATTTTAACACAATTTCGGTGCATATGAGTGTCTAAAAGAGATGTGCTTGCAATAGAGCAAATACGATATAAGCTACAAATACATTCATAGATTGAAAACTAAATTGAAATAACAGTAAAATTTATTAAAAATCTTTTTCAAAATTGAGTCAACATAAATTAACATAAATGGACATTCATAAATATTGATGAAAAATTTATTCAGAAATATTCTCATGCTTCAGATGATGATTGGCTGTTAGAAACCATTTGGTAATGTCCATTACCCATGAGTCCTTGTGGGTTTTTTCAATCATTGCCCGATTTACTGCCATACATGTAGCTCCTATCAAATTTGTTTAAAATGCTTGTAATCACAGCCATTTGTTTGCTGAAATTTAAAAGAATGCAAGTAGAAATAATATTATTATCGCTTTGCACAGGAATTTAAATTGCGATAAGCGGCCAGTGCCAAAGGAGACCACAGTGGAATTTCATGTACATGGAATTCTATGTAGTGTAATTATATGTACATGCATTATTCATCCACTGAGGCTTGTGATTGGTCAAGTTGTTTTCAATCACCATTTGAAACTTATTAACATTTATAAATATTTTATAGAAAGCAAATTCATGTCTTCATGAAACCCGATGTAAAGATCGTTGCAAAGAAGTCATTTAGGAATCTGCAAAACAAGATAATTTTAATTAACATATTCAAATATGTGTTGCATTGAAAAAATAATACATGTACATGTATTATATAAATTGTTAATGTCACTACAAAATAAAGTTATGCCTCAATAACTCTGAATGAATGTCATTTCCTCTTTATGTGACTTTCAAGGCTGTAATATCACATGACTGCCTTTGTTTTTATATTAAAGTAAACTTGGGTAGAACTGTAACTGATTGGTAATGGATATGTTACATCCTGTGTATTTTATAATGACTTGCTACTCAAGGTGGTTTTGCCTGAATTTAAAGATTATGCAGGCTTTCACTATGATGAGTTAATCCCTGGACTAGGGTCTGAAATGTCATGTAAGTTTCTGTTTCAATTACAGTCTTGAAAAATTGTTCGGTGACAATTTTTTTTTATATTTCTGGTATCCTGGTGGCATAAACCCAGAATAGTGAAGGTATGACAAACGTAACATAAATGTACTGTATCATCATCAGTTTGGTTTGAATCTTCTTAACAGTACAATAGTGAAATTTAATCACCAAAAATTTATAATCAGTGCAATCATGTGAAAAATAATGACATCCTGTTTCTGTCTCATTGAACCTTACCAATTATTTTATCTGAATAAAGTGAACTTAGTAAATACAATGAACAGAGCACAGCTTTGAGCGCAAAATTATATTTTAAGCACATAAAAAACACAATGTAAAAAAAAAAAAAATTGAAATGTTAAAATAGACACATCACAGCATGGAGCAGCCAGAAAATAATTATTATTATATGGTATACAAATAAGTATTTTCTCAAATCAATGAATCAATGAATGTAGTTACCAATGTACATCTACTTCTGAAGATATGGCCTATATACATATATATTTTATCCAAATCAATGAATGAATGTTATAGTTTCCAACATACCGATACTTGTGACAAGGTGTACATACACATCAATTATTAATTAAATGTAGTTTCCGCTGTACATGTACAACATATTGTATCTGATTTTAAATTTGTTTTCAGGGTCACAACAAAAGCAAGAGAGGACATCAATCTGTTCTTTGCCTTGTTTTTAATTTTTCGAACAGTCCACAATGTACTATGAATAAACATGTTCAATTGCTATAAACGCATTAATTTTCTGTTTTTTAATTTTGCTAATTTTGCCGTAATTAAATCCACTTGAACATGTAAATATAACAATAGAACTATAGTTCCTCTGCCAAGTTTATGAACTTAAATGCCAGTGAAAATAAATAGTTTCACAGTAAACCAACCTGGGGCTTGAACAATGAAAAACAAGTCATTGTCAATGACACGTCCCCGTTCCGTTCATATTTGAGTGACATATACATTCAAAGCAGATCATGACCGAAATGCACCTGCATATGTACAACACATTGTGCTAAATCTGAACAAAATCCATCCATGCATGACTGAGATCCGGTTCTGGAATTGTGAAAATACGTGATTTTGATGCATTTTTGGCCTTAAAATGGCCATCATTCCGCTATTGTTAAGCAGATCATGAAACAAATGCACATATCTATTTGTGACATGATGTACCATGTGTGTGTGAAGTTTGAACTTGATCAATCCAGACATGTCTTGGATACGGATCCAGAACTGAATTCTTTAACAAAATGGCCGCCAGTCGGCCATTTCGAACTTGATCCGAAAAAAAAAGACGTGCATCAAGGTCCTATTATGTTTAATGTATGTACCAAATTTGAACAAAATCCATCCATGCATAACTGAGATACGGGTCCGGAATGGTGAAAATGTGCGATTTCAATGCATTTTCGGCCTTAAAGCGGCCCCCATTTGGCTATCGTTAATGAGATCATGAAACAAATGCACATACATATTTGTGACATGATGTACCTTGTGTGTGTGAAGTTTGAACTCGATCAATCCAGACATGTCTCGGATACGGATCCAGAACTGAATTCTTTAAAACAAAATGGCCGCCAGTCGGCTATTTCGAACTTGATCCGGAAAAAAAATGACGTGCATCAAGGTCCTATTATGTTTAATGTATGTATCAAATTTGAATGAAATCCGTCCATGCATAACTGAGATCTGGGTCCGGAATGGTGAAAATGTGCGATTTCAATGCATTTTCGGCCTTAAAGCGGCCCCCATTTGGCTATCGTTAATGAGATCATGAAACAAATGCACATACATATTTGTGACATGATGTACCTTGTGTGTGTGAAGTTTGAACTTGATCAATCCAGACATGTCTCGGATACGGATCCAGAACTGATTTCTTTAAAACAAAATGGCCGCCAGTCGGCTATTTCGAACTTGATCCGGAAAAAAAAATGACGTGCATCAAGGTCCTATTATGTTTAATGTATGTACCAAATTTGAATGAAATCCGTCCATGCATAACTGAGATCCGGGTCCGGAATGGTGAAAATGTGCGATTTCAATGCATTTTCGGCCTTAAAGTGGCCGCCATTTGGCTATCGTTAATGAGATCATGAAACAAATGCACATACATATTTGTGACATGATGTACCTTGTGTGTGTGAAGTTTGAACTCGATCAATCCAAGCATGTCTCAGATACGGATCCAGAACTGAATTCTTTAAAACAAAATGGCCGCCAGTCGGCCATTTCGAACCCGATCCAAAAAAAAAAATGATGTGCATCAAGGTCCTATTATGTTTAATGTATGTACCAAATTTGAACAAAATCCGTCCATGCATAACTGAGATCCGGGTCCGGAATGGTGAAAATGTGCGATTTTGATGCATTTTCGGCCTTAAAATGGCCACTATTCGACTATCGTTAATCGGATCATGAAAAAAATGCATGTGCATATGTCCCATATAATGTGTGATGTATGAGTGAAGTTTGAACTTAATCGGTCCATGCATGTTCGAGATACAGGTGATCACGGACGCACGGACACAGGGCAAAACATAAGTCCCCGTTTTCGGAGTGAGTCCGAACAGGGACTAACAAGCAGCCTATCGGCTGAGATAGCTCCGCTGTTAGAAATGCACATTTCAATTAAAGAACTGAAGACATCATCAGAAAATGAACAATATGTATAGTATCAAAGCAATCGGACTTACAGTTTTTAACAAGAAGTCGAAAATATCACTTTCTATTAAAAATGACCAAAATATTCACCAAAATTAGAGAATTGAAGATATCATCATGAAATGAACAAATCTGAGAAAGGTCTACATGTAGTATCTATATATGTAATATCAAAGCAATTGAACTTTTGGTTTTTAACAAGAAGTCGAAAATATCACTTTTTACCAAATATGACAAAAATATTCACCAAAATTATAGAATCCAAGATATCATCACGAAATGAACAAATCTGAGAAAGGTCTACATGTAGTATCTATATATGTAATATCAAAGCAATTGAACTTTTGGTTTTTAACAAGAAGTCGAAAATATCACTTTTTACCAAATATGACAAAAATATTCACCAAAATTATAGAATCCAAGATATCATCACGAAATGAACAAATCTGAGAAAGGTCTACATGTAGTATCTAAATATGTAATATCAAAGCAATTGAACTATTGGTTTTTAACAAGAAGTCGAAAATATCACTTTTTACCAAAAATTACAAAAATATTCACGAAAATTAGAGAATTGAAGACATCATCACAAAATGAACAAATCTAAGAGAGGTCCACATGTAGTACCTATATATGTAATATCAAAGCAATCGGACTTGTGGTTTTTAACAAGAAGTCGAAAATATCACTTTTTACCAAAAATTACAAAAATATTCACCAAAATTAGAGAATTGAAGATATCATCACAAAATGAACAAATCTGAGAGAGGTCCACATGTAGTACCTATATATGTAGTATCAAAGCAATTGGACTTGCGGTTTTTAACAAGAAGTCGAAAATATCACTTTTTACCAAAAATGATAAAAATATTCACCAAAATTAGAGAATTGAAGATATCAACATGAAATGAACAAACCTAAGAGAGGTCTACCCAAGGTACATATACACCAAGTATCAAAGCATTCAGGCTTGTAGTTTTCAAGAAGAAGTCGAAAAAGTAAAACATTGACACGGACGACGACGATGGACAATCACTCATATGATAAGCTCCGCTCGACAAAGTCGACAGCGGAGCTAAAAATCAACCCACACCTTGGTGCCACAGATTTCAGTAGGGCCGCCAAAGCCATCTGCTGAGAGTCAATCACTATAAACAGATGAGACTCTTGATGGATTCCTTGTGTTTAATGTTTTGTAGGTGGTTGTGTTCCACTGGGTCCTGAATGATTCCTGGATAGTATATTAAATTTCCATTATAATTGAAAGATGTCCCAAATGTACAATATGGGTTGAATTTAATAGATCATTTGCATATCCCCTTGTACATTTTGCAACCTCCAATCAATCCATGGGCGTCCTTGAACATACAATGCTAGGCTTAGAGAAGCAGGAGTTAACTGAAATAATCTAATTCAATCTGACTGGTAACCTAATTATAATTAATTATTTCTATCAATTTATTAGTCTGTGGCGTATTTTTCAATAAATTTTATACATTAATAATAAATAACGTATGTAAATAAAAACTAAAATGAAAAATTAAAATAAACTTAATAGATTGTCAGTTAATTTTATAAAATTTTCACATATAATTTGTTCCATATTTTATTTAAAATTGTCTCACTATGATAGCAAACAGGCTTATGACCCACATATAAATTGGATAGTGAAGACCAATGAATCCACGTATTCATAAACATGTGCTTCACATGTTTGTGGAAAAATTATTTGGAAAATGATAACTTTGTCTTTATCATTTATTTGTTCTTATTGTACACAGTGTGCATGGTATTTTAAATGTTAAAAGCTCCCTTGTTATAATTGAGGCAATTAAATGAACTGCTGAATAGTGACATACATTGTACAGTGTATATATACAATTTGCTTACCAGTGATAAAGGTCTTACACTACAATTACATTTCCTACAGATGACAATGTAAAAACTTATAATGAACACTGGTGCTCAATTAACAGAGAGGCAATGAGTCACATACTTAGTACGGTATGTACAATCGAAAAAGTGTTAGCATCATCACCAAAATTGGACATTCTCAAAATGAATCAGATTCAACCACATTGTAACTGACAATATTGGATACAATGACCAATCCATCTGTTTTATCCCATTTTTTTTGCTAATATTCCACTCGAAAATCAAGGCTTGCTTTACCTGGTATTGTATTTAACCTTTTTAAGTGCCAAGGTCACCTTTTTAAGTGCCAAGGTCACCTTTTTAAGTGCCAAGGTCAATTTTTGCCACCATTTACATAATTTAGCTTGTAATTTGTTATTGTTGTTTCCAAATTTTGACCAAGACCTATAGCCAATAAAAAATTCTTCCAAAATTCTTCAATTTGTTTTAATAATTACACAAAAATAGGCAAAAAGTTGCACCTTAAATTTGACGGGAAAAACGCTATTTTGTAAAATACAGTAAAATACTTTATTTTCGCTTGGATTTAATTTTCGCTATTTTTGCTGAAGGAATGATTCAGCGAAAATTAATTCCAGCAAAAATAAAGTATTCTACAGTAGACAAATATTCTAATTGTGGTGTGAAACCTATAGTATAGGAACCACTTTACTTTTAGAAATAAAAGAAGAAAATAAAAATTGACCACATGTCTGCATCTACCAAGTACAAATGTATTCAATTATCAATCTGTATGTACATGCAGATACTGGTGGATTAAATGCATGTCATTTTAAGTAATACAAGAATTTTGTTCACACAATACTGTAAAATACTGGCTATTTTAACTGAAGGAATGATTCAGTGAAAATAAAATCCAGCGAATATACCTTTTTTTATATATTTTACATTCAACTGGCCAAACATCAGTGAAAATAAATTCCATACAAAACACTAAAAATGTCTTCTAAGCCAATTCCAGCTAATGGATTTTATACAGATATAATGATTTTAGGAATACCATATGATAAGCATTCATTTTTAAATTAGGTATTTATATTTTTTTAAAACATCTAGTGAAAGCCCCTATGAATAGCCAATATGATGCTGTATAATAGATCAACAGGCAATGCCTTGAACTATTTTTTTTTTTAAATCTGTAGAAATGAACAGGAAGGACATACACTGTTACAGTGGATCAAGTTTCTGGGAAATGAACTAGGCACCATGCAGGGCATGGTTTGGACTCAATGAGTATGAAAATTAACACACACTAACAAACAGGCTCTGTTTTATACAACTGTACGACTACTGATATATCAGATAATCATCTTAAGCCAGAGATATTTGTGATGTAGCAATGGTGAACGAAGGTATTACCAGTCTGTATTTGACAATTTCTATAAATTACTGACAAAATGCAATTTAGAGTTTTCAGAATATTACAGGAGTATACTAGTAAAAAATTGATTGGCATGAATTACAACATGGTACAAAGATTAATTGCCTGTATGCAGCTGATCACATACAGACAGAGCAGTGGTAACTGTGGTTTACATCATCGAAATGAGAGTAAAACACTGAAATCCAGTTCAGAGCATATGCCACAGTTGGAAAGCCACATTTCCTTCTTTCTAGTTTAAAGACATGTACTGTATTTGCTTTATTGTGCATCTAAGGTGATAAAATAAAAGCCATTTCTGGCATATGTACGCCTCTATTAGATTTGCACTTCTCATAGAGCGAATACTGTGATTTCCAAATTGCCGAGAAGTCTTCGTCCACATTTTTGAAAATAAAAAATATAGTTTTAGTATGTGAAAATTACTAAAAGTTGACTTTAGTGTTCTGAGGGTTTATTTATAAATAGCAGGACAATTCAGGAATTGAAATGTTTCACTGTACAATATGTTTGTTATATCAACATGTGACAACATGATATTTCTAGGGGTTTAGTTTTATTAGGTGACAGATGGCAATATATCTGTCTATAATTGCCATGACAACATAAAATTAAAATACACAGTATGTACATGTATATGTATATTATAAGGTTATCAACAAACATCACTTGTTTATAGAGCTGGTTGATGATTTAAGTGACGATATGGTATCGTCGTGACGATATGGTATCATCGTGACGATATGGTATCATCCATGAACTAAAGCCATGGATATTGCAGCCCATAACACCACAATTACCATCACACTGCAAAACAATCCCATGAATAAAACAGCCCAAAATATCACACTCCACAGGAAATGATGAATAAATTCCATGTATTTCTTAGTTCAGATACAGTTGAAGAAAGGTCTGACATAAACTGAAACCTTCCATAGACAAACTATCATGCAGTCGTGTGTAATGGAGAAACCCAGACACACAGCTTCAAGAATGCATGTTATTTTTGCATGTACATGTTTACATATTCATGTTTAAAGAATCTTTAAATTTACTTGTACATGTAGTCCAGGAACTGATGAGCTGCACTCAGTCCATACTTTGAGAATGCCCTGCAAGTTACCATTTTAGTGATCGCTATCAGGATTTACGCTAGTGTCTCGGCAAGACCCACTTACACAATTTTAAGAAATAGAAATTTTATCCTGGATAACCTTATTAGAGATTGGACCCCAGCTTGACTGAAAAACTGGGTCCCTTTCAATAATTGGAGTCAAGGAAGCAAAATATGGGGTTAACACAATCTCTGGCTATGGTGATATCTTATCCTAATGCTCCTCAGTGGTTAGCACCGTCTGCATGCCAGTCATCCCAGGTTATCACTGTTGTTATCACGTCAATTTCAAACTTTAGGACAGAGTCAAATGTGATTCTATTGTGTCTATGTATACACCAATACAATTGAGCTAATTTACCGCGTGCTTGTTAAAGTGATTATTTAATCACTGCTGGCTTCTAAATCATTTTAATTATCCAGGAAAGAAAAGTTCAGGAATTTTGCGAGTCAGGCAAAAGTGTGAAATTGTAAACTATTTAATTTTTGCTGCAGGGATTTTTTTCTGAATTAAGTTTGCTACATGTATCATTAAAACTTGTCACCAGACTTTTTTTACTTTTGCCATACGATTTATAAACAAGCAGCCTATCGGCTGAGATAGCTCCACTGTTAGCAATGCACATTTCAATTAAAGAACTGAAGACATCATTAGAAAATGAACAATATGAATAGTATCAAAGCAATCGGACTTACAGTTTTTAACAAGAAGTCGAAAATATCACTTTTTACCAAAAAATTACAAAAATATTCACCAAAATAAATTAATTAGAGAATTGAAGATATCATCACAAAACAAACAAATCTGAGAGAGGTCCACATGTAGTACCTATATATGTAATATCAAAGCAATCGGACTTACAGTTTTCAACAAGAAGTCGAAAATATCACTTTTTACCAAAAATGACAAAAATATTCACCAAAATTAGAGAATTGAAGATATCAACATGAAATGAACAAACCTAAGAGAGGTCTACCCAAGGTACATATACACCAAGTATCAAAGCATTCAGGCTTGTAGTTTTCAAGAAGAAGTCGAAAAAGTAAAACATTGACACGGACGACGACGACGGACGACGGACAATCACTCATATGATAAGCTCCGCTCGACAAAGTCGACAGCGGAGCTAAAAATATGGTCATTCACGAAAATGACAAATCTTGAGCCTCTTACCAAAGGTAAAAATATTTTGTCAAATCCCAAAATTTGATTTGAGTACATACATGTGTAGTGGAAGTATTATATGTACCATAAAATCTGTATTAGAAGCCGCATCCCTAATAGAAGTCACACCTATACTTTTTGAACAATTGAGAACCAAACATTCTCAATTTCTCATATGTGTAGATGCTCTAATAGAAGCCGCATCCCCACTATTGCATTGTACCATTTTAATAGAAGCCGCGGTTGACATTGAGTTTTATAAATTTAATCACCCACAAATCTCACAAATATTTATAACTGTGAACAGCTGATAGTGCAGATATTGTTTGGCAATATCATCTTAAAAATTAAATAAAAGATTAGATAGGAGTCAAACAGATGTACAAATCGATAGATCTATATATACTCACCATCGATGCAATCTGTGCCATCGTCACTAGTATATTCATCTTCACACTGACAAAACCCAGACACACATTTACTATTCCACCCACAGTCAGAACTAGCTGTTGAAGGTGTGCAAGGGGCTGGAATACCAAAGAAAAAGGAAAGAATGGTTACAAAAATTATTTTATTGATTTATAGATGATCTTAAAGTGCATGCGTCAGATGGCCATAACGCATTATTATACAAACAAGCGTCTACCCATGAGCGTTTGCATTTTTAGCGCGTGTTGTTATCGTCGATTGGGACTCAATTCCCGCGTGTACGCAGGTGACGACCCCCCCCCCCTTTAAGACGAGGAGTCATAGAATATCATTGTTCACAAACAAGCATTTAACCACACGCCTTTGGTTTTAGTGTGCGATGTTATTGTCACTTGGGACGGCCGGGTGACATCCACACCACTTTATTTTTTAAAAGCATGGCTTTGGAACTCTGGCTTTTATTATTCGAACTGAAGTACAACATTGAATTCTCAAATAACCAGAATGATGATTTAATATATTAGGTAACTGGAGACTAGTGTAGCTATAAAGCAGTAAGAGATGGTAGCTAGGCTGGATATTGGAATTATTGGGAGAGTAAACTATTTTTCGCAATACATTCTTGAATTTCATCCTAGTCAAATCACGAAAACTTAGCAGCAACAAAATTAATGTTTTGCAGTAATGCATTAATCTGCTAAGAAATTGATTTTATGTTCACGATAAAGCGTACAAGTCACAGTATCACATGTCTCACTCTTATTTCATGATCAAAAGTGACTATGCAATCAACGTAAGAAATAATTCAGTTCATCACGACTTTAATTTCACAATAAAAAACCGTCAAATTCCTACGCAACTCAAAAAGTAATGGATGAATTTTCATGAAATTTACAGGTTTGGTTGTCGTTAATACAAATATCAGTTGATTTGAGATTTTATATATATAATCCCAAGATATTTTCTCTTAAGATTGATGTCAGTAGGCATGAGTGATTTCCGCCTCTTGTATCAATCTGAGCCTTAGGTGAGGATTAATGCTACTCTGCAAGTAATCATAGAATAGTGTTGTAGTCAATATCGATAATGATTATGAAAGTTTAATCTACAAAGTGACCAACACGTGCAGGGTTGCAGAAAAAAAGGTTGTACTGTGTATGCTTTTGTAAATTGTTGACCAAATGTTGACAAATAATACTGGGGTAAAAAAATAACATAGGGTAAAAAGATATTGCATGGTACGGAATGGATACTGCAAAATATTGCTGCAGCTAAAACAATAGAACAAAATGGGTAGCACAGTTGCACATATAAAAAACTGATATACTGTATCTACCAAGTCTGAAATCAGTTAAATGGCCGAACCAAAAACTGTTCTACCCGGTACTAATAAAACTGCATAATTAACCTTTCCCCACCAGACTTTCTTGTCCAAATTTGTCTGCACTTTTTTCTCATATGTGTTAAATATTTCTGGAAATGAACCCTAATTTTAGAGCCAATAGACAAAAATGTGAGTTAATTTTCAGTTTTTTGTCCAAATTCTCTGAAGGAAAGTTCAGACTACTTTGTGATGGAAAGAGGGAACTGGTGGTGATCATTTTATTACAATCAAAATATTACAAATGGTTATTATTACATGAAAGTGCGTGTGTTATGAAAGATCAACAGTCAGTGCATTATTGTAACACTAACAACAGCATTCCTACTAATAGTCACAACATGTACTCTTATTTCCTCAGGGAATGCCTATATCAGACATGTACTACTTGGTATGCAGTACCAGGGACAGTCTTCTCTCAGAAGCATGGCGTGACAACTATGTAGCCATGCACAGAAATGAAATCTTTGATTTTCATGAAAACTACTGTAAAATACTTTATTTTAGCTTCAATTAATTTTCGCTGAAAAAAGTTTTTGGGTGTTTTGTATGGAATTTATTTTCACTGATTTTTGATGAGTTGGATGTGAAAGATAGGAAAAAAGGTATATTCAATTTTGAATGTGTGAGAATTGAGTCCCCAAGTGACGATAACAACACACACGAAAAACGCAACACTGTAGATAAAATAAAATCAAAGAAATCAGTAAAATCAAAAATAACCATAATAGTTGAAAGATGCAAAAAATGACATTAAAAAAAACAAATATAGGATATGCATACAAGCATATGCATATGACAAATTTTATTTTAACTCTGGGACATTAGGCTGAGAAAACAAATATTTGTAGTTCTAATCACTGTGTGTGCAATTTAAAAATGTGTATGCTACAGATTTTTTAAAAATTTCTTTTTGTTGTCAGAATTGCCAAAAAAAAATGTTCATGAAAAAGACAAAATTAAACAATAAAAATGTGCACATGCATCAGTTTTTTGGGAAAAATGAAGCAGAAACCTTTTCTCTGATGTTCCAGTCCTTAACAGTATTACCGGTACTACACATGCATTTCAGTGGCTGGAAAATTTGACAATACAAACATCCCCTACATACAGACATGACAAATTTCTGTTTGTGTTTCACCGCTAAAGTCAATTCACGCATTTGATACACTTGATTGGATGTGAGAAAACAGTCCCACACCCAAAACCATTGTTCGTTGTACTTCTTTGGGGTGAAAAGATTGCTTCAAAAGATGGTCTTTTTGCCAGTTCTCATGACAAGTCTTGCACAGTAGAATCTAGTATTGTGAAAACAAGGGCGTTTCAGATGTCTTTGTTCGGTAATTTCTATCCACCTATCTATAGCTGACATCTTACACATAGAAAAGCATAATAACACCTCAAACAACGTAAATTTCTCCGCTGAAATGTTGCCGCATTTTGAACATTTTTAAATAGTTCTCACTATTTAATTTTGGATCAAACAGACAGATTTTCTGAAAGGCTATAGAAATTGAACTAATTTTTGAAAAAAGCCTAAAAAAAAAATTATGCGAATTAATTCTTTAAGAGGTGACAAACATTTGACTATTAGTGGCATTCAAAGGGTGAAGCCTCACTGCAAATTATCATCGCACATTTAAATTTATTTATATCTTCCTTGGTTAATTAAGTACAACTCCCACATAACAGCGATAAATAAAATGTGACTTTTGTAAGACATATACACTAATCCTCAAATGTGCTGTGAATGTACAAAACAGGATTACTGGTACTGAAGTAACATATTTTAATGAGATCATTGTAAACCACTTTTATTTTATATAACAGTGACAGTCCTCAAGGAGGTTTGTGCCGAATTTTAGATTATATGACATCGTTTTTTTTTATCATCGTAGGGTCATGTTATAATTAGGGTCACTAAACATTTTTTCGAGAAACAAGTCTTACACGAACCCACAATAGTCTGTTAACAGATTTTACGATCTAAAAATGCAACTTTAACATGTCATGGAATTTTGTTCAAATTAGAATTTTTGCACTAGTTTTATGGTGAAATTATTTCTATTAATATACAATACATAGTTCTATCCCATAATGCACTGTGTACATGTTTAGTAGTGAAAAATTTGTACTGGTATTCTACTCAAACTCAAAGAACGGCACAAAATGGCCATAACAAATAAATATTTAAATCGTGAAAATATATGTAATAATGTCAATTGAATGGTGATATGTCCCTAATGTATACGTGTAAATGTTTGTATATAGAAATATATATATTTGCATTTAGTGAACAATTATTATTCAATATATATTAATTCATTCAATTTTTTCATTCTTGATAAACGATAGGGCTTGACTAGGCCAGGGAAAAAAAATTCTCTGTTTCTCTTTTGATGGAAATTTTAAAATGAGGTGATTTTTTGTTGTTGTTGTTGAATACTGAGCTAAAATGGGGGAAATCTGAAACAAGTGCATGTACAAGCGCATTTTCGAATGCTTTAGAAAAAAAAAAGTAGTTCAAAATGATGCGCATGGAAACGAGAAACAGAGATATTTTTTTTCTCAACCTTACCAGCATTAAATATGTGGAGGTTTAATATATAAGTGTAAGGCAAAATAGACACAGAAATAGTATTCGTGGTAGCTGTCATTTATTTTATTGAATTTAATGTCTCAATCACCATAAAGGAGATCTATGCAAATTGTGCATAATTAACTTCTCTCTGATAGCACTAGAAATATGGTTTACTTCTCACAAAGTAAATACACTACATGCAGCTGCATGCAGAATGTCAACTGCACATTTACAAATGAATGAATAAATAAACCGAGTAAAATGGATGATCTGATATTACAGATTGTATGACTAAATATTATTGACCTGACTGATCACTGTAACTGAAATGTCAAGGATATTGATAAGCCTTTCACCTTTAGACAAGTTTATGGTTCGTATTATAAATTAATTTCCGAAACCATAATCTGATATAGATAGCATCTTTGCTCGTTTTCAATTTCGGTCGCTGGTATACAGCCGTGTAACTAAATCAGACCAAATGTCCATGTAAAAACAACTAAATCACATTCAGTTATCATGGAATAGGAAAGCAATCATAACTCAAGTTATTTTTTACTAAGGTATAATCTTTTAGACAGCAGCTGTGTCAATGCAGTTTGGTAATGCCAATTTGGTCAGATTTTGTACAGATGTAGTTATAGATAATTTACATGGCATCCAAAATAAAAAGAAAACAGAGCCTTTACCTACATTAAATTTTAATCAGACTGTTCTTCTCTACACATACGCAATACTCATTTAACAATAAAATACATAAAGGCCTGGTTATACACTACAGATCATTGAATTATGATTGTTTATTTCAATAATTACTTGAAAATAAATTAATGTAATAGCGGTAATAAAATATCAAAGATTGTCAAATATCAACAGCAATACATGATGTAAAGCAGATGAAATTATCATGCACGTATCGTGATAGATGTATGTAATGAACAAAAGATCTTGCATGAACAAAATTATGAGATAATCACAAAATCAAAGCAGTAGTTAGTGATAATGCTTATTCGGAAATTGTGTACTGCGCATGTTTTTGAATACACGGTAATAATCTGACTCATTTCTGTAATAACAATAATAATAATAATGATAATAATAATGGTAATAATAATAATAATAATAATTTTTCAAAAATCTAGAGAGGACAAGGTCATGTATTATTTTTTGAAAAACATCTGCATTTTGCTTGCCTGTGATTTTATTAGTATTGGTAATGTTACACTCTAGAAATAAAGATCATCTTTCAATTTCAAAATTTCAATTTCCAGAATGAAATGTATCTCATCCTCTATCACAATATGCAATTGAACCTTTCCAAGCGTCCAATGCATTCTGTGATGCCGCTGACGCATACATGGAACTTGCGAGAACTCATCACATACCGTCGTACATAGATATACTTTCGCACATTTTATAAATCCTTAAAAAGTATAAAGTGAATAACAAATACATGTATACATGTATGGTAGACATAAAGGTCTCTGACATGAAATGGAATTTCCATGCATGTAGTAAACAACTGCTAGTATTTTTAATTAATAATGCATAAATAAGCCTGCTATCACCCATATCATACAAGTGCTGCCCCAGAAGCACAACATAATTGTAAACCAATTGAGACATCAACAAATATCACAGAGGGTGTCAAATAGCTTCAGCGAAATTCAATCTTTGTAAGGCCCCAACATTATCAAATCATGATTTTCTGTTGAGACAAATAGTGATAGTCATTGCGCAGTACAAATTGTGATTTTCATATAAACAAACAATGTATATGTTGCATGGGACCCAACACAGTGTAAAGCCTGTACAGTTTTAACAGTTTCGACTACACCGTATTTAAAGCACATGTCTTTATTAGCACACATTAAAAATTGCCCGTATTATATACTGAATCATTTGAATATGACTCATTTTGATCACACATGTGCTACTAACAGAGGAAATATGGTATATGATTCTGATGAGATGAGATGAGAAAGCGACATGGCTTTGGAGAATAATATACCGTGTATCTATAAAAAAATCAGACATCTTGTGATCCCTAAATACTATTAAGCACTTTATAAAATTTGGGAATTGTGACATTTCCTCGAAAGAAGCGTACATCAATGCCAGTTTTGCTAAAAATAACTGCTGAGTAAACAATTTTAAAAGTGTTTTCGCATTATTTCTCCTTAAAACCTATATTTTCAGATTAAATCAATAAATGGCAACAGCATCTCAGTGAATCAGTAAGAACCACGTCAAATGGAATATTTCAGTGTACACAGTAACTCAACACTTTGATACTACAACTGACGTCGCAGTTCTAAATAAGTGTCACCATTTCTAGATGAGTTTAACACAATACATACTGTTACAAATGTATCACTGTGGCACAGATATCGTTTATTATTAGGACACTTTTAATATTATCTACAATACAATCTACATTTATAAAATCCAAAAATATTTGTGTCTATGGATTTGTCGGCTATAAGTCTAATCTTTATATCATCTTAAACGTTATAAGATTAGATAATAAAGCAATTCATTCATGAATTCCAGTTAAAATATAAAAAGAAAATTCAGGTCTTTTTGCCAATTTACTCAATAACAATCAATCTTGGTCCCTGTGGTGTGTGAAGGCAAGGATGTTGATAGCCAATGTAGACCTATAGTAGGCAAACATTATAAATGTAGATTAGAATTAGTATCTATAGCGCAAAGTCCTACAGTAGGCATATTTTATACATGTACAATGTATATGTAGACAAGAATTAGTATCTATAGCACAAAGTCCTACAGCAGGCATATTTCATACATGTACAATGTATATGTAGATAAGAATTAGTATCTATAGCGCAAAGTCCTACAGCAGGCATATTTTATACATGTACAATGTATATGTAGATAAAAATTAGTATCTATAGCACAAAGTCCTACAGTAGGCATATTTTATACATGTACAATGTATATGTAGACAAGAATTAGTATCTATAGCACAAAGTCCTACAGTAGGCATATTTTATACATGTACAATGCAGTGTTCTCCCCACATAGAACAAAGCATGGCGATACCGCCATGCTTGGCGACCCGGCCGCCACGCTTGGGCTCGGACCGCCATGCTTACAACTTCACCGCCATGCTAATAGGATGCATTGTTTACATCCTTTTGACCCGCTCACACGTAGCACTGCATAAATTATCACCGTCTACGCCACGGCGGTTTGAACTTGCCGGGACAAATTAAACAGTCCCATTGTTAAACACGTGTGAAGTACAGACGCTGTCAATGGGGAACAAATTGTCACTCAAGTTGCAAACACCAAGATCTATACGACTAAACATGTAAAGGAAAAATAGGTGATGCCGCCCGGCTAAAACGTACAATCACCGCTAGCACAGCACAGAAACGGAAGCGTGTAGAAACACGGAAACGGCGTGAGGCTGGTTTTGATAAATCGTGGAAAAAGGCATTTCCCTGGTTAAGGTCAATTGTTCAGGTAAGATTTCGTAATTTTAGAAATAAAATGCCAGTGTGTGTATGTTTTGCCGATCGTAAGAACATCGAACATGGTAGGCCTACACCGATTTCAATCAACATCTTAGACACGAGGCTGGTATAGACACGACATGAAAAAAAAACATCACTCGTTACTGTCAACTTTTTTTAGATTATTTATGGATATCTTCATAGATTAATGGGTACGCGTATGTTATAATTTGTCCAAGCAAAAAAAAAATCGAATTTTGTAATCTTCCGGTCACATGTTGACCTGTGTAGGTATTTCCAAGATGGCGGCCTGTCAACGTCTTGCGAACGACAGCTGCTATCATCTCGCGCTATGATCGATGGAATCCCGATTTGTATACATAATGCTATCGTTACGTTTTAATTTTAATTGAATAGTGACCTCATGTTCTTTTTTCCTCGAAATTCCCGAGTCTCCTTGTCGTTGACCTGACAAACCAACATGTAAACAACATGTTTTGCAGACGAAATGCTATCCATACGGCACTGGGTTCCCGATCGTGGCACAATTCAATCGTTATGTTTACATTTATTTGAACCTCAATCCTCATTGTTGTTTTTTTTTATTATTTTTCATTTTTTCCCACTAGGAATGTTGTGCAGTTAATGCTCAAAGCACGTCTATGACGAGTTTAACTACAGTAAGGCAGCCAATGTTTGGAGCACAACAAAGTCAGAAGGATTAGTTTAGACTAAGTTTTATGGAACAGTTCACATTAAATGACGATCTTGTCAAATTATGGTATATTATGTAAAGTATTATGTAATTTAAATAAAGTCTCTCATACATTTTAATACTGTATTGTATGTTTGTTTTTGTGAGAGTGAATCCTGAAAAATATGCAAATTAGTATGCAAATTAGCATGCAAATTAGACCGCCATGCTTGCCTCTGAGCCTGGGGAGAACACTGCAATGTATATGTAGACAAGAATTAGTATCTATAGCGCAAAGTCCTACAGTAGGCATATACATGTATTATACATGTACAATGTATATGTAGATAAGAATTAGTATCTATAGCGCAAAGTCCTACAGTAGGCATATTTTATACATGTACAATGTATATGTAGACAAGAATTAGTATCTATAGCGCAAAGTCCTACAGTAGGCATATATTATACATGTACAATGTATATGTAGACAAGAATTAGTATCTATAGCGCAAAGTCCTACAGTAGGCATATTTTATACATGTACAATGTATATGTCGATTAGAATTAGTATCTATAGCGCAAAGTCCTACAGTAGGCATATTTTATACATGTACAATGTATATGTCGATTAGAATTAGTATCTATAGCGCAAAGTCCTACAGTAGGCATATACATGCATTATACATGTACAATGTATATGTAGATAAGAATTAGTATCTATAGCGCAATGTCCTACAGTAGGCATATTTTATACATGTACAATGTATATGTAGACAAGAATTAGTATCTATAGTGCAAAGTCCTACAGTAGGCATATTTTATACATGTATATGTAGATAAGAATTAGTATCTATAGCGCAAAGTCCTACAGTAGGCATATTTTATACATGTACAATGTATATGTAGACAAGAATTAGTATCTATAGCACAAAGTCCTACAGTAGGCATATTTTATACATGTACAATGTATATGTAGATAAGAATTAGTATCTATAGCGCAAAGTCCTACAGTAGGCATATTTTATACATGTACAATGTATATGTAGACAAGAATTAGTATCTATAGTGTAAACAGTACACATCAAATGGAACAAATGAACTATGATTATTTCATCATCACCTAGCGCTCCCTTGTTTGTGAATTGTTATTGTCCATTATGTACACACTAACAAATCAAAGACCCAAGAGTGTAATGTGTTGTTTTTTTTTCAATGAATAAATATCAATGTTTGTCGCATGATGTTTTGTGTGTGAATTACTGATCCGCGACGGCCTGTCGTTTACATGAATAGAATTTAGTGAACCCATACAAAAAAGGAACATGAAATAGGAAAATCGGTTACTGCTGATTTGAGAGTGGCGAGAAATGTTTGAGAAGAAGAAGTGTACTGATTTGATTAAATTAAATATGAAAGTAAAAAGGGCTGCATGTTGCTAGGTATTAAATTAAGAATCAAATAAATAAATAACATTAAATTTAGTGTTACATGTATCTGAGCATTGCCCTTTGGGGTCCTACGCATGTTACAAGAAAAGACTGTTTACCATACTATTTTTTTACGACACGCTTTGTAATTAACACAGTAATGGCAGCCATCTTGTGGTCTATTTATCATTGGTTCCTGGTGAAGACATCTCCTCATATCTAAACTTTTGGCATAGTGACACACATTTATACAGTCCGAGGTGAGGTCGACTGATTGGTGTTGTCTTGAATTATTTTTAAAATCTGGGTTTTTAAAATACATGTACGTTAAAAGTAAATTTTCTATGGTCACTTTCCTCAAAATGGTATTAGTAATTAGCAGACTTTACTGTTAGTTTAGCAAGCTTCTTTCTACCTATATAAATCAACATACATTTTGTATGCGAGTGTTTCAGTCCTGTACTTCAATTCAATAGAACTGCATGGGAGTTCAGGGATGCTGAGCACACCGAATTTCAACACCAGAACTACCGGTAATCATCATTAATCATACCCTTTTTCCCCAACACTGTTTTGTAATGTATAATCATCTAAATCTGCTAATGTCGATTTGTATCCTTTAATTCACTTTTTTTTTCTATCAGGGTATTTTTTCCTATATTTATTCGTTTTTGTGGCACCAGGTCGCATAGGTGCTAAAAACATAAACCCAGAAACAAACTTTTGAAGTGGGTGATTTATCAGGTAAATATAGTACTAAAGAAAATTGAACAGCAGATGTTATGAAATGTACTCTAAACTCTATGTGTACTTCTATTTGTGAGCCCCTGATTTAAAAGTGTTGCAACAAACAAATAAATAAATAAAATCCATGGGCTTTGATGCCTCCGAAAATTGCCAAGACCAGTAATGTAGGTTAACTCCACACACAGAAGGATACATTATGATAAGCAATCAGCTGCATCTATGTAATGGGTCGTTTTACCCACTAGTTTGAACTGGAGAGCACCTAGCACTGTTGTACCGCACATTCACTGTAAAAACATTCATTTTCACTGGTATTTAATTCCACTATTTTGATAGCTAATCACACTCACATGATTATAATTCACAGGTTTCACAATGAGTTCTATGCTTACATGGATTCAACTTATTTCACTTATCAGTAAAAAAAGCCTGAGAATAAATTAATACATGTACCACAGTAGCAGTCCAGATACATTTGAAATTGAGACAACATTCTTGAAGTCAGCTACTATATGTAAACATAAATTTTGCTCATGTGATATCAAGATGGCAATTCGGACAATCATTGAAATTGTCATCTTTATATCACATGGGCAAATTTTGTACATAGTATGCTCTAAATTCACAGTGATTTTCTGACGAGGGGGGTATGTAAAATAATCGACTGAAAATAACCCCTTAATGCTGCTTCTAAACAAAATAATAAGTATTTGGGCATGATTTAAATATTGAACTACATAAATACGATGACTGCGATCGTTTCAGATATAGGAACGCATTTTCACAGGGTGAAAACTTTTTGTACAGCGTCATCATAACACGTCACCCTGCAATGATCAGTGCTGGCTGTGACTGTCTGAAATTGAAATCTTGATTTTCTTAATTCAATGTGTATATCTTGTAAATTACACATGCTTATCAGGAAGTCTTTACGAACACAAAAACACATGTATAATTAACTGCCATGATGCCATGATGTCATTGGTTCTCTCCACGAGCATAAGAGCATAACGCACACTCTTAACACCAATCAGGGGATTAACACCTCAGAACATAGGTGTTTTCCGACTGGTTATTGAGGAATTGTGGCAAGGGTATTATGTAATATGCTGCTAGTTTGCTCTGCCATGAACAGTATGGTACAATCTTGGAGATTGAATGTAAGTTCACACCAGTTGTACCTCCCAAACTAACAAATTATGGGTGTGGTGTATCGTAAAAAAAACTATTAATGACCGGCCTAGATTTTGAAAACAGCACACAAATGTACTCAGTCTGCTGAGGACTGTTTCTCTTCGCTACTGGCCTCGGTTGAGAGACCTACATTAGCACATGGAAACTGACAGCACAAAAAAAATGCATACTGTTTGCCATCATGGCAAATTAAGTTCTAGGACATTGAGGCCATATTAAATATTTAACACACTTGGTATATTAAAATCTCTAATAAAATCACACATAAACAAAAATTTGCATAAATTTATTGTATGCTAGATTATCGAATTATGTTTTTTTTATGACCATAGACCTCTGTTATTTACACTAAGTGCATGCAAACTCCCAGTGACCAAATTCTAGTTTTATCCAATAAAAAGATACATTTGTACGACATGTAAAATCTGCATAGGCAAGGCCTGGTGGTTAACAGAAACACTATTTTTTTAATTTCGCCTGATGGACAATGAAGGAAACTTCACAATATCCTATTAACATGCATTGGACTGATATTTAACAGACTTACCTGGATCACCTTGCCCTAGTACTTTATTTTGTAAACATAACAGACACACTAGCAGATAAAATAGTTCCATCATGCTCTGCCTGTGGTCCTGACCCTAGGAGGATAATAACGAGAAAGTGAAAATTCTTTTTTATGCTTAATCTAGTAATATCACAATCCACCAACCATAAACCTATTTCTTAGATTTTCACATGCACAAATTTTTATAAATTTCGGTGGTGGATTCAACTGCAGTAGTCGCTTATTAGCTCCCTAGTTGCATGATGAAGCGTTCTTGAATCTGCGCCCCCCCCCCCCAAGAAAAAACGCTGAACGTCATTAAATTTCATTGTTTATGTTTATGTTATCCAAAAGAATTATTTGGCTGTGAAAGTTTGTGTTTTTTTCCACTAATTTTGCAAGAATCTGAATTTTGCACTTTATAACGATAAATTAATTTTATTATTTTACTTGCACTTGTGTGCCAGCTGACTGTTACTAAAACACAAGGCATAAATCACAGCTGATATGAACATGATGCAGTAATTTCAACTATCCATTTCTTATTTTAAAATGTAACATCTGGAGATACATTAATAAGAGGGGGGGGCAAGGGTTATTTTCGTTCAACGTAATTGCAATATTGAAAATATAAATTCCGTAATTCTGTAATCACAGGCTAGACGTACAACGTAATCAATCAAATATTTTTTTCGTACACTGTAAAAATGTGTTATTTTTCTCGGTATGTACAAGAATTTACATCCGAATAAAAAAAGTCGTAAAGAAAAAAACGTGTGTAATATAAAACTTTCACATTGGGTATGATAAATTAGGTTTAAAACACATTTTTAAGCTTGGTATATTTAAAATTGACCAGATAGCACCTCCCTTAAAGGGTGGTACTCGTCGCGCCACACATGCGCAAGATATATGGGTCTCATTATACTCTAATATAAACAAAAATGGCGTCTTTTGAGCAGATCAACGAGTACAAACTGAGACGTTACCAAGCTTTAATTAGTTATTTCTTAGGTGATTGGTAGGTATCGAGGGAGTCACTGACGGTAATTAGTGCAAGCTGTGCCCAGGTTAAACCTCATACTTGTGATTTCCATTAGAAGAGTGCATTGCATTATGGGAAAATCAATACTAATCAACATAAATGTCGCACATGTGCAGCGCGTCGACTGTCGCCCTTTAAGCTTTCCAGAGTTTGTAGATAAAAGATTGTATACAAATGAATCTAAGTACGTTCTGCACGTGATTATATTTTTTTTTTTCAAATTCATAAATGTTAAAACGTTATAGTCACAATTCACAATGTTCTCAAACAATATTAATTTCACTACTTTAATTAATCTAATCGGCAAGATCAAAAAACTATAAGGGTTACAGAAACAAGGACGTGTGAAAAAAACACCTAGGTGTAAGGCTAAAAAGGTAAGATCATTGAGGTAAAATTAAGAAACATACATGTAAAGTTATACCAACAAAAAATGACACGACTTTAAAATCATGGGGTTTTCCAAAGCGCAGACTATTGTTGTCAGTGACGGACACGAAAACGACCAGTGGGACAGTGGTGATGTTTATAATTAACTCTACGCTTCGAATGACACTTGGCAAGTATACATTGTTGTGTAGTGCTTAACACTCGCAATAAACACTTTCTCCACACGAAAAAGACACCGATCGTACCCCTGATACTCATTCATTGGACCTTCAATGATTGCGTAATCGAGCTGTATTTTCAAAGTTATGTAATACTTACAGCAAAGCACTGATCGATCCCGGGTGAAACAAACCAACCTTGGTGGCCGAATACAAACAATAAAATCGGTTTCGTCTCTTCTCTGCCAAGATGAATGACCACTGAACTTTGGGTGAGGTTCGACCTTTTACACATCCGGGATTTATGGCTTTTCCAACCATTGTATTCACTCCCTGTGTATGTTCAGGTTCACCCGATGCATTATTAGTTTGGCATAGTATTTCAGCAATACTGACGTCGAAATCAAATCTCTACAATTATCGTGAAACACGCTTTGCAACATGCAATACAACATTAATGCTCATAAATTGTGAAACGAATCACTTCGGCAATCTTCGGATACTACTCGACGGCTGTTCCAATTACTTCTTCCTGTTTCATCAGGTTTGATCTTGAAAGGGAGGCGCCATCTTGATTTGTTCGGTGTTCTACCCGCTTTGCTCGTCGGAGCTGTGCCTCTTTCGCGAGCCATCGAATTCATCGTACCTGTGACAATTCTGAGTCGAACATCATCTATAAGGTCAGTTTCAAATTCATACTCGTCTTGTATGACCGCTGGGGGTAAAATTACGGCGTATGTGTTGTCTAATATTCAAGACGCACGCTCGACTGTCAATGTCGTTGTGACATGCATTTGCCTGGTGACCGAATTAATACATCGGTGAACGTAATTACTATTTTAAGTCATGTTGTTAAACAAATATTCTTTTAATTTCATGAATTTTTCATATTTTGTGATATAATTTCACCACTACGTTGAAAGTCAAACTCGTAATGGCGTGACCCGTAGCGAGTTGAAATTTGAACTGTGGGATACATCCTGGCACGCCACCAGCTCTGTATTTTAAATAAGTGTATAGAGGCAACGTGACCAAACTTAATGGAATAACTGGGTGATGATTGTATTTTTTCTATTTATTTTTTTGTCTTTGTAGGGTCAACATTACACACACAGCAAACAGAGTGTTAGCGGCGGACAGTCGACGCACGTCGCCATCTTGGATATACAGCCAGTGTGATGTCATTCTGCCGAAGAAACCATATCTCTTCCGGGAAATCGTGAAGTTTACTTCTGGACTGATTCATACAATTTGTGTTTATTTGAACAATTTCACTTGTTGTCACAATGCCTATCAGACGGCAACTCAAAAATGTTGTGAACAATTACACGGACTCGCAGGTCAAAGTGCGTGAGGCAACCTCCAATGATCCATGGGGTCCATCTAGTTCATTGATGACCGAAATTGCCGATCTCACATACAATGTTGTTGCATTCTCTGAGATTATGGCGATGCTGTGGAAACGTTTGAACGACCACGGCAAGAATTGGCGGCATGTCTACAAGTCGCTTGTCGTTTTGGATTATATAATAAAAACGGGCTCAGAACGTGTTGCGCAGCAGTGCAAAGAAAATATCTTTGCTATACAAACATTGAAAGATTTCCAGTTCATTGATAGAGATGGCAAAGATCAGGGAGTAAATGTTCGGGAGAAATCCAAGCAGTTGGTGTCGCTTTTGAAAGATGATGAGCGACTGAAACAAGAGCGAGCCAGAGCATTGAAAGCCAAGGAGAGATTTGCACAGGCATCATCGGGTATTGGGAGCAATTCAGAATATGGAAAAGAGTCAACTGAAAGAACTGGAGGATATCAGACAGGTGGTACTCCTGATAATCAAAACACAGACCCTGCGTCAGAGTCTGCTACCACTCCCCCAGTAAATCCAGGAGGTATTGTTACGTTCTCTTGTCCCAACTCTCCCTCAGTTTAAAAAAAAGGTGTTTAACGGTAGTTTTAACTTCAATTTGTCTGTCATATCACATGTAGGCCACTTTCCTGTAGCAAAAATACTTGTTAGTTGCATGCATATTTCAGTTTACCCTCCCTACATGTTTGTAAAAACTTTTGATTTGGCAGTTTGCAAAGCTGTCAACATTCTTACTAATTCAGATTTTACTAAGTAACAACTAGTTTTTCTTTTTTGAGTATTATTGTTGCGAGTTTTGTGCGTTATATCATTTTTACCATTGACCAGTTGCATGTATCAGTATGTCTGCCTGTGTGTGTCAATACTGTTCATGGCATGCGTTTTTTGGCATACATGAACGATATAGTCCTTTGTACATTTTTGTATGTTGTAAAATAGCACTGATAGAGGTGAGTTGACTTTTATTCCAGTCCTTGGTTGTAAACCCTCCCTCCATCTCTCTCTCTCTTTCTCATGGTAGTGTAATAATAGTCTACGGTAATGTAATACCGGTAGTAGTCTACGGTAGTTATGTAATGCAAATATATTTAGAGCATTGGTTAGCTTTCTGCAAGTCGCACTAACTGCATTTCATGTTATGTTCTGTTTGTACGCATGTCTGTCTGTCTCTGTCTGTATGTCTGTCTGGGCAATATTGCGCTGCATTAGACTACAGTACATATTATTAATAGGTGTTGTAGAATTTAGTTATCCACCTCATACTGTTTTTTGCAGAGAGGGTTAAGCAAAAAAAAGTGTTTGCTCATCAACTGCTCTTAGCCCTCTGTGTGCCAAAGTCACTTAATGTCATCTTTCACAAAAATTAACCTACGTAATTGTAAGCTCCACTGTCATCATAGATGATGGAGTGGAGCTGTTCATATAGGTGATTGTTCATCTTCGCCGTGACGTTTGTCAACAATTAGATTTTCATCATCTTCTTGAAAACTTTAAATTTTAACTACCAGCTCAATAGCTTTGGCACCTCTGTCAGATTTGTTCATTTCGGGACGATATGTTCAATTCTCAAGTTTTAGCGAATATTTTTGTTTTGTTTGGTAATTTGATTACTTCTTCGAAACTATCAGCTTAATAATACATGTACATGTAGCTTTGATACTTGGTATGCGTGGTCCATGGGTTGACCTCCATGAGATTTGTAACGAGGATAACAATTGTAATTGCCATGGCAACAACCAAAGAAACTACCCTTGTGATATGGCAAGAACATTTTGGAAACACTAATAACCATAGTAAATAGTTGATATCTCCTTGTACAGAACATTATCAACTTGTTTTGACGAAAATACTCTACAACAACAGCAAAGCTATTTCACCATTAAATGATAAAAACATACATAAAAATAAGCAACATGTTGCATTAAAAATCTTACTTAGTCTTGGTTCGCAATTAAAGAATTAATTCATTTATTTATCTATAATGACAGCTGACATTCAAAAACATCCATTTACTCATAAGTTCCTGTCATTACCTAAGTAATTGTGATTGGCAATGTTCTGAAAAATGATGACTTTTTACTTGCAAAAGTACATTGTAAATACATACTTAGTTAGTATGCAATGGCTTTGGTGGGTCAGGATCATGTTCGTCTTTTGATGTGCGGTGCAGTAAGTAGTTAATGTAGTTCAATCTAACTACATGTATGACCACAGACCCTAAAGAGGAGTCTATGCTACAATTCTGTGTATGATCTGCTTCTCGTACATGCGTATTATGCTTCCAAAATAATATTATGTACTGTAAGCTTAGATATTGTTTATTGCTATAAATCTGGACATTATATTTTTCAATTTGGCTTAATCACTAAGATGTATAATATTGAATCCTTGCTTTGGTTATTGTTTTGTTTTGTTTCCTAAAAAAAAAATAACATAAATGTTTAAATTTAACTACATGTACTAGAAATTTGTCACCATTTCAGGATTTTATGGCATTTGTGAAGACAATATTCTGCAAAAGTACCTGGCACCTCTGAGAGATTTTCACTGCTGCAATTATTCGTTGACTTGAAACAATTTATCGCACAAAAGTAAAGCAGTTTACAATAGTCCACCATGGTCCCCATGGTGCCTACAGGGCTCCAGGGAAAACTTCGACTATTCCAACTCCCAACTTATTGTTGTGAACTTTGATCCATCTCAGCTCAGAGTTGAAATATGCATGTCTCTACTAACTATTTTCCTTAATTAAACTGATCCTCTGAGTGACTACATGTATAACTCTGCATGTCTATGATGATTCTCCAGACCTACACGAGGGAGACACAATTGACAAGAGAGCCTAACATTATTCTACCTCCTTTCTTTTTTTTTTATCATCTCTTGCTTGCACTTGCTATAAATCCTTCATGGTGAGGCTGTTTTATTTGTTACCGCTCTACTTTTCAATCTGCCCATAATAATTTTCACATTTGTTTATGTACAGATTACATGTAATTAAGGGGGATAACAGTTTAACATATTATGTGCATTGGACAAATTATGTCATTGTGTAATGGTACATAATTTTCAGCTACTTTTTATTTGCCTTTCACCTTCACACATTGTGATTGCAGGCGAATTTATATTATTTTTATATAGATCTACACTAATGTAGTTGCTTTCCAGGAATTACCAGACAATATGATGCAGTTTGGTTACTGTTGGGTGGGATGTGATGGTTGATCACAAAATCACTTAAAGAAAATTTGACTTTGCTTGTTGCTTGCTATACCACCGTTCTTGGCATGCATGTGCATGTACTTTGCCCACAAGTCCCCGTTCCATTTCCCAAAACGTTTTTTCCTGACGCAGCCTTCGGATTTGTTTCTCTCATGTCAGGTTCTCCACTTTCAGAATTAGAACAAGCTCGCCCTCAGACAACTGGAGAGGAAGAACTGCAGCTGCAGTTGGCCTTGGCAATGAGCAAAGAAGAAGCAGATGAAAGTGATCGTCAGAAACGAAGTGATGATGTCAGATTGCAGATGGCCTTGAATGAGAGTTTAGATGAAAAACCGGAGGTTAGTTTGTAGTTATGTATACTCTCTACTTCATGCCCATATGCTGACTGGTCTGTTTCATTATTTTTTATACTTCACTTGAACTACTAGAAATATATCTATGCTTAAGGATGAGCAAAAAATAAAGATTCAATGTATGGAGCATTTAGTATGTTTGTCCGATTACAGGGATCAAAATACCCTGGTGCACACTGCACTTTGCACATACTAGTAGATTATTAGCTAGTGCAAGTAAACTCAAAATATAATGTGCACACTGTACATGTAGAAATTAACACAACATTTTCTCATTATATTCACTAAGTCTAAATTACATGCAAGTTCCACAAATATTGTAAGACAATTAAAAAAAGCAAATTCTTTCATGATCGCATCAATCAAAACTCGTAAATTTTATTAAAACTTGAAAACAACAAGTTAGTGCAGGTAAATTTCAACTTCGACATGCACACTGTGCATGCAGAGAAAACATTCTATTACAATCCCTGCCGATTATTTTCTTCATGGGTGTAAACCTCCCACTCTTCCTTATACATCGACAATTTACATTCTTTTCCACCACACATTTATATATCAAATTCACACAGTCAATTTAGATTCAAACTTGGTTCATAGACAATTGTTTTCTAGCACATCAACAAAAGTTGATTTATGTTACAATCCAATCCAATATGGTAGTCTGTCAGCCATTTTGTTCAACTAAAACCTTTAATTTTTGCTTTTTTTGCACAATGTTGCTTGTATTTTAAATTCTTGCTGCCTGGTCAAACTTGGTGGACAAGCAGTTTTATTTTATTCTATCTAAGATGGTCAACCTAGAGTTTTCATATATTTTTGCTCAATTCTGCTTGCATCTCAAATTCTCATTGCCAGTTTAGGTTTATGGTACATAGGCAAATGTGTCATTGAAATTTTGTCGCTGTCACAATCCAATCGAAGATAGTCCACTGGCAGTCATTTTTTTAGAAAATGATTGATGTGTTTTTTTCCCCCCCATTTCCTCTCAAAGTGTCTGGAAAGAGTTCCTCAAAGTTCCCACCTAAACCTGAACCCTAACACTCCAGCACCCCAATATAATTTTAAATGCCCCTTCCAAATATCTATACGTGTCCTGAAGCCGGGGTATATACAATTGCAATGGTAAACTTACTGAATGGCTGACTGGTAGCCATTTTGTTTCATGGTTTTGCATATTAAATCATTTCTCAGACATGCTTTGACAGATTGTTTCAGACTTGTCAATACACTTGATCAAAAAAGAGCATACTAATGCTGACATTACATTTGTCATATATTAAAGTACAAGAGGGGATTGTGACATTCTCAATGGTTTGTAGACAGTGCTACAATATTTTATATTTCCTTTGATTGCCTTGGCTCGTTAATCATTGCCTCAAAAGCCTTCAGCTTATGGGAGCATTTTATTTTCATTCATAATTTCTCAAGGCAAGTCGTCCATTAGAAAATGTGCATACCTTGTATGGATGAAAGACATTTGGTTATTGTGCTTGTGGTTGAAATAGTAATGGTTTAAAAGAAACGCACCAGCTGTGGATCAGGCTGTAATAGTGTAATGTGTTTGTTTCCTGTATCAGTGTACTATACATGTACATTCCTAAAAACATGTGAAGGTTAAAAAAAAATTCTAATTTCCTCTGCATTGAAAGAGTGCACCTGACTTGTCTTTTGGGTTCAAATGTCTTACGACCTAATTAACAAATCTCTTTTGATTTGATAAGAGAAACAAATTTGTTTTCCCTGCTTTAAAATTCATTTTTATATCCTTTTTTAGGATAATGTACTGGTTGATAAGCAATCTCTTCAAATTATAAATTATTCTTGCGAAAACCACCATGCTTAATGTTTTTTTTTTTTTTTTAGCTAACGAGCCATTTTGTAATTTCTGCTGTACTGACTCAAGCATGGTGGATATGATCGTCTAGTTGTCATGGCAACACCCCTTCTCCCTCATATTTAACCCTGTGTAAATGAACAAAGCACTGAATAATTCTTTACAAGAATATGTTCTTTGGTATAGGCTTCAAAAACAAAACAAAAACATGCATCAATACAAGACTGTTATGAACAATTTCAAAAAACATGATTAAAAAAAACTAATATATGGTACTGCACTAGACCAACTTTTACTACCCAGGGTATTCCAAAATTCACAATTTTAAGCTCTTATTCGATTACCACCAACATCAAATCAAAATACCAATTTTTGTTCACCATGAGCCAACTTGGGGGGAATATTATGTCTATTTGGAAAAGATAAAACATTGTTTAATAAAACAAATTGTGTTGTTATTGGTTACACAACACTTTTACACTAAACAAACATGATTGTTCACAAAAAATAATATTACAATATTATTAAGTACCGGTACCATCAGAAAGTCATATTTGGGGTGTTTTGGATGGGGTGTGACGAACTGGACCCAAATAGTAGTACCGGGGTAATGCACTAAAAACAGGGGGTTGGTCACTGGGTCTGCTATCAAGGAGTTACCTTTACAATGCCATTAAAATAAGAGTTTATAAATTATACTAATAGACCATTTTCTGTACACTGCGAGAATCACGCGTTATGCGTGAAATCGAACGTAAAAACAGGACAAACAAAGGTCATAGCGTTGTAGTGGCGTCAATGTGAGCTACGAAATAAAGAAATTCGAGTTGAAAATCAAATCGTTCGATTTTTACAGCAGACGTTCGACGCACGTCTTTCATGCATCTCGCGAGATCTCGCAATTGTACGAAAAATCACCTATTATTGCTACTTTATCAAATACTCCATTCTACTTTCATGGTCTAAAATGGTGAAAAAAACACTAACTAAAACACACTGTAGCAAAATAAACTTTTTAAGTCTAGCACTAAATTATAAATACCTTAAGACTAGTATTGTGGCTATTGATCACAGTTGTTTTTGACAATCTTATAACATGGCTGGATGGCCTCCCCTGATTTCATAGTTAAATTTCCTTAATTTTTTTTATTGATAACCCAGGATGTCCTCAGATGTTGTGTTCATCAGGTTATCATGTTAACCTCCACTGGAAAGCTATTAAAATTAAATTGTCAAGTGTACTAAGATCTCTTCATTGACTGAAGTTAAAAGTTCATTTATAATTAATTCATGAACTGTTTTGTCAATAAAATATATGCATGACACGTGTACAGTTTGGATTGTCAAAATTATTGCCTTTTCATCTGGATGTCACTCAAAAACAATAAAGGGGTTAATTATTCATTGGGTTTTGATTTTGCTTATTTCGCCTACTGGAAAATGCGCTAATTTAAAACCTACTGAATATGCCTGAAATGGTAAATCAGTGAAATATACACCCAGTAAAAATTAGTCATTTTGCAGTATTAGAATTGCTAATAGTCAATAAAGAAAAATTGTCTGTTCCATACCAACGTGACAACGAAAGCAAGCAACAACTTATTGCATTGTAAGTGTTTTGAAATGTGTGTAATTTCTGAGTTAGGTATACTAGTATGCCAAAAATAAAGTTGTGTTCTCGAGTCTGGTAGAGACTAAACTCTGCTAGGGAATTTAATACATGGTGATTGAATACATGTATTCAGTGAATGAAGTTTGGTTTAATGTAATACATGTCCCAATACATTCAGTTCCAAGCTATGTTTGTGAAGCTACCATGTATATATATTTTAATTTAACTCTATATAAACAATGATTTTGATAATTCATGTGTTCTGTGTAATTTTTTTCCTTTTTATTTAAACTTTGTATTTGCTATTTTTCAGGTTGTCAGTGGAGGAGGAGGGGGAGGAAGTGCATTGTTAGATCTGACTGAACCTCTTCCTGTTAGAGCTGCTACAATGCCTACATCTGATCCATGGGGTGCAGTTGAGACAGATGTCGCCCCTGTTGCTGCCGACCCTTGGGGATCTCCAGCTGTAGTAGCACCACCACCAGCAGCAGCACCACCACAACCTAATCCTTGGGGAGAACCCATTGTGTCACAGTCACCACCACCACCTCAACCACCACATCGCGTAGCTACAGATCCATGGGGGTCTCCAGCCCTACCTAGTCACAGATCAGCGTCGCCTGCTGCTGATATATGGGGGTCGCCACCAGTCACGAGTAACGTAGCTACCAGTCAAGCAGCTGCCTGGGGAGGTGAATCTTCAACAGATCCTGATGCTGATTTTGATAGCATTCGTATCGGGGGTGGTATTGGGAATAATGATCCTTTCGGAGGTCCTCCAGCTGCTAGTGCTATGCCTGTTGATAACATGTTTGATATGGGATCAATGGGCGTAGCCTTATCATCCAACAGTCAAGACGAGAAAAAGAAATCAGCATCTGATTTCCTTGGTGAAAACTCCAGTTTGGTGAACTTGGACTCTTTGATTGGACCAACTCCACAGCAGCAAGTAGCCCAGCCAGGATCTACAAATCCGTTCGCAGTGAACACAACATCAAAATCCACCAATCCATTCCAAGTGCAGCACTCGGCATCTCCAACGTTGAACCAGATGAAGCAACCCGCAACTATGCCTATGACCGCATACGGCTCACAACTGCCGCAGCCTATGCTCCCAGCAGCCAATGTACCCCAACAGCAGCAGCAATCAACCAATCCCTTTCTCTTCTAGAGAACGTCATCAGACTAGACATTAATATAAAGTAAAGTCTCTTGATCAATAGAAGTCTTTATTTGGGTTACTTCAATGTATAAGGCTTTACACACTCAAAACATTGTATTCTTTGTAAAAAAAAAAAAAAAAACTAAAATAAAATGGTAACTGTAGGCATAACATAGTTAAAATCGTAATTAAAAATGTATATACATCTCTGCATGCATAATGAAATCTCAAATATTTATCACTGAATAAATAAACGCATATTGAAATGTACGGTGCATGGAACATTTTAAATATGTTTAAATAACACCTAGACTAGGATTATGTTGATGAGTGTGTTATTCTGCAAAGGCATGGATTCTACAGAGCTGAACTATGGACAACATTCTGCAGCTGCTAACAGTCTGTTGGTTGATTCATCCCCCACTATGATGATGTTGCTGCTGCAGCAGCACGTGTACAATAATGCAACTGATCTTGTTCCACACTGGTAGATGGTTGCAAAGCAAAACTAATAAAATCTGTACACATACATGAAGTAGTGTTCATGCAATACAGATTATCGATGGGAAAGTGTTAATATCCATGGTTCGTATTTTTAGTCTCGAACATGCAGATGCACATGGCATTGCATTTATATATAATGTTGCATTTTTGAAAGCTCAAACATATAGCTATGATTCCATAGTAGTGTTCTGCATGTTTTGCGTTTGTTGGCGCCTTTGGAGTTCAAATGCGAAACGTGCAAGTCTGAGTTTATTCTGTGTCTTTGCCATGTACAGCGGAGACAGCAGATGTGTCTAGAAATAGTGTCTGTATTGTCATGAAAAAAATGTTCTCATCATTGTGTTGTACTTAATTTATTCATAGCTTTACCAGTCTTGTGAATATCTTTCCCATATTTTAATGGAAATGTATTTGATTTGCCCTCCTTCAGTTTTGGATATTATTTTGAATGAAAGAAAAGATTTCTTATAAACAGTCTTCTCACAAATCTAGAGAAGTCAAGTCAATTCTATCCGTTCTTAAGTGTGGTTATAGGTCACATTTTTTAAATGTGCGACTCTCGGATTTCTAAAGGTTATTTGGAACATGGAGGTTCGGAGAATATCTAAAATAGTCTCTCAGTAGCGTACAATGTGTTTACATGAAGTGATTTGCATTTAAAAAAAAATGTCGTAGAGTTTAAAGTAAGTTTCTCTGCCATTGAGCTTCAGCAATAACTTTATTCCAGTGTAACCAACTTTATTTTTTTCTTGTTGCCAGGATAATATTGTATGCTAACAAATTAAAACCTGTATATTCAAAAATGTTTAAAAACTACCTTGATCTGGCGTGTTTTATCTGTATTAATGAATAATTCTCTGTATTAATATTTTATGAAAAAAAATGTTTAAGGCATCACCTGCTGGACGTTTCCATGGATAGCTAAAATGAAAAGTGGAAAAAACAATGATGTCAAGTTTTATTGTTTACCGACATGAAGATTAACTGCAGTCACCGAGTAAGGTGTACAGCTATGTACAGTTTAAGTTTAGAATCTGCATGCCTTCTCATAAATGAGATTCATTTGATTAATTGGCAAGTCAAGATGAAAATATAGTTGGCATTTGATCAAGGTTGGAATCGGTGATGCTGGCGAATATTGAATACTAGTCTGTTAATTTGGAACTTCAAGTCAATAAAAGCATGGCATGTACTAAAGTTAATATTGTGTTTGCAAATGGTTAGTAGTTATTCTGTCAAGTGGAATTGTACATTTTTTTTTCCACCAACGCCATGTGGATATGAAGTCTTGTTAAATATTTGCTTCAAGCAAAGATAGTCAAAACTGTCCATTAGCAGTGTTCTCGCAATGTAGAATAGATTTCCAGTTCTCAAATAGAATTGTTTTGTAAAGAAGTGTCACATAGCTTAACAGCCTTTTTTCACCGACATGTATAGACTTAAAATAATTGACTAGCTATTTTAAAGACGTATTCTGAAAATGTATTGTACCAACTAAAATTGGTACTGATATTGGGTATGCTTGTTTATATATTTGAAAAAGTAAAATGTATCTATGAAAGAAGTGTATTTGAATGTGTTGCAATGAATGAATAAATAACACAAAACATAACGTACATTGAGACATTCTGTGTTCGGAAATGTATGCTTCGTGTGGATGTCCCGCAAAAAAAATACATCTATTATTTTTGAACGTGTTAAAAAGCTTATCTTATTTTTTCTCTTTTCATGTGTCTACATTACATGGCAGTTCTACAAAAACTATGAATAGAAATAATATTTAGCCGTTTTGGGGGCTATTACCATAAAAGTCGTAATTTGCTATGGTTTTATAAACAAATAACTAATTGAATGAAATCTAGTGAATATGCAAAGTTAATCTTTTAAGTGCATTTCATGAAATCTGCTAGAATTCAAAAAAAGTTGATGTTTCCCTACAGTTTATAAGCACAATTTGTTTTATTTTCTATGATTATTTGAGGGAAATTCTTGAGTGTGAATTTGGAGATGTCCAAGTGCTTGCTGCACACAAGTGTTATCGTTTGATTATTTAATTTCACCTGTGGGAGAGCCTGGTCTAGTTGATGTTTGCAGAATTACTCGCTGCAACAAAATTTTGCGTTTTTTCCCCTTAAAAGCATGTAACCGTATTAAAAAATATGCCATTGTTCCCATGGTGATTCGCAAAATGCATCAAAAATATCTGCTCAGTCCTAGACACTTTTTCTTGCATACATCTATTCGTCCAAAAACCTTGATAAATTTGAAAGAATAAATCAAGTTGAATGTACCAGTGGAAGGATGATCAATTTATTTCACTTGTGCAGGATTCTCTTTCAAACAGCTAGTCTGGGATTACAGCCAACTCAATGTTGTTCAAAAGAAATACCTCTGGTTAATTAAATTGTTAAATTTTGTTTAAACCATGTACATGTTGCATCGAGATGACTGGAGTATAATCTACTGGGGGGGGGGGGGGTAGTGTTTAATCATAGCAATACAAAGATGTCATTAAAAAAAACTAGCGTATGTCATTCAACTTCCCTAAAGCGAGATGAATGTGTACTGGGTTTGTTGCACTAACTTTTATAAACCAGGATGGTTAAAAAAAAAAAAAAAAAAATCAAGATTGCAGACATGATTTTCCCATAGTAGTGAACCTAATGTTTTGGATCTAAATATTTTGGATTCTGATTGAATCACAGACCTGGTCAGTGCAATATAAATGTGATAGCTCAATAACCTGATAATTGTTAAAAACAGCAGAAACATGTAATCTGATTGATAGAGGGCGTTATTCCTAAACAAATGCAAATATATATCTAAACGTTTTCAACAACAAAAATACTGGTGAAAACAATTCTGAACAAAGCTGAACAAGAATCATAAAGTTATAATTTCATTTCATGAAAATTAATTATTCATTTTCTTTTATTATTACTAGTTTAATACTTGTCATAATTTGATTCATAGTACCCTCCCCCCGTCATCAGCATATTACTAACATCTGGCTTTCATTATAAGCAGACATGATTATAAATACTTCCATTCTGTTCATTTATTTTGATGTCTAACAAAAGTCTTATTTCAGTCAAAATTGAACTTGGTTCACAACAAGGACTTGTGGATTAACCTCTGTGTCCGTCCGGACATGTATCTTACGAGGCGCGGAATGTAAATTTATTATTTTGTGTATACTAGAAGAAAACGTACTAGTAATTCAAAATTACGTACGTATTGGAGGCCGTGCGTGTGTGTTTTAATATGTGTGCATTTTAAAAAAACGGCGTGACCGTGCGTTTTAATGGTATGTGCTTTAAAAAATCATGTGTGTATATTAAATGGCGTGGGCGTTTTAAAAATCGTGTTTTAAAAATGACGCGTGAATTAAAAATGATGTGTATTAAAATGACGTGTGTATTTTACAATTATGTGTATTTAAAAAAAACGTGTGTGTTTAAAAGGACATGTGTATTTTAAAAATAATGTGCGTTCAAACAAGTGTGTAAAAACGATGCGTGTGTTTAAAAACGACGTGTGTGTTTTTAAAAATGGCGTGTGTTTAAAAACGACGTGTATGTTAAAAAAATGACGTGTATGTTTTTAAAAATGACGTGTTTTTAAAAATGGCGTGTGTAAGGTCGAATGACAATTTCGTGTGTGTAAAAAGAAAAAAAACGCGTGCATTAACTTATTTATGCCTGTGGGGGCGCTATTTTGAATGATTTTGTTTTTTTCGTGTGTGTGCAAAAACACGCGTGCATTAACCTATTCACGCCTGTGGAGGCGTCGTCTCAAGTGGTAGCCATTTTCGTTTGTGGATTTCTATAACGTCAATAAGGTACTTAAAAGGGAACTTGTCCAGCACGAACGTTTTATTCATTTTGCCCTATAAATTTACCGACACTGTGTATACCTCAGAGACCTGGTGATTTCTTCGTGTGGTTGGTTGCTGAAGACAATGCGTGGACGGTTGGTACAATGGGGCAGAACAAAGTACTCATACTGGTCTCACAGGCGCTCGGAACATTTCTTGGATAATAAAAAATGACCTAAAGTAGGGTCGGCATAGTTAATCAGTCGCCGGTATATTCGCCTACCACTCATATTTTTGGATGGATTTCGTTCAAACTTACATATACACTGTAGCCTCGCTATAACGAATTTTTTTGGGGGACAAACAATTAGTTTGTTATAGTGAAATGTTCACTATAATGAAGCACATAATACATTGGGTTTGTTGTGAGCGGGAGACACGCTATGTGTTCATTATATCAGGAGGTTCATTATAATGGTGTTCATTATACTGAGGTTACAGTGTATTGCACATTCCTGATTGGGTTCCTGATGCACGTCAGCAATTTTGTTTTAATGAATGGGCTTCTAGAGCCATATCTCTGACATGCATTGATTATGTTCAAATTTTATATATTCATTATACATCATGTTAAAGATATGTACATGTATTAAAAATGGCTGATTTTGTTTTAATCAATGCTGTTCCAGAGCAATATCTCTCAATATGAACAAGTACTCGTTTGACAATCAGATACAAATGTTAAAAAATAATCATATTCCAGCTATATTACTATAAACAAAACTTAAATTTGATAACTAACAGGTACTGTGCCATACATGGCTTGTTTGAGTTGCAATAACCACAAGAAAAAGACAGTCTTACTAGGCTGAGCTTGAACTGAATGCAAGAGACTGTTTATATTTGCTATGGGTGGTGACTATTATGCAAATTATCCGTCTATTATATCTTTGGCTGATTAATTAAAACATAGCTTTCAAAACAATGACATGTGCTTTTGTTTTTAATTAACAAAAATTGATTTTTACACCCTATAAAAACATCCAATTCACTTTTTTTCCTATTGAGTGTTTGCTCTTTGTAGTCCAGATTTGAAAAATACAAAAAAGTAGAATTTTGGGTTTCAAAGCAAAAAAAGGTGTACAGCATCCTTAAGTGAAATTTGTCCAATAACAATAACCATAACAAGAATGGACACTTTCCCTTCATCACAGTCCCTCTATCCCTTCACATATGATTATGCAGTCAAGGTAACTAAACCATAATGTCAAAGAAAATGCTATCTTGAGGCACGTCTTGTTGGTCTTATTTATTGCACTTGAAAAAGTCATTTCCCGTGAACATGACGTTGGTGTAAATTAACAGTAAATTTTGTATGTGTACCAGTATATCACAATTTTACTTTCATCATTTCCTCTTTCTCGATATCTTTCTTAAAATCAGCCTGTATTTTATCCATCGCCCCATCTTGAAAGAAGACATCAAGTGCAGTCATTGCTAGCACCTTGGCTTGCGTCAGTGTTGGAATCTGGGCCTCTGGTGTCCCTGAGAAATGGAAAAAACATGAGATTTCATGTGTACTATCGATCATTTGAGATTCATATGAATTTTCATTTCATTTAATGCAACTTAAACATTATTATAGCTGTTTTGGCAATATACCCCCCCCCAAACAAAATCACACATAGGTGCTTATTTGGTAAATAACAACCAAACAACTCCAAACTTGTCTATTATTACAATTGGCAACTGATTGCATAAATAAAAAAGACATGACTATGAGCATTACGTGAATGTGATAAATTATTCATGAAGACTTTTGATTTGAACTAACAACATAAATTTTATCGTGTATTGTATGGAGTTGATATAATTTAGAATGAAAAAAGCACTGAAATGTATGGAAAGCAGTCTGGACTTGTGCTGTTACACTTGAATAACAGCAGTTTTAATTAGTCCCTCTTTGAAAAAACTGTCAATTCATCTGGAGTTGTATTCCACACGACCCTGTGGACCAACCTATTCATTCTTTGCATGTGCCTAGTACTTTATCTGGGACATATGTACATGCAGTGGTTTACCGATTCAATCAAAGAGGGATGGATAGATGGCTGGCAGCCATTTTGTTATTTTAACAGTATGGTATCTTATACATGCATTGTCAGTTTTTGTTCAAATTTGGTACATACATGTCTAAGACGATTTGTTTTTTGAAAATGTTGTATCCTGGACGTAGTTTTTCATTCAAATTTGTTATATATATTGCACATTTTAGATTACATGTCCATTGCAAATGGTTTTACAGTTGGATCAAAGATGGCCAGCCATCTTGCTTTTTGGCCATATCATATAATGCTTATAGACGATTTTTATTCATATTTGGCACATACATCATATTGGAATACATGTCCATGTCAGTTTGTTTCATAATCAGATCAAAGACGACTGACTGTTGGCCATCTTGCATTTTGACCATACTACTACATGTATAGCTTACATTTTACGGTTTCGCTAAAAGCGGCCATTCAAAACCAGCCCACGAACCAAAGCGTGATTGTGTTAGGAAAAGCTAAATTTCACTTCAGTTCAATTGAGTCATTTGACAGGGCGTGCCAAGGAGCTGGCACCACTAATCATTGTTGCTGTATCATAAATGTGAATGTCGGGGTCATCACAGATTAAAACAAAGGTGGCTTGTAGGCTTTGTGCTAATTCACCAAATTGTCCAAACTGATAACATATTGAGTTGCCCGATCCGATCTTTGTTGCAGCAAACACATCATTTCCCTCAGATACAGCACTAAGCGCTCGCTCACAGAGCAAAAACCTAGCAACACGTTGATTTCTATATTCCACCATTTTAATTTTACCAAGTATGTGTTGTTTCTATCGTGAGTTCTGATTTGGGTAATGCAATGAGCCAAGTGAATCTTATAATCGTTTGAGGGTGTGCGACATATCGGGGTACAGTAAATCTTAGTGAAATCTGCTAAGGGGGTTAAATATTCAGGCTTTGGCCGAATAAATGGTCCTTGGCTGGCGAAGGTGCAAGGTTTAGGGACCATTTTCATTCATATTTGGCACTTTGAGCATAATATTATATCTCTCGTACAGGAGCTTGGAAATTCAGTTTGGACATAAAAAAATGCATAAATAGCATATCCTGTTTAATTTCTGACAAATATATATTACGATTTTGAGTCATTTAATACATCTAATTTCTATTGATAATACCCCAGCCAATTATCCACTCTCAATTACTAACTATGCTTTTGGTCCATACCGGTAATACTTTATATTTGCCATGAATAACATTTCCTCTAATTCCAATGGGGACTATGTCACCTACTCTTCCATACCATTATGTACCACACATCTCCCAGCCCACCCTTCCATAATATCACCCCCTCCAAACCCTCCATACCTGTTGTGACTGTGAATCCTCGTGAGTGGGTAGTAGCTTCAGAACCGATACCAAACTTGGGATGGAATCCAGGTACGACATGGGTAACATTTCCCATATCAGTAGAACCGGCAGATGCCTTGTCACATTGCTCAGGTGTGAACAGTTTCATTCCGAGGGACTCTGCATTTTTTCTGTAGTAATCTATCAGCGTAGCATTGTGTATCACATTAGCGTAATGTTGACTGAAACTGTACTCAACCTATCAATATGAGAAACATGTACATGTATAAATACACGGACTAAGAGTACAAGAGAATAGACAATTTTTTACCGTACACTGCAAGATCCCGTGTATGGGCGAGATCAAACGTAAAAACAAGACAAACAAATGTCATAGCTTCGTAGTGACGTCAAACATCGCGTGAGATTCAGTATTTTAATGGACATTTCCATGCTTAATAATGTGCTGTACACATTTGAGGATGGTCAATTTTGATGAAGTAGGGGTATTCAAACGCAATATTCCCCTGTCAAAGATCGGCTTTTCAATTTGAGCTACGAAATACAGAAATTTGAATTCAAAATCAAATCATTGATTTTTGTGGCAGACATTTGGTGCATGTCTTTCACGTAACTTGCAAGATTTGGCAATCAACTATTCAGAAGCTTGAGCAATGTAACTACTGGTAGTTTTTACAGCTTTATTATTCACTGGGTTTCATTTTGCTGATACTGTAACTATTCACATGCACTATGTTATATACTGTATAACTAAGTGAATGTATTATTTCTTTCACAAACTACAGTAAATTTAAAACATACCGGTAGTGAATATTTTAAAGGGCCAATGAACCAAATGTTTTTGGCATATTTGTTACATTTTTTAAACCTTATATGAAAGCATAAAATATTTTTGAAAAAAACTATGTATTGTTTATAAACAGAAACAGGCTTACATTGCAACCAGTTGCTTGAGCTGCTCCTTTGGCACACTGTATTGCTTTCTCTTGCAAAGCTGGTAGCTCGGCATTGCTTGGTGTTCTCAGGTAATATACAAGCTCTGACTTTTCAGATATGATGTTAGGTTTTGCACCACCATTGGATATGATGCCTGAATGCAGAAAAGAATTTTAAGACCACTGTGTGAAACAACCCTATTATGCTGTTAGAACTGAAGACATGTATACAGTAATGTGAAAACAATGTGATACACAGTATTAAAACAATGTGATACACAGTATTAAATCAATGTGATACACAATATTAAATCAATGTGAATCACATTGTTTTAATACTATGTGATACACAGTATTAAAACAATGTGATACACAGTATTAAAACAATGAGATACACAGTATTAAAACAATGTGATGCACAGTATTATGTGATACACAGTAATGTGAAAACAATGTGATAAAACAATGTGATACACAGTATTAAAACAATGTGATACACAGTATTAAAACAATGTGATACACAGTATTAAAACAATGTGATACACAGTATTAAAACAATGTGATACACAGTATTAAAACAATGTGATGCACAGTATTAAAACAATGTGATACACAGTATTAAAACAATGATACACAGTAATGTGAAAACAATGTGATACACAGTATTACAACAATGTCGTACACAGTATTAAAACAATGTGATGCACAGTATTAAAACAATGTGATACACAGTATTAAAACAATGATACACAGTAATGTGAAAACAATGTGATACACAGTATTACAACAATGTCGTACACAGTAGTAAAACAATGTGATGCACAGTATTAAAACAATGTGATACACAGTATTACAACAATGTCATACACAGTATTAAAACATTGTCATACACAGTAAGTATTAAAACAATGTCATACACAGTATTAAATCAATGTGCTGGAATTGGAACCCAACACTAATATGGTCTGAAGGTAACAACAAGGATTCCCCCATACACAGGACACACACAGAACTAAAAAAGGTTATTTTAAAGAGAATATATGAGAATGCTATTGGTGGTGGAATACAATTAGAGGAGGTATACAGGTAGATGTGGTATATAGGTAGTGGTGGTATATTGGACTTTACACTAGCTCTGTGTTGTGTATGTACCAAATAAAATATTCTACCCTATACTATACTATACTATACTATCCTATCCTATCCTATCCTATAGGTGGGGTGGTATACAGGTAGTGGTGGTATATAGGTTGGGGTGGTTGTATATAGGTAGTGGTGATATACAGGTAGTGGTTGTATACAGGTAGAGATGGTGATATGGGTAGTGGTTTATGGTATATGGGTGGAGGTGCAGGTATATGGGTAGAGGTGGAGTTATATGGGTAGAGGTAGAGGTATATGGGTAGAGGTGAAGGTATATGGGCAGAGGTGGAGGTATATGGGTAGAGGTGGAGGTATATGGGTAGAGGTGGAGGTATATGGGTAGAGGTGGAGGTATATGGGTAGAGGTGGAGGTATATGGGTAGAGGTGGAGGTATATGGGTAGAGGTGGTTGTATACAGGCCATGGTGGTGCCATACAGGTAGAGGTGGTGGTATAAAGGTAGAGGTGGTGGTATAAAGGTAGAGGTGGTGGTATAAAGGTAGTTGTTGCAGTATACAGGTAGAAGTGGTGTTATACAGGTAGTGGTGATAATATACAGGTAGTGGTGGGTGATAACAGGTAGTGGTGGTATATAGCTAGTGATGGTGTTATACAGGTGGTGGGATACATGTAGTGTTTGTGGTATAGTAGTAATAGTGGTGATACTGTGATCATGGTATCTTATATCAGTAGTGGTGATAAGTGATAAGTGAAAATGAAATAAATTTTTTCATTCATACCATGAGTTCTCCATGTTGGTTTCAATTGTTGTCTCATAACTGACATGTTCTGGTAGAACATCACAGCGGCGTCCAAAGCGTTGATGCCTTCCCAGGGTGCATAGGCTGCATGAGAAGCTTTACCTGTATAGGTGATATCCATCCTAAAAATGAATTATTAAAATTATTAAAATCACTTCTTTGCAGAATGTTAAGAGGCTACAACAATGAGATTAGATATTCACAGTACCCCAATGAATAAATCGTTGACTGCAAGATCCTGCATTATGCATGAAATCGAACAAACAAAACAGGACAAACAAAGGTCATAGAGTTGTAGTGGCTTCCGAACATCGCATGAAGTTTGTCAAAAATGAAAATATTTTTGGGTGTTTCCACGCTTAATAATGTGCTATACACACATTTGATAATGATTAATTTCTATGAAGTAAGGGTATCTCAATGCAATATTCCCCTTTCAAGGATCGCCATTACGACATTGATTCAAAATCAAATCATTCAATCTTTGCGACAGACATTTGGTCCGTGCTTTTCATGCAATATGTGAAATCTCAAGGTGAATAAAAAATCCCCTATTGCAAGCCTGATTGCTTTCATTTCACATGGATAGTTTGTTTCATGGTAATATATCTGATTATTTTTTTGTTTTTTTGTACTTGATTTTTTTCTCTTTACACAATTTTATTTCGTTTGATTACATACATTACAGTAAACATTAATTACATAATACAAAACGACAAAGACAAGCAAACAAGAGTAAAAGAAATAAAACAAAAACAAGATAATTGCTAATTCACTGAAATCAAAAAAAATTTACACACTAGACAATAGAGATAATAGACCACTTCCGTAAATGTAATTCCAATTTGTTTTTAGATATAGCTATATGCTTTTCAATCTCGCATGCTTCAGTTACCACCTTACGAAAATATACATCACTCGGTAGACTCTTACTCATTTTACAATTATAAATATATTGCTTCCTCAAAAGTACCAAATAATTCGCCAACACTGAAAAATCAGTACAGCCTAAAATTATCTGCCCGAGGGAAAGAGCATCTGGACCAAAGATGTTTTTAAATACATCACTAAAGGCAAACCAAAATTTTTTTGTATATTTACAATAATAAAAAAGATGGTAAGTAGTTTCCGTTTCCTGATGACAGAACGAACAATTCGGACTACTAACCTTTGATGATTTCATTTTAAAAAGATCATAATTAGTAAACAAAATTTTATGTAGTAACTTAAATTGAAATTCACTTGATTTCGTGTCGATTGCTGTTCTAAAGGTAAAACGTAATATTTAGACATTGCAGCAAAGTTGAGTTTAAAATCTTTTATAAAATACTCTGAACTATTTTTATGAATAGTCTTTGCACGAAGAAAGTTATTTTTTATACAATTTTTACTAAGCACAGATGCCAGTATATTCTTACCATAAATATAAATATTTGGCTCTGAATCGTACGAAAACCTTCGGATAGGATAGAAAACATGTGACCAAGCTTCCCTCGTGTTTTTTGTAATTGCATTAAAAACACAACTCACAAGATATATTTCAAGTCTGGTTAGGTTATGTTTAGCAGATAAGACAGCAATACTAACGGGTGTGTTATATGGAAATAAATCACCAATGCAACTGATACCCTTATTGGCAATTGTAGGGAAAAACACAGATTTGTTATCAATTAGGATATCCTTGTTGTTCCAAATTATATGATGTGATATTTGATTTTTAATATCTAAATTTTGAAGAGTAGACCAAGCTACCAAGGCTTCACGATAAAATTCGGACAGGTTGATTTTCAAATATTCAAGTCCGTAGTTACAACTAAATATTAAGTTGCCTCCAACAGGCTTTAACCTTTTTAAGAATAATTTTTTCCATGCATGGGTCACTGAAGGGTCAAAGTACCTTTTCAACCACATTATACGAAATGTACCGTACATTGTAAAGATATCAGGGGCTTTCAAGCCACCTTCTCCTATGTCTGCAATCATAACATTGCGAACCACCCGGTCATGACCTTGCCAAATAAAATTGAAACACTTTCTATTTACCTCAAGCAAAACTTTCTTTGGTACAGGGATCATTCTCATAAGATACACAAACTTTGATATAGCAAAGCTCTTCACAATCTGTATTCTACCAATTAAAGTTTTTGTACTTCTTACTATTTGTATTTTTATACATAAAGTGCAAGTATGTGGGCTCATTAGTGAAATTTTTGTTTTTTTAAAAATGTTTTGCAAATATTTGTGCTACTGAGTAACTGGATTTGAGCTGCATATTTAATGACTGTCATTTTAACACATCAATATTGTCATTTTTAGATATCTTGATATAAAACATCCACACACAGTTGCTATGGTAAGCAGACCTTTTATCAAATTTGTTCATTTTAGTTAAGAATAAATTCAATTCTCTGTTTCAATCATATTTCTCCATTTGCTTGTGGTAAACATTTTTTCCCACTTGGTAGATGAAGTTTGGGAGGCGGTAAGGGAGGCAAGGGGATGTGATTCATCTACTACTACTGAAATGTCACATAATAAAGGTGATTATTCATATAATATACCCTAGAAACATGTCCATGCCCTTAACAACCATGTTTGTCAGTACATTTTGTGAATAGGTGCAAGCATATGTAATTTTTGGCATAGTTCCAGAAGACATACCAACACTTTATGCAATTTTTTTAAAATTATGCTAATTTATTCATGTCATGGTAGTTTCTGTACTCATGAATATTCATTATTAGTGAAGGGACCTATTTGGAGAGCAGCAATGATTCTTGTGTCTGTTGTTGTTGAATGTGACTTGCAGCTGTCAACTGTGTTCATAATTTGACGCCTGCTTCGTCAGCAATGACTGGCTTCCATTCTTGTGTTCTGTTATTGACTTGAGTCCCTGATATACTGAAGCAGTTGTTTATGTCTTTAACATCTTTCATGTCTTTTGAAGGAGTCTCCAGTCAGTGATTCGAACAATCTTTGAGTTTCCAGCACTCTGTCTTGTCCACTGTAGCACGAATATTATCACACAAGTGATAGGATTTAAGTCTTATTTATAGGAGCACTGTTCGCACTAGCATTCAAAAATCGTACTAACTGTAGCTATCCCACATTGCTGATGGTGTACAAATCCACAGTGCCATGTGGATAGTCAAGCAAAGAATAATTTGTTGTCATACTTAGCTTTATTGCAAGTTTAGTGTTTGCGAAAAAAGACAGACAGGGATGAGAAGTGAACCCAGGTCCTCCTGATCACTATGTAGACAACTGACCCACAAGACCACGATCGATTGACTGGTTGTATTTGCATTTGATGAGACTACTAGAATATATGAAGAAATACAACATATTTCTATTATTGAGTTACAATTGTCAAAAATATTGGCAATTTGGTGTTTTCTCGTTGTGTAAACTATATGCATACCATAATGATTCTCTCTTGTGCACTGTCTGCGAGAAAGTTGGAATGATGTCAAATGATTAAACAAGTCACGTTTAATTAATTTCTACCATTATAAGTTGTTAAATTGGGAGAATAAATGTGTGAACAAATATTTGAGACTTATTTTGGTGTAGACAAGTCATGTTTAATTAATTTCACAGTTACAAGTTGTTAAATTGTAAAAATAAATGTGTGGACAAATATTTGAGACTTATTTTGGTGTAGACAAGTCACGTTTAATTGATTTCCACCATTAGAAGTTGTTAAATTGTGAAAAAAAATGTATGGACAAATATTTGATTCTTATTTTGGTGTAAACAACTCTTGTTTGATTAATTTCCACCATTACAAATTGTTAAATTGGGAGAATAAATGTGTGGACAAAGATTTGATACTTATTTTAATGTAAACAACTCTCGTTTGATTAATTCCCACCATTACAAGTTGTTAAATTGAGAGAATAAATGTATGGACAAATATTTGAGACATAAATATTGGCCATGTATTTGTGAGTAAATACCTGTCTAATTAATTTTCACCTCTACAAGGTTGTTAAATTGAGAGAATAAACATGCAGACAAATATTTGATGCTTATTTAGGTGGAAAGAACTCGCGTTTGATTAATTTCCACCATTACAAGTTGTAAAAATAATGAAATAAATATACTGGTATCATTGGATATTTTATTTAATTGTGATTTCAATTTATTTATGTTTTTTACGGTAGCTCTGAGCGAGGTTTGAAACCACTGCCTTTTCAAGCTAATTTTGTTATCTTGATGGCACGCTTGTGTACCACGCCACGACGTTGGTCATTGAGTGGTGTTCATTTTGCTAACTACTTCAATGTTCGATGAGTTGAACAAAAAAGCCAAAACGATTGCTTCGGTTCCGGTGAGTGTGTATCTACAATGTAGGAGGATTCAAACCCTTGGCGTTTTTTCATTTCCCATGTTGGCTACGCCGTAATATGCGACCACTTCCCCATTTTATTGTGATTTTGTGAGTGTTTAATGATGCCTTCCTCACCCCTCACGCCAGTTTCAACCACATGGCCATTTTGCAACGAAGTGCGTGACCCTTGGCATGACCCCACTGACTATAATATGTTCGTTCTGTTCAACTGTTAAGCTAGGATTTATTACCATTATTATCATTATATTGTCACGTGATTTCTTTCACCTTATGTATAATGTCTTAAGTATCTTTATTGTAATTTGTATATACATGTACCAATTCGTATATATGGTGCAAACGACCCCGATTGAAGGTCATGTATTTTGTGACGTCACCAATTCGTGTGTAGGTACAGCTTCTGGAACTGTGCCCAGGGACTGCATGCTTAACATATCTTTGCACTTACTGAATCATAGCCATTTGCTGCATGCTTAACATATATTTGCACTTACTGAATCATAGCCATTTGCTGCATGCCTAACATATATTTGCACTTACTGAATCATAGCCATTTGCTGCATGCTTAACATATATTTGCACTTACTGAATCATAGCCATTTGCTGCATGCTTAACATATATTTGCACTTACTGAATCATAGCCATTTGCTGCATGCTTAACATATATTTGCACTTACTGAATCATAGCCATTTGCTTTGGTGTTGGAATATTGTTCTGCCTGTCAGTTGGATGTGCCATCATGGCTACATCAATGTCTTTAAAAGCCCCTGCTTCAATCAAATTGATTTTTCCACCACCACCTTCTTCTGCCGGTGTACCAAGTACTATCAACTTGAAAAGAATTTGACAAGGTGATTATGATCATTCATACAAATTGATGTTAATTTCATACCAGCTCTATATTAAAAATAATATTAATTGACATGAATTCGAAATAACACTATTAAAATTTTGTTTACGGGATAGGGGAGGGGTCCACATGACCCAAATAAATGACTGACAATGGTCATGACATCAAAATCATCATTATTTTGCACTATTAAAATTTGTTTGGATGGGGAGGGGTGCAGACTTATTAAACAGAAAAATGTCACAAAGCGTTTATTACCGTCAAGTGATCACGATTTAACTAATCTGTAACCGACTGTTGGGAATCAGGGAGGTTTAACCAATTAATATATTGTTGTCAACATGTGCAGCTTAAGTTTGTAGTCTATTTTATTTTCAGATCTGTTGGTACATAATAGGATGCTGTAACCAGTTTATGATATATAACCACGAAAATTCTAGAAAGCTCTGTCAACTCAAGACAGCTGTGGTACAAGTAATCATGGCTTGAATCTGAGATAATAGTGTTATCTGGGCTTGAATAAATTAAAACTGGGTCCCATCCAATCATTGCAACTCAGATAACAATGAAAAGATATTCTTATTGTTATCTGAGATATAGTATATATACAAACTAATACTAACCTTTCCAACTTTGTGACCTCCCGCTTCAAGTGCAGCCTTTGCACCAAGTCCAGCACCGACGCCTACCTCAGCAATCAAGTTATGACCACAGGCGTGTCCTATGTCAGGTAGAGCGTCATATTCAGAAATCAGACACACGTTAAAACCATCTGTGTTACCGGTGTCGTAGGTAGCACGGAAAGCTGTGTCCAACTTGTAATGCCTTTGCACCTGGAAACCGGTTTTGTCAAGAAAGTTTGTAAGCACTTTGTGGGCGTGGTGCTCCTCGAAGTTGAGTTCAGGATTGTTCCAAATGTCCATGCTCAGTTCGTGAAGATCTTTCGATGCTGCGTCGATGGCATTCGCTGCCGTCTTTTTCATGTTCTCCATGTCTGTCATATTGGAGCTGAATTGAGACTGTAGTATGGGGTTCGTAGACAGGCTCCGTTTGGTCGTAACACGGTAAAACAGTTTTGCAGAGATGCGGTGGCACAACCAACCCGTTGCTTTTTTCATAATCAGCTGACGGCCGGGTGTCTGTTGTTCCGAAAGAGCGCCACCATGCACGAAACTCCGATGTGCGTGAAGATATCCTAGGATTGGAGATTCGCGTAGGATTGGGAACGTATTGGCGTAAGATTGGCGACGTATTGATTGGTACAGGATTGGTACAGGTCTATTACATTCATTTCTTGTCTTCAAATGTAACATTAACCCTATTTTGGCAGCCGTATCGTATTAAGCTTCAAATAAAATACAACTGAATTTCGTAGTTATGGGTCTGGTTATTTGAAAATCTGAAGAAAAACAAAACGATGGCGAATTTTATATGGGTATCCGAACTCATTTTATATAGAAAGCGTATAGACGAGAACATTTAATGTTGGTGTTTGATACTGTATATTTGTAAATGCTGTGAACTATGATTTATTATTTTTTCCTGGTAACGCCGTTTTTGTAACACTGGTATGATTTCACGTTCGCACATTCGGTTCACACGCCGTTTAGACTATTGTTTAGAATCAACAACTTGCATGTCTAGGGTGGAGATTATAAACATAGATTACAGGAATTTTATAAAAAGATTGTTTACTTATTGTATTTAGTAGTGGTAGTAGTTATTGTATTTAGGCTTCGCAAGGCTTTAACCGTGAGACACAAGCCTGGTAATCATGTGATCGTCCCAACGACTGCAGCGATTGGCTAGTCACGTCGCATGGTTACTCTGCGTGCCACGCCTTGGAGATTTTACTTTTAATTTAGAGTTTGTAAACTTTTGTAAGAGGAATAGAGAACGAGAAAACAGTACAGCGAGGGGTTACCTCGGCTGATTGATTGGGAGAATAAAGCTGGACTATCCGTGATGAACTTGTGATGAACCTGGTACCTCTATGTGTAAGTGACATCAGCCAAGCGAGACTCTGAATATTCGTTCGAAGAATCAATGACATTTTCTAATACGCATGTGCACGTATTATTTTAGTACGTACAATTACAATATCTGCACATGCGTATTAGTGGTTTTGATTTTTCATCTAACGAATATGTTATGTGTCATTTATGTGACATTTTTAGTTTATGATAAAATCATAATCCGATTTGATCTACAGTATGGAGTATCGAACAACAATATAAAAACAGTACGTTTTGTCCATATTGCACTTAAGTCTACTCATAAGTTAAAATACCCAGAATTTATTCATTTTTCAATTAACTGTACTACAGGGCAACATAAGGATTTTGACCTAAAAAAAAGTCAGGGGTCACCAGCCTTTTTTTCGAGTAATTGATGGTTGTAGTGGAAAGTAGCCATTTTGACACTATTATAACACTTTTACCACAGGTTCTTATGGCAGAGATATTATGCAATAACTCAAAATCTAGCCTGGTGACATATGCTGAAAAAAAACATATAACTTAATGATGGAGTACTTTTTGTAATTCTGAATTATTTAAAATTCTGGGTTTTAAAAAGTGTCAAAAAATGCAATTTTTCTTTAACATTGTGTTTTATGGAATTGTTCTAAAAATATCAATTTTCAAGAAATATTAGGACACGTTTCTCAAAAAGCTTAACTGTAACACACAAAATAATGCTATTTCATTGTACTATGCGACATTAGCTTCATAATTGTACATAATAAACTAATGAACATTGTCATGCGATTTATGACCAATTTTGCCAAAAATTATGACTAGGCTTCTACCTTAACGCTATTATATTTGTTCTCACAACTCTATCATAAATGGGCACACTCCTCCATATCTCTCTATTCTTAGAGAGTACACATAAACCTTTATAAACATGTTGTGGAAGTGATACATACATCAGTGTTCTTCACGAGGGGTTTTAGCAGGGCGCAGCGCCCTGCATAGGAAGTCGTGCGCCCTGCATAGGTAGTCGTGCGCCCTGCATCGGTCAACAAGCGCCCTGCATTCACATTTCCCGTCCCGATCAAATACATTGTATTGTTAGTTGAGTATTCAGTGTTCTCCACGAGGGATTTAAGGGGGCGAAGACTAAATGACGCCTGGCAAAGAGGACGTTTGTCGTCTACTTCACAGCCCGTTTTATACCCGATGTTCAGGGTATTTCGCAGCACGAGTTGTTTAAATCGCCAGAATTCATTCATAGATCTCAATTTTCATACAAGCCGGACCTATGCGCCCCTTTAAAGTAACTAGCACATAGTCAGAGAACTGTGGATGAAATTGAATCACGGAGAACCCAAACATAGGAAAGTGGACGGGAATTTTGTCAATGTGCCGAAATGCTATTTTGTTTTTAACAATACTAACCCATAACTGATTTAGTCTGTTTTTAACGTGGATCATAATCATTTTGTGTGGGTGTTGGTATTAATATACATGTATATCTATATGTCAGAATGTCAGAAAATTATGTTACACGGGCAAACGAGAAACACGTCGGATTATTACAAAAATAAGAGTATTCAATAAATATAAAAATGAAGTAGCAGACAAACACAAAAGTATCATCATTAAACTGAATATGCATTGTTTATGAAAGACCTTTAATAATCTCCATAAATGTCAATTCACAGTGTACAGATCAATCTGATTAAAATCTGATGTAGTGTACGGGCTTTAATTATTTTGGCTATAAACTTATTTTAATTTTATTTTTTATTACTTTTGTCATTAATGCCCTTTTATCTCATTATTTTACTTTGATTTTGTGATTTTTTTTAATTCCGCCCTACCTACATCTGATCCGACGCCTATGTAACGAGATTTCAACGAGACCCACTATCGACGATTTTAGTCAACGAATCACATACCTCCTTCTATAGCGCACATGATGACGTCACCGGATGGCAAACACACTCAAATAAAATAAAATGGCGGATTATACCGACGTTAGCGACCGTGAATAACACGGCTTTTCGGTAAGTTTATCATTGTCAAATGCAACGAAAGTCATTTTTATGTTAATATTGTGACTCGAATGGTTCGACTTTAGATCGTTATTCCGCATAGTTATTCTGGGAGTGTTGATTTTGTTTCCACCGGTTCGACCGAACACCAGTGTCTTTTTCCAGTCGCCTGCCCTGGAGACGGGTGATGTTTTGTTGACGATTGGGCCAAAATCGTCTACGGCATTGAAGCTGTAAATATTCATCAAATTGTATCAACATTTTGTACATTATACAATAACTCTTTATTAAAGTAATTGAGCTGATTTGGACTGGAATACAATATTTTTTATTTGGAACACATCGCAATTGATCAGGAAATATTTGTTTGCTCCAATTTTCTGCGTCGATGCCGTGGGCTGGTGACCGTTATACAATTTAAAATCAGTTTGCATTGTTTACTATAGCTGTTTACAGTGTTCTAATCATTACGATTTACTTATTTTTTTGCTTCCATTCTAGATAATTATGCTCAGTGATGTAAAATTGAAGCAATGACTGAATGAACGAACCTTGGCTGGCGAAGATGTATCTGGAAGTGTACACATTTGTTGGAAGTGAAAAAAATATTCAATGTAATGACAAAAATTGTAAAATGCTGTGAAATTTCTTTTGCAAATAAAATATACTAGTAATTTTCTATTCAAGGTTTATTCAAGTGGGCAAAATATAATGTACAGAAAGATTGCCCGTAGAGTATCGCTACACTGAAAAGTAAGCAACCGACAGCCTGTATAAAAGCGGGGCTGTGATTGGCTGTTACTTACGCGAGATTTGAACGGGACTTACATAGGCGTCGGATCAGATGTAGGTAGGGCGGAATTAAAAAAAAATCTCAAAATCAAAGTAAAATAAAAGGGCATTAATAACAAATATAATAAAAAATAAAATTAAAATAAGTTTATAGCCAAAATAATTAAAGCCCGTACACTACATCAGATTTTAATCAGATTGTGTACAGATGAAATTAAAAAAAACACCAAGTAAATGCGACAGATATGCATAAAATCATTCAGTTAATATATGTACGATGTTGTCTCATTAACAAATGTTGTCATTAACGATGTTGTCGTTGTAGGAATTTCAGTATAGTCGACGATCGCTGGATGATGCCACGGAGTTATTTCAAGCAAAGTATCTTCAAGCTCTTCGCAGGTAGCGCTTAGCAATACATGGAACACCAGGTTTGATGAATGTAAAAATCAGTTCGTCGCCGGTTACTTCTCTCTTTTCCACTGCTTCGCCTTCGTTGATTCCCATGATGGCCATCGTGTTACCTTCCACTTTAGCAATAGCCACTCTCGTCATGCCGAAAGGCCCAATTTCTTCAGTGAATGGTTCGCCTGGTCTGAACTTCTGTACGACAGTTTTCTTGGGTCCAGTGAAAGACATCAGATAGTAGTCGCCATCTCTGGTGCATTCCACTGTTATCGGCACATCAATCATTTGGTCCACTTTCTCTGCTGGAGCTCCGGCAGCAACAGCAAACTCCCTCATCTTCTCATTTTTCACGAAGATCCATTTCCCTGCAAAGGCCATGTTGCTGGATGAGATATAGGCGATATGGATAAAACGACAGTTAATACAAGATGAGAAGTGAAGATATCTGACGTAGAACATGCCCTTATATCTAAATTATTATGCAAATGTTGATGGATTAATCCACTCTTGTGTAGAGGGGTATCTCCAAATGTGTAAAGTGAACCAATAACATTATGCGTTACATTAGATACGAAATGTTTCTTCTTACAAGTCGGCTACATGTTTGTTAAATATTCCCACTCTCCCGTTGTAGACCCTTTGGTTTGATTGGTTGATCAATCCGAAGCCAACGTGTTCATTGATATAAAAGAAAGATAAAGTACAGACGGAATGAATTGGACTTGCCGATAAATGAGCCGACCCTTACACAGACTATTCACCCTGTATTCAATACCGGGAATAACCACAGTTCGTGCCAAGCTACGAATTACAAATCCCATAGTAACCCTACACTGGTTTATATCGTTTTTCGTTTTATTTCACCGACCATATGTGGTGCGACAAGATTTTTTTAAACATGTGTACAACATATCACCTTTTCATTGAACACTTTTTCAAAAACTCTTCAGTTGAAGCATTGTATCTTTCATCGCATATGCATTTCAATGCACGTTATACGGTGTATTGTGAATGGTGATTTCCCAACAAATGAGATTAATTTGAGTAGGATAAAATATATGTATTTATTAAAAACATTTTTAGAGTACATTGGCAAAAATGGTTTCATTCTCCGAAGCAGAGCAATGTTACTATTTAGCCTTCCAATAACACTACCGGTGACAACTTAGCGGAGCAAAACGACTACTCGGCGGAGTCACCAAAGATGGTTACAGCAATTATAGGATTAAACTTGGCTAAAACAAAAGAAGTTTAGAAGGATTATTTTGGCTGTGACTCTCTCTCTTTTTTTACCTCCATGGTTAGAGCATATAGGTAAAAAGAGAATTTTTACCTCCATGGTTACAGTGAGTGTGAAGTAATAATAATATTATTATTTTCCCGTTAGATACTACGCAAAGTTGACAATAGCGCAACATTTCCCTCCTTATATAAAACCTTCGGTCACTGACGCCAGCATTACCTACAGCAAGCAAAGTAATTTAATGCAGAATCAGTGCAAACCAAAACACAATCGTAAAATGCAGGTAAAACAACTGAAAATAGAACATTGTTCTGACAAACCAATGCAGACCTTGGTTCTCCCCTAGTGAACGACACAGGGGTTCGTTACTTTATGCAGGGCCTATGTGCTTAGAGTTACTAATTGGGCCCGCATATAGTAACGAACCCCAGTGTTTGTGTCTAGATAAGTGGTACAGCGCACCTCCGACAAATTTATGTTTTCTAGGTACATGTACAGTGTAAACGAATTTGGGGGCGTTACACAGAAAATGGTTAATGCGTAGCGGTACGAAAAACAACAACAAAACGGGCAGACGATAGAAACGTCTGGGTCACATCCACACCTACAAATGTGCTAAATGACCATTAGCGAGGCAGGCAACACAACGCAACGCATGACCAAATGTGTAAACTCGTGCTTTTTTTCGAAATAAAAACCGTACGTGTATATCGAACTTCAGACCGAATATGGTCAACCCGTTCTTAGTTGACGCATGCGACAGTTTTGAAATGAAAAACATTAATACACAAACAATTATTGTAAACATCGCGCATTGTTTATTTATAATATTATTGATTTACACTCACTGTCTGCTATTGGTGACCACGCTGAGTAGTCATTTCGCTACGATAATGTGTACAGCAAAATGTGATTTTCAGGCAAGAATTCAATCTAATACATTTTTTGTATTGTAATATTCAATGTTCTGTCTTGGCGCTATTTATCGCCATTCTATTCTTTTTTTGTTTTGTTTTTGACATATTATGTGGGAGAAACTAATGGCGTGAAAAAATAATAGCCGAATATGGTACCCTCGGGAACGGCTGTCGAATACTAATATATATAGAAATATGTTTAATTTAAACCAATTGTTATGATTTAAACTACATTAGAATGATTTGAGATAACAATACAAACCCACCAAACGGATAAAATAATGCCTTATGCATAGAATCAGGTCACGTTCATGTCCGTAGAATGAAATTACTTTGTGTACTCCTGGATGCCGATCGCTGAATTACAGTGAGTCCGGACGTTTATTTTATTTTAGAAATCTGTTACACAATAATTTTCGTCGTGGTGTAGGCCAGCCTCAAACCAATTACACACATAAACTGAAAATGAAAACGTCTTAAGTGTCTGAGATTTCAGACATTTTACTTTTCATTGTTAGCGCCAATGCACATATTTTAATCAGAATTTATAAGATTGACACCATGCACTGATCTTACATGATCTCCATATTCGTATTTTTTTCATAATCAATGAATAAAGCTGGAGTTTGTTCGTGAATACACATATTGTATAATTGGTAGCAATCTTAATGAGACAGGATATAAATTAGGCAGGTCTTATCTGAGCCACCACGACTCGGCGTTAATACGCAACGTAGCACCTTTAAACACGCATCCAAAATATAGAGAACCAAATAATCGATCGTCTTTTATTATTTGTAAAATTCGAACATTGTGGAAATTGTGCAGATTCACTTTATTACGGATAGTTTCATCAATACCATTGACATCATCTCAAGACGATGCTTAATTAATGAATTCATGTGTGCATCTGTCCTCAATCGCCTAATCAGTGTCATCCGAAGTAAGATCAGTATAAATAACATGGTGCGTTACAAACATTGCATCATTTGGAAGTGTATGAATGGAAGACTGTGAATACCATGATAATGTAATGGCACCCATTCACCTATTTAAAAATACAATATACCAATTTATAAATTCATTCAATTACGTCTACAACACCTGATTACAATGGAGTATATTTATAGTAGGGACTGCCCGTAGTAGGATCTGCCCGACTACAGGATAAAACTTTCACTACGTAACTGACTGTGTTGAAAATGAAAGCCCAAATCATCCCAAATTTCCCCATACAATTATACAAAAGATTAATAATATATTTTTGTAAGTTATTCACGACTGTTGTTCAACCATTTATTACCTCGCAGGTTTCACCTTTAACACACAGAGACAGTCGAGGTAATCCCAACCTCTCTATGTCGAACGATTGTATCACAAAGGGGATGACCCCATATTCGGATCACTGTACATCACATTGCCGGGTCTTTTTCCAAGTTAAAACCGTTAATACATACACTTTGCAAGACAATTATTATTGCATTTTATTGAAGTTCTCGGTAGCTATAAAAATTTGAGCATTCTTCAATCATGCGCATTATTCGGATTCAATCACTTCTATCATCATGCTTCTATCAACTCACATCGCGTTATGCCCATCTTTTAAATAAGACAGTGATTAACACCATCTATTATGATTCGCGGTGCACAATGAGCCCACATTTAGCTCACTGTATGATTAGTAGCTTAATTTTAAATAAATATTGCGGGTGGTCATTACTGGTGATAATTAATTGATTAATTAATGACAGTACATAAAGATAAAAAGCTTAAAATTAGTGATCACAGAAAGTAACCAGGTTTTGCTCTACACCGCTTTGCATGATAATATAGTGCTGTCTCAACCATACAGACGTCGGGTGTAAACAATCTATTACCACGTCATTTAACAGTTACTACTGCAGGTACATCTGTACGCCGCTCAGATTTACAGAGGATTTTTCGGAAGGTGAGTCCAGTTTTCACTAAGATTACCGCTGTTACGGCAAACCTATTTCTGAGAACCTGAATTCTATTAGTTATAGTGGTACATTACTATCACCTATTTCAGTAAAACCTGTGTTGGCGGACATCTCTATAGAGCGATCGCCGATCTGCTTGCGACCATAATCGAACATCCCCGACCAAATTGATGAAGCAGCCACCAGTGAAACGCAGTCAGATTTAATATTTTAACTTGCATGTATCAATCAATCAATGTATTTCACCTAATAATGTACACTTGTATTTTACAAAACAAATTAAAAGAATCAATTACAAATAGGTAAAATAGGAACCAGCTAATCTAGTCTGATTCCTCAGAAACAAATGAATTACACTGTCTTAAAGGATGATTTATAATAACAATATACATAAATGAATAATAAATGAATAAATAAATAAATAATTGGAACTGGTGTTGTTTGTATATGTCAAGTATATTATAGCTGTTAAACAATGGGAGAGTATATGAAAATGGAAGTGAACCAGAAATAGTACGTACAATTCGTATTGGATGTAAATGAGTTTTATAGGTATTTCCCCAGGAAAGGTATAGGTATATGTTCTGTTAAAATTCTTTTATCTGTAAAGATCAGACATGTCAACTGGTATGTTATGGTGTAGATTGCTGATTTGATAGAGATGTTGCATCAATGAAGCAATTCTATTTTTTGACAATAATGAGAAAAAGTCTCCCCTTTTTTCAGTATACGACACTAAAGAGACTCTGCTAAAAAAAAAATACAGCCACCATTGAATGCAGCGTATTATTCGAGTGCATCATGATGCAAGCTTTATGTTCTTAGTATATGAACAAAGATTTCAAACCGTCACACGTTTGAAAACAAAGAAAGCCGGTATTTACGGCATGTCTATGGGGTAATAACTGTGAACAGATAATACTTTAGTAGAAAGCAATGATTTTATTAAGATGCACATGCCTCCATGTTTGAAGCTGAGGCTGCGTGCTTCGTGATGTACGTCAAGGAACGACCACATGGAATCCTTTTCGTGGCTTAAAGAAACAAGACTAAAAAAAAACATGCTTCAAGTTCGTATTGTTGTGTAAATATTTTCAATTTCAGATTCAATACATTTGCCTGTCAATTATTAACTACATAACGTGTATAGGTTACGTCACTCGACAATGGGGTGTTGTGAAGGCGTAGCTTGAAACAGCTCCCGATGTCCCGTGGTATCATCTATTCATATACAACACCAGAACCTTCGGGCAGTGGCTTTTTAATTTATAGTGAGGAATTATGGCCACTAACAACATGACTTGTTTCTCATTACTGCAGAAAATACCAGGTGTGACGTTATCCCTGATTATCTCCTTCAGGTCAATCACTTGGCCGATGTATACATTATAATCATTAAATTACTATTAATTGACTTCACCGGCTGTTCTCACATTTATTTACAGGATTGTTGTAGTAGCAGTGTATAGTAGTAAGATGGCAGTTGCAGTCAAGACGGAGAAATTAACAGAATTACTAGCTCGCATGAGTCAATGGCCACCATCTTCGTACCCTGCTTACTACATGATAAAAAATAGCTTATCAACTCAAAATGAATGGCCCAGTATAAATGTATACATTGATAACGCTTGCATTCCTGAGTGTACAACTGTCGTTGTGGCTGCAAATAAGTTTCATCATCCGCCTTTGGATAGAACATACTTCATGTATTCCACTGATAATGACAGACTGAAAACTGTATTTAGCTCACCGGATGTTGTAAACTGGGACAAAGAAATTATGTTATTTCAAGCTGTTCCTAATTGCAATAGACAAGTGGTAACAGAGATGTATATTTCACATGGTTTCATGTCAATAGTCATAAATGACACAGTTATCAGAATGCTGAGCAACAGTAGTGTAACAAACACCCTTCCTCCTGGTTTTACGGTTGGCCCTCTCACTCCAGCACATGCAGAGTATGTGGAAGAAAAATGGCGAACGTATCGACCAATTGCACCACCGATATTGGCAAAGACATTTAAACATCGTGCCGCATCTGCTGTTTTTGATCCAAGTGGGCGGCCTGTGTCTTGGGCAGTGCATACTGAGCATGGCGATGCTGGTTATTGTTACACTGATCCAGCGTACCGTAGCATGGGGATGATAAAAATCTTAAGGCAAAGGTTGAAGTCAAACGTCAAACGTGGTGAGCAATTTTATGTCATGCAAACAGTTCCATCACGAAATGATGAATCCGCGGACGGTAATGAAAAACTACCACGAGCCTCGTGGCTGCTGATCGAGAAAAAGACCGCACTACTATGAATCGTTTTTTATATTATTATTTTATATTAGGGGAGAACTGAACACATATTTCTCTCAGATACTTATTCTATCGCTGATTGGAATTATGTGTCAGTATTTGACCCTATTTTTAAAATAAAACATGGTTGCCGGGGACACATCAACAACGTTGTCAAAATTAATAGATAGTCGATGTATTTGTTGTGATGAACAAACAATATATGTTCGAACTTCAAAGGTATCAACAATATAAATTGTATACTTGGTATATTTGTATAAATACGTGTTTTTGCCATAAACAAGTTATGTGACATTTTTTTTCTGTGCTTTTTATTATCCAAACAGTCGTTGCTCTAGACTGTTAACATTTTGTAGAATTGTGAATAGTGGAACATACTCAAAAAACGATTTTAAAATATAGATAACAGGTGCAAACATTCTCTCTTTTGAATGCTTAGCAAGATTTAGCAAGGCTGTACATAAATAATAAAAAAGAAACATGGTGAAAAAAAGAAATGATGGGATCTCCATATTATGCACTATATTTAACTTTTAACAGAACGATAATAGGTTTAAATTTGGAACTGTTGCAGCCATTTTAATTATGAGCATTAGCAAACTTCTTACTGAGTGAATTGTTATGCAAATTAGCAATTATCTCAGCTTCTTTTTAGTGCACATCCCAGAACTTTAAAAAAATAGCTTCTAGACGCTTTGACCTTTTGTTTTGAAATTTTCACAAATGATTGACAATGTGTTTATCTTCAAAACGCCGTCGGGGCATTGTTTTTGGTTGAACAGTGTTACAAAATCGCACAGACAACTAGCCTTGGTGTTAATTTATGCATAAACTTGAAGTAGTGAAATTTGGGCTGCTGCCCTGCAAAATTGGCAACTGGTAGACAGTTTTCAAGACGGCACTTTCTTCATAGTAAACAGATGTGCCCAGAAACCAATTTTGAGCTAATTTTTTTTAAATCACTTTTGACCAAAAAAGCACATTTTTGTGCATATTTCAAACTACTAACAAAATTTTAAAATTCATACAATAAGCTGTCCGAAAATATATAGTTTTGTGGACAAGGGAGGTCATCTTGGTTTCCTAATTAACTAATTAACATACCTGTCAGGTAAACTGCATCTCTACCTTGATGGAGATTTGAACTGGTTGTCATGTGTGGGAGGCATGGTATATGTGCCAAAAAAACCACTGAGTACAGTGCATATTATTTCAACGTTCTGAACCAAACTTTCAGTAGTTCTGATTTGTATGAATTCGTATTTTGATAATGTTACTGTGTAGTCAGAATAAATTGTGACCAATATAGTTGTATATGTAATAAATGTTGTCTAAATGTTCAAGCATCGTATTGATCTAGAAAGAACACTAGCAGACTATGCATATAAATGTTTTATACTGGAACACATTCTAATTTAATAGATATCTGATGACGAAATAATTCCAGAGGGCCGACATTACAATTTACAAATCTTGAGTTTTTTTCAATCCCAGCTTGATTGTCCAATCTTCTGACCAATGCTGACCATATCCATGACAGACCAGAACACTGACAGACTACGTACATGAATATTGTATACTGAAATTTAACAAATTTCAATTCAAATTGCTTTGGAACACTGTGGAATACTTAATTTTCGCTGGAACTAATTTTCGCTGAAGAGGCTTTTTGGGTGTTTTGTATTGAATTTATTTTCACTGATTTTTGATGAGTTTAATGTGAAAAATAGGAAAAAAAGTATATTCGCTGGATTTTATTTTCACTGACCATTATCAGGTAGTATATTAGTTTGCTTGTAATCACATTCATTCATATTAATTAGGTTCAATGACATCAACAATTTGACCACTATATTTGTCAGTATAGGTTGGTTTTCTGTAACAAATTTTTAATTTTCGAACCCGACTCATCTGATTTCCACATTTGAAACGAAACGAAATAACACAATCTAATTATACTTATAATCACAACATTGTCATTTTAGCAATGTGAACTCTGCTTAATGAAGACATTCCTCAAGTCGATTCTAAGCATATGAAAAGTTAACCTACTTAATTAGGTTTCACCAATATTTTTAATCATTGTCAATTCCTTACATAATTTCCGTATGACGACATGATATAGGCGCATACCACTTTTAATTTGCAATAGCGTAAATGTCACACATTGTGGGTACAATGCCACAAACCATTTTTAAATCAAAAGAAGTCTCCTGGAAGTGTTATATTTTCCAATAAAGTCATCCTTGAAACACCCATGAGAATACATACTGCTTAGCAACCATAATGAACGTGATAAGTGTTTTACCAAGAAGGGCACTCCGCATCCCACGATTTGCTGCACAAATTTTCTAATTTGCATAATTTAATAATCATGACAAAAACGAATTCCTTCTTTTAGCAAAACTAGACAAACATTTATTCGTCTATATTCAAAGTAATAGTTCTAAATTGAATGATTCTATTGTAACGGGCTAAACAAATCGAAAACTTGAAAAAGTGTTTTTATTATCACAGAGCAGCAAACTTCTCTAGCTCTAACTTATCTCAGAAAAGCGAGATTGATTGGTACTGAAATGGGGTAAATGGCTGCAAATGTCAAAACATTTATAAAGTTATTTGGACAAAGATAATAAGATATGGATATCAAAAAGTATACTACAAATTACCGCCCAATGACAAGATCTCAAGCCCGTGGCAGTGGTCATATGAGTGAAGAATAACAAACTGGCCATGGCCCAACACCTTTAAATTTCCTCGCGTGGAACGTTAGAGGTTTAAAATACAAATTACAAATAGCGGACTTTATGAACTATTTGCTGAACCATGATTGCATTATTTTGTCTGAAATTTGGGCTGAGAGTAACAATCAATACGATAACGTTTTTCCTGATTTTTAGCATTCAGTACATATCGAATTAGAAAGTCTCCCACTGGTCGTTTTTCTGGGGGATTTTGTGTACTAGTACGTAATGTTTACAAACAGTTTATCAAACTCCTTATTACCCCCGAGCAGTCTTCTTTCTATAATGACTTTAATACAAACAACGGTATTGAACTCTTTGAAAATCAACTGATAGCTATTCTAGTTACTTTGCCCGATGTTTTTGTAATCGTTGCTGGTGACATGAACGCACGTACATAATTGACGATGATCCTAGCTATGTTATAAGTGATACAAATGTGTATGACTTTAATTGTTTATCAAACTCGTATAAAATGCAAAATGCAAAGAATCGATTGGTGGCGTCTCTAAACCATGCATATAATCAGAGGTAGCGTAATGCAAGATTTAGGTAGTCAGTCACGATCAACGTTTACTGTAGCCATAACACAGACATTATTAGCTGTGTTTCTTGAGTGATATGATTTTAAAACCATGAGCGGGAAACATGCACTGCAGCGTGATATTACCCTACTTTGTCATGTTTGTGACAATCAACAATATTCCAATCAGAGCAAAGTTATTTTCAAAACAGGAAGACATTTCCGCTCCTATAGAGAGATTGCGCCTCTAACTGGATACCAGATAATCATTCCATCTCAGTTCATACATGAGCAATACGCGCATAGGGATTATTATCCACCGACTCCCATTCACGACACGCCAATGCCGTCAGCTATTCCCGCAATTTCAGGAATATTATAGAATCTGAATACCCCATCTCTCCCCTTGCAATTAGCGATATTGCGAGAAATATTCGTATCCCAGTTGAATAAACAGTTGAGTCTTCAAGAATAGATCGCGGTATAGATCGTAGAAAATTATCGCAAAAACACTCTACTGCCACTAGTTTGCCTCAGAAACTTGTTCCACAAAGTTCCGTGACAAGGCTGTTTCAATTCCCTTCTCATCGACCCAAGAGCCATCTCGTGTTGATTCAAATTTAGGTGCGTTACTGGAAGCAGCTGAGAGGGTTGGCAAAGGAATGTGACATAATAAATATATCTGAGTATATTGTATTTGTGGACTGTATTATCTGACTTTTCACCATGTTACATATTGTTCTGATCATGTTTGTCAACATATATTATTCTATACATATTTCAAACAAAATTATTTTGTTCGTTTTTGTTAGTCCTTCCTGAGATTAATTTCTACAATCAAACTATACTAAATTTTCCCCGGTATTCCGATGTGATATTAAGAGTAGTAAAAAAGAATTTAAATTATGCGCACCTTTATTTATTTATTTATTTATTTATTTATTTATTTATTTATTTATTTATTTATTTATTTATTTATTTATTTATTTATTTATTTATTTATTTATTTATTTTGGTGTATAAATGATCGGGTTACAACGAGAAAAAAAACATTTTCCTCATTTTTTTTTATTTTATTGAACAAAACATCAAAAAATAAACACGATACTGTATGCAAGTCTATCAATTTCGGTGTATAATAGTACGATATCTAGATATCAATTATCTAATTTGCAGAATTCACGTTCGCAACAAATAGATAAAAAAATCTACACCGTTTGCGCTGGGAGCAAGTTATCAATATTTGAAACATAAACAAGCACGTCTATTCATCAATTCAGTAGATTTATTAAACTAGAATTTAAAAAAAGATGATTTATTACCGGTAGCATTTTATTTCAGCTGCTACCTGAAACTATGCCACAACTCACATCAGAATAATTTCCACCAAAAAGTGCATTTATCCAACTTTTCATTTGTAATACTTTATTGCTAGATTGTTTTCGTTTATTTGTTTATTTGTGCGAGTGTCTATTTATATTCACGAACATTAAAAGGCTTATAACGGAATACTCGTTTTGGAGAACACAACGCTGAAACTGAGTACAGTCAATCTAGTGACGCCGACAAGGCTAGATTGGACAAAGACCAAAATGTTTTGTAAATTGCAAGTCATCTTGCTAACTGGCTGTCCGAAAAATTCTCAGAACGGTTGTTGTGACATCTGTCACAGACTTTGAGGATTCACATTTCTTTAGGATTTACCACCAATATACTAGTATACATCTCTATTGGTAACAATTTATTCTGACTACATAGTAACATTATCAAAATACGAATTCATACAAATCAGAATCACTGAAAGTTATATTCGAAACGTGGACATAATTGATACTTATACCATGACTCCCTCCCATAACAACCAGTTCAAATCCATATTAAGTCAAATGTAAGTGATAATCGAAAAAAGAAACATAATTAGTTTATGGCAAAAACACATGCTATAGTGTACAAATATACCAAGTATACAATCTACATTGTTGATACCGTTGAAGTTCGAACATATATTTTGTGTTTAGTATAATACATGCATCGAATAGTTTTGACAATGTTGTTGATGTTTTGAAATAAGTATAAGGTCAAATACTGATACATAAAACCAGTAAAGAAGATTCATAGTCGTGCGGTCCTTTTCTCGATCAGCAGCCACGAGGATCGTAATTCTACATTATCGTCCGTGGGTTCATCATTTTGTGATGGGACTGATTGCATGTCATAAAATTGCTCACCACGTTTAATGGCTGACTTCAACCTTTGCCCTAAGATTTTCATCAACCCCATGCTACGGTACGCTGGATCAGTATAACCATAACCAGCATCACCATGCTCAGTATGCACTGCCCATGCCACAGGCCTCCCACTTGGATCAAATACAGCAAATGAAGCACAATAGTTGAGTGTCTTTGCAAATATCGGTGGTGCAATTGGTCGATACGTTCGCCATTTTTCTTCCACATACTCTGCATGTACTTGAGTGAGAGGGACTGAAGGGGTGTTTGTTGCACTACTCTTGCTCAATATTCTGATAACTGCGTCACTTCTGAAAGTTTCAATGAAGCCACGCAAAATATACATCTCTGTTACCACTTCTCTATTGCGATTAGGCACAGCTTGAAATAACACAATTTCTTTGTCCCAGTTTACAACATCCGGTGAGTTAAATACAGTTTTCAGTCTGTCATTATCAGTGGAATACATGAAGTATGTTCTATCCAAAGGCGAATGATGAAACTTATTTGCAGCCACAACGACAGTTGTACACTCAGGAATGCAAGCGTTATCAATGTATACATTTATACTGGGCCATTCATTTTGAGTTAACAAGCTATTTTTTATCATGTAATAAGCAGGGTACGAAGATGGTGGCCATTGACTCATGCGAGCTAGTAATTCTGTTAAGTTCTTCATCTTGACTGCAACTGCCATCTTACTGTGATACACTACTACGACTACAACAACAATCCTGTAAAAATGTGAGAACATCGGGTGAAGTAAATTAACATATGGGCAGATTAATATCTGCAATATACATCAGCCAAGTGATTGACAGCATGAATAGACAATCAGAGTTAACGTCACACCTGGATATTTAATAAGTAATAAGAAACAAGCTATGCTTTTAATGTCATAACTCCTCACAGAAAACTAAACAAAGCTATTGTCTCGAACGGTTTGGTGTTGTAGTATATACATAGCTAATATCACAGGGCATCAGGTAGCTGCTCCAGGCTACGCTTTCATAACCTTTCGTCGTTCAGTGGTGTAAACCTATTCAATAATGTGGGTCAAAGTCCAAAAACTGGGCGCACGTTACTGTAGACCAGATTATGTACATATAAGAATGACCATTTGCATTAAATGAAATTTCAGATCAAATACAGTCGCATTATATCAATTCTAGTAGAGAAGAACAGATAATGAAAGAAATGAAGTGACAAAACGTAGTAATGTTGAGCTTCACATACCTGTTTGTTCACCAAAAAAATGGCAACTGCCTATACTTTCTGACTCCTTAAGTTACCCGTTTTTCACAACTCGTTTTAAATATGACTAAAGAACATGATCATACGTATTTTGTATACGTATTATGTTATCAATTACAACTGACTTGATTGGTTGAGTATACCCGTTCAGCAAAAAACAGATTTGTGTCGTCAGTGACCATCGTATGAAGCGAAGTATGACCTACACTAAGTGTCTTCTAATTTCTATCAGTATGTTGTTTTTCTGATTGAAACAACTGCTATATGTTATTCGTGTAATACCCCCTCCCCATGTATGTGGTCGTACACTGAATGCACACACAAAATACACACGCAACACAATTCAATCTTCTTTTATTCCGTGGAAAAACAAAACTTATCCACAGAGAGATTAAACACAAAAATCAGCATAACAAAAGATGACTCTCCTGACCTTTTACTGACTATGTAAACGCCATTTGGAATTTGAGGTCACGTAGAGTTTAGATCAATAAAACAACAGACTGCCCACGTTTTCATTCCGGTTTTTGTACAACTTGGACTGTAATTGGGTCATTGAAAGGATGTCTGATACACCATACTGCTTGTAACTGGATAATTTACGTTCAGCTGTACTTGATTTGACCAAAGTTTGAGACGTGGCGGGACGCTGTGGTGTATCGTGTACAGTGACCGGCACGGCGATTTAAAACCCATATCTGACCAGGATACATCATTGATATAACCAAGGCTTTGTGACAGTATGTCAGACAAATGTTGTCGTTGTTTTGAAGTGATATGCCTTGTCTCAACTCTGGCCGAATCAAGGGCTGTGTACGCCGTCGCTCTAATTCAGTGGTTGGTGTACACTCCGGACAAATCTGCGTCTTTAAAAATTATCTTCACCATCTGCCCTAATTTATTTACCCTAAGTGAAGAAATACAATACCATATATCGTCGTCGAATTCTGCGTCATCCCGTGGTCTTTGGCAATTACCTGGGTGCAATTTTGTCAGGTGGAATTTGAACGCCACTTCAGGGCACTGGTTGTTATTAGATTAGTGGCATAAATGTTTTCCTCTGCTTTGTAGTCATCGTCAGAATGATTTTTTATTTTTTCTTGGAAAAAGTTTTCTATGAATTTACCAACATCACCACCAACATCAAATGTTGTACTAAACGAATTCCTGGTCATCATACGCATTCCTTCCTCGCCACATTTCCCAAAATGGAAAGTTAAATTAATTCAAACTTGTCTAATTTAGTAATTAAACTAACGGGGTTACACGTCGATAGCACGTTGGTTTCGGCCAACTTTTTCATATCTTCACTGGAGAAACCTATTTTATGTTCGAATTTATCAAATTCCTCGATTTTAAGCTGTTTAATTAAACATTAGAAGGTGTTGTTGGCAGTGTTGAACTCGCGGTCTTGCATAATATTAGGATTGCGATTATATGTTGGTGAGTTGATATGTCGGTTGATCGTCGCTCGCACTGCACTGAGACTCGATCTCCCATACATCTCCCGCTTGACTACGCATTTCAGAATAAAACTGTCGTACAACATTGTTGAGATTTTCAACACTCAGATACTCGACTTCAGGGTTTCTCCGAGTTGATCTTAGCCAGTCTTCGAACCTAAAGTTCAAGTAAACTGTCATGAATCCGACTAAGTATTGATTTTATCCCTTAGTGGACTGACATACAAAACACATATCACACTCATTGTACATAGACAACGCAACCAAACATTGTACAGGGAATATATATATGTATCAGAACTTTTTGCATCAATAAATGTGATTGAGTTCCTTTATAGTGGAGATCTTTATTTTCGTTCGAATTTGTTTTTGACGCAGAGAACGCTATTACGAAAGTATTCAAATGAAGTTTATTGACAGCTGTCAATGTATTATGTTTTAACGACTACTTACTGTGTGGCTCACTTCAATATTTTGGTGGGACAGACAATATGTGGTTTTGAATACTGATCTGTACTATTATGTGCAAACAATTATGGTTTTCTGGTTCCAGGATATGAATATGCGAATTATTTTTTTTTATTTTTGGTCAAAATGGTTCGGCAATGTGAAGAAAAGAAATTTCTATGGTCTACCAGAAGGGATGCATATTATTACCTAGGGAAAAAAGTTCTTCCGTCAGTAATTGGTGAATCACAATGTGCATTTTTGAAGGGTCGTAACATAGGTGATTGTGCTCGTTTGATTGACGAAATGCTTACGTATACAAAGGAAGAAAATATCCCAGCTATCATGATGGCTGTGGATTTCGAAAAAGCTTTTGACACAGTTGATTGGCAATTTTATTTTAAATGTCTGAATGCTTTTCACTTTAGTGAATCATTTATTAAATGGGTGCATACATACCGGGTATTAAAACCCAGTCAGCTGTGTTATGAATAACGGTTGTAGTACGGGCTATTTCAACATTACACGCGGGGTTAGACAAGGTGACCCATTGTCACCATATTTATTTATTATTGTGCTGGAAGTGCTATTTGTATCAATTAATGTAAGTCCTTATATCTGTGGTGTCAAAATAGGTGACAAAGAGATTAGGTCGTCCGCGTATGCCGACGACCTCACCTGTTTCTTTCTGGAAATCAACTGTTGCATTTATTTAACAAGTTTTATATGGCCTCTGGCCTTAAGCTAAATATTCAGAAAACTGAAGCCCTATGGTTGGGTAGGTGGCGGAAGCGTATAGATAAGTTGTACAATGTTAAGTGGCCTACGTCTCCAATTAAAATAGTTGGCATTTATTTTTCATACAATAAACATGAAGCGTTGAAGTTTAATCTCTTAAAACCTAAATCTGATCTCCTCAAAATATTTAATATTTGGCAACAACACAACTTTACTCTTATTGGCAAAGTTCAGATTATGAAAGCAATTGGTATTTCTAAATTACAGTACATTTTAAATTTGATAACGGTTCTGCTCGAAGAACTGAGAAAAAATAATGCAATGTTGTTTAGTTTTCTCTGGGGCGGTACAGACAAGGTTTCCCGTAAAACTATGATATCGGGCATTGACAATGGGGGTCTTGGGGCACCAGATATTGGTATAATTTATAAAACACAAAAGATAAACTGGATCATACGTTATCTAGATAAAAATGTCAGCCACGTCTGGAAGGATCTTTTAACAAAGAGAATTGAAAATGTAGATGGGAGTATAAATTATGTATCAGATCTTTTCAGACAGAATGGCGATCCTATTCCTTGGGACGAATGGCAAACACGTGGGTTATCACATTTGGGAATTATGTTGTGGAATAGGGTAGTAAGCGCTATTCCAAATATTAAAGGAAATTTTAAAATTTACGATTTTGGACTACATATCAACAACAATATCAACAAAAATTTTACCAAAATTAACGAAATTGACAGCAGGAAAATACGCTTAGAGTTAATCAACAAAGTTGCCACCCGTTCTAAGAGTAAAAGAAAACTGTCAAAAATATTGAATATTGACCATACTAGTATTAATTTTTCAGATGTGTATAATTTGCCATTCACCACTACAATTGATAATAGAACAGGAAATTTTCAATTTAAACTAAATCATAATATTTTCTATACAAACAAAGATTTATATTCCATGAACTCTAGCCTGGTTACATCATCAAAATGCAGTTTCTGTGAAACGTATGATGAAACATTGATTCATCTATTCTGTGAGTGTATAGTTGTGAAGACTTTCTGGCAAACTATTTCGGTGCGTTTCGCTCATCTGCCCGCCCTTAGTAATATGTCCAACCATAATATTATTCTTGTGAACAAGGTTTTTTCAAAAATAACAAATCATATTATTCTTCTAGCTAAACGCCGTATTTACTTTTTTCAAAATGAGAAACGAAAAACCTTCTTTCCATGGATGTTTATATCTCATTAAGCAAGTTTATAATTTAGAAAAAGTGTTAGCGATAGGGGGAGGCAAATTAGCGAAGCACACTGAAAAGTGGAAATCATTTAATATGCTGTGACGCTGACATACCCCTTTTTATTTTATTTTATTTTATTTTATCTTCTTTTATCTCTATTTTCGTTTTCTTATAATTATCTCGTTGCCATATTTGTTTGTAGTTTTTTTTACTCTTTTGTTAAATCTATGTAATTATATATGTGGTTAACGTAAATAATAAAAAAATAAGAGAAATAAAATAAAAAAAAATGTTCGTCTACTTCTGTTCGTGTAAGGAAACCGAGTTTCAATTCTTGCCAATTAAGAAAGTTGTGTTTCCGTTTTCTCAGAGAATTAGGAGTGAGAACCCCATTTTTACCAATGTAGAAAAAACAACACACACAGAATACCAAAAGTCATGACTTCTTTCTCGTGATATAAGTTCATAAACAAAATTTCTATAGAAAATATTCAAATACATGTAGACGAATTCACGAACTATGGCGCATATATTTGAATACGTGACAAACATGTCCACCTATTTGACACTAATCCACAGGAAAATTCATCAAAAGAAAAAACTTATCCGGGTCAGTATTACTTGATCGATAGAAATATACAAGGACCAATAGACAACTCCACGTTTCGAGCACGTCCATTGTTGTCGAGATACTCAGACATACCAACGAAAAATGTATCAACTAAATCAAATGTAAGTTATGTAACAAGAACGGATACAAACGATACTACTGTACTTGTCAATATAATATTCTCGTAAAATATAAAGATATTTCGTAATATCCGAATGTTGGAAGCAGTGCAGATCTTGAATCTTGTAGAGGTGTAGCGTTTTACGTAAAGGTAAATTCTATTGTTGTCAGTTGTCAGTCACAACATCTTTGTCGATTTTGGAAGATGTATTTTACAGCCAATTATGCCCCTGGAAACAAATTGTTCCCCTTGGCTGAATGATTTATTTATTTATTTATTTATAAGCTGAATTTTTACAGAAAACATTTTTTTAAAAGGGTACATGAGATACTACTACAGATTCTAAATCGTCTGCTTCACACTTGGATATGTGCCTTGAATATGATTTGAATGCCCGCTCACAATCAGATAAAACAAGGGGGTGATTTTATTGGCTATCACCAATTCTCCACAACTTAATATACGAATTTTCAAACTGACCACTATCAAACCAAGATTTTTGTAGACAGCAAGAAAGATTGTTTGGCAGATATAGTTACTAGTATTTATTAGTTAAACACGCTAAATCTGTTCCAAACATGATCTCAAATCGCATAATTGGAATTTGTTATAAACAAAAACCACTTGATTATGAAATATGCCGTACTTAACCATGTTATTTCATGTGGCTAGACGTCCCATGGAAATATCTCGACCAATGTATGCGCCAATCGCAACCTTTGCCAGTCGGAAAATCAGCCAATCAACAGTCAGTTAGCCAGTCTTATAAATTTCACACAACGTAGGCTGTAAATAGCTATTATGATTTTGTAGTATTAATGCACAATTCTTTCTTCTACTTTTTTCTTGTCAGACTTCTGATATATTCCTGTATTCCAAGTGAGCTTATTCCTGGTAGGTCACTAGTACATGTCCAATTCCGGTTTATAGCAGTTCTCTCAGCGATGATAATTCTAGACCAGTGAGATTTACATGACGCAATAAAGTGACGAGACTCTACAAAAGATGCAAATCAAGAATGGTAATTTTTACGTGAATATTAATATGTAACGAAACAACAGGGAAGTGTGTTCATTGCGATATACTAGGAATAATTATGACGCAATAAACTAGAAAAGATGTACAATGTTGACTGTAAAACGTTTTGTCACAACAGGTCAACAGATCCCATTTACTATTAGCCGAGTGAAGATCCGTTCTTATGTGTAGGATCGAATTCTACCAACAAAAATTATTTAGGTGGTTTCTTTGATTAATATTATTATATTTATATATGCATCCATATATATAATATATGGAGATGAATGTGAGAATGATCACCATAAAATTTATGTTTGGTTTTTGGTACTTTGAGTAATTGCTTTTTGATAGAACCATTGTTGACAATAAAATACATAATTTAACTCACTATTATTTTATGCTGATTTAAATATTAAGTATCAATATCGAAACAATAAGGAGTAAGTTGTATTTTGATATTATGAGAGAACACTCCTGCCTGAAATAGGCCAGTAACTGTGAATAATTTTCAAACAAGAACCCGGACAATTTGCAATCAACAGACTGATGGTGGGGAATGTGTCCACAGGTCATACGACTTACTGGTTAAAACAAGGGATACTAATGATGTAGGATCATCGTAGTGGGAATATAGATTGATGCAGGTAAATGATAAGTACGAACAAATTGGGTAAAACATAATAACTAAGCTGCAAATTGTTGTTCTTACCACTACTATGAAATACATTTTTTGAATGTTAGATTTCTATTTTAAAAGTCCTTTGGCTTTTATATGGTAACATGTGATGGTCATATTGATAATTCAATATTCATAGGTGTGATAGTTGTCAAACACATCTACGCTGCTTAATTTCTCAGATGTAGAGAAAGGTTTGACATCACTTGTTGTGATACTAACTGGCAACGTGTGTATAGAAATAAGTTTTCCAGACTCAAAATATATAAATTAGTATATTTAAAATACAAAATACCATATACATGATCCAATCCTAGTTTAGGATTATATATTTATGAAATTACCCTGGTAATCAATCATGTTGACTTATCCTTAAAATAATGCAATACATAAGTGGCCCTGTACTTTAGTCAAAGAAGCTAATTTTCTCACAGTTTTCAATAAGACCACAAATCATCAAGACCAGTATCTACAAGTCTGCAAATCTGCAAACAAACGTCCTGTCAGTCGACTGTCTTTGTAAACTAACTTGGTTATTTGCTCCATGGTTATTGTGTTTTCATAATGAGCAAGGTACCTACATATCAAGTATAAAGAAGTTGGGAATTGCATTTACCGAAAATGACAAATTCTTACTGAAAATTGAGAATTGGAGATGATGTCACGAAATGAACAAATGTGACAGAATTCCACCCCAGTCACCTACATACCAAGTAAGGATTATGCCACAGAAAACAAAGCCATATATAGAACAATAGCGACGAGGCCTAAACATTCCACGTGTTCATTTGCATCAAAAAATACCAATTTATTAGAAACGGACTGCTTGTTTGCCGCTGTTTTTTAGTATCAAATCTGTGTTTTCAAACCAAAGTTAACATAATCTATGAGCTGTGTGAATGAATGGTGACTCTACTGAATTTAATAAGCAGGTGGTTTGTTATTGATGGAATGTAGTTTAGCTATGATAAATAAACATATCAGGTGCGTTGCCCATTGTACATAACCCAAAATGAGGTCATAAGACACCATCTCAAACTCGGCAAGTTCGTTATTGCTACTAAATGAATGTTTGGCACCATGTTCTGATATTGAAACATTTAGTTAATTTACTATAACTATCTATGAGTGCAAGTGTGATGATTTTAGCTTTAGTTTGTTTGCCATTGGCTGTTCAAAAGTGGCGTATTACATGTTAAATGTGCTGTAATTGTTATATGGGTAGATGCATAACAGCATAATTATACTCACGATAACATATCTCCTGTTCCACTAATGACAATTCATAGCCATCAAGACTGGCAATTTCTCTATTAACAGTAATGTCTTCTGATGTGAAGATACGATCACGGGGTATTATTTTAACTAGATGACGAAGAATGTCCTGAATAATTAAATAGAAAATAATTATAATAATAATAATTAACAAAAATATACTTCGCAAGAGTTTTTTTTTAATTATTGCAACAAGATATAGTAATTATGTCTACAACATTTACAATGTCTGGACAGTCAGTTCGCGTTTGTCATGAATAAATGTTTTCAAAACACTTTGTTCCACTATTGTTGGCGTTTATGTACAAATATATCTAAACTGATGAAATGCAATATGCCTATAGCTTTTGTTGGCTTAATAATATCAAAAATGAGCACAATTGTTAATTTTAAGAACAAACGAAATTTATTTTAATACAAATTAAATTCACACGATTGATTATGGCTTAACATACCCTTGACCAATTCGGACAGGATACATATATCCTGTCAATTCCTGTTTTCCTCATAATATCTGCTATATCTTCGCTGACCTTCTCGGCCATTATTGCAATCTGGTGTATTTTATCCTCACACGTGGAATTGTAGAACAGACTGAGACTCGACTTTGCATTACCCTTTAAATGTAAGGCACATCTGAGAATGATATTAAAAACTGAACATTCCTAAATCAGGATAAATTCCCAGACTGTACACGTAACGCACATATAAAAATGAAATCTAAACCTGTCTGCAAAAAAGGGCAATTAATAATTGATGTGCTATTTTTAGGGTATTTTTAAATAAGGGTATGATCAAGTCACAATTTGTTTGAAACAGGAAATTAATTATACAAATATATACACACCAATTAATACAATACGATATCGATTTCCAAATAGAATATCTATATAAAATAATATTTTACTTATGTGGGAATATTAGCATATTGACTCTAAAGTACATACTTATACTCGGTCGTCTTGTTTCGCCAATGTAATGCCAGATATGGCCTTCCCTGGAACATGTACTTCAATACACGTTCTGCTGCGATAACAATAGAATCAGCTCTAACCAGATATTTGTGTATTTGAATGGACGGTTTTTCAATCCGATATGTGTGTGGTCTATAGTACGCTAAACACGGTTCCTGTCCTAACACATGTTTTAGTTGAGTGGAGTTCCCGGCATCCTTGAAGAACACCACGTTGTTTGAAATTGGTAAATCAATACCATATAGTGGATTAATGTTTGTCCGGGTGTTCCTGTACGCAGACATAGCATGGTCCCATGTAATAGCCATAATTCTATGTGCACATTGCTGTCTAAATTGGTCTATCGAAGCCACTGGGAGAAGTTCGGCTAACCGGGGGACGTTGAAGGTCTTATTGAAATTCTTCACTTGAAGTTTCGCCGAACGAGAATTAAAACTTCCCTGTACAAAAAATGGTGTCAAAACTAATGTCCTGTTTGTCAAGTATGACATCATAATAGCGTTTATAAAATTAGAATATTGCGTATTGTATCCGCCGCTTCCATATCTCTGGACGGGAAGCAGAAATGTTTGTTTTCTTATTTTGGGTCTGTTCAACTTGGTTTTTAAAAATGTGGATGAACGCGTTGTCTCATGTGTAGTGACCAGATGTGTCGACATCCGATTTTTCATAACCTGTAAAAACAAGTATTATCACAACTGCGAAATGACAATAATAATTCTACATGCACATAGACACATCTGTGCTTCCGGTTATCTCTGGTGGTGTGGAGTTTAACATCACGGACGAACGGAGGCCAAACATAAGTCCTCGTTTTCGGACTGTGTACGAACGAGGACTAACAACAAGCAATTTCATATTGTACAATATTTGACGCATAAAGAATGATTAATTATGCTAAAATGAAAAGTCGACACAATACAATAATATAGGTCCTAATTATTGACTACTTACCAGTGGTAGTTCTGGATGTTTTCTCCGAGCTGAGGTTTTCAAAATGTTCGGAATTGTAATAAAATAGGATTTCGATTTATACCATCTCGTAGAGACATTCATAATGATTACGATAATGGATACAGTTAATAAACACACACTGGTCGTCAATTTGAAACTCGCACCCATGATATGAGTTGTAAAAATTCACTCTATTATTATTATAGACAATCCACTATAATGATATGATCCAACGGTACCAACTCTTCTTTTGATTGCCGTTTAGATTCGTGACTCACAGCCTCACTTAGCATAGTTGTCGATATTGTCCTTTAATATGGCACGCTTTTACCTCCACAGATGTCGTAGTTCATTTTAATAAAAAGCCCACTAAACTCAAACGAGGGATGTCAGCTTTCTAAAGAGGGTGTTAATTGTGTATATTATTTTTTATTTTGATGTGGTTACCACGGTCTGCACAAATCACAATATATGCGTTAATTATTTCTCTAAATTAAATAATATACGTATTTATGAAATTTTCAGACATTTTAATATACATATACATGAAGGAGAATTGTCATCGTTGGCAAATAATATTCAATAACTAAAAGTTTGGGATGTGAATATTCGTAATAAAGAAATTATAGACATATAAACGAGTATGTTTGGGTTAAAGATACAATATTTATCACATTTATATATTTAACTGTAGAAGATGTCATTTCTGGACAAGGATTTGGAAATCTTTGGTTGTATGTAACCAAACGCCACCTTGACATAGCAAAAACAATTCACGATTTCTTATCATAATGACAGTGTTCATATAACGTTATTTGGGGGAGAGAGCTTGAAATAATTGTCTGACACCACCTAAATAATTCTATTATTGTGGTGATAGTGGACAATCAATCTGCCAAATTGTAGTGATATCAAGAGGTTAAACAAGGATGTGGACTGATATTTGTTTTCTAACAGCTAATAGTGTAACAACCGTTTCTATATTATCGGCTGGCATGCACGGACTCGTTATATGTTCTGCAGATTTTAGTATTTGTAAATTCGTACGTTGGTAAATAGAACTGTTTCTGTGTACATACGTTAGATCTAAATATTGTTCGAATATGACGTACATTTTGAAATACGCGAGGTGTGCAATTAGCGAGTAGAATTCTCTTGTATGTGTGTGCGCGTTTGAATATGTTGGTTGCATTAGAGTGAAAAATAGCCACTGAGCGTGCGTGATGTTGGCATAGCAATCCATGTAAGACGAACGAAGGACACTGAATGGTAATTGACTTTTGATTATATTAATAAACAGTTTGTTGATATATATATGTTCACTGTGTAATCACGCGATCCATCAACGGTAATGTGAATAATTATAACAACATGGACCTGAGTGCGAGAATGCGGAATCATGTCATATTTGGGCACCGATTTAGTCTCTCTCCTGCAGATTTACGTGTTAAACATTCAACAGTCGTTACATAATCCATAATCAGTATCCTTAAGGACAGTAGTGTATCTGACATTGAAAATTAATTCACACAATTTAATCATGTTAAAATGAAAGTTGATAATGTTCCATTATACATTTGTACTAATTATCCAATGCATCGTGTCAAACACATTATTGAATACTTACCTGTGACGGTACAGGTTGTTTCATTCTAACTGCATTTTTCAAAATACTTGATTTATACCACCTTGTAAAAATATTCATAATGACGATGACAGTGAATATTGTTGAAAAACATATAAAAATCACAGATTTGAAACTCGTCACCATAATATGAGTTATGTGTTTCCAAACGTCTATATTCACAGTGTTGAAATGTTACTATGGAAAATCAATTATTTTTTGGCCAATTATCCCAAATATTCCTCATGTTTATGACTCGTAGAAGCGGATTAGTACGTGTTGTTGTAGTTGCTGTATTCATTTTTAGCTTTGCAATGTTATATTTGCGATGTGTGTAACAAGCGCGTTTGCCTTCCTCGACGCCGTTGTTCAAACGATTGGCAGATCTTAGCTTTCTAAATAGGATGTATTTGAGTGCGTATATTGTGTTCGTCTTGTCGCGGCTGAAACATACTGGAGTAGATTAACAATATATATGTTAACTTTATTCTGCAATAAGTAATATACATATTTATTAAAGTGAAACATGCACGTATTGGATTCCACCACACGGCATGGTCGGCGAATATTGAAGTTGTTTTTTATTAATAACTACAAGGTTAGGATTTGAATATGCGGCTAGGTCATGGTTTATGGTTATCATTACAATGAGGGGATTATAGTTCATGACCTCTCTAACCGAAAAGTCATTGTTCTCTAAAAGAAAAGTATGTAATGTAAATACACAATAAAGTAATAAATAAATAAATGCATGGAGCAAAACTATAAATATATTAATTATTTTAGTATTATTAATCCCCAGCCATTGGCATACCCAGTACAGCCACGTGCAGATATGATCGTCACAACGGCCTATGATCCCTTCATTGTAATGTCTACCATGACCCAAAATAGCCGCATATTCAAATCCCGACCTGGTAGTAATTAATGAAAATACAACTTCAATATTCGCCGACGATACCGTGTGGTGGAATCCAATACGTGCATGTTTCACTTTAATAAATATGCATATTACTTATTGCAGAATAAAGTTAACTCCAGGCTGTTTCAGCCGTGACAAGACGAACACAATATACGCACCAAATACATCCTATTTAAAAGCTAAAATCTGCCAATCGATTGAACTATGGCATCCAGGATGGCAAAGCGAATATAGCAACTACAACAACACTTACTAATCTGCTACTACAAGACATAAACACTGTCATTATAATAAGAAATCGTGAACTATTTTTGCTATGTCAGGGTGGCGTTTGGTTACATACAACCAAATATTACAACATCTTTGTTCAGAAATGACATCTTCTACAGACTATGGATAAATATATAAATTTGATAAATGTTGTATCGTTAACCCAAATTAAGAAACGTAATCGTCTTTATGTCTATAATTTCTTTATTACGATCACAATCATAAACTCAAACAACTGGATATTCACATTCCAAACTTTTAGTTATTGAATATTATTTGCCAACGATGACAATTCTCCTTCATGTATATGTATATTATAATGTTTGATAATTTCATAAATAAGTATATAATTTAATTTAGAGAACTAATTAACGCATATATTGTGATCTGTGCAGACCGTGGTAACCACACCAAAACAACAATAATATACATAATTAACACCCTCTTTAGAAAGCTGACATTCCTAGTTTGAGTGTAGTGAGTTTTTGATTAAAATGTACTATGACATTTGTGGAGGTAAAAGCGTGCCATATCAAAAGACATATATCGACAACTAAGCTAACTGAAGCTGTGAGTCACAAATCTAATCGGCAATCAAAAGAAGAGTTGGTACCGTTGGATCATATCATTATAGTGGATTGTCTATAATAATAATAGAGTGAATTTATACAACTCATATCATGGGAACGAGTTTCAAATTGGCGACCAGTGTGTGTTTATTAATTGTTTTCATTATTGTAATCATTATGAATGTCTCTACGAGATGGTATTAATCGAAATCTACATTTTTACAGGGTTATGGAAAATCGGATGTCGACACATCTGTTTACTAAAAATGGGTCAATGCGTTTATCCACATTTTTAATTACCAAGTTGAAGAGACCCGAAATAAGAAATCAGGCATTTCTGCTTCCCGTCCAGAGATATGGAAGCAGTGGATACAATACGTAATAATTTATAAACGCTAAACTTGACAAACAGGACAGTTTTGACACCTTTTTTTGTACAGAGAGGTTTTAATTCTCGTGCGGCGAATCTTCAAGTGAAAAGTTTTAATGGGACCTTCAACGTCGCCCGGTTAGCTGAACTTCTCCCAGTGGCATCTATAGATCCGTTTAATGAGCAATGTGCACATAGAATTATGGCTATTACATGGAACCATACTATGTCTGCATGCAGGAACACCCGGTCACACAACAATCCACTGTATGATATTGATTTACCTATTTCAAACAACGTGGTGTTCTTCAAGGATACCGGGAACTCCATTCAACTAAAACATCTGGTGGGACAGGAACCGTGTTTAGTGTACTACAGACCACACACATATCGGACTGAAAAACCTTCCATTCAAATACACAAATATCTGGTTAGAGCTGATTCTATTGTTATCGCAGCAGAACGTGTATTGAAATATATGTTCCAAGGAAAGCCATATCTGACATTACATTGGCGAAACAAAACGACATATACGAATGTAGTTTAAAATCAGTATGCTAACATTCCCACATAAGTAAAATATTATTTTATATTGATATTTTATATAGTAGCTTCGCAGTAAGTGGCTTTCGCGGTAAGTAGGTTTCGTATTGGGTGGATCTCGAGGGGAGTATGGCTTTGTCGCAGTGACTCTGGTAACTGGTCCTTTCATTGTTTTATGTTTCCTTAACATCTTGCGCTATTCTGAGAATACCATCTTTAGAAGCTATTAATTTGCCCTAATGATTTGTGCAGTTGCTCTGGCAGGAGTTCCAAAATAAGATCCATGCTCTGATAGTGCCCATAGCAAAAAGCAAGAAACATTACCATTATGATCTTATTGGTATTGCAAAATAAGGATAGTTGAATATTGTTTATTAAAATTAATAATCCCCATAACCGTTTTCCAATATAGATAAATTATAGTACGTAACAAATATATAACTCAGTTTCAATAACAAATCTTCTCCTCCTACAAATTTAGAATAAAACACCTCAGACATAGGTCATTCTACTCAGCTTGAGTGTAGGCACTCAACAATTACTATTTTAATTTTTGATACATGTATCTTTTTTCATTACCGAAACATTTGACATTAAAGTTGGAGTAACTTTTCACCAGCAACGGCTTTTAACTCCTCTGTGATTTTTTAGGCTCGGCTGATTTTGTTCATACTTCATATGTAGGTTGTACCATCACTAACTGTAAACAAATCCTGGCCCACCACTGCCACTGCAACAGCCAAAAACGGGTTTTTGAATACTTTTGCCCCAAATGTATTACCTCCTACCAGTTTTGTAATAGCAGTGTTCAAATAATCATGCTTTTTATTTTGGCTACTTTTGACACTGGTAAAATATCACAGGCGCCGACATTGTTACACTGTATCAATGTAATCCCAACGCAACTTTGAACTTTGAATGAACTGTAAGTGCTGTTTTCATAGAAAATTCTAGAAAAATACTATCACAAAATGGTTGGAAATAATAAATGTATACGTCTTAGTAATAAACTAAGTGACTTCTAAAGACTGAATGGGTTTTGTGAACTTCGTATACAGGGCCCATTTAGTTATAAACTGACTTTAGTTTCACATTCATGTCCTACCATGGACACAGCCAAAAACATGTTGCTTGTTTTTTGAGCAGAGCAGATCGTCAACTAGCCTACCGGCTTGTATTAACTATGTCCCGAACTGTTTACTAGTACTTACTTACTCGTCAGTGTCTGACGCCCAGAACACGTCAGAATAGTAAAAAAAGTCCATGGAAATGTCAGTTGCCTGTGCCTTGAGAGCCGTTGAACCAAAACATACTGTCATCTTTGGCCGACCACAACATCGATATGCGTTTATATTGCATAGAGAAGAACACTAAATGCAGCTATCCCGGTCAGCAATTGAGTCATCAATCTTCATGATTTATGCAACTGATATTTTCATCTATTTGAACATTCAACAACGTGTTGATCAGGAAGTCCATCTTGGGCTAGTGGCATTGTCAAATTTAAGAGAGTACAGTAACATTTTCAATAAAGAATTGTTATGCATATCAAAATCCTTTATTGGAACAGAACATGTTATACATTCACCAAAAACATCGTTGCCATGTTTGGAAACAAAAGAAATCGTCTGATCCAAACGACCTGCGTCCTTGAGAATCTAGTCTTATGGCCTTTGCCTTTTGAGCGAAGAGAGGTCAAAGCAATTTACCGCGGCAATAGATACTTCAATTATATTTTGATTTTAGTAATTGTGGGTAAAACCCGTGTTTATGCTATGCGAAAGTGTAAATGTTGAACATACTTTAGTGCAAATACATTTTTGCCTATCACGCGAACGCAATTTAATGCGAGTGAATTTCCCCAAGTTGTATGCGGTCTCCAATATGGCGACCAAGGGCAAAAACATTGTTATGCAAATTAGCTTTAGTTGAAAATTTGTTTTCTCGGCGATATCTACGTGAATTTGAACCAAAATGTTATCGGCAAGACTCAGAATACGACTGTGACAGCCACTGAAACGCAATTGAAGTTAAATGAACACGTCAAGCAAAAAATACTTTTTCGAGTCATGGCTTAAAATGGAGGCACATACCATTTAGACTCGTGAGGGGAATGAAAATCAGTTGATTTGAGGGTGTCACAATAAGCCAAGGAGTAAATCGTTTTTATGCTACGAAAAAATGCAGACCTTGAACGTACTTTTTGGACTTCAGTACAACGTCATTTTTGTTTGATTACCTAACGTTTTTAGGTTTATTTGCTGCAAGTTACAGTGCACATACCTAAGTGGCCGTCTCTAAGCAAATAATGAAGCAAAGGCATTTTCGATGTCGAAATCGCAAAACTCACCCTTTTTACGCAAATTGGGAAGTTTGAATTACTAAACGTACAGGACGACAAAGATGAAATATCCAAGAATCAACACATACTAAAAATTATATCTCAAAAATGAATATTCGGGATGTATTTTAAGTCTAACCGGACCATAAGTGGAAATTTTTTAGTACTCTAAATATCCAAACATATTTTAGTATAAGGTAGTAATTATATTTGAAAATTAATAACGTATTGTATTATTTGGTGTGTATATATTTGTATAAGTAATTTCCCGTTTGAAACCAATTGTGACTTGGTCATACCCTTATTTCCAAAAATTGGCAGACCAATTATTAAATACCTTTGTTTGCAAACAGGCTTGATTATATGTGCGTTACCTGTACTGTCTAGGAATTCACACTGATTAAGGAATGTTTAGTTTTTAATATCATTCTCAGATGTGCCTTACATTTAAAGGGTAATACAAAGTCAAATCTCAGTCTGTTCTACAATTCTATGTGTGAGGATAAAATATACCAGTTTGCATTAATGGCCAAAACAATCAGTGAAGATATAGCAGATATTATGAATAAAACAGGAATAGACAGGATATATGTATCCTGTTCGAATTGGTCAAGGGTAGGTTAAGCCACAATTAATCGTGTTATTTAATTATGATATGTATAAAAAGAAACATTGCGTTAAACATGCATTCAGCAGCAATCCAATCTATTTACAATCCAAATAAACGTAAACTATTGTTACTTGTCTTATTCTTAAAAGTTAGTATTTTTTATTAGATCGATAAAATAACAACTGATCATCTGCTCTGTTCCTAATACATGATTACAAATATTGTTGTAAACTTTTCATTTATTTCGTTTTTGATAATGTTAAGCTAATACAAGCTATGGGCATATTGCATTTCGTAAGTTTAGATATATTCGTACATGAACGCCAACAAGTATTTTGAAATCTCACATAAAGGATTTCCTAAAACATTTATTCATGGCAAATGCGAATTGGTTGTCATTTTTGGTAATTGGTGAACTGTCGACAACAACATAGTTACCATATTTACAGCTAGCTGCCATAATAACAAAAACTCTTGCGAAATATATTTTTGTCAATTATTATAATAATTAATTTATATTTAATTATTTTATTTAATTTAGGACATTCTTCGTCATCTAGTTGAAATAGTACTACATGATCGTATTTTCACATCAGAAAACATCAATGCCAGTCTTGATGGGTATGAGTTGTCATTGGTGGAACAGGAGATATGTATCGTGAGTATAATTATGTTGTTATGCATCTATATAACAATTACAGCACATTTAACATGTAATACGCCACTTCTGAAAAGTCATAGTAAATAAACTAAAGCTCAAATCATTACACTTGCACTTATAGATAGAGAGTGAATAAAATATCGTTAGTAAATTAACGAAATTTTTCGAGGTCAGATCATGGTCTCAAACACTTGTTAATTATTAGCAATATCGAATTTGGCGAGATTTAGATTTTGGTGTTTCTATGACCTTATGTAACTTTATAGAAGAACATTAGGCAACGCATTTTCTATGTGTATGTATCATAGCTAAATTACATTCAATCAAAAACCACCTGCTTATTACATTCAGTAGAGTGACCATTTATTCACACAGCTCATAGATTATGTTAACTTTAGTTTTAAACCAGAGATTTGCTGCTGAAAAAAAAAAAAATTTTAAATTGGTTTTTGCTCTGTTATTGAGTCTTGTTAAAACAGCGGCAAAAAAACACTTTCTAGTAAACGGGTATTGTTTTTGAACAAATGAACATGTGAAATGTTTATGAATCGTCGCTATTGTTCTATATATGCCCTTGTTTTCTGTAGCCGACATAATCCATGGACCAAATCTATTTTTTAGTTCTGCTGTCATCGAAGTTGACAGAGCTGAGCTGAGGCGAATTCCCGGTTCGTCTGTTGCACGTCCGTCTTCCATCAACAATTTTACTGAAAAATACGGGGGCAATTTGTTTTTTTATTTGGTATATAGGTGACTAGGGTTGAATTCTGTTTAATTTGATCATCAATTTCACCATTTTCAATTCAAAATTTTCAGTAAAATGTCATTTTTGGTAAATGGTATTTTCGACTATTTTCGAAAAAATTACCAGCTCAATAGTTGCTTTTATACTTGATATGTGGGTACCTTGATCGATGTGAAAACACTAATAACCATAGAGCAAATAACCAAGACACTATACGAATACAGTGGAACTATCTAGACTAATGTGACGTTTGTTTGCAGATTTGATACCATTTGTAGATACTGGTCATGATGATGTGTGATGTCATTAAAAAGGTCTTTGTGCGTGTTTTCAGAAATGTGTGCTTTGCAGATTGATTATTTTAGCGGTTATTCCCATATATGTATTTACATTTATGTGGGGAATCATACAAGTATATGAGTCAATACATAATATAGAATAAACTATGAGAAAATTAGCTTCTTTCACTAAAGTACAGGGCCATTTATATATTGAATTATTTTAAGAATAAGTCTACATGTTTGATTTCAAGTGTAATTTCATAAATATATAATCTTAAATTAGGATTGGACGTATATGGTATTTTATAAATTAAATATACTGATTTATATATTTTAAGTCTAGAAAATGCAAATGCTGAAAACCCCCAACAATTTTTTTAATCTACAGGTGTATGATGAATTTGTTTTCGCGTATCTGTTAATCGACTTAATTAGCTGATTATTAGCGAATGGCTGTGTTATGTCTGTCATCGTTTAGGCAGGCGAGGTCCTGGACGGAACTCGACTCAGTGATTTGGAACTAATTACGAGATAACCGTCGCTATTCGTACTACTATTTCTGACAGTTGGTATTTGTAGTTATTAATGTAGTGAACGATTAATCAAAAGATATGACGTATTCAGTACTTAGTGTGATTGGCTTTATGATTGAAGGTTATGCCCTAGAGTCTTTTTTCTGCTTTGTAATTGGTTAGAGTTTTGAAAATGAATAAAGAGAGTTTGAGTTGGTCTTGGCGAGTACACCACGATAGACGCAGTCGAGAGTCCAGTCTTGGAGAGTTTTCGGGCGAGTCTAAGTCCAGACTTGGGCTAGTCTTGGGTCAGCCTTGCGATAGTCTTGGGGACTTTTCCCCAGGGCGCTGTGTCTTATAGAGTGCACGAAAGACCGACTAAGACGAGAGTTGAAACGTATTTTGTTGTGTGTGTCTTATTTGACTGTAAAGCTTAAGTGACTTTCCCGATCCCGTACTTCAAGGGGACGCGATATAGAGACGAGACGAGATTCCCCCCTGACAAGTGTGGAGAACCCCAGAGGGAAGATTTCCCCCCTGATACGGAGTTCGCACTTATAAACGCACAACGTACAACACAGAACCAGGAGAGCAATAATTTGAATGGTAACGCAGCTTCTACAACCTCCTAGCAAGTAAACGTCGACCTTGATGAATTTTCCGACACGTCATCTCGTCATATGAAATCCATAAACTAAACACCCAAGACGCTGGCGCTAGAATTGTTTACAACAATTGCGTGTTTACTATTACAGGAAATATCTGATTCCCTTCAAATATCGTTGGAGGTTGTTCAAAAAAAACACCTCAAAGTCTATTGTTATTTTGCGTATGAGGTGTGTATTATAGAAACAGCTGTCACACTATTAGCTGCCACAAAACAAAAGGCAGCCATAGTAAAACCTCTTGATAACATTACAATTTGGCAGATTGAATGTCCACTATCACAACAATAGAATTATTTTAGAGGTGCCTAGCAACAGTTTTAAGCCTTCTCCCCCAAATAACGTTATATGAACACTGTCATTACCATAAGAAATCATGAACTGTTTGTGCTATGTCAAGGTGGCGTTTGGTTACATACAACCAAAATCTTTCCAAATCTTTGACTCTGTCATGTGTTGTGCGGTGTGATAGCTTGTGGTTTCAAAATTGTCGAATGCCATAACACGTGACAACTTTTGAAATGTTCGCATTATGTACGTTTCAACTCGAGTTTATTGGCAAAATATTAGTTATTGAATAACATTTGCCAACGATGACAATTTGGCATATTTAACTGAAAACTGACATTCTCCTTCATGTATATGTATATTATGTATGTCTGATAATTTCATAAATATGTATATATAATTTAGGGAAATAATTAACGCATATATTGTGATCTTTTCAGACCGTGGTAATCTCATCAATACAAATAATATACACAATTAACATCCTCTTTATAAAGCTGACGTCCCTCGTTTGAATGTAGTGGGCTTTTTATTAAAATGAACTACGGCATCTGTGGAGGTAAAAGCGTGCCATATCAAAGGACATATATCGACAACTATGCTAAGTGAGGCTGTGAGTCACGAATCTAATCGGCAATATAGAGTTGAGAATTTTCAGAACCGTGCCCTAAACTCTGAATGAATTTACTACTTCTGAATACCCTTGAGAGTATGAGTGGCGAACAATACGATGGTGTTACCGTCAGTTTATATCGAAATAGTTGCAATGTCATTATGTCTATTAAAATAGTAATCATGTTTTATTATGCGGTGGGAAAATGTTGATTTATATAATATAAGTAACCTAGATATATATTTGTACCTCCTCTTATTTACTGATCCAAGCATTGTGCATGCCAACAGTATAATGACGAGTTATGTGTCATCGATTGCTGTCAGTACTTTGTACATTGTTGTGTATGCTTTGTATATCCCACAATTACTACACTTTTGATACTTTCTGCTGAACTATCTTTATTAAATTCACGTGAGGCTAGTAGATGAATTCATATAATATTGTTCTTGGCATTTTAAGAGAGATTATATTTTATGAATTTCGTAATCATTTATTGGCTGACATGGATGTAAGACGTCAATGTAAACACAACAGCTAATAACGCAAACACATACATCGGTAATCAATCAGTTTAAAGAAATAAATCACAAATACAAACGTTTAATAATAAATGTAACAACCTTAGACATAAATATAATGCATCTCACCAATTGTAATTACCTTCAACGTGGACATAATAAATCAATATTATGAAAACAATAACGATGATTGTAATAGTTTTGTAAATGAATTGTACCATTTACGGATATATACGTAATATACCACATACATAAATATCAAAGATAATCGTAATTGCGCTCATTAATTAAATTTTATTGTATATTCTCGGACATATATAATGACCTTAGGCATCAACTTTATATGAAACGTAACATTTCTTACATCACATCGTAATCATCATCGTTTCACCAAAACAGATATGACGATTAGTTTGTCGTAATGTATGAATGTCGTCTCGCAATATAACCAGTCTATATAAGACAGCTAACTGAAAATTGAATGCTGTCGGTCAGTTGCTCTCGGTGTCTATGTGATGTAGCAAAACTAATTAGGAAATTGTGAATACAACTAAAGTTTCCACCTTTAAATGGACAAAGTAGCACGTTTCAGCTATTGTGAATTCACAATTTAAAAATCGCAAACAAATAAAGTGGATACATTCATATGGAAATAAAGAAAGAAACGCAGCGCATTTTGTCACAAAATGAAATTAATACATATATTATTTAAGGTAGAGATACAGGTTTGTAAGCACTTGGGAGTGAATTTTTAGTTATTTTTTTTTTGCTTGTTATTATCCAAACAGTCTTTTCTATAGACTGTTGAAATTTTGTAGAATTGTGAATAGTGGAACATACTCAAAAACGTTTTTTAAATATAGATAACAGGTAAAAACATTCTCTCTTTTGAATGCTTAGCAAGATTTAGCAAGGCTGTACATAAATAATAAAAAAGAAACATGGTGAAAAAAAGAAATGACGGGATCTCCATATTATGCACTATATTTAACTTTTAACAGAACGATAATACATTTAAATTTGGAACTGTTACAGCCATTTTAATTATGAGCATTAGCAAACTTCTTACTGAGTGAATTGTTATGCAAATTAGCAATTATCTCAGCTTCTTTTTAGTGCACATCCCAGAACTTAAAAAAATAGCTCCTAGACCTTTTGCTTTGAAATTTTTACAAATGATTGACAATGTGTTTATCTTCAAAACGCCGTCGGGGCATTGTTTGTGGTTGAACAGTGTTACAACAATCGTACAGACAACTGGCCTGGGTAAACAGATGTTCTCATAAAACAATTTTGACAGGAAACAGAAGCATGGTTCAGAAGCTAATTTTTTTTAAATCATTTTTGACAAAAAAGCACATTTTTGTGCATATTTCAAGTTACAGTGTCCATAAAAAAATACTAACACAATTTTAAAATTCATACATTAAGCTTTCCGAAAATGTATAGTTTTGTGGAAAAGGGAAATCATCTTGGTTTCCTAATTAACTAATTAAAATACCTGTCAGGTAAACTGCATCTCTACCTTAAGTAGGTATACATCACTTGCATAACGTCCGCCTTTTCCGTTGGCATTACAGCCTGTGGATTTTCCATAATTATTATAGGTCTGGTCTGCAGTTGCACTGGATGCACACCAACCGCCGTTCTGCAAAGCAAATATCTCGAAACCACGTGCGTGAGCTACTTGCGCACACTTTTCAATAGCACATGCTCTTGTGTGATAATCATCATTCAAATGATTATCAGTTCCTTCAATAGTCGGTATGGCTCTGGGTATACTATCAGCAAAACAACCAAGTCTAGTGTACTTTGCAAGAAACATCAACAAATTAGCATTAAAATATAGCTGCAAGTAGCAATAATCGGCTCGAAGCAATTAGGTTGTTGGAAAATGTTGCTATGTTTGGGATCGATTAATGATTTTCGGTGATAAAAATACAACTTGTATGTGCAACAAAATGCCCTATGTAAATGTAAATGGGTTGTAAACTTGATGACAAATGTTCTCATTGCATAGTTTCATTTTTCTTTTATTGGTAGTAGCTAATGACGTCACTAAAGAACACCTGACTCCTTGGACTGGTATTCATGTGAAAAATGTACAGCAATGTAAACTATCATCGAGTGGGGTTGTTGTAGAGAGACAAACAACAAATTAAATTAATCAAATATCAAATAATATATTCATATATGATGGTCAATTTTATTATCTATTTGTAGTGGTTTTCTAACTTGGCGGGAATTGTGCAATTCCACTCTTTGTCATTGTCTTTTAGGTGAACCTGTCATATGTTTTACATTTGTTACTTTTAAATGCATAGATGAATACAACTAACACGTTATATATTTTGAGCTGTTGAGCTAATCAAACAAATTTGGTTAATGCTCAACTGGGCACGATTTCATTGAAGCAACAAACTCATTAATTCTAATTTCTAAATGTGTTTGATGGCGTATTTTATTGCTTGTCTATTATCATCTGTCTATTATTGTAACTGTAAACATGGCCATTTAAAAATGTTATATAAATTAACTGTTATATGGTTGAATAGAAATGCTTTTGAGGTTTAAACAACGCCAAATACTTGGCCATCAATATAATATTCACTCAAAATTTGTAAATTGTGGATACAATAAATAGTATGGGTCAAACTGAGAAACCTTGCGGCACCACTTCGACAACCTTCTGCCAATCGGATGCATGGCCACTGATGTTGATTCACCACACGCACTCAGAAAGTTATGTCATTATTACTGTATGGCTTTTGATACAAAAAATGATTCATAGTTGGCAATACTTGTCTGGTAGATTGCTGCCCATATAGATGTATATTGTTATCCATATATACCCATATGCAGAAGGATCTCATTCCCTCCATTGATGTTAATTTACTTTCGTAAAACACAGATCACATTGTGTTCCTACTATGATTTTTGTTCAAAAGAATCATACTGTCTATATGGATAAAATTAAACTAATATACACATATACAAATATTAACTATTGATTAGTATAATGGTGTGTGCGACATCGATTTAAATTGGTAAGACCAAACCTCCAGATGCATGATTAAGTAAGTGGCACATCAACAAAGGAACAACATCACGCGTGAATGAGTAAGTGATTTGTTTTCACATACCATACCATGGTTAACTGACTGTATTCCGTCTTCATGTATGGTATTCGCGATTGGATTAAAGTTCCCGTGAAGGGTCCTATTAACCCCACACGATTAACTAAGTATATTAAAATTGATAACGTATTTGATACGACTCTAACATGAATTCTAATTTCTAATTGTATTCAAGTTTCCATAGAAAGCATTGTTACACACGTAATATAGCCAATGAATTTGACTGTAATATAACAAAACACATAATAGGTATATCCAATAGAACATACTGTACTAAAATAGCTATGCATCTAACAATATTTACCAAGGCCAGTCTGAGCGAAAGAAAGTAGTTGTTGTTGGTTAGATGACCCTGGGCAGCTAACACCAACACACGACCTTGTACGTTCCCTATAATTAGAGCATTTACTCCACTGGGACCATGCACCCCACTCAACGTCTGAAATGATATGGTAAATGTATTTATGAATACAAATAACAACAAGACATTTAGCATATTACTTTTAGACAATTATATCTACAATATTGTTATTGTGATCGGTACTTACAATTCAGACATGAAATACCGCCATATGTGTGGTATGTATTAGGTGACATGGTGATCCCACACTCGTTAAGGGATAGTTCAGTACCGTTACAGTTCACAACACAGACAACTGGAATTGCTGTGGTCATCACATTGGTAGACCATGCTGAAACATAAATAGATATTACAGCACATCAAAATCTATACATTAATTATTTATACAACTTATTCTGCAACTTATAGAGTTACAGAATACAATAATTTCTCGTTTCTGCTTTCATTAACATAATAATTATGTAAATGTACAACATTCCTGGATACCGTTTAGCCGTGTGACCTCAGCCGCTAATCAACGCAAACAAAAGACCCTTGAAATGTTCGTATTAATATTATAAATAAAATATAAATAATTCAAACTCTATGATTTGCTGACTGATGAAATTTCAGTAGTGCTTATCAGCTGGTTACGTTACCATCTCGGTATTACTGATCTTCGGGTCGATACTCGAACTTAAATTTCGGAATCGTGTTAAAAGTGTTAAGTATCTATAAGAACATTCACTAAAAATTCAATGTTAAGAAGAAAGAAACAACAATTACCTGATATTGCACCAGGGAATCCTAGGTGTTTACATGCAACTTTCGCTTCTTTAAAGTCCAATCCACCACTCACACCAATCCAGCCACCAAACCATTTCACAAATAATTGGAGAGTACCATTGCCGATCAAATCTCCTGGTCCGTTTAACCTTGGAATTGCTTGAGGTATTTCTGAAAATGCTAAATACAAATACATCATAATACAACCAGTATAAATTATTGTTGATTAGTTTTTCAAATTTCCCAAGCAAAGCATCGCTCGGATTAGGTTAACTCGTGCAGCCACAAACATGCGGTAATGGCAAATAATAATGATAATATATATAGTTTACCTTCATTTAGAGACGTGATAATGTCAACTGAAATTTAAAAAAAAAAACATCATTTACTCAGGATTGTACATAGCTATGAGACAATTAATATTTGTAAAAAATGCTCTGAAAAATAACAAATTATTAAACTCGTTACACTTTGGTGTGCAAAAAATAATCAATGTAACATTGAATATCTGATTATAATATTAAATTATTCGAAAATAACTGCAACACACCATCATGAGTAGAACATTTCACAAATTCAACTGGATATCCCGAACACATTTTGTCTTTAACAATCTCGCCATCATATCCGTGAGTGCATTGTCTGTTTCTTTCACGATATCCAATACCAAAGGTAGCACTGCAGTCGCTCCATAACGACCATACACTCCATAGATGATTCAGAACTACAATGAGAAATGGATACGTCAATGTCGAAATATAACCACTCATCATATCAACACATATTATGCAATATTACAAGCCCTCTACGTAGCGTTATTAACATATAAATTGAGGGGATACTACACTTACCGGGAATATCACAATTGATTCCTGTGAAACCATCCATAGATCTACATGTGCATTTGTAATCGCGGTCAGAATGTGCAACACACCATCCGTAGTCATTGCAGGGGTTTTCTTCACAAGGATTGTTATACACCTGTAAACGTATTACACATCAATATACAAGATTGCGTACAGGACTTACTGAGGTGTAGTTTAAAACTTGGCGTGCACTGGGGAAAATACGTATAGCACAAGTTAAAAGGTGTGATCCTTCTCATATCTTGTAGCATAATTATGTACATCATGTAAACTAGGTCCAGTCTTTCAAATTTGTTGGAAACGGCAATTATAATTGTTATGAGTATCTTGATGATACCGTAAACCACAACGATCGATGATACGCTAATGGGGATGTAATACATACTACATATCAATCGTCAAAACACAGTCTTGGGCAACTCCCCGGTGTTAAAATATGCATACTGGGGCGTATAATTGGAACATAGTTATATTTACCAATCAAATATCAAGCTAGTATTGATCAAGAGAAACGAATATCCATTTATGTTAAATTTCAGGTTACATACAGTTAACACTTACTTCTCGTTCGCTATCAAATTCCACTTGAATTTTATTTTTGGCAATCCAACCTTTTCTCGGTGAAGCAGCATCTTCAGTAAAATTGCCTTCTAGAGTCGCCCTGTATAATTCACAAACAGCTTTCTCCTTGTTGAACTGAACTGACAGACACATGTCTCCTTGATCAATACATGCGGACATACACAGTAGTAAACTCGGTGGATGTATAATTTTCGTGAGTGCGGACGTTTTTTCGAACACGCTAGCCACGGGTGTGCACTTAAAGATGTATACTGTGATAGCAAAAAAGTATATACAGGGCAACACTTGGAATGCCATGCTCGCGGGAAAAGGGAAATGATGCGATCCACTTCAGAATAGGTTAGTTGATAACAATCTTTTCAATTGTCGCAGTTCATCATTTTTAACTATATCCGCCAAAGCAATTAAGATAATTAAGATTCACACAGTAAATTGCTTATAATCATGTGTATGTGTAAACCACTGGCAGCCCAATCATGCTTATTTCAAGAACAATTGGATCAGTTTACAGGATAGAAATCGCTACGTCATTTTGACCACCAATATATCATTATTATATTCAATGGCTGTGTTATGCTTCATTCCTCTGTCTCCTACCATCTGCGCAGTAAGCATTAGGATAAGTGATTTTCAAATTCTTTCTTTTCAATACTGTAATATCCACCCAGAGAAATAAAAAAAAATACACAAGCCCTATAGGCTTAGATCCCGATTAATTGGTGACGTAGTATCAATAATTCGATCGAAATAATATACTTTTCAGTACTTGTTAATATGCAAATAAATGTTTCACCCGGTACTGATAACTTCGTCATTAGCAGTAATAGTAGTATAAATTCGACAATAAAACCATGTTGATAAAAATAACAGGTGTCGATACATAAATAAGCTGTAGCCCGAACCATCGATATCGCAACCACACACAAAGATAGAGGCAGGCAGCAATGACTGACTTGCAGACAATAAGCTATTGAAACCACGTTGATGTGATATGATTTGTTAAAGGACACGTCCACAAACAAACCCTCGTCACAGTGAATGTGTATTCCAAGAATCAGATATACTGGTCAAGAACATATGTAAAAAATCTGCTTGGACAGATAAATATAATATATAGAAACTAGTCAGTAATCATAGTCCTTAGTAATTTGATTGTCCACCGAATTGAGAATTGTATAAAACGTCTGGTTATATTCTACAGGACTATAATTACCTAATAACATATTTATATGAACTTGAACTGTTTGCTAGGGGTCAATAAAATAATTATTATAGTGGGAATTAGGTTTATAATAAACACAAAATGTTATTTTCTGTTTTTTGCTATGAACATTGTTTTGGTTGCTAAAAATATTCCTACCTCACTCCCCTGATATATCTGTCTCAATAATGGTCTGTTTATAATCCCTTGTATAATGACATGACATAACCACCTAATCACGATAAACCCATGTAACAAAGAATAGTAGGCTCGGACTCGCATAGACTTGTCTATGTCATGATACTCTTAGCAGCTTCATATCGATATAAAACGTACTTAATCAATGTGCCAATCATTGCTGCTTACAGCTATATTTGTAATTGTTTACGACAGAATAAATAAAATACACAATGCATTCTGGTCATCAAAAAGACGATTTCACACTCCAATTAGATATTACGGAGTGTCATTTGCATGATGAAACATGGCCACCACCTTTGCTTTTATAAACCTAAACTGGCGTCATGGTTACAACATTTTCTGCAATGTCGAATCTAAGAAATTCTTTGCTAGAAGTAACAAATAGAAATCAAACACAGTACAGCATGTAATAATACAATGATATTATAAGTGTCACCTTATGTATACTAGTTTTATTCTATGTGAATATTCTTACATATATTGGGTACAAGTGAAACTGTCAAAACCATCTTTTTTAATAATTTGAATAATTTGAAACCTAAACCATAGACAGCACGTCTAGATAAAATAGGGGAAACTGATCCTCTTGTTAATATTACTGGTCTGTGCTGCATAGACCAAACGGGCTGGTACTTTATGGGAAATTTGAATCAACAGTCCTATGTTGTCACGAGGTCCGCCATTCCAGTTTTAAACACTCGTATTACTAGTATATATGCTGGCATATTACAGAAAACCTTCTTTGTTTGATTCTATCATGTTAGTTCTGACATACTGTGTCTTGCCTTAATTGCGTACACGTGTAGGTGGAGATAATACCGATCATTCATTTTGAAAACAACAACACACACATACATACATTAAATTAAATTTTGTGTTTTATTAATTGGTTAATATAGTCGAATTGTATTAAAGATTGTTAGAAGTGTCAATTGATTGAATGAGCATAGTAATTGCGGGTAATTAGTGCGTTATTAACAAGGTTTCATTATATTTTCATTATGTCCCTGGGTGCAGTTTCCAGGGTGATATCCCACTCACATGTCATCATTAATTATATTTTTATAGCGTTTTGAGATAAAAAAAAAAATAATTAAAAGTAATTGGGAATATGTTTAAGGTAACTTGAGTGAGTATGCAATTAGAAGTCTATTGGGGTATCTATTGTCCAATATATTTGTGAGAACAAATGTTTGTGTGTGATCATTTATGGAGAAAATATAACATAGCGATGTATAAGAATAGAACCTGTTCAAATCTGCGACAAATATTAAAGGTTTCCATCACACAATACATTTACCATATGATACCGTAGATTATTAAAAAGTCACATATGGAAAATAGAAGTTCATTAACGAAATAATGATTTGGCCTGCAGCTGCAACCAAAGTGTATGGGTAAAACAGTGAGGCGTAGAAATATTACGGGGTATTGACATGTGTTTAAGAAAAAAACATTTGAACGCATCCTACTCAATGATGCTTGTGTAATAGTGTGTTTATATAATCACCAAGAACGGCTACATTCGGAAAGAGGGAGAGAACTCCCTGGTGACCCTGTTCTTTCTGTTATATATAGAAAACATCAGTAGTATTCCTGCTATTGGATTTACTTTGTTTTAATCAACGATGTTTTACTCTCCCTCCTACTAAAACGTTTCCTGGATTTTGCGAATTTAAAGCTAGCTTATTGCGCGGTCAAAAATGAAAGATGCTTTGTTGGATGTTTGAACAATAACAAAAATCTACGTTGCTGTAACTCGAACTTCGGTTAACTGTTAAATTTCGAGTTACTAACTCGAAGTTTGAATATGACTGTTAATTAAAGTTCGAGTTACAAAATTTGAAAGTTAAACAAAACAAAAAATATATGTTGCCCATAACTCGAAGTTTGGTTAACTGTTATTTAAAGTTCGAGTTACGGAATGTGGACGTTTAACAAAAAACTAAATGTATGTTGCCCATAACTCGAAGTTCTGTTAACTGTTAATTGAATATCGTGTTAACATTTTGGCGTGGTTTCACAAAAGTGGGCCTGGTTTTAAAAATATGGGCGTCGTCATTTCCTTAACTCGATGTTTTCGATCTTCGTAACTCGATGTCCGTAACTCGAACAATTCAGCATCTTTTCAGCAATTATGGATTCAGCTTGCGTGAATGGCCGGAAGAAAAAAATACATGCAAATTCTATGCTTCAGTAATAGTATTTGCTTCTTATTTGTGCGTTGGAAATTAATACAAGAATGCTGCCAAATGAAATTTCCTTCTTGTAAACAATACAACCTTGGCACGTGTATCTTGAGAAATTGAGAAGACGAAAATCTCTAGGGACAGTCGTTCTCGTGAAACAATAGACATACTTCTCCATGGTAACGATATCATTAATCAGAATTTATTACCCCGCACCATAATGATTGGCCTAGACTGGTAGAAGACGTTTTTAGATTGGGTGACTCGTTAGAAATATTCGGCGTCACTCCGGAATTTCCATTCGGATTTATACGACACTTGTAGAAACATTGTTTTTGAAAGTGTTCACAAGTGAAGCTATGTCATTGAGTAGAATAGACAGCATTTTTAAACCTCCTGTTGCAGGTCATCTTACAATATGAGGTTCAGTTGCAATTGTATACCAGAATACAAGGTAACCCAACAATATTGCTGGAATTTGTGGAGCGACTGAAGTTTTACCATCACATCACTGACTTACACTGTCAGAATGTCGGGTGCTTGGAAATGTCTTGTTTGTATTTGCACAACGTCACGGTGAAGGAGAGGTTTATTGTCAAAATATATATACGGGTGCTTGTATGCGTATTTAAACTATACAAACTTAGGCTTATGCACATCCGTTTCATGTGTTAAAAGAACATCGCGATGTTCTAATGTAATTGTTAAATCTTGGTGTCCTTCACAGCTGTCACCAAACTGAACGTTTTGACGACTCGTAAGCGATTGTAAGATTATATTTCGGGTATACTCGAAGCACTGGATCAAGCGTTATTGGGAAACCAGGATTGTCATTGTATATTACAGCGTATGACACGGTGGGAGTGTGTACAAATCCTCGGCAGTCGCTGGGTTGGCGTGGCTTGTTAGCTGTTGTATATCTGGTATCGTCGCGTATGTGTTGGCTTCGAATACGAAGACAACGTTCAGCACCATCAATGTGGTGAAACCCAGGACCTCTTTCATAAGTCTCCATAGACACACACAGCAGCTATCCAGGTTGCTGCAGTTTATGCAGCTCTCTTGGTCGTGGTATACGTTGCGGGGCGACCGCAACGTAATACCAAAATAGCTTAAGCGGCCAATAAGAGCTGCAAAACTGCAGCAACTATCCAGGAAGTACTGTTTTAAAGGTAAGAAACGCTATGAATAAACTGAAAGATGAAGTCTGCACTATGTTTATAAGGTTTTCATGATTATACTAAATACTAGATCAAAATAAAAATATATATATACAAAAAAAGCCGAAACTAGGATCTTATTTTAATCACATTGCGGCAAGCCGAAATAGGTCTAGGTCTCGATTGCATACTGCGCCACCAGTGGCTGTTCCCGGCTCCATGCGTCCAGAAATTCAGTAAGGGGCGCGCTCCTTTTGACGTGGGCTGGGTTTGTCAATTGATTTGTCAATTTTTTTTTGCGGGCTGAAAGGGGGGGGCTGTCGCGCCTCTCCCTAAATCCGCACGTGCGAAGTGAATCTCTGTGTGTTTTATAAATTTTATAGTTCTGTTAATAATTTACTGAAAACTGTGCAGCAAATGAAATCACAGATTTTCATTATTTATTGTTCATAGTTTCTAAATTTCAGTTTATATTGTTCATAATTCTTTACAAGTAATAAAACAGTTTTCCATTCCGAGACCATTTCAGTTATTATGATTGTGTACATGTCAGCTTTCCCCCACCACCCAATAAGACAGGATGATATGTACAGATATGTGTGAGTATGGTTCATGGGTTAATAGGCCACTCCTTTGCTTCAATTCTAACTATATCTCTGGAAATGTCATTTGCTGCTTATCATTCATATTTCGATATCCCACAATGTCTCGATTACGTGTCTGGTAATTCTAACTAACTACTACAAAAATGTATTTCGCAAAATGTGCCCAGCCTTGCTCCTACCAGTCATTAAAGACAACTCCCATATTGTACTTCACGGTGAAGGTTAATGCGGATATATTGTAAATTACACAGAGGTATCATTCCAATATATTTCCCTTTACATTCCCTTGAAATACACAACAGTCTTTGTGCTGAGGCAGTTATGGTTCACAACCATCACCAGTTCTCTTGTAATTGTTGTTTTGAATATAATATTTTCATAATATGTCCAAGCGACAATTTTCGCATTCTCTGTAAAGTAGAAAGTTGATGCTATGTCCACCGTAAGCGGGCGCGCAGTGTCACCATAGCGAGGCTTGGGAAATCCCCTAAAAAGCAAGTTGTGATATCATGGTGCTGTGCAATTCTTCTTTAAAGAAATATCCCGAAAGCGTAAAATTAAATGGTGAGTAATATCTATATTTACTGCGAAACATGTGTTTTGAACAATAACTAAGTTATAGTACTACTATTGGCCCTTTCTATTGCCGCGATATTCGGATACCGATTTTTACTGAGATTGTCTTGATTCATGATGATGTTGCTGAACTCAATGGACACCAATAGTTTGTTCTAGAACAGTCTCCCGCGCCGCGTCCATATTTGTCAGCTAGTTATCAAAAACATGTTTTAATAAGTCCCGGAAACTAAATAAATCAACCTGCGAACACGTTCAACTCGAGTTAGATGCAGACACGGTTACTAGTAACCGTAATGCAGACAAATGTTTTCGTCGCCCACCTACATGTACCGATACAGTGCGATAATGGCGGCTTGAAAAAAGTCATTACCTCATCTTACGTGATTAAATGGCATAATGTTTGAATAACCTAATACACTGTGGATGTTCAAGTCCACACACCTTAAATAGCATGTGATTGAGAATTACCTGTACGCTTCTTGTGATTGACAATTGTACATCTCTCAAAATCTTCATTAAGCCAGAGCGTCAACGTATATAATGTATGTCCAGTTTAAATAAATTTTGCTCACTTCTGGGCATCCTAAATCAAGTTATTGTAACAGGAAAATGTACAATACTAAGGTTTAAATATTAAAAGAATACTATACAGTTATTGGTCTCGCCTGAGGCTGATGTCAACTTTGGGACGAACTGTTTTATTATCCCAAAAAAGGCAGTTAAAATTTGAGCCAGATGCAAAATTAGCCCCTAGTGGAAAATCTTATAAAAATTTTCATCCATCATTTTTTATTGTCTGCAACAATCCAAGTATCTCGGATGTTATGACTTGAGGGCCAGTAACACACAAAATGACATCAGAGACAAGGAATATGCTGATACACTCCAATATCAATATTTATCAATTGATCATGTGATCACTTTTGACCAATACCATTGATTGTCTTATACTTATATTATAGCATTGTCAATACCAGCAAATTTTATGACGTCATTACCACAGATTATTCGCAATAATATATTGCATTACTGAGTATCAAAGCCTCGTACTGTGCATAGAAATAGAATGTTGAGTTCGGAAAACAAATAAAGAGACTGGCATTTAATAATAAGGGGTGAAAACGATTAAAATCAAAACTGAAAATGAATAACTCTGAGCTATATAAAAAATAATTATTTGTTCTTAGTTTACATGGGTGTCATTCCCGCCATAACGGCAAACACAAATCGTCGTCTGGCCAATCCCAACTTCTCGAAAAACACCCGGTACTGACGTCCAACGTGTAAATAAAAGTAGCTCACCAAAGGCAAACACGATGGCCCGTTTTATCGATGTCGGGGAATTCCAATTAAATGTGCTCACAAATGCAAGAAATAAAAAAAATACTTCACGGCAGACTAAATGAGGAGTACGTGTTACGCCACCAATTTTGAATACCTTCCTGTCGTTGAGCTCGCCGATCTGCTGTGGGAATTTTACGCTTCAGCTCGCAAGCAAGATGGGGTGCAGTACAGCAAGCCGTTAATTGCTGTCTGGTTTACGAGCTTCAACCCATCTACACATCGATGGTCCTCGCGATCATCGCAAAATTAACATCATGTAGGATAGGGAGTTCCACGTTTGTCTATTTTTTGTACAGTGTTATGTTGAAATTACCACTGCACGCTATATTGTGTGTGTGTAAATGTAAATCGTTGCGTGAACGCGTTGATGTTATATACAGTATACAGATTACAAGGCCCATATAGTGTAGACGCGATTATGTTGAATGTTTTCGATTGTTTCTTCCAAATTATCTTAGTTTCAACGTGAAAATTCACTGGCATTGCCAATGCAACAAAATAATAACAATAATACAAAGTATGCACTATAAAGACAGTACATTGTTGTATCAACCCGATCTACGCCACGTTCCCTTCAGTGTTTCAATGAAAGTTCACTGTACAGTGTACATTACAAAAGACATGGGTGAAACCTCCATAGAATGATGGATGGTTGTCATAAATTGGAAATTCTGATAAATTATTTTTTTATGAAAAAATGGAAAAGATTGATGACATGTGTCCTAATTAAGAGTAATGTCATACTTTTGAAACAAAAAATGTTGATCAATTTATCACCCCTATTTATTAGGTAGAATATATATACTTTAATGTAATTAACTGAAAAATCCACATTGTGTTTAATTTGTAATTACGTTATTTGTTATTACTGAATTATTACACCAACTGACTGGTAATGTCACTATATTAATGCATACATTTATTACAAATACATGTATTTTATTTCAGATGAAAAGTTATAAGTATATATCCTTAGTTTTCCTGGTCATCTTCAATATTACTTGTGTGGAAAGTGCAATTGCTGGAAGGTTGAAAAGAGAAACGTGCATGAATGATTTTGAATGTGAGCACGATGAGACATGCTTTCCAGTAATGATTGGACAGCCTGAGGGGAATTGCTTAAAGTGTTCAGAGTTTCAGGGCCAGAATATCTCACAAAAATGTGAAGAACTTGGTGAGTATCACTGGTAGTACCGTAAAATCTGTATTAGAAGCTGCATCCCTAATAGAAGACGCACACATTCACAATTGAGAATCAAAAATTCATCATTTCTCATATGTGTTGATGGCTCTAATAGACGCCGCATTCCCTCTGTTGCATTGTACCATTTCAATAGAAGTCGCGGCTTCTAATACAGATTTTACACTTTTCCTCAGTATGTGTATACTTTTTAATACTTTATTGTCACACATTATATGGTAAACAGAGCAGAGAACAAACATGCATGACTATGTGAATATAAAATATTTGCAATGATGATTACAAAATAAATGGATGTAACTTGTTTCTCCAAGAAATGAAATGTATTCCAAATTCTAATATTGTTACTACTATTGTTAATATTGTAATAGTGTTTATTTTTTAGGTTATGACCAATTTTAATTAATATGACAATTTTACAAAAGTGCATCTCTGCTAAATGCATAAAACTCAAAATCAAGTATAACACACATTTGTCATCTATATCACCCGAGCATTACATTTTTTTACAGATTTTGTTCTCGTGCATATATTTTGCCATGTTTTTCTTCATGGTTTAATTTCCAATTTTATAATAATCACTGAGATGTAATTAAAAAAAAATTAACGTTTATAAAAATCTTTAATGTTGTTTAAGTCTTCAAACTTCAACCAAATTATGACTTGAAATGTTTATATGTTCTGAGATATTTTTGGATTTTGGTGAAATTTAACGGACTGGCAGTGATTTTCACAGAGAAAATTAAATCATAAAATTTGAACATGTCATCATTTGTTTCTTTATAGACATAAATATTTTGACTGGTTTTACTTTAAACATGAACATCACACATGACGAATTACCCTTGCATGGCAGTTTATTGTTTGTACCAATGCATGTTGTGATTTGACTCAAAATGTCCAACGGGTGGCCGTGTTGGTTTTATTTTCATGTATCCCTAATTCATTTCTGCTGTATCCAAATTTTGAAAGAGACAAGACATTAATAATGATATACGTATACATGCTATTTGTTTTTCATTTCATTGACCTCTGTCCAACGACAATTTTTGAATATATCATCGACCATTTTTCATACCTTGGTTTGATTTGAGTTGGTATGAACATATTGCATGATAGGCTACTAGTGTACGTCTGTTTGTTTTATGATAATGATACAAAATTGCAGACTGCCATGGCCATGTTTTTTTTTTGTTTTGTTTTTCATGTATGCGTGGATATACATGTACCAAAGACCAAAAGTTAGTACTACAAAGAAAATGTATACATATATAGATGAATGCATGTCAATTTGTTTTTTGTTTTGGTGACTTCAGACTGATTGGTGACTATTTTTGTCCCATGGAGCGCTAAGAAATTTCTCTGTTGATATCCTGTGATTGACAGTTGAAATGGCAGCCATTGAAAAAAAATTAAATATTGACCAATAGTCAGTGACTATATATAACAATTTTGTTGGTGTCCAATATTATAAAGTGTAGTTCACAGTTGATCAAATATATTTCATTTTCTACATGGTACATGCATGTACATGTACTAGTTCTATACAGCTATAAGACAATTATGATCAGCCAAAATTTAATATACATGTGTTAGCTGCTGTGAAATGTAATAATATAAACATTAATTGTCACTATTATTGCAGAAAAAAGCACTAAAAACCAAGCGCTTCATGAGTGTGTTATAAGGACCGACTGTCTCTTTGATGAATGGTGCTACATGTATCAACATCAATGTCATAAATGCAGTGTATTGGATGGTCATCCCGAAGTACAGGAAGAAGAATGTAAAGGTATGTTGAAATATTAATGATATAATTAATACTTATTAACTATAAAACTTTGGGATATATATAAAGATTTGTTCCCATGACAATTATTCACTGATGCACATCTCAAGTAAAAAATTGAAGCATCAGGGAGACATTAGATCTTCATATACCCAAAAGTTATATAGATAATAATCATTTTGTAATTTTTGAATTGAAGTTTACAAATTTGTTCTGTGGTACATATATAAATAGCTGTGGTCTCAAGTCACCAGCCAACCAAACTGTTCATGACCATGCACGTTTCATTTGTGTTTTCATGTTAGCAGCGATTATTGTGGACACTATATCTGGTCATAAATAAATAAACGCTGCTCGGACTGATAAATCACTACACTACACTTTCTTCTATGCTATCGATAAAGAGCCATTGCTCGAAACGTCTAGCTATTTTTAATAGTTATTTAGGACTACGATTACCAAATATTATCTTCTATATCTGGTCAGCTGCTCGTGTTGCACAAGAGGAATATTGTTGTTGTTTTCTGCGGGATGTAGAAAACAATAATATTGCATGTTGGTAATACTGCATAGCATGTGATCAATATTTCCATTCAACAGCTAAAATATCTGAATGACCATAATCAGATACCACATGTACTATATAGCACCATATCTAGGTACTATCAGAGGTACATTACTTGGGGTTTGCAAGTAGCATGACTTGATACCAAGATCCCGTTTCAATCTCACTCTTGCATAAGCGTTCCCAACTCAAATACTTTTGTTTGCATTCCACTTAATAAGTCACTGTATATGTTAACTGTCTGAAGTAATGTCTGTGTTATTTTGGGCTTCATGCAGTTACATCTTGATTTGAGAAGTCTGATTTTTGTAAACACAAATTAATGCTATTTTGTATAATATATCCACCATATAAACTACCATGGTTTTGGTATGCAATAAAATTGTTATAACCATAATATTTCTTTAATAATTATGATCAACTTCACTGACAGGAAGATGATAGATGTTTGTTTGTATCATAAAGTAAGAGTACTCTCACTGTTATTTATGATTATAGATTGGCTATCTTCTCAAAGTGAAGGTGAAGATTCAGACACTGAGAAAAGCAACAATCTAAGGTGGATAATTGGTTTGACTGTTGGTTCACTATTCATCATAGTAATAGCTGTTACAGTAGTTTTGTATAAAAATAAGAAGCTAAGAATTCGGTTACAGAACTTTTTCAAGACTGGTAAGATATATTGCATGTATATTAAGGTTGTCATTCATGCCCAGTGTAAAAAGGGAACTATATAATATTGGGCTCCATCTGTTACATGTTAATTTTTTCCAAGAGAACAGGGGGGGGGGCTGATGCGCATCAGTTTGTTTCAAAATGGTGACCTTTTTTGTGTCCAAAAACAAACACCAAAAATCAACATTTGAACATGTCATCAACAGTTTTTCAGGCATGCCTGGACTGAGTTCAGTCAAACTTGGTATAAACATTATTCATGGTGGGTCAGTTACATGTCATTTTTGATATAAAATGGTGAACTGGCTGTGTTGGTGTTATTTTCATGTGTCCTTAACCATTTCTCGGACATGCTTTGACTATTGTTGATGAAAGTTGTTTCAAAGACAACTTATGTCAGTACAAATCATGATATATTGTAGTATTGACAATTTCTCCTGGGTTCTATGACTATTGCAAAACTTTGGGATTTAATGACATATGCCATTTAATCCTAGCAGTGAAAATTAAATAGCTTACAATATATGGTATAGCTAAGTTACAATTTCTTTTATACATATATACACATGTACATTAATTTATGCTCTTGTCTTTGAATTCTTTGTTTCTGTTTTTCACCAAACACTATAGAAACACAAATTATGAGCATTTTTGTCAAAATTTGACCTTAAACTTATTACTTTTGGAAATTGTTTTATTAATAATTTTACTCTTTCTAATACATACATGTATACAGCTCAAAATCAGGATGTGAAAAGTGTAGCATATGGTTTAGCTGACACCGAATCACCATCTGATCCTAATGGAATTATATTGATAGATGTACCTGGTAAGTGAATAACATATAATACTAAAAATGTAACTGTAATTACCATATCATTTTTCTGTTTGTTGTATTTGTTGTTTGTGTAAGACTTTGCAAACCATTGTGGGGCAGATTTCAAACACTTCAAGATTTTATTTTAGGAAATGTCAATTTTTCAAAGATTACAAACCATTTATTGATTTTGGGAAAACAGTACTTGTACCAGTGTAAGATGCAGAAATGTTTGCCTGTTTTCACTAATTTAAAATCACTTGTTACTAGAACGCAACAAATTGAAGAATATATTGCCAAAAAACATGGTACAATTGAAATTCACAATTAAAAATGGTCGACATTTGAAGAATTATAGTCATAATTACTCTCTATTATTTGAAAACATATATAACTTGCCATATTGTTCGCTTTGTTTGGTTTTTTTTGTCTGTTTTTTTACTGTATTCTGTCTGTTTTGTATATCTTAATTTATTGAAGCAATAAAAAAATGTTAAAAAAAAAAAATACTTTGCAAACCAATAGAAATTACTCGCACTCCCACGAGTTGACACTATTTTTAGTAATGCAGCCCCGCATATGTGAGACAGCCATATGCATCTGTGCTCTCCCTGTCATGAGTAAGTGTTAATAAATTGGGGATTTTTTTCAAAATTCACTAAAAATCACAAGAAGATTTAGTAAAAAATTACTTTTTGATGTATGTATTTCTTGTTTTCTGTTCTCAAATATCATATTCTCTTATTCATACTATACATTTTCTGTTTTATAAAACAAGAAATGTTTGGTTGCATGTGTAATTCTGCTTTCCAATGTGTTATGTTTTGAATCTGGACTAATGTAGATGTAAAGGCTATGTCATGACTGAACATGGTTATATCAAAAAACATTGTAGTTTTCTATCTTGAAGTATAACCATGGTTACAAATATAAACTACATGTACCATGGTTGGCCATAATCAACGACACAATTATCAGCCTAATTTGCATATATGCAAAAAGTACAGACAAAAATTACAGTTTTGCTCAAAATGAAAATGCATAGTGTTATTCCAAAATTATATTTAAACAAATAATTCCCTCAACACAACCTATACTGTCCTCAATAAACATTGGCCTCATACAAGTTAAATCATGTAAAGGAGATGTATATATAATGACTTGTATACTTATGACAGGGAACTTAGATATTATTCAAACAAGTCAAATATTGTTGTGTATTTAAAATGAACAAGAAACTAGAAGAGTTATTAATTACCTATTTGGCATGATAATTAGCAATTTTGTAGCTGTACGTTCCATGCCTGTTTCACTTATCTCTAAAGACCACTCATTAGATTTTAATGAAACTTAGTACATAGATGCTCTGTACTAATGCACATATTTAGTTAGATTTGGGTAAAAACCCATGCTTACTAATTACCTAATTTGCATAATGATTATTCAATTTTCTACTTTTCCACTGATATTTCAAGTACTGATCATTACATTTTAATGAAACTTGGTAGAAAGATGTCATAGGACAATGCACAGACTTTATAGGTTGTAGGTTACTGGTAATATCCGTGCATATTAATTACCTAATTTGCATAATTAGTCAATTTTCAAGCTTTTGATATTTCAAGTACTAGTCATTACATTTCAATGAATCTTGGTACATGAATGCTCTAGGACAGTGCACACACCTGATTAGTTTGGGGTTTAAATCTATGCATAATAATTACCTAATTTGCATAATTAGAAAGTGCCTGCATGTCTAAAAGTTGCTACTCTAGCCATAGATTTATAGTCTATTTTTGTGGATTATTTTCAATGAAAATTGTACAGATTTGTAAAGATTTGGCCTGTCAAATGAATTTTGTATTTGTCTGAAATGTGGTTGTTTGTCTGAAATGCCAGGCAGACAGGCGGCTGGCTAAATGTCTTGCAAGGGGAGTTTCCCCACAATCATGTTACCTCCTGATGATTGACATGCATACATGTGAATTTAATACAGATCATGCTCCGACACCTGATATTGGACAAAATGGATCTACACGACCACTTCTTTCAGGTATGATATTAATATAGACATTAATATAGAGTGGTATCATGTACAAGTTGCTTAAACATAGAACATTTTACCTTCTTACTTAGACATATACTTCTCTCAGTAATCAATGTTACTGCCTCTGAATTTCGGTCATTATTAAACTGCGATTTACAATTCATCAATATTCAATCCTTTATTGCATAACTCAGGGTTGTAGATAGAGGTAAGGTATGATAACCTTACCATACCATACCATACCAGACCATACCATACCATACCATACCTTATCTTACCTTACCATACCTTAACTTACCATACCTTAACTTACCTTACCATACCTTAACTTACCTTACCTCACCATATCATAACTCAGGGTTGTAGATAGAGGTAAGGTATGATAACCTTACTTTAGCCATGGTAATTGAATGTGATGGGAAACAAAATATGTTCCCATTCACCCCCCCCCCTTCTTTGGGAAAACACTACAGCATGCATAACTTATATATTACAGTATTTAAAGTATGATAAATTATTAATTATTTGCTTTATTATAGGCCATGGAGAGGATTATGTGAATAAAATGGACAGCAGTGAGAAGACAATAGTGACCACTCCCGAAGACAATGCAACTACTCCAGGTATATGTGACATTTGGATACCAGGGGAGGATTCTTTAAACAATTTAAAAGTAGCAATTAATGTTTCTAATAAATAAAATGAAAAAAAGCAGGCATACTTTCCTGTGACATGCTAATTAAATGATGCGTTACACATCAGCTGCATTAAATGGTATGGTCAAGCTTGTCAGACTTTCATTATTGTGAGTTCATGTCATCAAAGTCCAAAACATTGACATTTTTACATTTATTTCCATGGTGGGATTATTTTATCATATCTCACAATTTTGTTTTCAGGATCAGTCAGTTTTCAGTATCATACTCATAATAGTTTTCCATTATATATATATATATACATATGTATGAAGTGTTACACTTCGCCTCTTCATACGACCATATTTCGGAAGAAGAAATAAATATTATTCTACATTCAAAAAAGTCTCTGTTATCACATAATGGCCACTACTGGCAGAAGAAGAGCACCAGCTCATTCGACGTAACTATGGGCAGTTTCGACGGCGCAGAGACGTGTGAATTAGTTGGATGCTTTTTATTGTCACAGCTACATGATATTTGCGGAAAAATGATCGGCCTGTACAGAGATGATGGCTTAGCCGCTGTAGACAACACACCCAAAGAAACTGAAAGAATAAAAAAAGCCATCTGTCGTATTTTCAAACTACACGGTCTGAAAGTCACAATCGAAGCTAATAAAAATATTGTCAACTTCCTGGACGTCACATTCAACCTCACTGACAGCTCTTACAATCCATATATTAAACCCAACAGCCACCCACTATACGTACATAGAGAGAGCAACCACCCACCCTCCATCACAAAGAATATACCGGCAGGAATCAACAAACGATCGTCATATCTTTCATCAGACGAAAAACACTTTGATCTAGCCGCGCCACCTTACCAGACAGCTCTAAATCAAAGTGGATATGATTATCACCTCAAATTCGAACCCCCCGCGGAAAGAAGAAGAACAAACAGACCTCGTAACAACATCCTCTGGTTTAACCCTCCCTTCAGTAAAAATGTCACTAACAGCGTCGGGAGAAGATTCCTCACCCTGGTTGATAAGTGTTTCCAACAGGGAAACAAACTCAGGAAAATTTTCAGCCGTAACACCATCAAATTGAGCTACAGTTGTACGAATAACGTGAAGCAAATAATCTGCAATCAAAACAAACAACAACTTACAGCGGCCAACACCAATACACCCAGTACCGAGATCAACAGATTATGTAACTGCCGTAAGAAATCTGAATGCCCCTTAGACGGAAATTGTTTACAATCGGCCTTGGTTTACCAAGCTAATATCAGACGGCAAGACAACAACAAGTGTGAAACATATGTGGGACTAACAGGAAATGAATTTAAAACCCGGTACAGAAACCACACTGCATCGCTACGCAACCAATCATTGAGAAACGCAACAGAGCTCAGTAAATACGCTTGGTCATTAAAAGACAATAACATCGATTACGACATCAAATGGAGAGTGTTATCGCGTGCTGCACCATACAATACTTCAAGCAAACGTTGCAACTTATGTATTAGAGAGAAATATATTATAATTTTCCAACCACATTACTGTAGTTTAAATAAAAGAAATGAGCTTTTTTCTTCCTGTAGACACAGAGCCAAATCGTTGCTATGCAACAACTAGTTTTAAACACACTCCATTGTTATGCAAATCTGTAGCGCTTATAACGTAGTCTGTTTCGGTGGATTATTTAATAAAGTCTTAACTCCTGATGAGTGAGGTACTCCATGTACCTTATGAAACAGTACTGTAGAGTGAACTTTACTCATGTAGTCGTGTCTTAATTTCTCTGTCCACGTATGTAAATCTGCTCTACAAACTCATCGTTTAGTATCGAGCACTCTCACCTGGAATAATCGACTACCTTCCTATATATATATATATATATATATATATATATATATATATATAGTTTCTCTCCCACAATGCATTGCATATATGTGAAGTTACATATTCTCAGCAGTGCTAAATATACATTTGGATCAAACTGTCTTCAATGGATAAACTCTTGAAGTTAACTATAGGATATGTGAAATAATATTGTAGGTGTCTTATCAAAACAGTAAAATTCTTGGTCAGAAAAATTAATACATTGCAAATAGTGACATAGCGCATCTACCTTAGGGCATTTCCCTGAATTCAATCTTTAATTGTTCAGGTATTAACACATTGGAGGCCACACAAGCTTGACTTCATACATTATAGGTAGCATACAGCACTATAAATGACTGCATGAATGTTATTTCTGACATAATTTTGAGAAATGCACATCCTCTCTTTGACAGTTTTATTCTATGATGAATATTAGTAATATATCAGTAGTATGGTAATATACATACAATGCTGATTTTGTTCATTTTAGCCAATCAAAATGATGATATTGGTGACAACAATGGAGACAAGAATCACAATGAGAGCAGTGATGATCCAATTGTAGCTTCTCCTGAGGATGACAAAGCTGCCAGGTTTGCTCCAGGTACTAGTATGTGAACTTTAAACACCATGTGTTATTTAAATACCTTTATAGTATAAAAGTGAGCAGGGAACATGCCCATAAATAATCTACATGTTTGTAATGTGTTTCATGTACACAATGCACAATTGGGGATTTCCTGCACATATACCGGTATATATTACCGGTATGGAATTTATTTTCACTATTTTCACTGAAGGGATGCTTCAGTGAAAATAAAATCCAGCGAATATACTTTTTTTTTTCTATGTCTCCATTTCAAGTCATCAAAATTCAGTGAAAATAAAATCCAGCGAATATACTTTTTTTTTTCTATGTCTCACATTCAACTTTTCAAAAATCAGTGAAAATAAATTCCATACAAAACACTCAAAAAGCTTTTTTAGCGAAAATTTATTCCAGCTAAAATAAAGTATTTCACAGTATACAAAATCAAAATGATAGATTGTTCAATACTGTAATACATATTTTAATATAATGCATATTTTATGTTTAGTATCTCTAGGTGATCTGCCCTTCAGAAATGGTGATTTGGTCAGTTGTGTGGACCAAGTAGTTGATGAAGTCTAAGAAATCTCAGGCAATGTGTATACTAGTTGAATGGATATATTATGTCATATAATATTTCATTTACAGAGTATACCTTTATTACTTGATGATTTCTATCATTTCATTTACTTCGGAGTACAATTCTTTTTCATTTTTATTTGATATTTACACAGATGACAAGAGTATACCTCATTACTTGATGATTTCTATCATTTCATTTACTCTGGAGTACAATTTTTTTTCATTTTTAATTGATATTTACACAGATGTCAGAGAGATCATTATTTTATAATGACACTCTGTATGGTATATATGGTATAATATGGTATAATTTACAATTATTTTAATCTAGAATTAGCAAGGTTACTGAAATCCAAACTGAACCAACAAGCTGTTAAGATTTTATATCTGTCCCAGTTATTGACATCATTCTTGAAAGTGAAATACATAGCAGTATGAATGACTAACACAACTGTGTAAACAGACTACAGTGAGGGGTAATTATTATTTCTGTGGGGTGGCTGGTTTTAAAATTAAGACATTGGATGACAATGCCACTGTTAATGTACACTATGTATTTCAATGTGTCGGGGAAAAAATGAATCAGATTAGACCATAAATACATGTACATGTGAATTAAAAAATTCCTTTCAAACCCCAGTAAATAAAGAAATACAGGAATAATGACAATTATTAGAATTTTGGGAAAACTTTATCATAAGCTTGTTGGTCCTTTTTAGAAAACCTTGTTTGGTTTGCTTTGTGTAGACAGCTTAACTTGTGTGCTTCCAGCAAAGAGATTGACAGCCTCAGGTGTAAAAGACGGAAACATGATTAGGTATGGACCATTTGAAATCCTGGGGAGGGCTTTGATTTAAGGGGAAAATGTTTTTGTTAACAATAATTTTTGAAATTGATTATTCATTTAATTGTTAACTTTATATATATATATATATATATATATATATATATATATATATATATATATATATATATATATATATATATATATTTATCAGATTATCAGTGAGCAAAACAATTATTTTTCTAACTTCAATGCCCTCCCCTGGATTTTAAATGGTCCACCCTAAAAGCCATTTTTGATAAATGAATGGCTGCACATGTATCTGTAAAAAGTCCAGTTCAAAATAAAACTCACAACGGATATAGACTTACTGAGCTGAATCAGTACGCACATGTACTAAAACCATGGTGCAAAAAACTAAAATTGGCTTCCCAGCGTATCACAACAACTCCCTAAATGCAATAGCTTTGACCAATATGAACTGAGATAATTGATAAGGCTTGGATTGTTATATTAATAAAATTGAAAATATTAATTAAAAAAAGGATATACATATTGAATATGGTTAAATTACATAACTAGCCTGACAGCTAGTTTGGAAATAAAACGAAATGAATGAATAGAAAGCATGAAAATAAAACTGAATGAATAGAAAAGGCTAACTGAGATTTACATACGTTTCAGACATGCTAATTTTTCAGCTTGTCTGTGAGAACAAAAGGTAAATAAAAAAAAACTGGGTGTGTTTAGGGATTTCCCCTGTTACTAATAATAGCATATTTATCATACTGTCTGTTCATTCATGAATAACATCCGATCACACCATATAGTTATGTGAATATGTCAGGTTGTGTGCAAAAAAGCACATTTTATTTTACTATAAATCATAAGCAGTTGTCATTAATATCAAAGTGCAATATAAAACATACCCACAAAAGACTATTAATTGTTTTTTGATGTGCAATTTTAAAAATTGCTAGAATAAAACTATGTGAAGTTGTTGTGACTGGTTTGCCAATTAATTGCTTATAAAAACAATCTGATGAATAGATATGCATCGTGTTAAGCTGATTGTTGGCAACTGTCAGATGCAGAAGCAATGTATAGGCTATAGGCTATCTCACTTGTTTTTATGATTTGTGTGGGTGTGCGTACGCAGTGACTGATTGGCAAGAACCGGTTTGCTCGGATATGAAAATAAAATTTTCTTAGGTTTTTTGCTGCTACTGTATTTAAATATACATGTACGTGTTCCTGTAAATAACACAATATATGGGCAATGTAATCACGACAGATCCTGAGCTAGTGCCGATCAGTGAGCGAAATTTGTTATCAAACATTCACATGTTGGTTGGCATAATTGTGAAATATGATAGCATATAACACTGTGTTTTTATTTGTTAACATTTTCTTGCAACCAGCATGTGAATGCGGAGTGAAATATTGTAGCCCTGTTTTATTAAATATATATCGAGTAGCAACAGTAGCAGACAAAACCATTATTTTATCTTGTCAGCCATGCAGCCACTGCGAACACGTATGCGCACAAAATGTTATCAAGTGCGATGGCCTATGTATTTTCGGAATCAGATTGCAAATCACTCGTGGCTACCAGTGTACAGCCACGAAAAATATCCCATCTGATGGAAATCCCTCACATATGGGAAAATTCTTCTTCTTACAGAGAAATAATAGCATACTGCATGTATTAATACATCAGCTGCTTGTTTACTCTATGTTAGTGTGTTTATATAACCACTCTTGATGAAGAATCTTAGGTGACGGCCATCACGATGCACCTGCCTCTATATTCATGAGGAATGATTGGCCAAACCATACTTATATATATACATATATTAATATATTTGAAGCAAGTGAGTGACAACCTCCTGGAGTTTTTTTTTGAACTGGACTAGGATGTATATTGGTTTGAGTTCAGATAATTTACATCACAAAAAGTCAACATTTACAAATCAAATTAATAGAAGAAATATCCATAATTTTTCAAAAAAACATTTTGTACGGTAATGAAAAAATATAAATATTTTATGATGTTATGACAAATATTGATGCATTGAAAAAAAAATGCTATGGACCAAAAAATGTCATTAGATGTTTACATTAATTCTGAACATTTACCATTCAGGGATGTGAGATCTCTGTCCATCTCTTTGCTAATGTGCACTCTCCTGTGTTCCATGTATTGTCTTGTACTTGGGAAAATAAATGATAGTCAGAGATTAGAGAATTTTTAACAATTTGAGAAGTGAGAATAAAATTTTTTACTACTTTTAAAGTCTGGTATCTTTTAATAAATTAATTGTACAAAGGCATGTATATTTTATTGTAAGCTAAAATTTGCTCAGTCGCGTCACAAAGTTGCACAATAAGATTACACCATATGAGCAATAATTCTGTTAATGTTGTCATGGAGATACTATAGCAAATTCATACTGTGTACAAGACAATATATGGAAAATACAATGTAGCAATAACTTTGTAAAAACATGTATTTACACTGATATATTATTATAGTAACTTTTAGTAAAAATTTCACCTTGTATCAAACTTTTCTGGTAACATCACACTGGAGTTGCTGGAGGGTGACTGCTGGTAAAGAAGTCTATGATTCCTATTCCCACATGTGATCGGGTATCGATATACTGCCCTCTAGTGACAAGGTCTACATTTTTATTTAAATTCAGTCTCCATTTACAGATTTCAGGAGTATTAGTTTTTGAATGTTCTCTGTAACACTTTCAAACAAACCATTTACAAAACATTTGTTACAAAGATGGATATTTTTATGGCATATTTATTATTCAGTAAAATAGGGACCAAACAAACGCATATTAGTCAACACGTATATCGACAGATATAATATTAATATATGTAGACCAGAAAGGATTGATCATGATATGCTCAACCACAGTTGTACATTTCTTCAAATATAGATAATGAGATGAATGTATTTAACTTTTCTATCAAATCTTTCTTTGTCTACTATTCCAATATTTGGTTTTTCATTTCCCAATATGCATTGCAATTGATTTTGGTGTGTATATTTTAAACATTCAGTTGTCATAGTAACAGTTCATTGTAATTTGCCAAACACATATTATCTGATTTAAAATAACTATAAAAAGGACAGACATTGAAATCACAAAACTTTTATAGACAGTTGTCTAAGCCAAATTGTTCTTCAAATAAATCCAAAATACTGTTCCGTTTATTTTGTTGGAAAACAAAATGACCAGAAACACCTTTTTTCTGAGACTAAAAATGCGATTTCAATAACAATGTATCTGGAATACTATTCAAACAAATAAAATGCGTAATCTTCATGATCATTCCACTTTTTGAATGCATTTCATATTGTTAACAAAATAGCTTAAAATTATAATCTGAAAACATTCCTTTGGCTTTATTCCAAAACTGAGGTTTCTGCGGTAATTCAAAACAGAGAAGAATCTTTGTTAATCACATATCAGAATACTACTCAAAATAGTTAGCAAATGACAAACTGAAATCTGCTCCTCCCTACATGAAATGTTAAGACCAATTGACAAACCTTTTGTTTAAAAAAGTAAAAGCAATATCTGAAATTTTCATTATAAAGAATGATCTCAGAGGGCAGCATTAATGTTTTTATTATGGATCAAACATGATAGACATCTAAAAGCTCTAGATTACAATAATTACCCAATATTATTGTCGTCATTTTCAGAATATCACGTACACAGATTTATTTTTGTTATAATAGAAATATAATTTCAAAAGAGTATTCTGTATTTTTATTTTTTTTGGTTGAGCATTGTTACTTTCTCATACTTAAGTATTTGTAATGTCTTGTATCTAGCTTTAGAACAAACTATCTTGCATTAGAATGCTGCAAATAAAAACATAACAATATACGTGTTTTGTTGTATGTATGTATGTGGTATGTCAACCTTTTTATCCCCATATTGTTTCCTACCAAAATAATGATTAGTTTTTTATTAGTTTTGCAAAGCGGACAAATTGAAGTCTTTGCAGTTAGTCTGTCTGCGTGTGTGTGTTGTCTGTCCATTCCACTGATATCTCTAAAAACCACATGTTGGTTTTTGATGAAACTTGATTCATGGACGCTCTGGGCTAATGCCCAGATTTGATTAGGTTTTGGTTGAAACCATACATATTAATTACCTAATTTGCATGATAATTAATTAATTTGTATCTGTTCTATGACTGATCCACTGATGTCTTAAAGAGCCACTCATTGGATTTTGATGAAACTTGGTAAATAGATACTCTGGACTAATGCACAGACTTAGATTAGTTTTGGACTAAAATCTGTTCATATTAATTGTCTAATAATTCATAATTGTTTGTTCTAATCTCATTTCAATAAACTTAGTTCATAGATGGTCTGTGATATTGTGCAGGCCTTATTAGGGTAATCTATACATTTTAATTACCTGATTCGTTTAATATTTAGTAATTTTTTCCATCAATATCACAAGTGCAAGTCATTTTGAATAAATTTTTAATGAGTCTCCAATACTCAAAGCTTTCTTTGATTCTCTACATTTATCAGTTAATTTTGAACCGAATTGGACATAATTTTATATTGCTTACTGAACTTTTCAGCTTGTGCTGTTTTGAGTTTGGAGAAAAAAGTTATGTTGATTTATTTCATAAAAGATGACAAAATTTGACATTGGTATTCAAAGAAAACTAAAATACTTTATTTTTGACTGAAAAGATACTTGGCTGTTTTGTATTAAACTCTGGCGTTACTGAACTTGTAAATCAGCTTTTATCGAAGTATCATACAATTTACGTTTCATGTTATTTATTTATATAAATTTTCCTGTTAGGTACATAATTGTGTGATTTTTTATTGTATTTGTATTATTTGCCATCGTTTCATTGTGTGTGTGTGTGGAAAAAAATTATTCCTGTCAATCTCATTGTTAATGAGCACTCCTTTGTGTTCTATGTATAGTCTTGTACTTGATGTAAACCTATATTCTTCATGACCACTTCCTGAGGTAAGTATGAGATCTTTCCTGTGGTGATACATGCTTCCTGTAGAAAGATAAATCAGGAGGCAATAGTTGCAGGGCAGTAGTTGCAGGGCAATAGTTGCAGGGCAGTAGTTGCAGGTTTAATGTTTCAGGGATATTCACTATATTTTAATTTCACTGGTTTGAAAATTTAAATATTCACTGGTTTTAATTTGTTAAATTTTACTATTGGTTAAATTAGCGAAAATAAACACTTTACTTGTGGGCCAAATCTATGACTGCTGTCATTTGATCAGACAGACACAATTATTTCCCGCAATCATGTTCATAAGATTATACATAGTGGTACAAGTTTGAAAAATGATTTCAGAATGAAACTTATTGTTAAAGACCAAAATAAAGATACAAATCCAATATTTTGAGATAAACAAAGAAAAATCAGAATTACATAATTACCGTAACCCAGTATTATATCGGCATTTTCAAATTACCACATGCGCAGATTTGTGTGTGGGTGTACGCATGCATGTATGTACTTTTACTTGCCTAATAGTTCTCACCAAATTGTCGGTATAACTTTCTTATTTATTTTTTCTACATATCTTACTGGCAATTTTGAACCAAAGGAACGTAATTTTCTATTTTCGGCTGATCTTTTATTTTAAAAAATATTTGTTTTATTTTGTGAAAGATAACAAAAGTTGTCTATATAGTTTTGATTTATTCTAATTCTTGGGGTGTAAAGGTCAGGTGACAGAAAATGCAATGGAAACAACTATTTTTATTGAATGCAAGTTGCACCATATAATTTAGATGCTGGTCTGTCCAAAGCGTTCAGTACTGGAATCCCACCTGAATCACTTCTTACAGGAGTATCTGACAATTTATGCGCGAGATATGGGTCTCATATAAAAAAAAATTGGGGCTTTGACTGTTGCGTGCAAAATAAGACGTTACCAAGCTTTAATTAGGTATTTTTCAAGTGGTTGGAAGGTTTCATAGGAGTCGCCTGCAGTAATTAGTACAATTCGCGCCCACGTCAAATCTAATTCTTGTGATTGCCATTAGAAGAGCGCATTGGATTATGCGAAAATCAATGTTTATCAACACAAATGTCGCACATGCGTAGCGCGACGACCACCTCCCTTTAAATTTCTTGTTTATTTATATCGCACTTACCTGCTTATGTAATCATTTATTATCTAACTACACCGTAATAAGACAATGTAGTCTAAATCAAATTACACTCCTAATTCTTATCTGTGAATTGTGACGCATCCTCTGGTGGCTTTCGTGTGCATTCAGCCCAGCCGTGAGAAGTGACCGCCCTCTACAGATAATATATGCAGATTCTTTTGTTTTTAATTGTCTTAGTACAGTACGTCACGCTTTTTTTGGGGGGGGGGTGCTTCATGTAAACCTTCACGAGTACGATGTTGGAGAGGTCAATAATATATAGATATGTCTGTTCAAATATGCATGGCCATGCATCATAAAGTGGGTGCACTTTGATTCGCCCGATGCACTAAATGCAGGCAATGCACTAGCCCTGCGTACAGTGCTGTGTGTACGGGGACGCGTTCGGTTCCCCACCACAGCCCTGCGAACTTCCATAGACAAAGTCCGGGACTTTGAAAAATGTAACTTTTTTAATGAAATAACATGCCCAGCTACCAAAAATGATGATCGATTACCAGATATATCCAGAACTCCCAGTTCTGAGTCCAATTGTGATTGAAATCGGCCACTTTGCCCTAAAAACTATCGCATTCTGTCGCGTGAATGAAATTAAAAATGGCGGCGTTTGGTGAATAATTTCTCCGGTACCTCCGCGTGTCCGTCTTTACTAGTCGTTTTTTAAAGACATTTCAGTTTCAGATAACTTTGTAATGGTTGTTACATGTAACTATCGTCATTTCAGCCGATTTCAACCGGGAAACTTCTTATTTTTAACTTGCGCACCAATTACGGTGCGCTCCCGGACTTTGTCTATGGAGGTACGCAGGGCTGTGGTGGGGACATCTATCAACCGAACGCGTCCCCGTACACACAGCACTGTACGCAGGGCTAGCAATGCACTTGATTCACCCAATACACTGAATACAGGAAATGCACTCGATTCCCCCAATGCGCTAAATGCATGCAATCAAAGACTATAGAGAAGAGGGACAGGCAACTCGGTCTTTTCTTTGATGTAAGGGAAGGACCATTTGATATCCTGGGGGGGGGCAGTAAGATTTTGTGAAAATAAAATTCTATGTCGGACAATGCTTAAAAAAAAATCAAGACAAAATATAACATTTTTTAAGAATGATTTTTATTTTTAGGGGGTCTGAAAGTTTCAGATTTGTTGCTGTATTTCTGTATAAACTGTCTCTAACAATGCATTTATTATCGATGGGGGTGGTGGATTGACGAACATCTCACCGACTGAGGGAAGTATTGCATTATCTAACTAAATACGTAACAGACGTATTATTCCGTGTTAAAATATTTCAGGTGTGATCCTGATAAAAGTAAACACGGAAACAATATTGGAATACGAAACTGAATACGAAGAAGGCCTATTCACTATTCACTAATGTGATGGTGCTTTTTCGGGTTCTTTGTTGGACCCTTCATCAGTCGGAACAGTAATAGACCGAATCGTTTAATTTATTTAGCTTTCAGAATGTTATTACTTTCATTATACAATTTAATATAACAATTGATTAATTTCAGATTATACATTTCTGTAACGAGCTCCTGGACCAACTTAGTTGTAACTATGGTATCGTCACCACTAATTTTAGTATCGTATTGCTCGTTGTTTAGTTGACGAAGGCTTTCATATAATATAGTAAGTTGTATTCATGATTGCAATGCAACGACCTTTGTTGAATGGTTTTATTACACTTGTGTTATCATGATGTAGTCTATTTATTACTGCTCTTTCGGCAAAATTCATGTTTTGTTTGGGTTTATTTGTAGTAATTTTGGATATCTCGATTTTGGTTGCCTCAATGTAATCTTCGAGGCTACTGTTATGTGAGTCTGGTGGGTTCCATGTTGATTTCATTTTGAAAGGATGTTGTTGAGATTGTTTGTTGCGCATTAAATATTTGATACGCATTCTCCTAGATGGCATAGACATGTCTCTGAGCAAAGTGTGATAGGTTGGCTTAGGTGGCGTTGGTATAAATTTGAGTCCGTTGCCAAGGGCAATGACCTCTGTTGGGGTTAGAATTTTACTCGAATAATTCCGAATAAAATTTGAGACCAACTGAGCTTGATCAGCCAACCGTTTATTCTTAGCCAGTTTTGAATTGTATTTCTTTATTAGTTTGCATCTTGCAATGTGTTTCTTATGTGAGAAGTGTCTATTGCGTTATGTGTATGGACAGAGTCCATAGTAATAATGGTAGTTCTGATTTGGGAGGATGTGGTGGCCCTGAAAAAAGGCCCTTTAGGTTTGTGTGCCGAAGCACTGGTTTATTTAAGGCCCTTTCGGGGGTCCTGTATTTTTTTCCTCGATTGTTTGAGAAATTGCCTTAGTTTTTCAACAGCCAGAGCCTGGTGTTTTTTTCGAGCCAGGTGTTTGATATCTGCAAACGCGTCCTTCTTCTCCTTTACCAGAATGGTCTGGAATTTTTTCAGGAGGATCGGTAAATATTTATTTAACATATTTAACAATTTATTTAAAGAGGGTGGGCCAATATACAATAAAGTAATTTTTATTGGGCCCTCTGTAGGAGCAAAAAACACAATATACACACTATAGGCTTGAGCCATTCACAACAATTTTTTCACTAACATATATTTTGTAAGTTTTCTTTAAAATGCCTAATGAGGCTGAATTTCTGATATTGGATGGTAAGTTATCCATAGGGTTACCCCTCTATACTGAAACGTCCTCTGACCAATAGAAGTTTTCCATTTAGTAATGCGTAAACTAAACTTGTGGGTTAGGGAAATAGGACTGAACATTTTGCTTATATATAAAGGCGCCAAGCCGTTGGTTGCCATATACATTACGATACCTAGAAAGTATGTAATCGATTGGCAAGATACTATGTTTGGCTAAAGTTGTCAGAGGAAATCACACAAACTGCCCTTTTCTGAAGCTTATACACTAAATTGGATTGACTTGTATTGCCCCATACTATACAGCAATAGTCCAATAACGACTGAATAAATGAAAAATACAATGTTCTTCTGAGTGAAATAAGTAAGAAGCTGCAAACTCTCATAAGAACACCAATTCTTTGGCTAAGCTTTTTATAAAGCATATCAACATGATGATCCCATGATAGAGTTTTATCTAATAACACCTGAGCGACTTTTCGGAACTGACTGTTTTAATTATTTCACCATTGAAGTTAACCAGAAAATCTTCGCCATTATTATTTAGCCTTGACGGGATCCAACGAGCATAAATTTTGATTTAGATGTGTTGCTTGAAATGTAATTGCAATTAATCCAACGCAAAATTGGTCAATCATCATCATTTATGCACTTTGTGACTACGTTGATACTTGGTCCAGACGATAACAGAGTTTGATCGTCAGCATACATATCAATGGAACTTTTTTCAAGAAATAATGGTAGGTCATTAATAAATAGAAGAAATAACAATGGTCCTAAAATTGAACCATGTGGTACACCGTGTCGAATATTGACAGCATCCGACTGTTTATCCATCAAATACACAACTTGCTTTCTGTCAGTTAAATAAGATATTAACAAGCCATGAATGGCACAGTCCCCGTTAGTTATCGAATTTAAGATGTATAGTTTTGTTTATCGTAATATAGCTGGAATATAAACATGTAAGAAATATGATTATGATGATTTTTTTAACATTTAAATGATTGATATTTGTATCTGATCGTCAAACGAATATTGAGAGATATTGCTCTGGAACAGCGTCAATTAAAACAAAATAAGCCATTTTGAATACATGTATAACGAATATACATAAAATTTGAACATAGTCGGTCAAAGCATGTCAGAGATATGGCTCCATGGAACAAAATGGCCACTAGTCAGTCATTCAGAATCTGATCTAAAAATAAAATAACGTGCATCAGGAACCCGTAATGTCTAATGTATGTACCAAGTTTTAACAAAATCCATCCATAAATGCCAGAAATGCTTGATATTTGATGATTTTTTAGCACAAAAATGGCCACTATTCGGCCATTTTTAATAGGATCGTCAAACCAATATATTTATATATCTAAGACATGATGTATAATGAATATTTCAAATTTGAACATAATCAGGCACAGCAAGTCAGAGATATGGCACTAGAACCACATTCATTACAACAAAATGGCCGCCAGTCGGCCATTTTGAATCTTATCTGAAAAACAAAATGATGTGCATCAAGGTCCTATAATGTCCAACGTATATACCAAGTTTGAACAAAATCCATCTGTAAACAGCCGAGAAATGCTTGATTTTGATGATTTTTTAGCACAAAAATGGCCATCATTCATTCGGCCATTTTTATAGGATCGTCAAACCAATATATATCTGTATATCTATGACATGATGTATAATGAATATTTAAAATTTGGATATAATCAGTCACAGCAAGTCAGAGATATGGCACTAGAACCACATTTATTACAACAAAATGGCCGCCAGTCGGCCATTTTGAATCTTATCTGAAAACAAAATGATGTGCATCAAGGTCCTATAATGTCCAACGTATATACCAAGTTTGAACAAAATCCATCTGTAAACAGCCGAGAAATGCTTGATTTTGATGATTTTTAGAACAAAATGGCCGCCATTCGGCCATCTTGAATCAGATCGTGAAACAAATTGATGTGCATATGTATAATATCATGTACGATATATGTGTGAAGTTTGATTGTGATTGGTCCAGGCATTTCTAAGATACAGGTCCGAACGGGGACTAATAAATGTCAAGTAGGTTAGTGTACTGTGTTTAGAAGCCTCGTTTGGAAGATCGTGGTTTGGAAGAGAGAAAACATCCAGGAGGTGGACTGATAGCAAAACCCTTTCATGATGTTAAAGAGGGATATTATACAAGTCATCTACTTTACTTAAAGCGGGGGAGTCGTCACCTGCGCATGCGTTTGTTGTTATCGCCGCTTGGGACTCAATCCCCGCGCGTTCGCAGGTGACGACTCTCCCGCTTTAAAATACTGAAAACAATAAAAACAACTGTTGAGTGCAAAAAAAAATAGAGACAAGGTCTGCTGAAAAAACAAATTCCATATCAGATAGGGGGGAAAAGTAGGCTTCGTTTCAATCTTCCTGCCCCCCAGGGTATCAAATGGTTCGCCCCTAAGGTTTCTTGGGAAAAAGTTAGCCGTTGATGCAATGCACTCGTTTCACTAAATGCAGGCAATGAACCTGATTCACCCAATGCACTGAATGCATGCTATGAACCTGATTCACCCAATGCACTGAATGCATGCTATGAACCTGAGTCACCCAATGCACTGAATGCATGCTAATTGAACCTGATTCACCCAATGCACTGAATGCATGCTATGAACCTGATTCACCCAATGCACTGAATGCATGCTATGAACCTGATTCACCCAATGCACTGAATGCATGCTATGAACCTGATTCACCCAATGCACTGAATGCAGGCAATGCACTCGATTCACCCAATGCACTGAATACAGGACATGCACTCGATTCACCCATGGAGGTAAAAGACCTTTTTTACCTCCATGATTCACCCAATATTAATGCAATGAGCAGGCAATGCACTCGATTCACCAAATGCACTATCGGAAATTTGCCCACGTAAAATGATTAAAATCACATATCGTTAGACCGATTGTTGACACTATGGTGACTAAAAGACTATATACACAAAATGGCTACCAGGGGTACGTTCGAAAACCAATAACGTCGTTGGCAAACATTATTTATGAAATCCATAATGCTATACTTACAAGAAGCTCGTCGGTGCAAGTTAATTAGTACAGTTAGATTTCTACCGATTTCTAGTTCAACGACCATCTCAACGCTAAACTGTAGAAGCAGTATTCACCATATTCGATACCAAGTTTTCCAAATACTGTAAAATGACTAATTTTCACTGGGTTTAAATTTCACTGATTTACCATTTCAGGCATATTCAGTGGGTTTTAAATTCATGGTTTGATCATTTAGACAATGTGTTCTATGCTCAATTTCACAAATTCACTGGGTTTTAATTTAGCGCATTTTCCAGTCAGTGAATAATTAATCCTTTTACAGTATGAGCATCAACATGCCAGTACATTAATCACCAATTCACACCTTTCGGATTTGTTGACTGATTTACTAAAGGATGTTTATCTTATCTTAATCAATTTAAATATCTGTGCTTGGGCTTAGACAACTAAATCGCGACCCTCTTGTGCTTAAATTCATGGAAAAAAACAAACATTGCTTTTCAGACCCTCAACAACAGACTAAAGCAGGAAATGAGGCAGATAATCTTACATACCGCATGAAATCCCGGCCCTATTTAAATGTTCAGTCAATTTAGATGGAATAACATCGTTTTCTCAAAACAAAATTGGTATTTAGGTGATTGTGTTAATGTGAGTGAATACTCAGCGTCACAATTCACTAGGTAATTGTTTATTTTCAACTGTAAACACATGTAAATCTAGACATTTATTCACTCATTTATATATTTATTGAATGACCAAGGCATAGAAAGGTCACGGGGGAGAAAGTCCACTTATAATGTATTCAAATAGATACACCACTTCCTGAAAGTCAACGGAAAGCTACGCAACGTTGTGATACTGCTAGCATTGGCTGTGATCAAATTACTGATTATACAACGTAAGTACGAGTTTTATTAAATATTCTTATCTCTTAAATTGCTCTCTGAAATCACAACCATGCTCTTTATTTATCAATTCATGAATTGTGCTTTGATGTAAAATCATGTGCTTCAGAAAACACCAACATGTAGAAATACATATGATATAACGTAACATGTATAACGTGCACAATCACCAAGCCGGTTCTCAACAAACCTCAAATATTGCTGAAATGTGCACGGCGTCACAAACTCTCTGAAATAGCCTGGTATTTCATGCATGTGCGTAACTTATTGGAGCAGGGCATTCGCGTTTTTAGAGAAACGTGACAGGTCTAGCGACGAGAACGTCGCCCTTTAAATGTGAGTCGGATGACATGTTTTGTGTGTTAATTTTTGTATACTAGTATGTTTATGTTGTTTTAACTGTTTGCAAGTATTCTCAGTACTTTCTTAAATGGGTTAAGTCGTTTTGGGCATGATTACATATCCGGGTAGATTCGGATTTTTTCCATGAGATATACGTAAACAAGTTGCATTGACTGATCATGCTTAGTCTGAAGTCCAAATGACCTATTCCACGCTACTGTACATTGTGGTATCACGCTATGCTTATAAGGTCACCACTGGTACGTAGATTAACACGTGCATTTGAAAGACGATTTCTCAGAAATACAGATTTCAAGTTCCTAAATCTCAGCGAAAAGTACATCCATTATCGGTTATGATTTTTTACTAATCTCAGTCTAATTATCATATATTAAAGATAATTATGATTTTTTAATTGTCTCTATTGTGGTAATATATATATATATATATATGTGCTTATTTCCTTCACAAAATCGAGCCCCAAATTATTGAAGCTAGGCATTCCTGTTTTTGGAAAAACGTAATTGGCGAGGGTGACACCTTTTGTATTTGTGCAGGTATTTGTAATGTACACGCAGTAATTGCGCTAACCAATGTTGCATCGCGTCAGGTTTATTAGTCCCAAACTGGACCAAGTCCAAAACGGGGACTTTATGGTTTAGTTTCCGTGCATCCTAGCTGCAGAGGTTCAAAGCCCCATGTCCGGTTGTATTTTACTTACTTGTCGGTTGATTGCCAGCATGAGATAGTGACCCAACAAGAAAAAATGCAAAAAGATAAATAAACAAGAACAAAACAATGGTAGGGTCGGTCACAATTTGGAGCCACGGTACCGCGGTTATGTGTCTGGCCCTGTAACTCGGACATAGCTAGTATCTTTCTGGTATACGTGCATTGATCAAATATGGCGGAATGCATTTAGGACAAAAATCTCTAAGAAGAATTTTTCAAGACACACTTTTTGGGTATGTTATTTATTTATTTTTCAAACTTGGTATGAAGGTATCTGATATATATGCAGTTTTTGTACATTACGATTCAAAATACGCATACCAGGGGCCATTTTAGTCATTACAAATTTCAGTAATTTTTCACCAAATGACTGAATCAGAATTTAAAATAATGAATAATCATAATTTCAGTTCTTCGCCAATCATTTTTGGACATGCGTGTTACTGTTGCACATCACGTTTTTTTTTCACGTTTCTATTCAAAATGGCCAACTGACGGTGATCGCACTGTGTAACCAGATCTAGCAGTTGTGTTATTTCATTTTCAAAGTAACTGAAGTTACTGAAATGTTAACCATGGGACTGTGCACATGCATGGCTTGTTTAATTAATATTTAATTCATCTATGCCTACTTTTTTGTATGGAGTTGTCCACACATTTTGTGAATATTTTCATGCGATTCGTGATAATTATTGTATTGATAAATGTAATGTTTAGTGCATTTTCACATTTCCCGTATCATCAAAGATGAAAGGGAAAGGTATATATTACTAGTAAGGGGAAAATGGCTGTCGTCGTTGTTGATAATTGTTAATGTGTACACTATAGCTTTACTAATTCTATTCAAAACTGTATCAAACTTGGTCGCCTAATTCATCAGTATAAAAACCGCCTTTAGTGCGATCGACAGATGTGTGAAAATATCATACAAAAATTGAGAGAGTAGAAGTCAAAATCTGATTAAAAAAATTGACTGTTCCTACTTGACTGATTACTGGGGATACTCATGCAAAGGTCAATGGTCTCAGTGGTATTATGCAAGCGAATCATGTATCGTGAAATCAATATCATTGTTAATGTATCTTCCAAATACCATGGGGGATACTAGACTGGGTTTCAATGTCAAATCATGGAGAGAGTTGTTGCATAGTCTAATACACATTTGCAAACATACCAATAAAATGCATGAACTATCTTAACAGAAAACAAGATGTCAGATAATCGGTATGAGCACTCCTATGAATAAATGCTTGGGTGCCAAACTTTTGATCAAGATCTGAAGACAATAGAAAACTATGTCTGTTCAGTCAAAATTTATCAAAACAAAAATAGTGCAAAAATACATAACAAGCAAAAACGTTGTATCCATATTTTGAAAATTGTGCTCAAACATATGTATTCTGCACTTAACATACACTTTATTTGACAAAAAGTTTCTCTGTTGAAGTATATACATTTTGAAAATTAAATTCACAAGAATTTTTTTCAGCTATTAGAACACAATTAAAAGCTTTCATAATACGAATTTAAAAACATACTTCTAAGATAAAGAGTGCAGTTTTTGAAGATGTAGATTCTCGGGAGGAAACAGTACTGTTGTCTTCTCTCTCTACTGGACACCAACTAACTATTTTTAGATTTTTCAAGGCTGAAGTTGATTTGCATACAAAGAGGAGTTTGCAACATGATAGTTATCCCTAGAGCGTGTGTTTTACTTTTCAAATAATATAGTAGTTACACAATGAATATAATAAGGCAGTTCATATTTGTCTCAGTAAATCATTAATATTTGACAGAGATACCTGTACAATATACTTAAGCCAAACCCAGATAAGAGTTTATGCTATCTTGCGTGTTTTAAGATTCCATACATGTATAAATGCAGCATTTTTGTTCTGAAATGAGGCATTTGTTTTTATACTAAATTTATGGAACTTATGAAACTGGAAATTATGTCACTTAAAATAATTAAACAAATTACTGTTTTTGTAAGATATTTTCATCAGTCAAGGGGTATTCCTCTGCCGTTTCAATCCATATTCATGTTGAAACAAAATATGATAAAGGAAATAATATTATATAACAAAGGGCAAGATCACCAGAGTTCAACTATGTTTATTAACACGTTATCACCCCAACGTCACATGACGAGTGTAAACAATCCCAATCTCGTATCACATGGCGGGTGATATATATAATTTATTATTTGGTAGACAATGACTAACACCCACGCTGCTGGTGCCAAAATGTACTACTAATATTTCAGATGAAAATCGTGATTGTTTCTGTGAAGAACCAAATTACTAACGTCCTGCTTATAGTTACTAAATTGCAACACTTTTTGTACCAAAACACGTTATGCTTCTGATATGACGTAATCTTGTCAATGTTATCGACTATCATTACACAGGCAACGCCTTGGCGAAAATATGTCTATGCACAATTTGGGTAGAATCAGATACAAGTATGGGCTCCAATTTTGTCCTTCTTCTCATTTTTTCAATTGTAGGTACAGACTCTAATCTTTTTATTTTTTAATTTACATGTTTTATTTATTGCTTTTCTTGTTTATTTTTTATTCAGATTTTTATGTATCGACTAATCTATATATTTTATTTTTTTATATTGTATTGGTTACTATAGTCCCATTTTCTGGGTTCTGTCATCATCTTAAAACTACACTAATGCAACACAATCTTGTATATTTCCTGAACGGTTATCGAATCCTAATTATTTCCGCTTGTATGCAATGCATAAATGTGTGAATATCAAATGCAATACATACGTTCGAAACATGATCCAAGACAGTTGTACACTACACTTTTACTTTTATGTATACAGCATATGCCTGAATTATTTGACTGTTCGATACTTTGGTGTATTTCATCAATACATTTGTTTTGCACACAGATGCACAAACTAATCACCGTGCTGCCAGTTATTGCGGCTGTGTCCAATGCGCATGTAATACGAGAGGGTATTCAAATGGAAACGTTGCATAATGGTTCGAAGAATATTCTTATAAACTCAGACATTGAATCAGCTAACACAGAATTTTATAGTTATGATAATGGGCCATGCAGACACGATGGTATGTGTCCGATTGACACTGTGTGTTTAATTCACACTGGGACGTGTGAAAGCTGTCTTGCCTGGGATAAAACTAACTTACCAGAAAAATGTAAAGGTGGGTTTAGACGTTTTCTAATATCTTTTGCACGGTTTTGTTTTGTCTTTGAAGTAATTCTAGTCCGATTTACAGTTGATTTGTTTGTGAGCAAACGTATTAATCCTCAAGTGAAATGTGTTAAACTGCGAGTTTCAGAAGTTTTGGAAGGGCGACAGAGTGGAGCTGTGAACATTTTCGTCTATGTGTACATCGGAATACATATTTACAGAACGTTTCTCAATGGTTTTTATGTATTCAATAAAATGAAAAGCAAACAATAATTCATATATAATTATGTAACTGGCATATGGGTGTCTATGCTGAATTCTACCACACTGATAAAACATTAACTTTTTAAGATGGAGCGAACAAAGCAAAAGAACCGGAAGTACTGTACGAGTGTGAACACGAAATGAATTGCCCTCTCGGAAAATGGTGTTACCAATACCAGTGCCAAGCATGTGAAGAACTAGCCAAACAACCTGCTATACAGAACGCTAAATGTGCAAGTATGTGAATCAATCTGACTGCCAGGTTAAATCAATGTTGTACTCAGTTTTTATATTTGTGCAAAGTGCGAATACAGAAACTTATACTGGTAATACATGTGCCCGACTTTACATCGTGATGATGTCACCAGTTGCACTGAAAGGATGATGCATTGTTATTATGATGGACAATTTAATATATTTCATGTTGTAATATTTGTCTGTGTGTACAATTTATTGTGTCTTCATGCAGTCAAGGTGCTAACCACCGACTCACATATAAATACACGTCTTTACCTTCATTGTGACGAAACACATTGGATTAACTTTTAATATAGTTGAATTAAAATAATATAGTTATGTCTGGATTAAAACGCGACTCTATATAGAGTTGCGATTGAATTGGACGATAATTAAACTCAATTAAATTGCTATTCAACATAGAATTGTGTTTTAATTGAGTTTAAGTAAATAAAATGTAGAAATAACGTCATACATCCTGTGAAAAGGCATGGTAGACTTATATTAAATTAGATCTTACGTTTATCTACAGTTTTTCTGGCATCATTAGAAGCATCAGGATTAAGCACAGGAATAATTGTTATTATCTGCAGCTGTGTTGCATTGCCAATTATATTTGTATTGATATGTTTCATACGTAAATGGGAGAACGTGAAGACATGGCTGAAACATACATTCAACATAGGTAATTCCATGCAAGTTATAATCGCATAGGACTGTGCCAATATGGAGCTCAGCATGCTAACCCATAAGTTAATTAATATAATGTATACCATGTCAGATTAGATCACGAGTACTGGAAATGTTTTGTGTCAACGGTATTTCATAATTATAGATCGCCGATGTTTTTCCCAGTATAAAGCATAAATAGTTATTGTCGCAATTGCCGACTGATTCGTGGTAACTATAAGTATCCATTTTATATCTACATATTATTTTTAACCGTATATAACCAAACGAACTTTTGAGAAATGATGAGAACTTTTTATCATGGAAACCAATGCAAAAAGCTCATTGAAAATACCGTATATTCACAATTAGATTTTAGGTTTTCAAAATGCAGTTCTAGAAACATTGTTTCATTAATTCGAGTTTAAAAAAGTGTTATTTTTATTTCAAATTGAACGGTTCTTGTTTTACTTTTTCACTATAGAGTCCCAATAATTTATATAAACCAGAATAATTTAACAGGTCCTGATTTATGGAACATATTTTATATTTTACATATTACAGAACATTCAATCAGATCCCACTGTCGGTTTATTTAAAAGAAAATTGCTAAAATATTTTAATTATAATTAATTGTCTGTTGTTTGTTTGTTTGATTGTTTAATTTCCTGTTTTGCCGCTTTCTGTCTTTGTAATGTATGCATTTTACTAATTGATCGCCCTCGTTAAACAAATCGATAAAATAACTTGTATAGCAATAAGCACTATATTCACAAAATAAAACTAAAAAGACTTTCATGAAACTTAAACAACATTAATGACAGTAAATCTAATGGTTTCTGTTAAGCTCTGTTAAATATTAATTTCAAATCTGTAATCTTACCTTTTTAAATATATTTGAGCAATTCAAATATTCATTCAATTATTGCTTGTTTTACAGGCCAGCTTCCAACGATTCCTCCCGTTTCTGATAATGGTGTGCAGCAAAACCAAGAGGAACGGAATGTATTGATAAAGATGACAGGTATTATCTGATGGATGGACAAAATCTTTCCAATCAATCAATGAATCAGCCAATCAGCAATCGATTGTTCGATTTTTTTGCTTTTTCATTCTTTTATTTATGCTTTTGTTTGTTTGTTCGTCCATTCATTCATTTTTTCACATGCTTTTTTGTTCATTTATTTGTTTACTACATCATAAGCTACATTGGTTCATAATTAATTAATTAATCTTTCTTCATGTGTTGTGACTTACCTTCATAGTCCAGCATGGTAAGAAGAATACACCACCAAACTCTGAACAAGATGGCGATGCTCCTAAGTTAGCACTTCTTCAAGGTATTATAATTTGTCAGTGTCACCAGCTTATGACCAAATCATTTATAGCCATTCATTATCAACCTAATGTCATATACTCTGTATGTAAACATAAGTGTTCACACGAGATATAATATGAGATAAGAGATATCATATATATTTTATGATACGCTCATACACTAACCCATTTTGCAATGTGCATTTTACATGTGATTGTGGGTAGAACAAAAACACAGTTAATCATCAAGTATAATAGTGTTTCTTGTTAAAAAATGACTTCTTCAGAATAAGCGTAATCATGTTGATGGACATTCATGCCTAGATAGCCTAATCGCATGACTTCTCACAGACACGTATATGGTGTTACAAAGTCTGGATTTGTTGTTTTAGATCAAGATATTGGCAGCCCATCATTTGGGTTTGAAGACACACAGCTTCCGGAGTCGCATTGTATACAATATCCTGCACCACCTGATAAACATCAGAAAGATACACCTGAGACACAGCCGCCTTCACGTGCACCAGATGTGAATCATCCTGGGACAACTGCCATACAATGCTCAGACAAAGAACATGCACAGGGTGCGTACATTTGATTAATATTCCTGCCCAGCAACAAATAACAAAATTGCCTCTTTTAATTCCAATGTGGCAACGTTGATATCATTCTCAATAACTTTCCTTTTTACCTTATTTTCAGGCGACGAGGAGAACAGCAGCACAGTGTATGGTTTATCCGAGACACAAATGCTGGGTACAAATAGTAAACCAAACCAAAAGCTGTCGACCACTTGTTGAGTTGATTTCAATTAACTTTCATGATGACGAAAATATGGTCATCTTGTTGAAACAAAATAACCAAATTGGTGTTTGAAAGTGTTTTTGTTTTGTTTGCAAGTTGTTTGTTCAAACAAAGTCTTACGGACCCCCATTTCAAATGTTCTGTTGTAAATTCCAAGAACCAAAACGCACGAATGATTAAGAGTAGAAATTATTATTCGGTGAACTATTAGTATAATTTAAATTCAATTAATCATATTAATGTGTCTCATCCTTTGGAATAATTCACATACTTTTATTTCTTTACCTAGGATCTGTAGCGACCAATCAGTGTCCGAGTGTTATCATCAGTGAAGTTTCTTCAACAGACGTATCTTGCAAAACCATCAGCTGCTTTTAATAATTGTCACGTGATTATATATCGTGGGTGTGAGGATGATTAGACTAAAACTTCGCCTTTGTAGCTACATAGAATGGCATGATATGTGTATGTGAGAAACACGATTGTTAGTTTCCATGACAACCATCTAACCTGAAGTAAACCTTGACATCTTGTTTCTTTCAACTGTCCTGTTCACAATCCACTCATGAAGTATAAACGTATTTTGAATTTTACATATTTTTTTAAAGATATGTTCGGGTTCGGCAATCCATGTATGTCACAACTATTCAAGTATTACTCGATGCGACGCGAAATAACATATTACACCTCCAATGAAATTATATAATAACGTGAGTACACAATACAAATAGGTCAATACGATTTGATATAAATGAAAACGTTCAGTTGCAAATTTTTTACTAGTAGTCAAAACCGATAAACTTTTCTGAAATTCAAATAGTAATCGATTCAACCAGACCAATGTTAATTGGAATAAGAAATTTCAAATAAAAGCCCCGATGTTGTTTGGTGTATAAAGAATGGGGAAAGCAGTGAAATATGGTTATATAAAACACATTGGATTAACTTTTAATATAGTTGAATTAAAATAATATAGTTATGTCTGGATTAAAACGCGACTCTATATAGAGTTGCGATTGAATTGGACGATAATTAAACTCAATTAAATTGCTATTCAACATAGAATTGTGTTTTAATTGAGTTTAAGTAAATAAAATGTAGAAATAACGTCATACATCCTGTGAAAAGGCATGGTAGACTTATATTAAATTAGATCTTACGTTTATCTACAGTTTTTCTGGCATCATTAGAAGCATCAGGATTAAGCACAGGAATAATTGTTATTATCTGCAGCTGTGTTGCATTGCCAATTATATTTGTATTGATATGTTTCATACGTAAATGGGAGAACGTGAAGACATGGCTGAAACATACATTCAACATAGGTAATTCCATGCAAGTTATAATCGCATAGGACTGTGCCAATATGGAGCTCAGCATGCTAACCCATAAGTTAATTAATATAATGTATACCATGTCAGATTAGATCACGAGTACTGGAAATGTTTTGTGTCAACGGTATTTCATAATTATAGATCGCCGATGTTTTTCCCAGTATAAAGCATAAATAGTTATTGTCGCAATTGCCGACTGATTCGTGGTAACTATAAGTATCCATTTTATATCTACATATTATTTTTAACCGTATATAACCAAACGAACTTTTGAGAAATGATGAGAACTTTTTATCATGGAAACCAATGCAAAAAGCTCATTGAAAATACCGTATATTCACAATTAGATTTTAGGTTTTCAAAATGCAGTTCTAGAAACATTGTTTCATTAATTCGAGTTTAAAAAAGTGTTTTTTTATTTCTAATTGAACGGTTCTTGTTTTACTTTTTCACTATAGAGTCCCAATAATTTATATAAACCAGAATAATTTAACAGGTCCTGATTTATGGAACATATTTTATATTTTACATATTACAGAACATTCAATCAGATCCCACTGTCGGTTTATTTAAAAGAAAATTGCTAAAATATTTTAATTATAATTAATTGTCTGTTGTTTGTTTGTTTAATTTCCTGTTTTGCCGCTTTCTGTCTTTGTAATGTATGCATTTTGCTAATTGATCGCCCTCGTTAAACAAATCGATAAAATAACTTGTATAGCAATAAGCACTATATTCACAAAATAAAACTAAAAAGACTTTCATGAAACTTAAACAACATTAATGACAGTAAATCTAATGGTTTCTGTTAAGCTCTGTTAAATATTAATTTCAAATCTATAATCTTACCTTTTTAAATATATTTGAGCAATTCAAATATTCATTCAATTATTGCTTGTTTTACAGGCCAGCTTCCAACGATTCCTCCCGTTTCTGATAATGGTGTGCAGCAAAACCAAGAGGAACGGAATGTATTGATAAAGATGACAGGTATTATCTGATGGATGGACAAAATCTTTCCAATCAATCAATGAATCAGCCAATCAGCAATCGATTGTTCGATTTTTTTGCTTTTTCATTCTTTTATTTATGCTTTTGTTTGTTTGTTTGTTCGTCCATTCATTCATTTTTTCACATGCTTTTTTGTTCATTTATTTGTTTACTACATCATAAGCTACATTGGTTCATAATTAATTAATTAATCTTTCTTCATGTGTTGTGACTTACCTTCATAGTCCAGCATGGTAAGAAGAATACACCACCAAACTCTGAACAAGATGGCGATGCTCCTAAGTTAGCACTTCTTCAAGGTATTATAATTTGTCAGTGTCACCAGCTTATGACCAAATCATTTATAGCCATTCATTATCAACCTAATGTCATATACTCTGTATGTAAACATAAGTGTTCACACGAGATATAATATGAGATAAGAGATATCATATATATTTTATGATACGCTCATACACTAACCCATTTTGCAATGTGCATTTTACATGTGCTTGTGGGTAGAACAAAAACACAGTTAATCATCAAGTATAATAGTGTTTCTTGTTAAAAAATGACTTCTTCAGAATAAGCGTAATCATGTTGATGGACATTCATGCCTAGATAGCCTAATCGCATGACTTCTCACAGACACGTATATGGTGTTACAAAGTCTGGATTTGTTGTTTTAGATCAAGATATTGGCAGCCCATCATTTGGGTTTGAAGACACACAGCTTCCGGAGTCGCATTGTATACAATATCCTGCACCACCTGATAAACATCAGAAAGATACACCTGAGACACAGCCGCCTTCACGTGCACCAGATGTGAATCATCCTGGGACAACTGCCATACAATGCTCAGACAAAGAACATGCACAGGGTGCGTACATTTGATTAATATTCCTGCCCAGCAACAAATAACAAAATTGCCTCTTTTAATTCCAATGTGGCAACGTTGATATCATTCTCAATAACTTTCCTTTTTACCTTATTTTCAGACGACGAGGAGAACAGCAGCACAGTGTATGGTTTATCCGAGACACAAATGCTGGGTACAAATAGTAAACCAAACCAAAAGCTGTCGACCACTTGTTGAGTTGATTTCAATTAACTTTGATGATGACGAAAATATGGTCATCTTGTTGAAACAAAATAACCAAATTGGTGTTTGAAAGTGTTTTTGTTTTGTTTGCAAGTTGTTTGTTCAAACAAAGTCTTACGGACCCCCATTTCAAATGTTCTGTTGTAAATTCCAAGAACCAAAACGCACGAATGATTAAGAGTAGAAATTATTATTCGGTGAACTATTAGTATAATTTAAATTCAATTAATCATATTAATGTGTCTCATCCTTTGGAATAATTCACATACTTTTATTTCTTTACCTAGGATCTGTAGCGACCAATCAGTGTCCGAGTGTTATCATCAGTGAAGTTTCTTCAACAGACGTATCTTGCAAAACCATCAGCTGCTTTTAATAATTGTCACGTGATTATATATCGTGGGTGTGAGGATGATTAGACTAAAACTTCGCCTTTGTAGCTACATAGAATGGCATGATATGTGTATGTGAGAAACACGATTGTTAGTTTCCATGACAACCATCTAACCTGAAGTAAACCTTGACATCTTGTTTCTTTCAACTGTCCTGTTCACAATCCACTCATGAAGTATAAACGTATTTTGAATTTTACATATTTTTTTAAAGATATGTTCGGGTTCGGCAATCCATGTATGTCACAACTATTCAAGTATTACTCGATGCGACGCGAAATAACATATTACACCTCCAATGAAATTATATAATAACGTGAGTACACAATACAAATAGGTCAATACGATTTGATATAAATGAAAACGTTCAGTTGCAAATTGTTTACTAGTAGTCAAAACCGATAAACTTTTCTGAAATTCAAATAGTAATCGATTCAACCAGACCAATGTTAATTGGAATAAGAAATTTCAAATAAAAGCCCCGATGTTGTTTGGTGTATAAAGAATGGGGAAAGCAGTGAAATATGGTTATATAAATGTATGTAGAAGTCACTGACCATGTATGGTTAAGGTTAAATGAGTAAGACACAATATAAAATTATGTAGATTACCAATTTGCATATATTTATACTATGTTCATATATTATTCAAGTATTTACCATTCGTTCAGTTGTAAGAAATAAACATCATCCTGGGTTTATGCGCGTCATTTCGTGCAAATTTTAAATTGACGCCTTGAAGTTTAAGCAAAGTGAAACACAAAATTAACATGGGGGTAGTTGTGACTTACTCGGTTTGCCATTTCAGCGATATGGAGAATTGAAGCAGATATATTATTTTTCTCTAAATAAGGTCGCAAATAATGCGCCTGTTTTAGATATATACCCGCCAGCCTAGAAAGCTGTCGGTTACTTTAGTATCAAAAGTATAAACAATGCGAACTAAGCATACGAGTGTCTTTTGAACAGGACAAGGAATGTAATTATTACGTATATTGTAACTTGTATAACATCCTGTAACTTAATGTTATGTCTGCCAGGTATTCTGCATAGGACTATAATTAATAGCATAAATTATAATGACAAATGAACAAGTATTGCAAACAATTATTGCATATGCATTATATAATTATTCTATGTTAATTGTGTGATTTTTTTACTTTTACTTACAATAGGCGAGTTGAATTAGTTTGCGCTCTAAACTATTATATATAGGAATATTAATCTAGTATTCAGTTTTATTGTAGTATCCCTGGTTCAATCATTTTGTGGTGATTGTTTAACTGTTTCGGGTAAACAAAAACATGTATAGGCATGTAAAGATCAAAGTGGTTGAAATTTGAAAGTGTTTCAAAAAGTTTTTTTTATACCGATTATAGCTGGAGCAGTCTCTCTAGTTTATGGTGTCACACCATTCAATTTTAGAAGGCTTTTAATTGTTGTATATTATTTTTTTTATATTAGCAATTATAATGATCAAACAAGATATGTATATGTACTCTTATATAGTCGGAAACAACCGGGCTGAGGGTAGCATAATTGCATGTAATTGTACATTGAGGGTGATCCTGCATGATAAATATTTGTGTCATAATAACAATACCAACAGATTACAAAATAAGACATTATTAAATTAAAATTACGTTATCCACCTTTTGTGTTTACCTGACTCTGACATTGATACCGTTTGCGATCACTTCATGCTTATTAATTTGTGTGCGATGAACGTAATATGAGTAAATATGGCATACAAATATCGATTTTGTTTGCTCAGCTGCATGCGCGCTTACATGCAGTCAAAGATTTATAAGATAATTGGATAAAACTGGTGTGATATGCGATGAAATATCAACAAATTACAAAGCTAACTAATTATTAACTTTCTCATTTCAGTTTTTAAACTGATGCTTTCCATTAACGTCCATTGTGTTCTGGCCAAAAATACATACATGTTCGATTGGTGCGCACGTGGACCTCATGTACGTGAATATTTGTTGCATATCACTGTCATTATAAATCTTATAAATCCTTGGTTCAATATATTCAGACTTGTAGTTAGACATGTTTGGGTGATCTAATTCTAAAATTCTAGACCTCAGCTTACAAACCTCAGACCATTCATGTTGACATGATAGCTGTGCTTTAGATTTGTCACTCAAAATGTAAATACAAAATAATACAATTAAATTGAATTAAACTTAAATTATAGTTACTTTATACTTTCAGTTATGTTAATTGATGAAAAGGTGTATGAACACTTCTTATTTGTTAATTTATAATGAATGGATGGATGGATGGATGGATGGGTGAAGTGTTGGTAGGATTTAGCAATTATAATTTTAGAATATATTAGCTGTTTAATGTGTGTGTATAAAATAATAACATCATAAAATTTGGAATTGCTTGTTCTAATTATAGGGTGTAAAGGAGTCAAATTACATCACACATTGTTCGGAAAATTTTACAGAGTTACCCGAATTAATGTAGAATAAACGCATATCCCTTAAATGTGCTTGTAATTAGTCTCAACTCAAATCTCGAAATAAAAATGAATTTAAGTAGGTAACTTGTGTATTTGTAAAGATTTTTGACCAAAGAAAAACTTATTTCTTCTTAAATGTATTTGTTTGGTGGAATATTGAATTACGTGTGTACTTTGGATTGGTAGATACAATATCACGCGTAAAAACACGATTCACTATTGCTTATTCATATACCCTGCATGAACCATTTCTACAATACTAATATCCACATCTTTTCAAAGTCCGCAAAAGTTGATTCGAAATTAATTCACAATATGGTAGAGCAAACCATCGCAGAATATATGTTTGGCCACTTGGCAAACTAGGGAGATTAACAGTAAGTATTATTAAGACACTAACATATATAACTCTTCACCTATCTCGACAATGCGTCCCACGAATGTATGTTATATGATTGTCTCTGAATTCGAACAGAAGCAGAAATGTTGACGTAAAGGCGGCATACCTGTCCGGAAAAGCTATAACATTACCCGGGATGGGGGGGGGGGGGCCTCCAAGTCAGATCTGGTACCCATGCTAAAGCATAGCTATATACATACTAAAATCATACTGTTTTCAAATCGAGGTAACAAATTCATGAAATTCCTTTTTTCACACTTTATTACGATACTCTAAGTTACCCTTGGTGTGTCTACATTGCGCGTTAAAATTTGCATATAACATCAGCGCGTAACAAAGATTGTGATAAAGGAAAGAGTGGTATAAACAAAGATCAGTGATTACTTGAAATCGATACCAGGCAGGGGGGGGGGGTAAAAGAAAAGTTATATAACATTTTATTATTCAATAATTTATTAAAATACACAAGTTTGTCCACCTCACTGTGGTTACATGCAGCTTGAAGTTCCAATATGATTTACAAGCAAGCTATCATAAAAATATTCGACCCTAAACACGGTACACGTGTCAAATAACTAAAGAACACCCATTTTATACGCGGTTTTTTTTACTTGAGCTCTGGGTAACATCATTTGGAGAAGGATGTAGGTTGTATTAGATGCCAAAGCTGTTGCACTATAAAATGAAAGAAAGTCATTTTGGGAAGGCACATACATCAAGTAGGTAATCAAGCTAGTGAGTTACAATCAAAATGCCATTTGAAACACACTTTTCCTAATGTATATATATTGCCATATAATACCAATTTTATTAGAAACCCAAGTTATAAACTTGTCTTTGCCAACTAATAGTGTACGTCCCGCCACTAACTTTAAAACTATATATACGCTCGAATTCCAGTTCCAGTGGTAACGTCATAATATAGTGCATAAATGATAGAACAAAGACAACAGATGACGACGTGATATCCAACACATTGTTAGCTTTATTCTGAACAACCTATTAACCATTGACCAGCATAGGTTTGAATATACACATACTGCAATACAGATCAGACAGTGTAACAATACATCAATACGCCTGCTGTTTGTATCTTCAGTTGGATTCCCAGAAATCATATTTTCTCTTTTAGAAGTAAAACAATATTATTACAAATAATCCAATATTGTCTTTTCGATTTCCATCTGGCATAACCATTCAATGTGAAACTTGTATTCTACAAAATTCATTGCCAAGTTAGTGTTTGCAGATTGAATGATACGCAGGTATCAACCATATTAAGAATACACATAAACGTTTTGGTCAGACAGTACATTTATATACTTGTAGAAGAGTTGAACCAGGACACAACAACAGGGCAGATGTAAACGTCAAAAGTGTATTAGAGATTGGAGACATATGGGTATCATGTAACAAGTAACTGCCACCATGAATATACGATTTTAGTCCACAAGTGAATAGAACGAGATATGATGATTACATTTTATGAACTGGTTAATAACATGTTCCCATTTCGCAAAGAAAACATTTCGTTGTTGATAGTAGTAACAATTTCAACAGTGGGTGTCCTCTCATTGTGTGAACAAGTAGCGACATGCATATTTTGAGCAATTAGACAATTTAGAGTAGTTAAAAGACATTTTCATGGTACACATACGTATATGGGTCGTCTTTTGCCGAAAGAAAAGATATTGATTTGTACACCAATTTGGTCAACTTCATTTATATAAACATCGAATACAAGTTTTTGAAAATCTCTCGAGTGTTCATAATTTCACACACCCATAACAACTTAGCCTGAGAGGACACCTACCATACTTTCGACTGACACGTTTTGCAGGATGTCACAGTCGAACATGACAATAATAATAAAACATAGCAGATTCGTTTACAGGGAATTAAAAACTAAAATGTAAAAAGTGAAACATTGCACTCAAATATTTGTACCCAATCAACAATAATGCCAAAAAGACGGCTTTCCAGTGAGTATACAAGACACAGATTCTGGAATGAAACGTTTCAGGTGAAACTGTTAAGATGCGCAAGACAAGAATTACATGGATTAACAGACTGGTAAAAAAACACGAGAAACACCAGCTGTACTCAGTACCTCATTTTTATCACGGTATCTGACCATTTCTCTGAATCTACCACTAGTCAAAAATCACCCACTCGCCTACTGTACATCTCTGCACTATTACTAATGCCAGAAGCAGCTCGCACAGGGTATCACAATGACAGTAAAACACAGAAAAACCTCATTTCCCCGAAACTAAAGGTTATACTTAATTAGTTCCAAAAATGGGTAATTCTTGAAGTTGAGCATAAAGATGAATCACTAATTGATCTTTGAAAACACAATCAGACATTAGGATAAACAGAACAAAAATACATATATATGCATGTTCTTTGTTTCTTTAACATACTGGCATATTTGTTGTTACTGTAATAAAAAAAACACATGATTCTTCTCAGCAGGTCAGTGTGGGTGACTTAAAATAACTTGTTAGATTCCAGATAGCCAAGGTGATGAACAAAAGTAATATACATTTTTCAAATAAAACAAGTCATCCCTACCCCCATCCCATCATCCCTACTCGAACCATACTACTCTAAAGCAACTTTAAAATATTAAAAATATGAGGGAAAAAAAGTGTGACTGAAGTGGGAAACAACACACTAGATGTATATACACCACCTTAATAATAATATAAAAGTTTTTTTCCAAACCAAGCAACTATTGCTTCATAAAACACAGATGTACATAATTATTTCAGCAATGAGCCAAAAAATAGCAATGCATGGTTACTATCCAGCAATTGTTAATCTGTACCTTGCATATATGCAAGTTTTACTCAAATAATTCTTTTTGATTCTAAATAATAAACTACATACTTATGCTAGTTATGTTATATTCTGAATGTTTTTTTTCTTATGTTTATATAACATAACTTGTATCCAGTTTATGTCATCAATTTAATCTAATAACTTACTAGAGTACTAGTACCATTTTGTAAGATTAATAACGGCGAGAATTAAATCCCAAAACTGATCTGTACACTGACAAGGTTAAACTACTATATTCAATGTCAACTACAGATAACTGTGTTGTAAAGGCAAGGAAAACTAGGTACAGATTATAATGAAATGATGAGGCGATGGTGAATATACATTCTCCTTATAGGTTGATCAAAAGTTATATCCAAAGTTGTACAATGATTATTATTATTTTTTTTACACCAAGTCGAAAAAACAAAAAAACTACACAATTCTAAATGTTAGTGAATCAATAATACAAAGATGAGCATTTTGTAAAATGTAATAGTGCTGACAGTGTACCAGTAGATCATTTTGGCTACATCAAAATGCCAATGAAACAAATGATTATCAGCACACATAAATTGATCGAAATTTGCTAAAATAGCATGTAGCTATTTCAATGTGTTTCACAGTACACAAGAATTAAGCTGTTTATTTATAATTATATATATATGTAACCAAACACTGTGTAACCCTTTTATAACAAGGTATCACCAACAAGATTTTTTTTCTTATAAGGCATTAAATCGAACTATCTTGTGAAAGATTGAAATGGAAGTGAAAGGGTGGAAATTAGCCCATTCACATCAGGGTACAAGTATCCTGCTTCCTCAATACCACCATAAAGGCTTCCAGGAACTAAATTTTTGGAATAGTTGACTTTTATAGAAATTGCAAGCGAGTACATCCAAAGTCGACCCACTCTGGGCACACTATTTCATGTAAATATTTCAGATTTGTTATATAGCCTACATTTGCATGGACTGTGAAAGTGAGGCTATAGGTCAAATGCAAAGCAAATTTTCATAGGTATTCATGCATAGCTAAATCAAAGTTTTACAATTTATAAAGATAATTGTTATTAAACATAGATCATTTGAATTAAGTATATGTTTATATAGTATAAATTTACAGTTGTAATTATTGGTCAAATTCAAATTGACTACCTGTTGATAAATCAAATTAAACAATCTTTTGGTTTATCATATCGGGTAATAGATATGTGCTTTGAATGAAAGAATTATGCCTGGATTGTGATAAAATTTATTTATTTTTCACTAAAAAACAAACAAAACAAAAACACAGACAGTGATGTATTGATTTTATTGGTAGGTTATGAAATGTGTGAAAACAAAAAAACTCCTCTGCCAAACCGTGGACAAGCTGCAGCCAGGAGGCCAATATAGTTGGTACTGAGAAAGTAGTAACACCAGAAATCTATTAGTTAAAACACCATTTTAAACAGCATGATTGAATTCTACAACCCAGTCAATAAAGTTTGAGATTCAACTGCAAGTCCTTATAACAAACATAAAGCGACCCTGTGGCTTGAACTCTCAAATTAAACTATAAGTGAGCAAAACATTTCACTCGGTTGTGCTGTAACAAGGCATGTACACACAACATACAGACTTGGGCTTGGCTTTCCATTATAGACATTGTATTAAGGTAGCGAGACTATTATTTGTGTTGAAAAATTAAGATTTTCACATTTATTTATTTATTGATAAAATGCACTATAAACTTTCATATGATAAAGTCAACATAACATAGAATGTCATGTAAGTTGGTTAAAATGTATATTTTCTGAAGGGAAGCAAGGCAGCAGAGTTTATGTTTTTCAAAATAAAAGGTCTTTAACAAAAAATAACGTATACTTATTGTCGTCGGATTAACACCAAATTTTCACAGCTTTAAGGTGACAATGAGAGGAACTTGAATGTGTCCAGACAAACTATTTCATCGATTATTTACCAACGAGTTGTGATTTCAGTTTGGGGTAATGTGACTAAAAGAGTAATTGAAATTCAGCACACTATTTTTTAAAACACGTTGCTTGAATAAAACTGACCAGACACATTCAATTTACCAGACTATTGAACAACTAGGAAAAGTGAAAAAAATACTTCTTATCGCCAGCATGAATGCGTAATTATTTTTTTTTACAGAAAAAGTAATTTTTCACCTTTGATTGAGTAACGCGTCGTAGAATGCAGATACGGGCATGCAAAATACACTTGTGAAAAGCTTGAAGTCTGGCGATTCTAAAAATATATACTTTCCCGGGTCTATTTGTAGTCATTTAGTCACAATTAGAAGATGAAAACAAGTATGCAAATAATAGTCCCGCAACCTTAAGTAGAAGCACAAATAGTGGACATGAGCAATAAAATAGTTTTAAGCTAAACTCAACCCTATTTGCGAGCACAATAAACGTTGAACAAAGTTCTGACAAAATTACAATATGCTCAACAACTATTTACCGTGCTTACTTGTCATACTGTCATTTGGGCATGCCAATGTCTAAGCTGTAGAAGTTACTAATTTGGTAAGAAACACATAATTATGCCCTTCACAAACAAAACAAACATAAGGCTAAAAATAAAGACAAAATACAGCACTCAAGCAATATACTCATAAATAAATAGAAACTTTCTGTAAACACTATCAATATCTATAAAAACAAAAAAACACAGATAAATGCACTATCTGGCGGAATCTAAACAATCATTACCATCCAAACAAATAAATGAATAACATAATTCAAACACTGAAATATTCCCTACCACCTGCATAACTATTTACAAACACTAAAAAAAAAATCTGAACTTTTTTCTAACATTAGAGGTAACAATAAATGGGAGTGGCTATTAGTAAAAACATTATACTATGCACTCAAACTGCACCGAGAAGATACACAAAACTAAGGAATAGAACCCGATAATTGGATTTAAGTGAATTTCGTTGGAATAATTGGTCCCAAGAACAACACCTAACCCTACACACAGAAGATCTATGCACCTATGTAAATACTATATGTTGCTATGACAACAAATATGAGAAAAACATACTGATGTATACAGGAACTATTCTATAAACATTTAAAATCAGTAGCAAACCCCGACCAAGGAAACGTATCATTCTTTGTAATTGTAATGATAGTCGTATATGTACTAAAACTATTTACCAAATCCCAATGTCAAAAAATATATAAAAACTTTTTTGTGATATCTTTTTTTTTTGTCAGTTGAGAACTAGATTTTTTCTTTTAATGATTTCAACTCTAATATTTTTCAAGAATGCTGAAAACCTTCCACCCCCATACTACACAAGACTTGGTTTCACCCACCCATTCTAAATGAAGGTGATGTGACAAAATAGTGATCTACATGGGGGTGTAAGGGTACACTGATAATCATAAAAAGAGGTATATACAAGTGAGAAAGGATACTAAATATATGTACGATATCGTTGTTATGTACAGAGAGATCAACTTCGCAAAAATGGTTCATATATTACATGTTCAAATATGTACAATGAGAATCAAGTCTTTTTTCCCTGTTTCTTTTTTTAAGGATAACTCCATGGTTAACGAAACTACTTTTTTTTCTTTATCAGTATTTTTTTTTTTATTATTTCATTGTTTTTAACTACCACCATGTACCTATTTTAGAACAACTATTTTTTTGTGCGTTTTTTTCTTTTTTTAAACAGTATATTGAACAAAAAAATATATGAAAAAGACATGAAAATAGTATTTATAAGTGTGCTAGAAGTAAATACAGGAAAATTTGGCAAATAAAGAAAAGGTCTTTTCTTTGCATCTCATAAAATGTATGATATTCCACTGTGCTACCTAGAACATAATAACAAACAAATACTTTTTTTTGAATTATACAAGTTTGTGGAATTGTTGATAGATCAAATCCAGTTTTTAGGAGTCAGAGAACATTAAATAATTCAGGAGTGAACATTTTGCCAGGGTCCTATTACGGAATTTAGCAATGAACATTTTGCCAGGGTTTTTCAATAAGACAGAGGGAGTCACAATGACTTTCACAAAATTTCATCCACGCAAATTTAAAATCTCAGAAAAAAACGTTCAACAGCTAAAGGTTAAGTCTTCTAGTTTTTGTGCACAACTTTGAATAGTAAAAATACATAAATGTGAGGAGGCAAAGAAAGAACAACACTTTGCACAAAGCCTGGTTTGTAAAAAAAAAAAAAAAAATCACTTAGTTTTTTAAGAAACGTATTAAGAAAAGATTAAATGTAAATATAATTTTTAGTGAAAATGCATTTGCTGGTGCTCCGCCACTCAACATTTCATCCTAATACAGACAGTTTTATTAACCTTCTGTCATGCAAAGTGGACTTTAACAAAAGTAGACCCTTTTGTCATTTTAAAGACACATTTTTTGAAGATATTACATGAATAAAGGCATGATCTACGGTAGTATAAATATACTCTAAACTGGTCATATTTCATAAATATCGGAGGAAATTTGCTATCACTAAAAATCATGGTGGTTCAAAAGGGGAGGGGAGTCACAGCACTTACTTGAAATGCATTTCCAGTTGAAACTCAAGTTACAAAATTGCGGGCAGCAACAAATTTAAACTAATACTATAACAAGTGAACCTTGGGAAAATAAATACATGTAACACTGTAATTGCTTTTAATTAGTCACTACATGTTATCAGTAAAATTGGCTAAACTAAAGACCGCATGGAAATGTAGCAAAATAGAACTTATTGTTTTACCGTCACATTAGTGAAATTAAAATAGAGTGACAATAAATTCTTCTACGGTGCATTTCTATGCGATTGTGAGGAGTTAAGTTATTTTTTCCATTTTGATTAGTAGTGCATTTCTACAGCAACGATGGACATTGGACATTGAAAACTGAAGATTAACAAAAGCTCAAGGAATTGCATAGGGCAATTCGGAATTAAACTAGTGAACAGTAAAAACTAAGAAGTGATGACAAGATAATGGGAAAGATTCCAAAAATAATAAACAACTGGTCTCAAAATCACCATTGTTAGACAGAGCATTGAGCAAAAAAAGTATGCTGCAATATTCAGCCCAAATAAAACCAAACTTGTTTCAGAAAATGGAAAACAAAATGTTGTTAAAAAAGGAAAACAATCGTTCTCATTTACCTAATAAACCAGAGCAACCCAAATATCAATTTATAAAAAAAGTCAGCAAAAAAATATAATTTTTACATATGAGAGCACAATTAGGAACTTCAAATTTTATTAAATGAATGATACGACTAAACCTAATCCATGGCAAGAATTACTAAGTACACCGAAATAACAAAAAGAACTACATTATCTAGTAGTGCATATTCATTTGCAAAAATTATAAAGGTGTATCTCAAGTCAAAATATGTCATATTTTAACGATCCAGCAAACAATATGGTACTTCAAAAAATGCTGAAAATAGCCATATTTCTATACCATGAAGTTTCCTACCTAAACTTTATTTACAAGGTCCACACACACACACACACTAATAGAAAATATTTTTTGTTGTATTTTACATTTTTTTTCATATTTTTTTGTTTGCATTTTTTGTTTGCATTTATTAAGTTGATAGTTGTAAGTAAACTGGTAAATAAATCACAACAACAAAATAATTGAATTTTGTTTTCAAAGCAAATTTTTTTTTTTTAACTATTTTCAAAAAAAGAGAATAAGAAAATAGATATAGAAATGGCAAAAAACATTAAAGAGAAAGTTTTTATAGAGAAATATACCTTTGTTAAATTTACGTATGATCTATCAATTAGATTCACTTTCTAGCCTCTCCACAACTGTTTGTATTAAGGACACCACTGTATATATTATCCTCAAAAGTTTGATGACACAACTTGATGACTGTTACAAGAAACCTAATTAAGTTTAAAAAAAAAAAAACTCTGCAAAAAAATAGCAGATTTCAGAGGTAGTCGCAAAAGTTACTCCATGACTGTTACGAGAAGCCCCCATTCTCCAAATTACAATAACCATTTGGTTAATTAAAATATGAATAATACCCATCATTATTTGATCTGATATTAAGATCCTTAATTAATGACAGTGGATCCGGTGATGCAGTTCCTCTACCCTCAGCTACTGGCTTTGGTTTGGGTTTTGGAGGTGCACGTAACGCACTAGCATAGGACATACCAGACGGCGTCTTGATATCTTGTTTAGCTACCTGTCCTTGCTGACTTGGGGAAGTTGGGCTACTTGCTTCTGAATATGATGGAGATGTAGATGAGGGTACTCCCATTCTCACTTGCTGTGGCTGAGAAAGTGGAGACATAGATCGACTACCCAACTTTGGGTAGTTTTCCACTGAATATCGGTACACAGGTTGTTGTGGCTGCTGTTGAGACTGTTGTTGTCGCTGCTCTTGTTGTTGTTGTTGTTGCTGCTGTTGTTGTTGTTGTTGTTGTTGTTGTTGCCACATTCTATAAGCTGGAGAATTTCTTTCACTTTGTCTCTCGTACAATGGTGTGCTTCTTCCTGTGGCCTGAGATAGTTTTGACAATGATGCTGACATGTCCACTGGTCCCATGTTTGTTGGCTGACGCTGTGAACGCATCTCACCTGAGTTCCCCCATTGCAAACCACTATCATTCCATCCATTGTTCCAGTCATCACCGCTACGACTTACCTCACTCCATTTCTCACCATATGCTTGTTGAGCTACTTCTCGGCACTGATTACGATGGCCAACCGCTGTAATGCTTTTAATCTGTGGCATTCGCCCAACCATATCCATTACACTTTGGTCATCATTAGATTGAGTCCAAGTCTCCATTGGCCGGGTGACATTGTTACTACCACTGGATATTCCATCTTGACTTGCATTGGTATTACTGACATAATTTTGCATATTACCCAATGTCCCTTGTCTCTGGGCATTCTCTTGATGTCTTGCAGTGTCTGAGCTGTCCGCAGCTCTAGATGGAGCTCCACCGTGCCCCTCCACTGCTATATTCATGGCTGCCATTCTTTGTTGTTGTAGCTGCTGTTGCTGTTCTAACCACTGCTGTGGTTGCTGATAATTCTGCTGATCCCCAAATCCTTGAGTAACTCTCTGTTGTTGTTGTTGCTGCTGCTGCTGCTGTTGTTGTTGTTGTTGTTGATGTGAATGAGGACCTTGTTGTCTTGGTGAAAACAGAGCATGTGGAATAAAACGATTGTCAAATCTACCAAATGTGCCACCCAACCTATTTTGTGATGACAAAAACATATTAGCATATTCTTCTCCTCTTGTACGCTTTAAGTATTTGTACTCTTCCTGCATCTGCCTCTCCTTCATCTTTAAAGCCACCCCATCTTTACCCTCCATCAGCAATCCTCCAAAAGGAGGACACTCTTTATTGTGTGTAGGGACTGGACGTACAGCTGCAGCATCCTGCCTGGGTTTCTCAGGATCTTTCTTGCCCAGTGTTTTCTCTGCTTGGAGAGGCGGTGTGAGAGGACCAGGATTGAAGGCTCCACCTGGTGGTGAGACTTGTGACATGTTGAGGTAATTCAGCTGTTGCATTCTGGGAGGAAACATGCAGCTGGGATCTACATACGGTTGAAGCATCTGACCATTTGGCAGCATGCGCAGTGGAACAGGCATGAGAACACCCGGATTATACACGTTTGGTACGTATACATAACTCATACCAGTGTGTGGATCTATTCTGTGCACTGGACTAGCCGGCCGCACTAAACTACCACTGCCCATTGGAAGAAAAGGGCCGTAAGGTCTACTAGGACTTCCCACCAATGGACTACTGGGTAGTTGTTGATTGGCTGCAGACTGAAATGCATGACCTCTAGTGGCATCTGGAATTGCTGTTACAGGTACAGCTCCTGATCCTTGTATGAAAGGCATGCCGACCATCTGAGCTCTCAAGGCCCTCGGAATGAATTCAGGAGCTAGTGGATTCAGTGTATATGTTTTCTTCAGTTCAACACCATCAAGCTGAGATCTGATTGTGGAGTAGGTCATACCCATCAGACTCTTGTTTTCACTACAGATTTCAATAAACTTCTCCCAGAGTTTTCTACAGAAGAGAGACACACAAAAAATGTTAATAATCGATATTAGTTCCCGTCACTCACCATCGTCTATACACAAATTAAGACATTTTTGAACATAACAATCGACTGTACATGCTTCCATGAGATCCATCAACCTACCTGCATTTACCGACAGAACATAATGAAACAGGATCACCAATGACGGCAACTAAAGACTGGGCTCTGGTTATGGCAGTGTTTAATAACTTAGCATTGGACAAAAATCCCAGATCCATTTCTTCCTCGGAGTTGTGAGCTTTGGTAATTTTTTTATTCTGTTGTGTTTTACAAGTATTTCTTGTGCGTACGGTACTGATGAAAAGAGCTCGAAATTGTTTACCTGTAATAAGGAGTAGAGGGTAGATCATCAGAGCAGTGGTAAAAACTAGCAATGTGTCTACTGATATAGCCTAGCTATTTGCAATGCACACTGTGAAAGCAATGTGATCAACAGTATTGAAGATTTTGTCAAAAAATTAGCAAATCTAATGAAGGTCCAGCCAAGGTGGAAAGAAGATGTCCAAAATTTGAAATTGAAATTATTGTCACAAAATGAAAAAGTTTGAAAGAAAAAAACACCATATCAATGATAGCGTTGGAGGTCAAACATGTGTAGTTGATATTGACTGACAATAAGTTATATGAATACATGTAGCTTTGCTTCGTTGACATTGTACCAGTAAACAGCAGGGCTAAAAAAGCTGACTCATATACTACAAGACAAGGTACTCTGTAGAAGGGAAAATATTTGCATGGTTATTCACTTTTAAATTTACTAGTTTGTGAAGGAACAATAAATTCTATTCGTGAATGTGAAAATTCACTGGGTTTATAGCACATTTTGAAAATAAAACCAGGCAAATAATTAAGCCTTGCACAGTATAACTTTTCAAAACAAAAGCAGTCAATGGTATACAATATAGTACCTGCTACAAATTTTGAAAAAGCAAGCCTCTAATCAAATGTCATGTCAGAGAATTTTAGTAATATGTGAATATATATATATATATATATATATGTAGAAGAAGAAGTCATAGATCAAGTATGCCTTCTTTTTGTGAACACTGAACCAAACAGTTTTCTTAGTTTCTTATTCGGTACAGACAGATTTTAAAGTATCAAACTGGCAGTATGATTATTATTACATCTTGGCTTGATTGGCCACTCCCCAAAACAGCATGAATCAACTGATTGAGTCAACTGATTAAACTCATTCTTACCCTGGACATTAAGCACTCTTTCAACATTCACACCATTCAGTCTTTTTCTTCTCAACTCAGATCTTATCCTGAACACCTGGTCAGCATATGGAGTGACCACACCGATATTATTTGTGTCATTCTTGCCCCACTCCATTGGCCAATTCTTGTAAAGTTCCTCTACTCTTTCCACAACTTCAAACACCTGCAAAGAAATGGAAGTTGGTAATGGCCTTCTCTCTGTCACAAAGATTTCCATAAAAAAGACTAGATATCAACAAAATATACCATTAGAAGAATTTTGTTTTCATATACTAAATATGTATAGCAGTCTACTAGAGAACAGAAATATTAAATGTATATAGTAGTCTTTTACAAATATGGGCAAAATCTACTCACAAAATAAATTGCATCTAATTTATTAAAATCAGTAGTCACAGAAAACTAGGTGTCAACAGATGATCAAACTCAAAACATGAAAGGAATGTATTGAGAGAAATGACATACCTCTGCATTATTATAAAAGGTAGTACTGTTTTTATCTTGAATATCTTCACCTCTGGCAGTAAAGAAAGTAAGCGGAAAGTAATCCTTATGGGGTGGTTGTTTACCACTGGCTATCAACTTGTCTTCATAAAATAATTTGGAAGTGAAATCAACAATTGCATCATGAGATCGATAATTCTCACACAATAAGATTCTACATGGATGTTCATCAGGGTAATGCTCAAACAGCCTCTCAAGCAGGGATACATGCAAACCACGATCTCTGGCAAAGTCAGAATGGACCTCCGGGCTCAGCTATGTAGAGATAAAAAGAAAATAAATATTAATTGAGGTGTACTGCTAAAGACTTGATACAGAAAGTATAACTACCTCAATGATGATCTATATTTATTCATACCTGAAAGGTAGTAGAGATAGTACAAAAGCTAAGCAAAATATACACTTTATCAAGGTCGACAATACAATGGCAGTTCCCACGAGTGGTTAGTGGACAGATACATGGAAAACACTGACCTGCATGTGATCTCCTGCCAGTACGATTCTGGTGTTTCTAGTAGCCAGTGCTAAGGGCATGATGGTCTCACATTCCATGGCTTGGGCAGCTTCATCCAGCAATATGTGAGTGAAGAAACCTGACAAACGGCGTGATAACAATTGTTAAACAGGCAAATGTTTTATGTGTGCAATGTACTAACAATCAAATCTACCAAAATAAATAAATTGTAATGATGTTTACATAATTACCTGGTTCTAAGCCTAGATGACTAAGGTTACGAGAAGTACTGAGAGTGGCGACAATAACACGATGGTTCAACACGTCTTCCTTTGTAGGTTGTTGAAATGAACGATCCTTGATAAGGCAGTATCGCTGTACAATAGGATGGACAGTGCTAACCCAGCGGTCTTTAAAATAGATTCTCAAAGGCTTGGCTATGTCATGGCCTGATTCAACATAGGAATGTAAATATTCTTTGATGTATAAGTCAGCAGCGCTGCAGAATTAAGAGGAAATGTTAAAATGAAACATACAAATATTTTTTTTTTATTTTGTGAAAGGTGACAAAAATCGATTTAATTAAAGACAATACTTTGATGACACTATTGTTTTTTGGGGAGAGGAAAGTGTTCTGCGATGAAATACTAGCTACAGCAGTGGCTGGGGACATCAATGACTCTGATAGTGATAAGATTTTAGCTGCAAATGTGGCAGAAGACATCACTTGCTTTCACAGTGCTTTTGAATGAAATGTAGGGAAAAAAACAACAAGACATAACAGAATAAAAGAAAAAATTGCATATGCTCAGTTATAATGATAATAAAGTTTTCCCTGTCTAAACTGAGCCCTGTTCAAACCAAAAATACTTTTTAAAACATACATATAAGGTAACCTTATATAATATTATATATAAAATATTTCAAACATCTCTCAGCATATCTATTTTCTTAGTTCTCAGGGTTTCACTATATACTATACTTTTTGGTACTTATTATCATATACCATATTTGCTTTATCAGTAGCACATGGGCTTATGTAAATGAAAAAAGGTGTGTCTATAGTTATAATATTAATAGTCATATTTTAACCCTAATCTGGTCAAGTCAATGTAAAAATACGTAGGGCTGACAGGACTAGGGGGTTAATGATCAAGCATACAATAAATGCAACTATGTTTGTCAACATGCACTTTCATTGGAGATATGCTTTCAATAATTAAAAATAAATGATGTAATACATTTTACATCCTTCATATGTTTATATTCCCCAGTACCTCTATTTATGTACAATTCAAAACAGGTTTCAGCACATCAAAAACTATAAATTACCTCATGTTATTAATTATTAATAAGACTTTCACTTCCGGAGAGTAAACAATTAAAGTGCCTAGACGTTAAAAACAATGTTCGACATTAAGTGAAATACATTTAGCTTTATAGTGTTACAGAATCTTTAAGTATCACTTTGTCTGCCCACACTGACTGATTCTTCAGTTGAGTCAAAACATATATAAAAGACACAATTCGATACATCGAAAATACCAGTCAATAAATAAGCTGTACTCTGATTGGTTGGCCTGTTAGGAATTAGAGTTGGGGAGCCAATCAGGCACAAGCTAATAGCTTTGCATTGATTCTGATTCTGACCTACCTGTTGGAATGAGTACAGATGAGGATTCGAGCATTGGGTTGCTGCAAGATAAGTTTAGATGCCTGAGCTATGGTGAAAGTTTTACCAGTACCAAATGGTCCAATAACCAGAATGGGTGGCAGATGAATATTCAGAGGTGTTGTCATTGCTATCACAGCTTCTTTCTGTTTAGGATTGAGTCGAGTGTCTAGCTGTTCACTCCACTGTCTAGAAATATAAGAATATAAGTGTAGAGAGATTGAAAGTCAGTTTTTTTCAGTTGTATAAGCAAACTATATTGAAATATTGGAATAAAGTTATATCATTCAACAACTTACCTGTGTGGAGTCCATGGAATGTGGGGAGGGGAACTCACTTTTGGAAATAACATATCTAAATCAGGTACTTTATCTACAGCATAATGCATTTCACATAACGGAAGCCTGGAAACAAAAGAAGATCAATGAGCAAAACATGATTCATTATTTATCAGAAAAGGATAGTACGATATTACTGTGCAGTGGTATCTGAAGCACTGAAAAAGTGAGACATGAAAGAACACATATAATACCTGTTAAGTTGAAACTGAACTTCTGCTCTTATCTCAGTATCTTTAGATAATTTCAATTCGTTTACACAGTTCTTGGAGACCTTGAGAAAGATGAATCCTTTGCCCTTCTCTTCCACAGCTAACTCGTACACAGTATCCGTGGTCTTCTTGTAAGACACAAGTGAGAACAATGCAGTGCTGCAGCTATTCAGAATTAGTCGTCCACCTGGAGTCTGTTCCGATAGGTCATCATTCAACCGCATCTGGGCAAATAATTCTCCATTGACCGAATACTTAGCACCTTGCATTCGACCAGGTAGCAAGAGAAAACTAGGGACAAGCTGCAACGTTGCCTTTACATTGAACCTGTACAAGAATACACATTTTAATAAATGCTCTTAGTATTATATAGGCAGTGGATTTGGAGTTGTATGAGAAAGACTGCTCATAACCAGCACAAGCAATAACCTGTTTTCATTACCAGGGTTCCTACAGGTCTCAGCACATCAAATTACAAACATTAAGACAAATCGTTTGTGAAATTAAAGGTATGTAACAGAAACCAACTCTTGAGGTTATGCACCAAGCAGTGATTGAGCCAACGCAATGATAATACTTGTAACTACTGTAGCGAAGGATGACCAGTTGCCTGAAAAACTATGACTGTTGTTTTTTAGGCAACATTGCCTGATCCAACTTGTGGATAGAGTATATCATACACACAGGGCAACACATGAGGAAACATTCGTGTTGCTTTGTGTCTAGCAAGAAGAAGTCACACATATCCTGCAAATCCCTTTGAATATGCAATCACATTATTACAAAACATACTTAGTAGACATATCTAGCCAGAATAAAACAAGCAATAGACCTTGAAATCATCACGATGACAGTAAAACATTTAGCATAATTCTTTTCAAATTGACAATTTTGTAATGATGACATTTCTGATATATTTCTAATCATTTTAAAAATGTTCTGCAGTAACCTTTTTGAACCTAGTGCTTCTGCAACAATTTTGTCTATTTCAGTCATGGCTCATCCACTAGCTACATCATTCTACCGACCGACCACAACATTTATTCAAATTTGTCACTCAGTAAATTACAGTAAATTTTCTAAAGGCGTGAATGCTTTTTATGGAAATTTAAAAACTATTTATAAAATATTTACCCTGGAAAAACCTGGAATGTTTTTGTTTCTTTTAAATTCTGTGAGTTTACGATACAGAGTAAAGTTTACAATCTAGTACAATACAAGCTAAGGCAAGCATCATGTTTCTTTTTATTTATCTTGTTAGTTAAGTGGAGATCAAGTCTCAGGTGAGCCTAGACTAACATGTGATGAAAACAGGAAATTCACACACTCACCAACAGGTTTATTTTAGTTTCTGTGAACAAGCACAAAACCAATAGTTCACCCAAGGGCCTTAGCTTATATGTTAAACTATATCAATGAAAGGTCATTGTGAATCTTGGTTATATGAATCACTGAGATTGAACTCAATGTGAAAAAGCGCCACACTGTAACCTCGATCAAAAACATTACATAGGTCTTAGATATAATTATATTTTGCTCATTAGTTAATTTTATTTTAATGAAAATCACATTTTATTATATCTTGCTTTTGTACCAAAATATACCGTAAATACTCTAATTTATGGATCAGGGAAAAGTGAAAGATCCTAATTTTGCTCTAAAATAGGGCATCTTGAACTGTGAAAGTTAACAGTCAAACGAAAAAATATGTTGGCATTTCTACATACCAAAAAATACCCTGTGATGTTTATGTAATATGCATTGGTTTTAATTTTGTTGGAAAGGAAAAGTATAGTCTAGAAAGAGTTTCAAATAAAAAGAAACGAAAATGCATTGCTTTGTAGAAAATGATCACATTTCTCTGTAGCATATTCTGATCATGCAAGTGAATAACCTACTTGTGTTCAAGGTGTTTCAAATGTCGAGTTTGAGTTTTATTCTATTGTGATTGTATTAACTTACAAAATATCAATTCGTTGGTTTGTTATGAAATGCAAGTAAAATTCAACTTGGTATCATCCTAAAGTGAATGTTTTGTCACACAATAAACTAAAAGTTAATGAATAAGCTACATGTAATAATCATAAATTGGACTCTAATTCAGACGTCTGTAAAGATTAAAATGTTTGAAAAAACGACACTTAGAATATTTACAGTAAACAAAATAGGTCAAAGTGCTTCAGAGAAACATCAAGGATACATGAAGAATTGAAAATGGCTGCTGGTCAGCTATTTTGAATCAAATCACAAAACCAATAGACATACAATTGTAACCTATTATTTAATATGTCAATGCCACATGTTAATGAATAAGTATGTCAAATGTCAACAAGCCATGCATGGCACAGTCCCTGTTAGTTATCAAATATAAAATATATAGTTTTTGTTTATAGTAATTACCGAGTAAAGCTTTCTAGTTGGAACATAAACATATCAGATATGAATCTAGAAGCTGATGCTTGATTATGACAATTTTTTCAACATTTTATTGTATCTGATCGTCAGCAATAATTGAAAACAAAATCACTACCAGTTGGCCATTTTGAATACAACTGTAATGAATATATTGAAATTTGAACATAATCAGACAAAGCATATCAGACATATGGCTCTAGAACCGCATTCATTAAAACAAAATGGCCGCCAATATGCTATTTTGAATCCGATCTGAAAAATAAAATGACTTGCATCAGGGACCCATAATTTCTTATATATGTACCAAGTTTGAACAAAATCCATCAATAAATAACCAAGATCTGGTTCCACAATGCCAGATATGCTTGATTTAGATGATCTTTCAGCACATTTTGAAGCAGATACCTAAACAAATATATTTGAACATCTATGACATGATGTATAATGAATTTATAAAATTTGAACATAATCAGTCAAAGCATGTCGGGGATATGGCACTAGAACTGCATTCATTAAAACAAAATGGACACTAATCGGCCATTTTAAATCTAATCTGAAAAATGAAGTGCATCAAGGTCCCATAATGTCCAATTTATGTACGTTATGTATGTAAGTTTAAGAAAATCCATCTGTAAACAGCTTTGAAAAGCTGGATTTTGATGAATTCTCAGTACAAAAATGGTTGCCATTGGGCCATCTTGAATCAGATTGATAAAAAAATTGATGTGCATATGTATAACATTATGTATGATGTATGTGAAGTTTGAATGTTATTGGTCCAGGCATGGCTAAGACATATGGCGGGACGCACGCACACATAGACACACATAGGTCAATCCATAAGTCCCCTATTTCGGACTGCATTCGAACAGGGACTTACAAATCATAAAATTCATTCCAGTCATGACACATTCCTCATGGATGTACCCTCAAATACAGTATTCATAATATTGATGATCTATTTTTCTGTAACTTATTTTGAATATATAGAAGCTAAATCTATCCTGCTAAAGGCTGTGAAAGATTTCCTATTACCGTATAGAGCAGTGTGATATTTTTCAAGAACACGAGTGACTTACCTACTGATGTCCTTGAATTGTGCCATCTCTTCAATGTTAAGTAAATCATGCATCCGCTGTCTGTAATTATTTTTGGTTAAAGCCTTATCGAGTACAGAATGCTTAAAGAGCTTATCAGGTGTAGTTGGCAGTATGTAGAAAGATAACAACCCTTTATCTCTGTCAGTTGACTCCATGAGTGGGGGCTCAAAATCTATGATGTTTCTATTGCTACGGTCCCACCTCTCGGATGTACAAATCAGCGTATCGCGTGCCTCATCGAGCTGCTTTTGGTCACTTGGTGAAACAACATCAATGCTGACCCTCTTCATGAGTACAGGCTCACTACCGAAATCAAAGACTATGGACTGGCGAAACGTGCCGAAGATTTCCGTAGCGAAGGAAAGCTTTACTCGGTAAATGCGCTCATTGCTCTTGAAGTTGTTATTGTTGTTCCTTGAAGCTACCCATTCTTGAGAGTTAGGACTAATTTCTTGTTGCGTCTGTCGTTTGCTATCACCACAAGATACGGCCGAGATATGGAAATGATTGTGATGGATATCGTACAAAAGAGCTACTCGACTAAGTTGTATAGGTGCCTGAGGGAACAGAAAGATGAGAAGGATCAAAAGTAACGCGAACTCATCTAATGCTATATCTGCTTTCTACACAGTGGATGCGCAACCACTCCGTTATGGATATCAATGATTGTCCAACATCCTTCAACCAGGAAATGATGTGTTTCCATGGAAACCACCATGAAGATTGGTTAAATTGGCTGGTACATTACGATAAATATTTGTAGTTCAATAACTAACTCAATTTTGAATGCATTGCCCTAAATAGACAGTACCAAAATATAGTACAACTTTGAATACACTGCTCACTATAGACAGTGCCAAAAATATAGTGCAACTTTGATTGTACTGCCCTCTATAGACTGTACAAAACATAGAACAACTTAGGCTGGTTCTCGCCTCAAGTGTCATGGCGTACCAAGCCACAAGAGGTTGGTAACTAGTAACGGTTCCAGCATTCTGATTGGTCCATCACTTTCTTGTTGTTTTTTCTACTTCCCTTAGTTACCTGACATAAGCGCTGACGCTCATGGCCGTTCAGGGGTTTCATTTTACTTTCGAAAGTTGGGCAAATAAGAAACTGTTTCTTTTTTCATAAATTTGCACAGAAACAGCAAGAAATGCCAGAAACATCTCAAATATGTAAGTTTAAGCAGGCAGAATGGATGAGCATGACTTTATTGAAACTTGGAATGTTTTCAAATTACATCACTCAGTCACATGCCTTTGGGCCGGAATCCCAGCCCTGTGAAACAATATGGCATTTACTGGTTACCTGCGTCCTACTTGCCATTCGCAAGGGATGCCGGGAACCAGTGAAAGTACAACTTTGAATACACTGCCCTCTATGGACAGTGCCAAAATATAGTGCAACTTTGAATACACTGCCCTCTAGCAGGGGGAGCAGTAATAACTGGCTCTAGTTTTTACCCTACCAATAGTGCCAAGCACACACAAATTTGGCTTCACACTATCTAATCTGTCTGTGTTTTGTCATAAATTTTTGAAAGAAAAAAAGAACAACCAGGAGATACAGGAAAAAGTCATACTCCCAGTACACTATGGTGTTCTTAAAAGTAATTCATATATTTTTTTTTTCCAAACAAATTTATTTAAAATAAAAATAAAATGGACAGAATCTTTAATTACTGTATTTACATGTACTCTATTTGTATGTTAATGGGGGGGAGGGGTATGTAAGTGGCCAAACTACTGTAAAATACTTAATTTTAACTGAATAGACTTTTTGGCTGTTTTGTATGCAATGTATTTTCACTGATTTTTGATGAGTTGAATGTAAAATATAAGAAAAAGGGTATATTCACTGGATTTTATTTTCACTGAATCATTTCTTCAGCAAAAACAAGAAAATAGAGAAAAAAATAAAGTATTCCACAGTAAGTCATAATTCAATAATTCAATATAAAATAAATACATTTTATGGTTTGTGTGATCTAATGTGTTTAAGGTAGCGAGAAGGTTTTGTGACGTTTTTAAATAAAACATTCTCTGCCTGTTGTCTCGTTCAGAACAGTAATTTAGGTTATATATATCAAAAGACTAAGTATAGAGGTGCAAGTTCGCACAAACTGGACAGACATTGTTTACATAATTATCACGTGACATCAAAAATGGCGAACCTTGTAAAAATGACTAAGTACGCGATTGCGAGAGCACACTGCGGAATTTCCTGGTGAAATTTAAGTTATGCATTGTCCGTAATCAAGTCCATTGAAATGCGTCTCCGATAATCAAAAGACCTATTATTCCGATTTCTATGCAGGTTTGTTTTTTTGTCCCCAAATTATTTCATACTTGGCACCTTTAACAGACTATTATTCTGTGACAAAGCATTTTCTTTAAAAACCCAGACATATTTCGCACCATCATTATCTTTTGAACAATAACTGCGAGTTTGAATGTCCTAGTCCGAACGCACTTGATTTGGCGGCGGTCCCAATGAGTCGTTCTCGATCAAAACTTCAACTCGAGAAAAACGCGAAAAACAGTTTTGGTTAATAAAACACTGTAGATTTGCTGCATTATTATAAATATACACTAAAAATGGCCAAACATATTAACCACTGATATCATAGAACTCATAAAGAGTGTCAGATAATGAATAATTTCAAGCTCGAGCGCGAAAAATGAAGAAAACTGCTGGCATTTGAGTCCGTACTCCAGGAACGCTCGGGTTTTCCATTGTTATGCAAACGAACAACGAGGGATAATCCTCTGACAAACATTACTGTCCCACTGTACACGCTGACAGTTTACAAACAAGCTAATCCTTCAAGTGTCTCAGATAAGAATCTAATAAAACGGTTTTCATGGTGAAACAAAATGGCCGATGTTTGAAAAAAAATTGCTGTGTCAGAGTGCGACACTGAGTGGCAGATTTGTCTTTGCCTCGTCTGTCAACGCTTTCTTTCTTTTCTTCGCCATTGCGTTAGAAAAAAAAATGTATTAGTAAAATAGAATATTGACTTGGAAAATAAAACGATTTAAAAGAAAGTTGTGAAAAGTTACAGTACTCCTTTCGCACAACCTCCCGCCCGCTTCCGCTTTCCAATCATCTTTTTCTCTCGTTTTTGCGACCGCTTGTTGAATTCGACCGGACAATTTCCGCTTTATTTTCGACCGCGCAAACCCCGAAATATCACCGCCCACCTGCTCGCTCGCGCGCATTTAAAATTCGGACTAACAGAATAATTTCCGAGGTTCACATTGTCTTATAATTGTCTTTCTGGTTTTTATAGATGTTGAACAGCTGACAAAAGTTCAAATACTTTTTGTTTTAACTATATATAATTATATGCACGCAACCTGACCCTTTGACCTCGATTTGGCTTGGACTGAATGTTTTATTTTAAACAATATTCTGACGTGAAATACAAAATGTATTTCAACACAAGTACGACAGGGTTGTCTGGGGTTTCTTTCCTGATTGTTGAGTCTTCGCAATGTGTTTTGTATAATTATTGTTGTTTTCCCCCGATGCTGAAGGACCGTAAAGCTAAATGGCAGTTACATGCATGGGCTGAGTGAAAGAAAATATTTCTAAGCCTAAAATAAAACCTAATATTACACCTCTTTGTGTATTTGTTAATTTTACATATGTTTGTCATGACAGTATGTTTGTAAATATCTAGAAAAATCTCGTCTTTCGTTGATAATTTTGATTGTTTGTTTGGAATGTCGATCCCCGTTGGTTTCTCCATACTGAGTTTAGGAAGGGCGTCGATCAACAGAGTGACAATCAGCCGAGAGAAGACAAACTATGACCGTAATTCATGGAGATCATGTCCGTAATTTGTGGGCTGAAACCCCAAATAATTAATCAAGTATTATTATTTTAATATATATTTTATTTTACATCGCAAAACTAAACCATGCCCAAAACAGAGCTAGAGTTGTTCGCGGTGAAACAACCGCATTGAAGACGATGCAACTTCAGCTAGCCATTTCTTACCTTGAAATAAAAAAAATAAAAATTCGAAGAGCATCGGGGAAAATATTAATAATCATCCTTATCAATCGCTTGCTTTATTTTATTCGAATCCATGAAATTCACGATTTTTTTTTACATTTGTTGGCAACTTCCGCGCTAAAAAAGATTGAAAATGTGGGTGTGGTTATTTTGCAAAGTCCTGTTGATAATACGGACAAATATGGTTCTGTGACCCAGTTCGTTCTCGGATCAGGTGACTCTCAGCCAATCAATGATGTTGTAACAAAGCATATTTGACGCTAATTGAAGGGTCGTCGTACAATCCAATCACCGGCGTCGATTCACATAGTTGTTTGTGCTGTGACAGGCTTCAAAATTATTCGCTGAAAAACATATATTTTGACAAACTGATGGAATTTGACCTTAGTTCAAAAAGAAAATACTAGGCTAAGATACATTAGAGCTCACGCGAATCAGTTTTCTCTGCAAGTTGTGAAATAAAGTAAACCAGAGTAGCGTCGATGATTTTCAGCCCTGAAGGACTTTGAATTGTTCATCGACTGGCCACCAAACAGTTATGGCTATAACTAAATTTGACACGTTTTTCTTTCAAGCCCAATAAATTATTCATACATGTCAAGCTCTGTTCGATTTTTTCAGGGCATGTGGCCGTTTTTAGTCGAAAATATTTTTTGTGGGAACACTTTTGCGGTACGTATACGGTATAGACCGAGCTCATTCAATGATCGTGACTTAATTTTAAAAATTGAATGTCAAATTTTACCAGACGTGGACCGATGTGGATTCGATATCGTTATTTTAGGAATTAATCACTAACATTTCCTCGTTTCTTTGCTCTGTCAAAAGGATTTACCTAGGCTTTTTTCACGTACCGGGTAACTGTCTCATTAAAATAAAAATAAAAATATTACATCTAGAACAAGCACCCAAAACACGTAACAAGAGGTCCCAGTTCAGTTGCTTTCACGATACAAGTGTAATACAGCTATTAGATTTGAAGTGTCGTTCAGAATGTAATAATGTAATAATAGTTAACTAGTTGTATGTTCACACTTTACTATCAAAACCACCATTTCGACCACCCATGTGCCAGTTTTCAGTGTTTGGGCGAGCGGTCAATGTTTTCAATGAGCGAGCGAGCGAAAAAAAAACGCGATTAAAATGCGGTCGGTTTCCGGTCGGACAAGACCGCGTGGTCGGAAATTAAGCGATAAGCGGTCGATGTAAAAGCGGAAGGTTGGGCGAAATGAGTACTGTATGACCATGTTTCTCCGACGATGTCTCGACTGACAATAATGCTGACAATGGACGTTAGATAAACACGCATTGTTTGCAACTGGAAGCTTATAACCCATTATATCAGAATCGACAACAACAGAGTATACACATAAGATGTTATCATTTAATTCCTTCCAAAGATAAACACTATGCAAATATCCACGAAACGGCAGTTATAGTCTTTTCTGCTAGTGTTTTAAAACACTAATTTGAGCAACGTTATTTCGCAATTTCGATCTTTTGTAAACCTGGGGTGATGTATCAAGGTCTAAAGTAACAGTTTTATCAATTTTTGAAAAATCAAGAAAAAAGTGAAAATTTCCCTTCTCGCTACCTTAAAGGGTTACTTATACTTACTTTGCAATGTAGTGTAAATGTCCAGGTATGTGAAGATTTCTTGTTACAAACAGATATATCATAATCAGCATTAGCAGTAATCTTTACATCTTCTAAAGATTCAGTCAGCTAAAATAATTAATATCACAGATATTAAAGCAGCAATATTACAATATATCATTAAAACAACAGATGAAAGCAGTCAGATTTTTCAGATTGGCTAAAAGGCAGTTGAATGTGAATTTACAGATGAGAAAGTAAATTCAAACATTTGTCATAAACATGTGTTATGTATTGTAATAGTTAAAGGTCTTTTGTGATGATAAAGTAGTAGTGAGGTTCATGTTCATTTTGTTTGAATGAACTGTGAAAAGTATGCAATGTAGGTAAAGACCAACAACCTGGGAAGAATGATAGAACTGTGGGTATGGAAGAGTTTGGTCTCTCACACTAGGGTGGGCATCGGTGGGTATGGAAGAGTTTGGACTCTCAAACCAGGGTGGATGTTGGTGGGTATTGAAGAGTTTGGTCACTCACACCAGGGTGGGCATTGGTTGGTGTGGAAAAGTTTGGTCTCTCACACCAGGGTGAGCATTGGTGGGTATGAAAGAGTTTGGTCTCTCACACTAGGGTGGGCATCGGTGGGTATGGAAGAGTTTGGACTCTCAAACCAGGGTGGATTTTGGTTGGTATTGAAGAGTTTGGTCACTCACACCAGGGTGGGCATTGGTTGGTATGGAAGAGTTTGGTCTGTCACACCAGGGTGGGCATGGGAAGGTATGGAAGAATTTGGTCTTGCACACCAGGGTGGGCATTGGTGGGTATGGAAGAGTTTGGTCTCGCACACCAGGGTGGATGTTGGTGGGTATGGAAGAGTTTGGTCTCACATACCAGTGTAGGCATTGGTGGGTATGGAAGAGTTTGGTTTCTCACACCAGGGTGAGCATTGGTGGGTATGGAATAGCTTGGTCTCTCACACTAGGGTGGGTATTGGTGGGTATGGAAAAGTTTGGTCTCACATACCGGGGTGGGCATTGGTGAGTATGGAAGAGTTTGGTCTCTCACACTAGGGTGGGTATTGGTGGGTATGGAAAAGTTTGGTCTGTCACACCAGGGTGGGTATTGGTGGGTATGGAAAAGTTTGGTCTCACATACCGGGGTGGGCATTGGTGGGTATGGAAGAGTTTGGTCTCTCACACTAGGGTGGGTATTGGTGGGTATGGAAAAGTTTGGTCTCACATACCGGGGTGGGCATTGGTGGGTGTAGAAGAGTTTGGTCTCTCACACCAGGGTGGGCATTGGTGGGTGTGGAAGAGTTTGGTCTCTCACACCAGGGTGGGCATTGGTGGATATGGAAGAGTTTGGTTTCTCACACCAGGGTGAGCATTGGTGGGTATGGAATAGCTTGGTCTCTCACACTAGGGTGGGTATTGGTGGGTATGGAAAAGTTTGGTCACACATACCGGGGTGGGCATTGGTGGGTATGGAAGAGTTTGGTCTCTCACACTAGGGTGGGTATTGGTGGGTATGGAAAAGTTTGGTCTGTCACACCAGGGTGGGTATTGGTGGGTATGGAAAAGTTTGGTCTCACATACCGGGGTGGGCATTGGTGGGTATGGAAGAGTTTGGTCTCTCACACTAGGGTGGGTATTGGTGGGTATGGAAAAGTTTGGTCTCACATACCGGGGTGGGCATTGGTGGGTGTAGAAGAGTTTGGTCTCTCACACCAGGGTGGGCATTGGTGGGTGTGGAAGAGTTTGGTCTCTCACACCAGGGTGGGCATTGGTGGATATGGAAGAGTTTGGTTTCTCACACCAGGGTGAGCATTGGTGGGTATGGAATAGCTTGGTCTCTCACACTAGGGTGGGTATTGGTGGGTATGGAAAAGTTTGGTCACACATACCGGGGTGGGCATTGGTGGGTATGGAAGAGTTTGGTCTCTCACACTAGGGTGGGTATTGGTGGGTATGGAAAAGTTTGGTCTCACATACCGGGGTGGGCATTGGTGGGTGTAGAAGAGTTTGGTCTCTCACACCAGGGTGGGCATTGGTGGGTGTGGAAGAGTTTGGTCTCTCACACCAGGGTGGGCATTGGTTGGTGTGGAAAAGTTTGGTCTGTCACACCAGGGTGGGCATGGGAAGGTATGGAAGAATTTGGTCTTGCACACCAGGGTGGATGTTGGTGGGTATATAAGAGTTTGGTCACTCACACCAGGGTGGGCATTGGTGGGTATGGAAGAGTTTGGTCTCACACACCAGGGTGGGTATTGATGGGTATGGAAGAGTTTGGTCTCTCACACCAGGGTGGGTATGGAAGAGTTTGGTCTCACATACCAGTGTGGGCATTGGTGGGTATGGAAGAGTTTGGTTTCTCACACCAGGGTGAGCATTGGTGGGTATGGAATAGTTTGGTCTCTCACACTAGGGTGGTATTGGTGAGTATGGAAGAGTTTGGTCTCACATACCAGGGTGGGCATTGGTGGGTATGGAAGAGTTTGGTCTCACACACCAGGGTGGGTATTGATGGGTATGGAAGAGTTTGGTCTCTCACACCAGGGTGGGTATGGAAGAGTTTGGTCTCACATACCAGTGTGGGCATTGGTGGGTATGGAAGAGTTTGGTTTCTCACACCAGGGTGAGCATTGGTGGGTATGGAATAGTTTGGTCTCTCACACTAGGGTGGTATTGGTGAGTATGGAAGAGTTTGGTCTCACATACCAGGGTGGGCATTGGTGGGTATGGAAGAGTTTGGACTCTCAAACCAGGGTGGGCATTGGTGGGTGTGGAAGAGTTTGGTCTCTCACACCAGGGTGGGCATTGGTTGGTGTGGAAAAGTTTGGTCTGTCACACCAGGGTGGGCATGGGAAAGTATGGAAAAGTTTGGTATTGCACACCAGGGTGGGTATTGGTGGGTATGGAAGAGTTTGGTATTGCACACCAGGGTGGGTATTGGTGGGTATGGAAGAGTTTGGTCTTGCACATCAGGGTGGATATTGGTGGGTATGGAAGAGTTTGGTCTCTCACACCAGGGTGGGCATTGGTGGGTATGGAAGAGTTTGGTCTTGCACACCAGGGTGGATGTTGGTGGGTATGAAAGAGTTTGGTCTTGCACACCAGGGTGGATGTTGGTGGGTATGGAAGAGTTTGGTATTGCACACCAGGGTGGGTATTGGTGGGTATGGAAGAGTTTGGTCTCTCACACCAGGGTGGGCATTGGTGGGTATGGAAGAGTTTGGTCTTGCACACCAGGGTGGGTATTGGTGGATATAGAAGAGTTTGGTCTCTCACACCAGGGTGGGTATTGGTGGGTATGGAAGAGTTTGGTCTCTCACACCAGGGTGGGCGTTGGTGGGTATGAAAGAGTTTGGTCTTGCACACCAGGGTGGACATGGAAGAGTTTGGTCTTGCACACCAGGGTGGGCATTGGTGGGTATGAAAGGTCTTGCACACCAAGGTGGGTATGGAAGAGTTTGGTATCGCACACTAGGTTGGGTAATGATGGGTATGGAAGAGTTTGGTCTCACACACCAGGGTGGGTATTGATAGACATTTGTGGATGTGGAAGATTTTCTTCTCTCACACCAGGGTGGGCATTGGTGGGTATGGAAGAGTTTGGTCTTGCACACCAGGTTGGGTATTGATGGGTATGGAACAGTTTCGTCTCACACACCAGGGTGGATATTGGTTGGTATGAAAGGGTTTGGTCTCTCACACCAGAGTGGGTAGGTTTGTGTTCTTGGACTATATGATCTGATATACATGTATCGTATTTATCCAGGTAAGAGCCCATGCCTGGGCAAATGCCCATCCATCACTTTTGACACAATAAAGAAGTTGAGGTCATATCCGGGCACGCGCCCAGGGTTTTTTTCTACACAAAAAATAACAAAAAACTATTTTCTATTTGTTGACTGTGGTTGACTTTCTTGAAGTCTGTCGAGATGCTTATAATAACAAGCAGCCGGTCGGCTGAGATAGCTCCGCTGTTAGCAATGCACATTTCAATTAAAGAACAGAAGATATCATTAGAAAATGAACAATATGTATAGTAACAGGGCAATGGGACTTGCTGGTTTCAACAAGAAGTCAAAAATGTCACTTTTCACCAACAATAACAAAAACAAGTCATTGAAAATGACACAGTCCCCATTAAGTTCTCTTTGTGCTCGTCATATTAAAGCGGAGGGGTTGTCGTGAGCGTGTCCTTGAAACTTGAGTTCCAAGTGGCGTATACAACAGATTGTTTATTTACATCAAAACGCGTGTTTCGTGTCATAGTAATATGGCCAAAATAAAAACAGCCGTTATTCAGCCATCTTTGATCTGATTATGAAACACACTGATATGTATGATGTATGTGCCAAATACGAATGAAAATGGTACATAAATTGTGGAAATATAGTAGTAAGACCAAAAAGTCAGATGGCTGTCAATCGGCCATCCTTGACCAGATTTTGAAACAAATTGTCATGGACATGCATCCTAACCTGTATAAAGTACATGTATGTGTCAAATTTGAATGAAAACTGACAGAGCACGTCCAAGATACCGCATAAAAAAACAAAAACAAGATGCCTGCCAGTCGACCATCTTTGATCCAATTGCAAAATAAATCGTCATGGACATGTATCCTAACATGCATAATCTATGTACCAAGTTTGAATGACAACTGACAAAGCATGTCCAAAATACAACATTTTCAAAAAACTAGATGGCTGCCAGTCGGCCATTTTGAATCGAATCGCTAAACCACTGCATGTGCATATGTCTCACATAAGGTACTTGGCACATGCAAAGAATGAACGGAATTGGTGCACAGGATTCTGAAATATGACATTGGATAGACTGAAGCACGGACAGACGGACACACGGACGGTCGGACGGACAGACTCAGGAACTCACGGACGATCAGGGACATGTATCCTAACATGTATGATCTATGTACTAAATTTGAATGAAAACTGACAAAGCATGTCCAAAATACGACATTTTCAAAAAACAAGATGGCTGCCAGTCGGCCATCTTTGATCCAATTGTGAAATAAATCATCATGGACATGTATCATAACATGTATAATCTATGTACCAAGTTTGAATGAAAACTGACAAAGCATGTCCAAAATACAACATTTTCAAAAAACAAGATGGCTGCCAGTCGGCCATTTTGAATCGAATCGCTAAACCACTGCATGTGCATATGTCCCACATAAAGTACTAGGCACATGCAAAGAATGAAAGGAATCGGTCCAAGGGATTCTGAGATCTGACTCCGGACGAACGGAGATCGAATTATAAGTCCCTGTTTTCGGACTTTGTCCGAACGGGGACTAATATATATTAAAGCAGAAACGGTAGTTCTCTAATATGTCGTGGCCCTAAAAAGGACCGGCCGTTTGGTTTGTGCTACCTTAGAAACAATTCAAGTCAATCGTATAAGCAGAGCCGAGAAGCAAGTGTCGCACTCGTTCGGCTTTGAAACCAATGTTGCAATATTGTAGCAATCCGTACCTGGGAGAGTGGTTGAAATCACGTTATTTTGGCTCTATAAAATATTTGGTAATAACTGGGGCCAGCAATTTTGCAATATCACGCCGAAGACTGCCTTTTTTACCATCTTTCATCACCGATATTGCATTTCTGTCATGAAAACTATTCTTCTGTCTATTTCAAGTCCACCCCACGATATCCATATAGTGAGACAACCGATAAGCGTCGAGTCTAATATAAAAGCAATGTCACGATTTGACCTTTATGGTGAAATAGTAGTAGTTTTGTCATTCTTATCCAATCAGTAAAGCAGATGCATAAAGGTCAAAGATGATTGCCAGACTGTAAACAAAAGCATCATGTGCCATCGCAGCAGAGCGACCCCATTTTTCTTGTCTCTTTATTGTGATTAGACATGAATGAAAAGTGCCAAGCTGACAGACTGCGAAATCCATAGATTAAAAGTGCTAAGTCCAAATTGTGTGGGATGATATCGACGAACTTCAGGAAGAAGTTGTAGAGATTTTGTTTGATGGCTACAGTAACGCCGACTTGGACATTGAGGGTTTTGAGTTTGACGAAGATGGCAATGAACATACAAATAAAGATCTGAGAAGTTTTTTCAAACAGCTATGAATTTTTATAATTATTACAGTGTAAATTTGTAAATTATTGTTGATCTTGTATGACAGTTGATTCGCAATTTGTCAAGACCAGAAATCATTTTACGTAGTTTAACCCCTGACATTTTAATTCATTTTGGGCGTGTTTGTCGGCGGGAAAATCCTAATTCAAATGATTCCTCATTGTCAATTTTTATTATTTCTGGTTTATTTATCACATTATAATTTTGTTTTACTTCTAATAATGCATATTGTTCATTTATTTCTGTTGCATGTTTTCATTTGTCGTTCTATTCCCTGTCGCAGTTCAATCTGCATGTTGTCAATTTTCAATGCATGTTAAGAACCCTGGGCTTATACCCGGATAAATACAATATTTACCCTTCAGAAGTGGTTATTCTATGTGACATAAAGGCATTCAAGTTACGCAAAAAATATTTCAACAGACCTAGAAAATAATTTCCTGGATACTTGGTTTTTCCAAAATAGCCTTTTTCATTCTGAAAACCCACCACCCCAAGTGTTTTGTATGTATATACGTGTTGAACAATTTGAAAATAGTCCATTCTATATGATTTCATGAGAGGATACACAACAAATGTTTGTCAGAGACGCCACCATAATAATACATTTGCCACTAACCACATTGAGAGGTGTAGTAGAAGTCATCCACTTCTCTAGGATCTGTTCTGCATAGCTATTACCATGAAGCTGCCTGTCTTTTGCTCGTTGCATCTTCATTTTCCGGTACTTGTACCTTTCAATCCATTCTGATAATTCATCTTCTGAATGTGCTGAAGTACACTGTTCACCAAATCTACATTTAGGAAATCTGACAACGGCAAAAGAGAGACAAAATAAACATGACTGTACGATTAGTATTTTTAAACCAAGAGACTATATCCATTTACTGAGAGATCTAGTGTTATGCGTGAAATCGTACAGAAAAACAGGACAAGCAAAGGTCATACCAGTAGTATCATAGTGATGTTATAACATCACATGGAATTTGGCAAACACAAAAATATTTCAAGCTTAATATGCTATATACATTTGTGGATGGTCAATTTTGGTGAATAAGGATATCACAAAAAAATAATTAAATTCTCTCTCGAAGATTTTGGTGTTATTTCGACAATGAGCTTTCAAAAAATTCAAATTGTTCAATTTTTGCGGCAGACGCCTATAATTCCCAAAATGGTGAGAGAACAGGAATAATGGACATGAACTTTGCATCTGTCATTTAGGGAGGTTTCACTGAGTTCCGATACCTGTATTAGTACACTTGTCATATTACTTTTAGATAGTTTTATCTGGAAAAGCTGCACAAACATGTTTTTGTAAGTAACCAGGTTACTGTTTCATCAGAGGAAACATTTAAAAGCTCAGCATCAGAAAACTAGCTGCTAGTTGCGCATAATTAAAGGACACTTGCAACAAACACACTTTCATAAACAAAATTCTGAAACTTTGCTGAAATTATTCATTGTGATTGGTTGTTTGGATATCTGAAATAATTTTTAAACAATGAACCTCAATTGTATATATTTTATCGATTTTCCAATCCAAAAGACCCCTCTAAGTCAAGTTTAACACTACATGAAAATCGCAAAGCTAATGTTTCCATGGGAACAAGCTTTTATTTTCCCCATTGTCAATTATTTGATGGAATGTCAATATATTTTGACTTCTTCTCCAGCTGTGAACAGCATCATATTAGCTTCTGTGATTAAGCACACACTACCATTCATTTAAATATAGCTGCTTTCACTTGAGGTTTCTCCACATTTTCTCAATAGATCACCTCTAATTTGTGACCAGATTGAACATCTGTGACATTTTCTGCTCACCAAGGTATAATACATTACTTGGGCTGAGTTGCGTTCTAACACAAATACTGTAAATGTATTCATTATTCATTTGGTTTTAATTTAGCTATTTTCACTGATAAGTATAATTCGCTACATTAAATCTACGTGAACATGTAAAATTAGCAAAGAACTCATTGTTTCACTTGCAAATTTATAAACGAAAAACCCAGTGAATATACTCAAAACATCAGAATAGCGAAATTAAATGTCAGTGAAAATAAATGGTATTACAGTAATGGGAGATAATCACCAAGCATCACTATATCGGTCAGTCGGCCACAGAGGCCAAACTGTAATTGACCGTAGTGCTGAAATTTAAATTTTGCATGGTATTTAATTGTTGATGCCATATAATGATGTTTTTTAGTGCTTCTTATTGCATTAAGTTAATTTCATGACTTCCTTGTATATCAAACATTCATGTGAACTAAATTCTTCATCTAAGAATTATGTTGATTTATTGTGTTTTATTTAGGTCTTAATGGCCCCAGTGTGCTGTTTTTGCACAAGTCTGTAAGTCTTTTGTAAACATCGCAGCTGCTGAAAAATCAGTTGGTCACCAATAGCTTGTTTATTCCAACTCATAAAATCATAAAAGTGACAGTAATTTTGGAAGAGACTATGGAATATATAGATACAAATGAACTATTAGAAAGATGGAAAAAAAAATTACTTGTGAATGCTTTGCCTTGGGTAACAATGATCTCTTTGAATAGGCCAACCCTATACAGTATTTTCAAATGACATGTCAGTAAAGTTTTTCAAAAATTAAGTTGCGAAACAGTTTAATTAGCCATGCGGTACAGAATATGTTTACAAAAGAATATCAAGGCCTACCTATCACATAAAGAATACTCTTCACTAGTTACGCCTCTAGGCGGCGGCCTATGTTTCCAATCCCTGCCATCGTCTGACATTATAACAGCCTGATGACTTTCACTAGTACAATGAAGGTGAAGATCTACAGCAGTTTGACATTTCACATCACAATAAGAACAGTAATAAAATTCTGCAATAAAAACAAATGAATATTTAACTGTGAGTCTCACAGCCTAATCAGTGACATCAGATACGAGTTGCAATGCATTCTTGGGAACTGTCTACTGACTACCTGTTCATGCTTTGCATACTACCACATATAGAATGTAAACAGCCTTAATTTCTTAAGAAAACAATTTGCGAATTTTGCAAGTAAAAAAAAAATTTGCAAAAATTTGGAGCAGTTCAAATTTCTCTGGTGTCCTATTACACAAATTTTTCAGTGGCTTTCATAAAATTTTGTCTTTACAAATGCTATGAATCAGTGAAAATTAAAAGTATACAGTTATAAATAAAATATAATCAAAGGACGACGGTTGTTGTGTCATGTCCTGTTGATATGGGACTCATAGCGACATACATGATAATGCATGTAAAATACATTGTTTGTTTACATGAAATTCAAACACGTGATGGGTGACAACCACAGCCCTTTATCAAACACGCAAACAAATCACATACTGTACTGTAAATGTTCTAAATTAGAAGCCACTCCTATGATACCTAAATTACAATGTTCTCATCAAAATCATGTCTTTTTGTACATTGCATGACACACAAATCAAAGAACACTATGCACAAGTACTTTGTCATATTAAAACTAAGATATACCAGTACCAAATCTAAACTCTGAGAAAATATTACAGAAATTCAGCAATCTGAAAAAGTTATTACAGTAATTGACACTAATTTTTCAGATTTTTTTTTTTTTAAAAGTTTAGATCAAAGAATAGAAAGCTATGTTTATTTAGTGCCAAATTAACTGAAATGTGGAAAGTATGGATTTTAAAATCAGCTTGAGATAGTTGACTACCATTAAATCCAAAGAAAGTATAGTTGCCATAATTATTTTTCGCACAAAAAATGTGTCAAACACTTGAGAAAATTGTTGAGTCATTTACCAAGGTAAAATGTTTTGTCAAAACTCAGGTACATACAGTAAAAAAAAAATCATAATACTTATAAAGATGGGTGCACATATGGTTGTCCAAAATCAGTGGAAAATTCTGAAACTGTTTATTTTTTAGAAAATTGCTTCATAAAGGCACAGTATTGCAAAATATTTTATGCTGGATTAAAAATATCCAAAAGTTGATGCATTATGTATAAATAAACTAGTACAAATGAGATTGCTCCCCTGTCAGCAATACACGTTTCAATTAAAGAATAGAAGATATCAGCATGAAATGAACAAATCTGAGAGAAGTCTACATGTAGTGCATATATGTACATTGTATAATAAAAAATTAACCAGACTTGCGGTTTTCAACAAGAAGTTGAAAATATCACTTTTTACAAAAAATATTCATCAAAATTAAAGAATTGAAGATACATGTATCATCACAAAATGAACAAATCTGAGAGAAGTCCACATGTAGTACCCATATATGTAATACATGTATATCAAAGCAACCAGACTTATGTTTTTCAACAAGAAGTCGAAAGTATCACTTTTTACTAAAAATATTCATCAAAATTAGAGAATTGAAGATACATGTATCATCACAAAATGAACAAATCTGGGAGAAGTCCACATGTAGTACCCATATATGTAATATCAAAGCAATTGGACTGCAGTTTTCAAAAAGAAGTCGAAAATATCACTTTTACCAAAAACGACAAACATATTCCTCAAAATCTAAGAAGTCTGCCCAAGGAACATACATACACCAAGTATCAAAGCAATAACAATTGTAGTTTTCAAGAAGAAGCCGAAAAATCAAAAGTTGACACAGACGCCGACGGACAACCACTAATATGATAAGCTCCACTTGACAAAGTCAACAGCAGAGCTAAAAAGTTGACGCAGATGTCGGACTAAGACAGACAATCACTCTTATGATTAGCTCCACTTGACAAAGTCAACAGCTCTTATGTAATACAATGTAGCTTGATTATTCACAAACAACCTCATATAATTATAATACATGCAGTCATAGATACAGACATGAAAATGTCCACCCTTTTGGCGATGTGCATCTCTTACCTATACATTTGGCAGGTTTACTATTTCTTTTCTTATTTACATTAACATCATTGCCAGTTGGTGTTTGTTGACTTGCCGCTAAGTTACCTTTTGAAAACGTTGTGTGGTTTGATCCATCTACTGTGGCTTCTACCTCCTCTAAACTACTGTGTGCGTCATCCTCGTCTGCCCCCTGAAATTAAACAAGAACATGCGTACTTAGTTATTTAATAAAATAATAAAAGAGAACAAATTCACTGGTATGAAAAAAAAAGTTTCCGTTGTCCTGAAAGCATGGGTATGTGGAAAACACTGCATCATACCAGGGGTACATGTAACATCATGGAAACATTGAAGGAAATAGGTGATTTTCCGTTCAACTGCTAGATCTCGCGAGACGCATGAAAGACGCGCGTCAAACGTCTGCCACAAAATGATCGAATGATTTGATTTTGAACTTGAATTTCATAACTCACATCGACCGGCCGATCTTCGACAGAGGAATATTGCTTTCAAATACCCTCACTTAATCGAAATTGTCTATCATCAAATGTGTACAGCACATTATTAAGCATGCAAATGCCCCCCAAAATATTTTTGGGTTTGTCGAATGTCACGCGATGTTTGACGCCACTACGACAATTTCACGCATAACGCGCGATTCTCGCAGTGAACGGAAAATCTATTGTCTCAATGTCCAATGTGACTGAGATGTTTGGAATTTGGGGAAAATTTCCCTGCACTTTACTTTGTGGAATCTTTGATTGCTTAGACTGCTGTTACATTGTTATTCACAGACTCTGTGAAAAGTATTGCTATGTGCTGTTGAATGATGTGTGACTGGGTGTGTTTAAAAAGGCTGCAGGCAATTTCAAATAACTTGCGTCTGCGAAGCGGTGATTCTGTCATGGAACCCATAAAAACAGAAAATAGCTGGCTATTGGCAATATTTGTTCAAATCACAAAAAAAGGATTGACAATTTCACACAATTGCAGAAAAAAGCAAGGAACTGACGTTGGGCAAGGTTAGTGTGGTGGCTGATACAAGACTGACATTCATACATCTATGACAAATATGATACAAATTGGAGCCAGTTTATTTGCGCATTTTTGCGTGTTTGCGTTGAATGAGATTAGTCCAGGCATGTCATAGATATGGCCTAAAACAGCATTTGTTAAAACAAAATGGCTGCCAGTCTGCCATTTTGAATCTGATCTGGAAAAAAATGAATGAAATATGTCCATGCATGACCGGTTTCTGGAATGGCAGAAATGCTTGATTTTAATGAATTTTTAACACAAAAATGGTAGCCATTCAGCTATCTTGAACTGGATCATAAAAAAATGCAAGTCCCATGTCCTTATTTATGAGAAGATGTGTGGTGTATGTGTAAAGTTTGAAGACGATCGGGCAAGGCATGTTAGGAAAACAAAATGGCTGCCAGTCGGCCATTTAGAATTCAATCTGGGGGGAAAATGATAATATTATAATAATATAATATTAATATAATATTAAAATCCTTACCTCCTCTTGTAAAGCATCTAGTATCTTTTTGAGTCGATTCAGTTCTTTTAAGGCTTGTGAATTCTAAAGAAAAAAGATGAACAATATTGATGCATTTGACTGCGTAATGCAAGACACAACAATGATATTTGTAATCAGTCATACGCACATGAGATATATTAAAATAGAATATATATAAAATGATATGTATTTTAAAGATTAACAATAAGGAATTGCACACAAAGTTATCACCTCTTCACTGCAATGATATCCAATGTAATTATAATACTGTGTGATGCCAATTATTGAAACAGTGTGTACTACATGTACTACATTTCAAAACTAGACCAAAACTTGGGTAGTGAGGGTAATTGGTTTTGTTGAATGTAAAATACACCTTTTTTACAAACTAGTGTCAAAATATTATACCCCAAACAAACGTATGAATCAATTGCTGAATGTGATATAAGGGCAGAGCATGTAGCACTTACTGATGTAACAAAAGAAAACTGGCTGTAGTTGTTCTGTTTTTGTCTAAATAGGGTGTTTGATAAGATCCTATTTCTTACATTAAATATTTGAAGGCGAAAATTTATATTTCTATATGCATAACATGCCCAGCCAAAATATTGTCCTATAGTTTTACTTTCAATGTTCAAAAATTGTGATAAGGAGGTTAAATGCTCATCAACAATTAATTAATAGCCCAATACTAATACAGGATGAAGCACTTTTTATATGTTGAGTCAAAGGTGTGAATGGAGTAACGATGAGGGGACTCACCTCAGGTTCTAATTTGCGCCATAGCTTAGCCACATTGTGAGCATCGTTAAATTTGCCTAATTTACTAAGAGCTAAGGTTTTGCGCATTAATGCTTTACAGTTCTTGTTATCTGTTAATATCAATATCTTGTCGCAATCATCAATCACCTTTTCATGTTGTTTCTGAAAGAAAATAGAAGCATAGATTACATAAAGTAACATGAGATGTTCAGCAAAATAAACCAACACTAGAGGTATCTGAACTAGTTTTTGAATTATTAACTTCAATTTAACGGCCAAGCTACTTTCTGATTGGCAAAATTTATAGGTGTTTGTGTTGGGTAGCCAATCACGCAAAATCTTGTGAGAAGCTTTGCATCGACTGCAATTGTATACATCTTGCCAAATTTTCAATCAACAAGACATTTGAAAGTTCTCTTTGTGCTAGTTATATTAAAGTGGAGAGGTTGTCGCGAGTGTGTCCTTGAAACTTGAGTCCAAAGTGGCATATACAACAGATTGTAAATTCACATCAAATTCAAACACGTGTTGCATGACGACCCTTTCGATTTAAGACATAGCAAAGAAAAACATAGATCACAAGTGAAAGCATGTCCAAGTTATCACAATTCAAACAAACAAGATGGCCGCCAGTCGGCCATATTTTATCAAATTGCAACTTGAATTGACATGTACATGTATCCATTTATGACATGTTAAATATCAATGAAAATGATACAGGGTGACAGAGATATAAGATATTATAAAATATAGATATAGAGATTATGAAACAAAGTGACATGTATGATGTATGTGCCAAATATGAATGAAAATACATAAATCTTGGAAATATAGTAGTAAGGCCAAAAAGTCAGATGGCCATCCTTGATCGGATTTTGAAACAAATTGTCATGGACATGTATCCTAACATGTATAAAGTATGTGCCAAATTTGAGTGAAAACTGACAAAGCATGTCCAAGATACCACATTTAAAAAAAACAAGATGGCTCCCAGCCGGCCATCTTTTATCCAATTGTGATAGAAATTGTCATGGACATTTATCCTAACATGTATAATATATGTACCAAGTTTGAATGAAAATTGACAAAGCATGTCCAAAATACGACATTTAAAAAAAAAACAAGATGGCTGCCAATCGGCCATTTTGAATCGAATCGCCAAACCACTGCATGTGCACATGTCCCACATAAAGTACAAGGCACATGCAAAGAATGAACAGAATCGGTCCAAAGGATTCTGAAATATGACTCCGGACGGATGCACAGACACCTGGACAGACGGAGACCGAATTAAAAGTCCCCGTTTCCGGACTTCGTCTGAACAGGGACTAAAAATAGCCATTAAAGAAGATAGGAAAATCACAAAGTCACTGTTTCAATCAAGAGAAGTTTGGATGCCTCTGATTTTCATTTGCTTTTTATCATTTATCTGAAGAAACATTCCAGTCAGCAAAATATTAATAATTTTTCATTCATCTTTAAAATCAACAAATTAAATTTGTGGACATATGCACTATAAGTCAGTAACACATTAAGGTTTTTATCAAACTACATGTATCACTAGTACATGTCGACGATTAAACTACGTAATAAACACGGTACAGATACTGCATAGTGCTTAATTATCTGCTGTGGTTTATTTTCCTTAAATTTTTGAATGCGCTAAATTAAAACTCTGTGAATATTTCTCCTTCTACAGTACATTCAGTTGAAATTAAACATTGCCAGCAATTTGATCAAAATCTGATGGATGGATGGATGGTTTTGGAAACACATAACTACATCTAACTAATTCCCTCTGCACGTTACGTTCAGATCTCGCAGGATCAGTTTACAATCATAACTCATGACATGCCACTTTTGTGTAAGGTGTGCTCTATTGGTTGACAGTTGCCATCAGAGTAGTTCGTTGTGATTTAGATTATTATTTGTACAAACGTGTAGTTAGAGGCAATTTCACCGGTGACCAGAATTAAAAGCAAATAGAGCCATTTGCCTCTACCTACAGTGTATCTAAATAGGATTGTAATATGACAATAGATTTAATGAAAAACACATCAAATTTAGTGACAATGTGGGAAATTACCAATATTTCATTTAATTATTATAAATAATCCTTGTCAAAAATAACAATACATGTGTGTTCTTCTCAGGTGTACGAGTCCTATTAGAGAGAGGGTTGGACAAAAAATTTGTGACAGTCCTTTTATAGCCTCCTCTCAAAACCGCAATTGATTGAGTACCGTAACTGCATTTTATAGTTCCCATGAGTTATCAAGTTTCAATCTCAGTATAACAAATTTACTTTACTGATGTATAATATCTCAAATGAATGACGTCTTATTAATAGTAAAATCCTTGAATCAGTGTTTTAATAGATTGCAGTTGGTTTTTATATATTTGGCTACCGATAGTCCAAAACTTGGTCCATGTAACTGATGGCATTTGTTTTACAACCATGCAAATAGCAGGTAACAAAGGTCGCTCACTAGCTCACGATCTGCTATTCCAACATTACACATAAATTGTTTTAGTAATAAGGAGACATGCATGCATATTTAATAAAAGCAGCAGCAAACAATGGTATTATTTTATCTTTAAGTACGAACGACGACTTCTTGGCAACCAGTCACACCACATGCATGCAAAATGTAAACAGGTACAATGGCCTTTGGATGATAATATTCTTAGTACGGGGTTACATGTAACACAAACATCAAATTTTTCACATAGTATTAAAGTGATACTATTCCATTTTACTAATATTTTTATTAGTACAATACAAGTAACATAATGGTTATATTCATGGCTGACATGTCAGCACATGCAACATATTTATTTTTACCAGGTTTAATATTAACTTGTTTGTGAAGGAATGCATTCCATTGTTAATTTTGCATGTTCACTGGGTTTTAACTTAGTGCATTTACACAAATAATGTGGCTATCAGCAAAAAATAAAAAAAAACAAAAAAAAAACAGCAAATAATTAATAAGCCCTAAACAGTGAATTCACTTGCATAACAATACTCTTTCATTGTCTAAATTTTTGAAAACAGGTGTTGCATCATTGTCATGGAACACTTGTTCCAACAAGGCAGTAAAATTAATGGACATCATAAAATAACTTATTTCATATATGTGTGCTGCACATAAAACATAAATCATGCAGAACATTCATATAGTTTCTCATTCGGATATACAGTGTATATAAGGCTAAATGTCAAATTTGTTTTAAAAATTGATTGAAAAACAGGGACTGTAAACCCCCAGTGAAATACAAGTGAGAAATGTTTATTTACTGCACACAAACATTTTGTAAATGTAATTTTTTTTACAGACCATAATACTGTAATATTGAGTTAAGGTCACTCATATTCAACCCTGCTGAGAGCATGTTTTTTTAGTTGGGATTTTCAGTTGCTTTTAATTAGACACTCAGATGACATACATATACATGGTATTGTAGATAAATCTATCTTGAATAATACAACTATTCAGTTCTACAAAAACATACATTTCAAAGACGAGAATTAATACAAAAATTCAGGTTCATTGCATGTACTGCAATAAATGTTTAACTCGTCTCAAACACAAAAAACAACATAACATGTATATGTATATATAGTGCACTTTTTTAGTCAAATGACGCACACATTACATTTTAGCCTGATCGAGCTTTGCATTACCGGTGCACCTAGTGTGGTGTTTGAGGGCAGATTAGATTTATCATTACAAAAATGTAGTCAATGACTGTTTGAAAAAATCAACATGTGAATGTTATGGGAAAGGAGGCTTTTTTATCATACAACTATGAGACTTTTACAGAAACAAAACATTTTATGCAATGCACAGAAAAAAAGAAAAATTTTAAATTCTCAAGTTCGGAAGCCAATTTAGAAAATGCAGTATTTGCACTATTAGAATAGCATACATACAGTGGGTACATGGTATATACATAAATACATGAATAAAATGTCATGACAGTTCAGATAACTACATGTACTTACCAGTTTCAGATAGCAAGTTACTCTGCTTGTTAAGTAGGATATTTGAGTATCTCTGTTATCGTCCGTCTCGGTGCCATTATTGAAATTGCCACTACCATCATTGTTACTACCGGTAGGTACAAGTACATCCAGGGCCTTGGTGTAGAACTTTGCTGCTTCATTATAGTGCTGCGTTTGGTATAGATCAGTTGCCTTATCATGGAGCTCCTTATGCTTGCTTTCCATTTTCAGCAAAACAAATTAGTCTACAAAACAAATACATACATCCAAACTGAATAATGAAATTTTACCCATCCATATTCACACTATGTCTTCCCAAATTGACATTTGCCCAACAGCAGCAAATGCAATTAAATTTGTAAATTAAAACCATTTTAGACAGCAATTGAAAGAAGGTTCGGGCTAAAATCTGAAATTATCTTTACTTATCTTTTTTATGATTTCATTATTATGGAATTAGGATACCAAAAAAAAAAACCTGGTTCATTTGGAACATATTGCAAGAAACAAAAGTCAGATATAGCATGCAAAATAGTTCTTTTGCACCATTCTTCCATGATGAGATTATTTCTCCATATCTTGAAGTTTTGCTTGGTGACATGGGATGAAAAAGTTATATAATTATTGATATGCATAAATTGACATTTAATTTAGTCAGTTTCAGGAGGGAATAATATTTTTTGATTTATGATTTATGTATACAACAAGAAGTTTTCTGCCATAATGTTCTGCACATGTTCAGGAACATGCTCATGAACATGCTCAGTAGCATATAATTTTAATTTGACTGAAACTGTCTTAAAATGTAATTATTAAATTTACTTGGCATTTAAAACCAAATAAAAATGCTAAATTGAGAATCTCAAGTGTCATTTTGAATAATAACAAAGCCAGCTTCATTTTTTTAGTAAATTAATTTTCCAACCACACAGTGACCTTTCATCTGATCATCCTGTTTATAGATATACTTTGAGACAAAAATAGCCAATTTTTTTTGAGTAAAAAATGAAAAATTTACTCAAATTTTGTCTGTTGGCTCCAAAATTAGGCTTCATTTCCAGAAATACTAGAGAATACAAGAAAAAATGTGGAATAATTTGAATGAGAAAGTCTGGTGGTGAAAAGGTTGAATCAGATCTTCCTACCATGCAAATCCACACCACAATCAAGAAGTTTCAAAAAGAGAACTGATGGCCAATCAATAAACATACTATAATGATGATACTATACAAAAGCAAACCTGTACTCTGAAGTGATATGTATTCTTTAATACAGAACATTAGGAGATTAATGTCCCAAGGCGGGCACTTGGTTGTTTGAAGGATACACATATGCATTTAAGAAAATTGCATATCCACGAAAACCAAAAAAGTGTACTGTTGAAAAGACTGATAGCTATTCACAGTCAAGCAAAGGGACATAATAGGAGATTGTTTTGGCAGTGAGAAACCTTTTGTTTTGGTGGTTCCACAGACATTGTACCTTCATGGCATTTCTCTGAAAAAAAAAGTGTTTTGATTTTTCTAAAAGTTCACATTATATCAAAATGGGAGAGGGGGGTTGGTTAATTTGTATTTAGAAACCAATGGAAATATGTCGTTTTTGATTTTCGAAATTATACATGAATGTCCTATCTATACCAGCAAAGCCGATGACCAACCATAAACACCATATAAAACCTATCGTTCATTAACTGTTGAAAGATTTGAAGCAAAGTGATCACGACCTATGATCAGAATTTTAAAAATAAAATCCTATCTCAGACTGAACAATAAAAAGAGGTTGAATCCCTACACTGGGCAATGTACCAGTATACCCTGCCCTGACCCTATGGGAAGGTCAAATTAATTAAACAAATAACCAAGATTCAGTACCAGACTGCAGTAACAATAGTACATCTCAATATATTTCTCAGGATCAATTTAATAATATCTATGTTAAACATGCTGTTAACATATTACAGATTTTGTAAACTTGCCAGACAAAGATAAATTCTAATGACTAATGACCACCAAATGTTTATAAATTCCAAGTCACTAAATTCATAAAAAACATCTTCAGCGTAAGAGAGCAGCGCCTACCACTCATATTTGACATATCCTTCCAATGTAAATGTTTCTTTTGTATCAAAGTTTTTGTAGTGGACATTTATTCAGCAATGTCAATATGTTATTATGTTCAATTTTATTTCTTGTGTCAATTTGTTATTGTTGTCTTCTATGACCACAATTTATTTTTTCTTGTTAAATTTGTTTTCCCTTTTCTTTGAGACCTTAGTTCTGTACTGAGCTTAGACAGTGTTCTGAGAATAAATATTATAATGGCCATATGAATCAACCATGACTTTTTCACTACACTGATCACGCCAAAATGTTTTCACTAAACGTACCTGTACCTCTTACAATTGCTACGTTCACACGACAGCATTTTATTTGAGCCCAGCGGCTCGAGCCAGCAAAAATGGCCGTGTAAACGCGTTCGGCTCGAGCCAAGTTCGGCTCCACTAAACCCTTGGGGTTGAACTCCGATAGGGTTGAGTCCCGACATGGCTCCGATCGTGTAAACGCATCGGGGCCCAACTATCGGAGCCGAAATCACGCCCTCAATCGTATTCTTTGAGTAACCTCTCATTTCAATTATGGCGGAGACAACATCTTTCATAATTTCATGCAATTTCCGGCTTGAATAAGAGGTACGCGTCCTAATATATAGTAACGAATTATTGCGATAGATTGATAGCTCAACGGGAAACAGAAAATGGCGTACGAAATTATGCAATAAAAACTTGAAAGCACGACTGAACGGAAACTTTTTAAAGACACTAGAGATAAAAATCGTAGAAGCGATCGCGGTACGGTGACGTGTTCCTGGTAGGTTTAGATTCTTCCATAGTTTCTCTATGATAGATAAAGAGAATCTGTGATTCTTCCTAGGAGTTTAGATATTACTACAGTTGTTGAATAGTTACAAAATAGTAATTTTGCATGACAATGACTTGAGTGAAAAGGCTGTATTAAACGCATTTTAGCTGCTGTATTTCCTGTTTATTCGAGATACTAGTACCTAAATCATAATACCCGTCATTGTCTTTTCTATCTCCATGCTCAGGCTCTTTTTTCTCCAAGCTCAACAGCATCATGCCATGTAAAGAAAAAACACAAGCACGACACTGAAATCGTTTTTAGTCACTAATTATTCAAGAGCACTGTTCCGTTTGACTCTGAACAAACTGAATCGAACTCTGGCAGATCTCGGCTCTCGTTCAGCTCCCGACCGTATGAACGCATTGGAGATAACCTCCTGTTAATCCGTGGGAGGAGAAGTAGTTCGGCTCCAATAGAATGCTGCCATGTGAACATAGCAAATAAATACTAGGGTATACAGTGTAATTCGCATACATTAAAATGCATACATTACATAAGATAAGAGTATTTACAAACTGTACCATAATCCACAGAAATGGAGCAAAGTGGAACAAAGTTTAAGCACAGTTCCTCTATCCCCGGTCTAGAAACGGTCATTGTATTAGGTGTGAATTGGTCTCCTTCCCTGGCAAAGGCGCATTGCGGGTGTGGGCAAAGCATTGTCACGTGATCAGTATGTGATTTGACATCATCAGACGGGGGATAGAGGGACTGTGGTTTAAGTTATATTTTTTACCAATTTTTTTGATGCCTTTGTCAAATAAATGCAACAACTACTGGATTCGCAAAAACCTGAAGTTTTTTGCCAAACAGCACTTTTGTGAATTTGGCTGATAATATGTTTTAGCATCCAAGGGTGGCATATTAAGTCACTGAATCGCACACTGGATTTCTCTGTTTGTTAAAGATGGACAATATTATAAAATCAACATTCAATGTGAATATATTGGGATTATTCAGAGATACACACCAGACTCTTAAATTAAGATGTTTTGTTTGTACATGTGTAGTCATTAGGTTGCTCTCTTTCAAATGTATAGAATGACTATTTAACTTGTATTACCAATGCATGAGACATCGAACATTACATTATGTACTTCTTGGTTGAGTCTAACAAGAATTTGAACATCAAAGCAGGGAAGGATTTATTTTAGTGAAGATAAATAACAACTTAGACAATAAATAAGCTTTCGATCCGTATTATTATAACACCCACACACAGTAACTTTCAGATTTTAGTTTTGGCCAAGTTACTCAAAATTGAAAAAGCTTTCAACTAAGTTGTGCAACTTTAAGAGAGAGATTGGGGTTAACCAATTGCAGTATGGAAGTAATTATTGCAGCAACTAGATTACACTAGTGTTTCTCGTATGTTTGATTGTAGTCATGTATTTAATTTATTCATTTGCGTATGTCATTGTGGTAGTAATAATAATGTTTACTTTCTGTTTGTAAGAGTAACTGTAATTACGTAATATTCACAATGACGATCATGTGGAACCACAATATCGGTAAACAACACAAATTAACACAACTCTCAACGTTACATTTACCATATGCGAAATTGAGTATTACATTAATTGCGATTATTTTTTAAAACAAATGAGATCCGTCAAATCCTTAGGCAACTTTAAAATCGTCAATATGGCGGGCGAAAAAATATGTACGGACGACGTAAACAATGCACGTAATAATGGACAACCCGGAAGAGGCCCGTCGAGGGAAAACACCTCCCACTGACAACAGACAACTCGTTCAACGCCATAATAAAATTGACAGAAATAATAATATACATGGTATACTTACATACCTTCACATTTCGTAGTGATGGCTCACAAGCAAGAAAAAAATACCCTAAAATTACATTGACAGACAGGTGACTACTTGTTCAGGCAGGCACGCCATATTGGAAATTGCAAGTAACGAAATACAGTAACGCGAGATAAAGAAACGAGACTTTATTATTTTTGCAAGCTCAGCACAGTGACCTTGCTGTTCTTCTTCTATCAGGATTAGTCTATGTTTATGGGGTGAGATGTAGCCGCATATGGTGATGAGCGCATTTTTAATACAAACAAACATACGTAAAATTGCATACACATTTAATTAAGTATAAATATAAATACTTTTCATCAATATTTTATGTGTTTTAAATTGAAACGTGGACAGGAACAGTGATTGTGATATTATTTTCACCCGTTTACAATAGAATCTTCTGAATACCCCTGTTTTTCATTTCAGAAATCCCCAATTTTTTGTCATCGACATTTTGTTAAAAAGAATATTGTCGAACCTCGGAACGTCACGAGAATGGTGTGAGTTTTGCTAAGTATTTACACCGTATTTTCTGATAATTCGTCGAAATGCCGAGACTGTAGTACATAGATATACTCCCACGTAGGCAACAATGGTTGTGAGGAACGAACTGCAAAATTGATACTATAAACGAACGTTGGATTAGATCTCCTGCCACCTCACCAGACATCAATTTTGGAACAAACGAGCGTGCTACAGAACGTGTTCATCTGTTGACACAAATGACGAAAACCAAGGCGTATTGCATTACGTTTTGTTGCCAGTTGAAACAGGAAGTATAGTGTCTATACCACCAAAATACGCCATTGCAAGTCGGTAGCTCAGCCTCATCTTTGTCGGTCGACTTTGTGGAAATCCTATATTGATTCATAGCCGCCGCTGCTGTTGGTATATTTTCTTCAATTTGTTTCAGCTCAAGTCATCAGTGATAATTAGAAACAAAGTGTTTTCTGTATCTACTGAAGGTTTCTGAAAATAATTTCCTAATAGCAATTTTAGAAAGAAAAAAAAATATGTTGACTTTTTATTGAAACTGCGTCGAGGCTTTGTTCAAGCTGTACAAGTGCAAGGAGATCATATACAACTTCGGTCAACTCTTCTGACTACAGCAATTACAAAAGAACATGTCGTCTATTCACTACAAATTTAAAAGTAGTAATGACTATGATACGTTAACTTTTGATGGGCTGCATATATCCCTGTCTGATCTGAAGCGAGCCATACTTACTCAAAAGAAAATTGGGAAGTCTGCAGAGTTTGATTTGCAAATAACAAATGCGCAGTCTGGCGAAGGTAAGCTAGCTATATGTGCTATTTGTTTTTCTTCTCTATTGTTGTTAATGTGTGGCGACCAGGGCATATATTTTGTCAATAATAAGAAACTGAAGGATACAAACTTGTCAGATATTGGAAATAAGATTTGAATAGTGTTGTTTTTTTGTCACTTTGTCCAAATATGCTTTTTGATGTTCAGTATATTTTGTTGATTGTGATCACAAAGGAATAAAGAAAACAATGTGTTTCAAGAATGGATTTTTAAACTAAAAATTGTCATGGCTTTATTTCCAGAATACAAGGATGAATCGCACCTTATACCAAAGAATGCATCGGTCATCGTTAAGCGAATTCCTGTTGGCGGGATAAGAGCAAATATTAAAGCGTAAGTTCTTTAAGATAATTAAAATAAAAAAGCTTGATAATAAATACTGCATACAAAAATGTATAAATCTGACTGTAGGCTACCGCAATTGACATGCTAAAATTAACTTGGACATCAGGCTACTCTAAATCATAATAAAAATTCTTTACATTGAATTTATATTTAAGCTTGATTCTTCAAGGTTATACATTATAGATCAAGTATTGTACTTTTCACTTGCACGGCAAATTGCACAGAGCATTAAAATCAAGTTAATATCAAATGAAAGTCAAGTTTTTCCATAAACGTCTTTCCTAAAATTGCTTTTTTCTGTTCTATTTTCAGGGAGCCGGTTGATCTGAATGGGGTACCAAATATCAAACCAGTATGTAGTAATGCCATTTTTGATCACAATGATTTGTGGTCTTGCGTAAGCTTTTATAATTATTAATGTTAACTGGGCATTTGAATTTCATTCAGTAGTTACAAAAAAAAAAGAGTAGAAATTACTCAAGAGTTGATACACTTGATATCAACCTAATGTTATGTAAACGTATATTGCATTCACAAAATTACATTCTATGTGCATGTGCTGTCCGAGATATTAATTGTTGGCCCCTCCGTACTTGTACATGTGTTTTCACTTTTAAGTATAGAATTTACTTTTTTTTGTTGGCATATTTGTCACTGGAATAATCACTAGTACTCTCACTTGCTAATATGCATTGAATATGTAGTTAAAAGAAGTTTTTTTTTTTCAATTCTTGCACAAACGATGTGCAATAAAAGATGATTTGATAATAGCCTGTGACTGTAAAGCTGGACTCTATCAATATGATTGTCACATGGTTTGCAAAGATGATACTATGAATTTTGTTTCTACAATTTTCATTAGCATAACAAGGAGCATTGCCTGCCAAGTCTTCAGTCAAGGGAGCATTGTTTCTCTTAATAACATGAAGATATTATCATCAAAGTTTATGCCCATTTGTGGTAATTGATGATTTCAGTAATGCGTGAAAATTGTAATGAAATATGGGCATTGGTATAATCTTCATGAAACAGTAACAGGTTTTCATAGAAAATGCCAAAAGTTATTTTTTTAATATTCTGCCATCTGTCTTTCATTTGGACTGGTTTCCATGGGCAAGTTATTATACATATATATATATAAATAAATATTTTATTACAGATTGATACATTTTTGCTATATTTATTTCATACAGAGTATATTAAAATCAATTTTTACAGACATAAATTTACTATTAACACTGTTCACCCTGTGACTTATATTTTCTATGATGGAAAATGAATAAAAAATATGCTGGGATTGCTTGAAATCCTTCTTGTGTTTCTCTTTTGATAACACCTACACTCACTCAGACCATTTATTTCATTCAGATGTATTTATGATATATTTATGCATATTGTCGAATCCATGCATGTAGTGTTTTTTTGTTTTTTTCTGCAATACCCGTAATCTTTATGTATTCAGTATATGGAGACCTCAATGTTTCATGACTAGATTTAATTATACAAACATTGTTGTACTAAAGTCTTAAGGTGTGCATTATGTGAAATAGAAAACTGTTTTGGTTTTCCACATACATTGTCCTACACAATCTTTTTATACTGGCCTGAATTGTGCAATTCTTTAATAATATGGAATTTTTTCTTGCAAGCTTGATTCATATTTAAGGAGCAAACTTGAGTGATAACATAAACTTGCAGCTAATATGTGATTTGCCTATTCATTTTAAATAATTTGGTTTCTAATCTTGTACATCTGGCAGTGACAATTGAATAGCGCAAAGTCTGCATTAGAGATACATGGAATCGCCTCGGCCTCTGCTATAAGTTGGTTGATCGATACTATCACCAGTCTGCCTTTGTGCATACTTTGCGATATTCTTGTTATAACCTCATGTACATGTGTCATTTGCACTAAGGAAATTTAATAAATTGCATGCTTATTTGTTGTAGTTGTACCACTCCCCTAAAATTTTATAATACTGAGTACTAAATGCAAATTTACAAATTAATGATTATTACATGACATTTCTCAAAATTAATTTCCATAAAATAGCTGCACTATGAAAACTGTAGGTTTTGCAATGTTTATTTTTATACTTTAGATTTTTCAAGCTTTCAGTTGTACATAACTTTGTCATTATTTTATCATATAAATGTGCAAAATCGCAGTATCTTTTTACATAATAGATGCTTTTCTTGGTGCCCTATTTAAAAACGTCTTGCAATGTGTGTAGATGATATGAGCAACTCGTTAATAAACTCTGCATTGCAATTATTTTCAAACGCAAGTTGCTTGTTGCTCTGGCAGTTTTGCCCAGGAAATATTGGTCCAGACATGCTAATTTCAAGTGACAACTATCTGTTGCTGTGATTTTTGTCACTTGCATTTTCAGTCAAAAACCACTACTATGTGAAGGATGCAACAATTCCCAGAATAATGTGTATTGCATACTGGAAACATTCACAGAATTGCAATCAACTGTCCTCGGGGGGGGGTGTGTGAAATTTTCTTTTATTTGGTCTGTAATTTTGGGTGCACAGTCTTGCATTTGGCCTGATAAATGAGACTGGATATCTTTATTTGCCTGTCCACGGGGACAGCCAATTTCTATCTGTCTAGGACAGGTGGGCAGGCCTTAATAGACCATTTTCAAGTTTATAGGGACCCTTGTGATATCAAACATAAAAACGGGACAAGACAATACATATATCATCGTGGTGCGGTCGAAACGTGGGATTTGACAATCACAACATTATTTTTATTCTATTTCCATGCTTAATGAGTTCACATTGAACGCATTGAAAATTTTGAAGTAAAAATATCTCGACACCATATTCCTCTCTGAAAAATATAAAACTATGGAAAAAATGGGGGTTATTGAAAATGTTGCACATAATCCACACAAGGAAATGAAAAGCCAGATTTTGCAGCACTGCTGCCAGTCTGTTTTGAATTCACTTGACTACTCGTTAGAGCAAGTGATTTACATCCATGTTCAATAATAACGTGCATTACTGTCGCATATATAGGCAATATTATATTTAGTAACGCGTGAAAAGAACCTTTAAAGAAAGGCGTATAAAGAATAAATGCATTGCGTGCTAAATCCTCAAGATGGACACCTTGGACTAGCTCGTAACTGCATTAAGCAAGGGTTGTTAATCATATTCATACATTCTAAAAATTATTCTGTCACTTGTCAAACATGCCTGGACCATTTTTACTTCCTAGTTGAAGCAAAAAAAATTCACCTCTGCATTCATACCTGTATGGCTGTCTGGACCGATAGTGTTCAAACTTTACATATTGGGATAAATGTGCACTAGCATTGTTTTTGTGATCCAATTTAAACGGGACATTGATGCATGTTCAAAATGCTCAACTGGTGGGCATTTTGTTAGTTCTCGTTCGAACGCAGTCCAGAAACAGGGACTTGTGTTTTACCTCTGTTCGTTCGAGCCTGTATCTTAGAAATGCCTGGACCAATCACAATCATACATTACATTATACATGTGCACATCAATTTGTTTCAAGATCTGGTGGCCATTTTGCTTTAATTGATGTGATTCAAGTGCTATATCTGACTTGCTTTGACTGATTATGTTCAAATTTTAGATATTCATTATACATCATGTCATAGATATTCAGATATATTGGTTTAAAGATCCTATTTAAAATGGCTGAATGGTGGCCATTTTGTGCTAAAAATCATCAAATATCAAGCATTTATTGATGGATTTTCGTTCAAACTTGGTACATACATTAGACATTGGTTCTTGATGCATGTCATTTTATTTTTCAAATTGGATTAAAAATCCCTAATTGGCGGCCATTTTGTTTTAATGAATGGGCTTCTAAAGCCATATCTCTGACGTGCTTTGACTGATTATGTTCAAATTTTATATATTCATTATACTTCATAATCATATTCCTGACATTGTTATATTACTATAAACAAAACTATGTATCTTAAATTTGATAACTAAAGGGGACTGCGCCATGCATGGCTTGTTTTACAGCAAGTCTCAGAAGTATTGGGGCAGCCAATTTGCAAACTCGCTAGCGAATTGGCTAACTGCTTCGGTTTTGACTAAATGGTTGGCTTTTGAATCTCGCTTGTGATCGCGTCGACTCTGGGTTAGTCCATATTGCATTAGGGGGACATAGAATGTTTTTACGCAGTGTGGTACATGTCTGGATTCCCCTGGATGATTTTTTAGCCCCTTAAATGGCCACAGTCAGCTGGCGTACAAGAGATAAGAGGATAAATGTGTGTGATTACTCCACCGATATTTACTATACGAGGGTAACAGTCTTGAACACCGCTTGAAACTAAATAGACAAGTTGAGAAACAATTTTCTACAAATCAGGGAGCAAATAACAAACTTTCACATTCAAACAATCTGTTGGGGTAACATTAAGCCACCCGCTGAAAAATCTACCTCATTCGTTGTTTTTGTGGCGTATAAAGAATAAATGCATTGCGTGCTAAATCCTCAAGATGGACACCGTGGACTAGCTCATAACTGCATTAAGCAAGGGATGTTAACCATATAAATACATTCTAAAAATTATTCTGTCGTTTGTCAAACATGCCTGGACCATTTTTACTTCTTAGTTGAAGCAAAAAAAATTCACCTCTGCATTCATACCTGTATGGCTGTCTGGACCGATAGTGTTCAAACTTTACATATTGGGATAAATGTGCACTAGCATTGGTTTTGTGATCCAATTTAAATGGGACATTATTGATGCATGTTCAAAATGCTCAACTGGTGGGCATTTTGTTAGTTCTCGTTTGGACGAGGTCCGGAAACAGGGACTTGTGTTTTTACCTCTGTTCGTTCGAGCCTGTATCTTAGAAATGCCTGGACCAATCACAATCATACATTACATTATACATGTGCACATCAATTTGTTTCATGGTCTGGTGGCCATTTTGTTTTAATTGATGTGATTCTAGTGCTATATCTGACTTGCTTTGACTGATTATGTTCAAATTTTAGATATTCATTATACATCATGTCATAGATATTCAGATATATTGGTTTAAAGATCCTATTTAAAATGGCCGAATGGTGGCCATTTTGTGCTAAAAATCATCAAATATCAAGCTTTTATTGATGGATTTTCGTTCAAACTTGGTACGGTACATACATTAGACATTGGTTCTTGATGCATGTCATTTTATTTTTCAGATTGGATTAAAAATCCCTAACTGGCGGCCATTTTGTTTTAATGAATGGGCTTCTAAAGCCATATCTCTGACGTGCTTTGACTGATTATGTTCAAATTTTATATATTCATTATACTTCATAATCATATTCCTGACAGTTATATTCCAGCTATATTACTATAAACAAAACTATACATCTTAAATTTGATAACTAAAGGGGACTGTGCCATGCATGGCTTATTTTACAGCAAGTCTCAGAAGTATTGGGGCAGCCAATTTGCAAACTCGCTAGCGAATTGGCTAACTGCTTTGGTTTTGACTAAATGGTTGGCTTTTGAATCTCGCTTGGGATTGCGTCGACTCTGGGTTAGTCCATATTGCATTAGGGGGACATAGAATGTTTTTACGCAGTCTGGTACATGTCTGGATTCGCCTGAATGATTTTAGCCCCTTAAATGGCCACAGTCAGCTGGCTTACAAGTGATAATATGATAAATGTGATTACTCCACTGATATTTACTATACGAGGGTAACCGTCTTGAACACCGCTTGAAACTAAATAGACAAGTTGAGAAACAATTTTCTACAAATCATGGAGCAAATAACAAACTTTCACATTCAAACAATCTGTTGGGATAACATTAAGCCACCCGCTGAAAAATCTACCTCATTCGTTGTTTTTGTTTGGACACGAACAAGCATAGAAAATTTCCCTGGTATATTTAAAAGCGAAATCACCATTCAACTGTAAGACAGTCGCTGATTAGCTCCTTTTATTGTGTGTTCATATTTATTTCTCACTCAGATTTTGTTTAAACAAGAATAAGATCTTTGTTGTGTATTGGACATTATTTGGACCTTGATGCTTGTTACTGTTTTGCAGATCTGATTCAATTAGCCCTGCGTACAGTGCTGTGGGTACGGGGATAGATGTCCCCACCACAGCCCTGTGTACCTCCATAGACAAAGTCCGGGACTTTGAAAAATATAAACTTTTTAATGAAATAACATGCCCAGGTACCAAAAATGATGATCGATCACCAGATATATCCAGAACTCCCAGTTCGGAGTCCAATTGTGGATGGAATCGGCTACTTTGCCCTAAAAACAAACACATTCTCTTGCGTAAATGAAATTAAAAATGGCGGCGTTTGGTGGATAATTCCTCCGGTACCAACGCGTTTACATTTTGTCCGTCTTTACTAGTCGCTTTTTAAAGACATTTCAGTTTCAGATGACTTTGTAATGGTTGTTACGGATACCTATCGTCATTTCAACCGATTTCGGCTGGGAAACTACTTATTTTTAACTTGCGCACCAATTACGGTGCGCTCCCGGACTTTGTCTATGGAGGTATGCAGGGCTGTGGTGGGGACATCTATCAACCGAACGCGTCCCCGTACACACAGCACTGTACGCAGGGCTATGATTCAATATGTTGGGTATCCATTTTGACGTACATTGACTGCTCACAATTGCATCGTGCCGTGCACAGGCATTTGTTTAGCAATCTAATTCAATTAATTTAATTTTGAAGCTTAAAAGTTGATTGAAAATGCAGCATTTCTGCCATTCCTTAACTGATGCGGTTGTGCACAGGCATATTTCATTCAAACTTTATATGTTTATTGAACATAAATGGTCCGTCGATGCTCTTCATTTTTATTTCAGATTTGATTCAAAATGACGGAGTGATGGTCATTTTGTTACAAATGCTGTTTTTGGAATTGTATTGCTAACATGGCTGGACTGATCATGTACAACAACACATCTGCACATATAGTAATTACAGAATCTGATACAAGATGGCTGATAATCATTTTTGTGCTAGAAATGCATTATGATTGTTGTGATTAGAATTAGAGAAGGAATCGTGCGAATAAACTGGTTCCAATTTGTACCATGTCTGTCACACAAGTGTAAATTATTATATGCTGCAGTTGACAGTCAATGAAAACAGGATAATGACCTTTGGGTTAATATAGCCAGAAGGCAGCTTTTCTTTTCAAAAATGCACTTTTTAGCTCCGCTGTTGCCAAAGTTGACACAGCGGAGCTGTTCATATTACTGATTGCCCCTATTGTCCATCGTCATCAACTTTACAATTATAACTTCTTCTTCGAAACTGCAAGTCAGAACCTTGGATGGTTCTTTCTCGAATTTGTTTATTTCATCTCAAATTCTCTATTTTTGGTAAAAAGTGATATTTTCGACTTCTTGTTAAAAACTGCATGTCCGATTGCTTTGATATTACATATATTGTTCATTTTCCAATGATCTCTTCACTTCTTTAAAGGAGAACCGATACTATAAATAGGGGCAAGATGGCCACCGCAGTTATTATGCTAATCCGAACCAAGTCGCTCACATCGTGGCGGGAACTCCGGGAAATGTGCCATTTACGATGTTTAGAGATCAAGCTGTGATTCCAAATATATTTCTACGCGGGCATGAATATGTACGCTAGCGATTACACTAGTCTGGTTGGGCTTTTGATGTATAAAAGTTGTTTTCAGTCAAAACGTGCTGCGACAAGTAAAATTGTGAGTTTTACAATGGCGGCTAATGTATGCAAAATGCGTGTCAATCACAGTTTGAGTTAAGCGAGCATAATAAGCATTCATTTACTTAGTGGACAGAGGTGGAGTTAATTACCCATGAGCATCTGGTGCAATACATGGGATTCCCATTTAATTGAAATGTGCATTGCTAACAGCGAAGCTATCTGAGCTGCCAGGCTGCTTGTTTTTTTTATACAACTGGCTTTAATTTGGTACTAAAACAAGACACAATTAGTTGAAAGTTGTTATTTGGATTTTGATAAATTTTACCCAACTGGTCTTTATATTTGTTAAAAATAAATAACAAATTTGAACCTGCAAACAGATTATCAGGCATGCATGGAGCGATTTGAATCATACTTGAAATTAACATCACTCATGATGGGTTAATGAGGAAGTCAATTTGTTTTGTGATTTGTTTCAAGTTGGCTGACTGGCAGCCATGTTATTTTCTTGTGTCTCATTTTGTTAGAAGTTGGTTGCCAAGACAATATAAAAGCTGAATGGAATATTGATTTTTTTTTTTGATGACCTTTGACGAACAACAAAAAATATCTTCATCTATATCTATTACCTATATCTTCTCCTTGTTTACAATTGACAGCTACTAAAAACTGAATGCATCCCTAAGATGCTGAAAACAACCAAATTGGCAAAAAACTGATGTTAGATATCTATGTATTTTACAGACAATTTTAAGGTGTCGCTTAAACGCACACAGGATCTTAAGTTTGTTGATCTAGATTTGATTTTAATGATTTTCTATTAATGATTGGGCTGAGATGCACGCAAGACTTAAGTGTTCTGAATAGCCCCAATAGTCTCCTTCCTTATAGAATTATGAGACAACCGTTTTACTCGTGTCATAGAACCTAACATTTGTATGCCCAGTTCATTATTTCAATTTGGTGATCAATGGCACTTTACAATTTGATTCATGATAACAGACTGGTGGAATTTTATTGGCAAAATACATTATAAATAATTGCCATTTCGGAACTAGATCTCTGGCCTAAATATAGAAGACCTTGATGCACATAACTTTGATATAAAAAACTGTATAACACGTTTAAACTGGTTCATGTCATTTTAGCGGATTTGACTCCATGCATGCATGAATTAACTGAATCTTAATTTAGCTAAAGTGCTAACAATCTCATTGTGAGAATATATTTTATTTTAAATTAGCAACATTTTGAATTAGCGAAAAAGTAGCCGACTGGTAGAAATTTTGTTTTCGCAAGTGCCTCATATTCATACTTGCATGCTACATATGTACCATCGATATTTGTTTTTTTATTGAGGCATGATAAGTCATTGAACATGCATTTTGTTAACATATGGTACGTAACACAGGAACTGTCTATATTCCAATCATTCTGCATCATGGCAGCATGCATCATAATTTCTGTCAGGATTATAAATTTTTCAAGAGAAACTTTTATTTTGCCTTTCATGTCAACGCAGATCATTAATTCAAATTGACATGGATGCACTGGGCTTCCCTGCAGACTAAAAAGTCAATCTTGTTCATCATACAGATTGTTGTTCCCCTCGTCACATGCACAGATGGATTCGACAGTATGCCCCATTCCCATCAACACATCACCATGCTTATCCTTAATGTATTTTTTTTTACCTGTACCATCATCAACAGAATGAAGAACGTGGATCATCCCTTTCGATTGAAAGACTCAGCCAGGTATATATTTTATTTATATCGTATCTATATTGTATGTTGAGAAATTCACCAGCTTTTCCACATGTTTCGTATACAATTGCTGGTCTACCTTATTTACATCGAATATGCTGCTTTTCACTCAATTTACCAAATTGATATTTTCATGTGATGCTCAGAAATGTTTTACGAAATGTTATACAATATGTCTGTAGTCTGAATCCTGAAATAGATTTTTAAGAGTTTGTTTTTCATAAAAACCCAAAGTTTTGTTTTGAAATCTCTGCACTGCCAAAGATACTTTTGTTTTGAATTTCTTTTATTGAATTGACTGTAGTTGAAAATCATGATTTTTATGCTGTGGTACAATGTCCCAGCGACAATAAAAACTTTAAGGATACACGGGTCAACTTTTGTCTACAAAAGCTGTCATACCATGCAAATTGTTTATTAAAATAGCCATGCGCTTTATTTCTTGCAAGAAGTTGCTGGTGGTTGTTCATGTATTTGGTGGCCTTTATTAGCTCCGCTGTCGACTTTGTCGAGCGGAGCTTATCATATGAGTGATTGTCCGTCGTCCGTGTCAATGTTTTACTTTTTCGACTTCTTCTTGAAAACTACAAGCCTAAATGCTTTGATACTTGGTGTATATGTACCTTGGGTAGACCTCTCTTAGGTTTGTTCATTTCATGTTGATATCTTTAATTCTCTAATTTTGGTGAATATTTTTGTCATTTTTGGTAAAAACTGATATTTTCGACTTCTTGTTAAAAACTGCAAGTGCAATTGCTTTGATATTACATCTATAGGTACTACATGTGGACTTCTCTCAGATTTGTTAATTTTGTAATGATATCTTTAATTCTTTAATTTTGGTGAATATTTTTGTCATTTTTGGTAAAAACTGATATTTTCGACTTCTTGTTAAAAACCGCAAGTCCAATTGCTTTGATACTACATATATAGGTACTACATGTGGACCTCTCTCAGATTTGTTCATTTCGTGATGATATCTTCAATTCTCTAATTTTGGTGAATATTTTTGTCATTTTTGGTAAAAAGTGATATTTTCGACTTCTTGTTAAAAACCGCAAGTGCAATTGCTTTGATATTACATATATAGGTACTACATGTGGACCTCTCTCAGATTTGTTCATTTTGTAATGATATCTTTAATTCTCTAATTTTGGTGAATATTTTTGTCATTTTTGGTAAAAAGTGATATTTTCGACTTCTTGTTGAAAACTGTAAGTCCGATTGCTTTGATATTACATATATAGGTACTACATGTGGACCTCTCTCAGATTTTTTCGTTTTGTGATGATATCTTCAATTCTCTAATTAATTTATTTTGGTGAATATTTTTGTAATTTTTGGTAAAAAGTGATATTTTCGACTTCTTGTTAAAAACTGTAAGTCCGATTGCTTTGATACTATTCATATTGTTCATTTTCTAATGATGTCTTCAGTTCTTTAATTGAAATGTGCATTGCTAACAGCGGAGCTATCTCAGCCGATAGGCTGCTTGTATTAAATACATAGCGATATCCAGTTTCTGTCATTTTAATGATTTGTGTTAAAATATTTTCCATCACTTGGTAAAACAGTGTCAGAAATGCATGTACATTATTTTAAGTCTTTTTTTTTTTTTCTCTGTACCATATGTACGATGAAACTATAAAAATTGTATTTTGGATAAAAGTTTCCTAATAATAGTGTATTCAGTTGGAAAATTACATGCGTTTTATCTCTATCTCTATCTGTATCTATTTATATCTTGTACATAAGCAATATTTGAATTTTAGTAAAGTGTTTTCTAGCCAGTCAAGGTACAAAAAAATAGCAAATGTAATTTCAAGCAGTATCTTGCGAGAGAAGCATTTGGAGAGTGCAATTGTGTTGAGGCTTCAGCGGCTGCGCAATCACGTTCGTTGTTAGTGAACTATCGAGTGTGCAGTGTGCCATCCACCGTATTTTGAGACATTACCAGTTGTAGGACACGCATTTTGTATTACAATGTTTTTTGTTTTTTTTTTATCTTTTCTATATTTCACTTGTATCTAATGAAATTACATAAATTGTTAATTGTTTGTCCTTGTAACACCACAAAAAAAGTTCCTGGTTATAAAAAAAATTTGTACCTATCAATCCTATTTAGTTGTATTTTATCTCAAATATGTGCTCTTTACGCAACACGAAACAGCTGTTTTAATAGGTTGATACTGATTAAGGCATTACCTGCTGACAATTATTTTTCCCATTCATATCGGTTATTTGTGGAGACTTTCAGCAGGTTAAGAACTAGTTTTTCTGTTGAAGTCTGTTGTCAGACTGGTGAGTGATTACTCATTAATTTATTCATTCTCTGCAAACAAACAAAACACTTTTGAAATAAATAACCAGGAACTGTGTTTTTTTCTTCTAAATCTACAATACCCTAATAAGTATTCACTTATTGCTGGCACTCTTTGTCTATTCTTTCCACGTATTTGCTGACAAATATTATTGGTATTTGCATGTAATATGTACAATTACTATAAGTAGTAGTAGAAATGAAAGTGAAATTAGCGTATTTGTTCTATTCGAAGCGCATATAAACTCGCATCACATTTATGTAAGCGCTATCTGTCAAATAAAAACGTGTTGATTTCATTTCATATTGGGATCACCATTAATTTTTAAAATGTTCATTACCGTCCGTCCCTCTTTAATTCCTGTATCACTGTGAACCAATAAATTTTTTCAACGCACCTCATTTTCACATAATTTAAAAGAACCCTGGTGAAGGGCAATGGTTGTGTAGCAGGCATTCAAATTTCATGTGAATTATGTATTTTACATATGTTGTATACGTTGGACAAATACCGAACACAATGACAATCACCTCTCTAGCAGAACTCAAATATGTGCCTACGGATACCCCATCCTCCTGTATAGTGGCTTGATTAACCTCAGGTTGAATGTCAACTTTCATCCTCTTTACATGTATACACAAGGCTTGAACTTCAGAGGCATCAAAGGAAAGGCATTTAGTGCCCTTTGATATTGTCTATTCCTGTATGCCATTTTATAAAATGAAAACTGGTGTCCTCTCTGAAATTCAAACCTTGTGTACATTGTTCCACTAAAAGATCACTAATATGTTTTTGTCAATACTACCTTTTTTCTATGTATTTTTTTTTTACATGTCCAAAAGGACATAATATCAATATTCTTCAAAAAATATGTAACAATTATGGAAATTTATTTTGTATAACTTGACAAAAGTTGAGAGTGAATTTGCAAATTGACATAAAAATTGGTATCATCACTTCTAATGTACATTTAAACAACAATGGTTGACACTTGTGTGTGCGTAGTACAGTACATACATTGCAATGCTTCATTTTGAGATTTTGTTTTCTATGAATTTAAAACCCTGTGAATATTCTCAAAATGGAAAATTAAATACCAGTTAAAAATTTTTACAGAATTGCAAATATTTCTGAGGAGCCCTCATTTGTACCGTAAAATCTGTATTAGAAGTAATTTCCTTAATTAGAATCCACATCCATTCTTTTTAACAATTGAGAATCAAAATTTTTATCATGTCTTGTGTATGTGTATATGTTCTAATAGAAGCTGCATTCTTTGTTGCATTGTACCATTTTAGTAGAAATCACAGCTTCTAATATTGATTATACAGTGATTGATAAAGTTTGTTGTCCATGCATTATCTATCTATGTATGATTTTAGGGATGGGTACTTATTATTATGTAAAGATGCGCATGCAATTGAGAATTCTGTATACTTATGAGTGATGTTCATGATAATATCAAGATGCAGTATATTTAATTATGTGAAAAGACTTCAATGACATTTTTTATGTTATGATTCACATGATAATTATTGTTGACTTGCTTGATGGAGTATGTGAGATTCAGTTGTGGTAGATTGAATTATTTTTTGAAGAATGATTTTTTTCCCAATTTTTCTCTTGAATAAAGAATAATTTATTTTTGTTAAGAGTTCTTGTGTAGCTGTTTGTATGCTTGTGAAAATGCTGGACAGTGTTTTCCCTATTCTTTTGATTACAGCCATTCTGGAAAAAGGGAAGTGACTGAAATCTTACTTTTAACATTCAATTATATCGACCTTGCGTGTGAATTTTATTCACTAACAGAAATTTATTTTTAAACATTCCAATTAATTGGGCATGCTAAATGGCTAACATGATTAAATTTGGTTAATAAGTAGAGGGAAAACACTGCGCGCTGCACTGGGTTATTTGGTCTTAGAAGAGATTTGTGTGATTGCACTTGCAGCAAAATGTTCCCCAGTCGCACTCCATGGTGTGGGCGGGGCATAGTAAGAATAGAAGTTGCGACCGTCACAACAAAGAAGGTATGCAAACCTGCACTGAATAAGAAGATAAATCCCAAATATAATAAAAATGTTGATTCATTATTGTGGATGTTTTAAAAGATAGTCTTTGCCAACTTCTAGGAAATGGGGACCATGTTAGCGCCATAGACACATTTTGTGTAATTAGTACATACAGACAATTCAGTTCGATACGTTTTTGGCAGATTTTTTCAAAAATATAATAGAAAGCTATGTTTGTAAATACTTTTTAATTTTTCTCCCTCTGCACAAAAAAAAATCCTAGATTCTAATTGCTAGCTATGAAGTCAATTACCTTGTGAACTCTCACATTTATCAATTCATACAGCAGACTGCATTTAGAGCAGTTTGTTAAAAAAAAAAAAAAGCCTAATTCGCACTTTGCTCACTACAATATTTTGATTGCTGACATCTCTGATAATACATGCACTGACTCAGCATCGTTGCGTCAATGAACCAACAATTGTTTGGTGTAATAAGTTCCTGCTAAATATAAATATAGTTTTGGCTTCACAAATAAAATGCAGACCCGAGGTTTAAATTAGGTAAACAGGGCCATTATAGTATAAATAATAATGGTGTGATGCTCTAGATTTCTTGCATATATGTGTGTATACGACCTTTTTTTTCCCACAGACAGCTGACTTGGCAACTGCGAATGCTTCCGAAGAAGATAAGATAGCTGCAATGATGCATCAAGCTGGCAGGGACTATGATCCAGCAACGTAAGCATTGATAGCATTTATACCTCATATCATAACTTTTTATTAGGCGGTAATGAAGTTAAATGTAAAATTGTAAATGATATAGCTGGCATTAGTTCTTTTAAAAATTGTACTTAAACATGTTTAAATATGAGGTTGTGCATCCTGGAAACATTTGAATTGTCTATATTCTGAAATAAAAAAAAAAACGCATTTGGCCATCAAATCATCTAGCCAGTCACCAGAGATTGTTTGTCCTTGCATCGTTTTTGGCTGTAGCTTGTGTGAAAACCTGTGGTTGATTTCCGTGCATGAGAGTTTTGATGTTTAATAGGTGCATACTTTTATTTACTAGATACCCAAGATCAAGGTATCCAGTAGGTCCACCTCCAGTAAATTATCGGTGCTACAGATGTCAAAAAACTGGACACTACATAAGAAATTGTCCAACTAATGCAGTATGTATGGTTTTCTCTTTGTAATCTTCATAATGCCTGGCCTGACTTTAGTGTATTCACCAACAATCTACTTTTACCTATGGTCACACCACTTCAACAAATTTTGGTTCACATTAAAGATGGCTGCTGTTGAAGTATTAGGGTTGGTCACACATTGCAAACTGTTTGTCATTTATTAACATAACTAGTTATTGAAATAGTTTAAAGTGACCTGTATTTTTCTCATCCCTGAAAAAAAATGGGCAAATTTTGAAAACGCATGCTAGTAACACATTCTCAATGGGTTGTCCGCTTTCATATCAGGGACCATCTTCCCTAGCTGTCTGCTGTGCTTCCAAAGATTAGAAAAGCAACTCATGACATATTGATCTCCTCTCACCAGTAGTTTAAAAGGAAATCTATTGCTACACATTTTACTTGCATCCCTTGAGTGTTGGAAATTTGTAGATTTCAAAAACTTCAAATAATTGACATACAAACACGTGGTGGATTCTACACGTCAGTGACTCATTCAGTTTATAGCATTTATATGTATATGTATGTTGCTTAATGGGGTTTCTTCGGTTTGATAACCAATTCCTAATAAATTTTTTGACCATTTTCTTATTGATAACAGGATAGCCGATTGGATATCCGGCAGCCAAAACACAGCACAGGGATACCTCATAGTTTTATGACAACTGTTGATAATGCCTCAGTTCCTGGTGCCATGTTAACATCATTCGGACACTATGCTGTGCCTATAATTGACCAGTAAGTACTTGATGATGTGTCAAAAATAAGTGTAATGGTAACTTGGTTTAATATCTGGGTACAGTCAGTGACCACAAAATTAAATTCTGTAACTGTATGTACTTGTGTAAGATTTCTTTATTACAGCTTACCCACATCTCACTATTTGATATATAGAAGATAATATTTGGTAATCGTAGTCCTAAATAACTATTAAAAATAGCTAGACGCTTCGAGCAATGGCTCTTTATCGATAGCATAGAAGAAAATGTAAATCCTGTTCACTATTTGATAGCAGATTGAGTACAGTGTGGTGTAACTGGGAACAGAACTGCTTACAGTGGTTAGGTGCATTTGTCTACATGCGAACTTGAATCGTTTCATGTTTATGTGCATATACTTATGTGCTTGTAAGTTCGATTGATACTTAGTGGACACTCCACAAGATCAAATGTCAGTCGTAAAAGTAACTTAACTCTTTTTATGATATACCGGTATGTAAGAACAGAATTTCAAATAATTGTCATTGAAAAGTCCCATGAAAAATTCACTGCCTTTGTATCCCATAAATGAATTTCCTGGAGTATTTTGTAGTATCCCTTTCAATAACCACAAAATGTATTCATTTGCAATGAAATTATAATATGCTTTATATTGTTCATTCTTTTCTTTCAGGAATGCTTACAAAGTTGGGAAAAAGGAGAAGCCGTCATTTCTGCAACAAGAGGCAGCACCCCCACCTCTTGTGGAAAGTGCCCCAGTGCCACCTGAGTTACAATGTCAGATTTGTAAAGATCTTCTCAGAGATGCTGTTGTCGTTCCTTGCTGTGGAAACAGTTACTGTGATGAGTGTGAGTTTTAGTTTTGTTTACAATTGCATGATGGGACCCGTGTTATGTTAATGATTTCCTTCTCAAGACACTATTAAAACAGTGCATAGATTATAGGCTAATGTAACCAGGATTCTAATGTGACAATTATGATTCTCTGTATTTATTCTGTAATGTATATTTTATATTTCCAGGCATACGTAATGCCTTACTAGAAACTGAAGACCATACATGTCCAGGGTGTCATGAGTCGGGTGTATCACCAGACTCTCTTATTGCAAACAAGTTTCTAAGACGAGTAAGTGAATGCAGTTATCAATTATTTAGTAGAAGCTATTTTAAGGTGCCCCACTTTGTTGGCAATTTGAATTTAGGATAAAATTCCAATTTTAGGAAATGCGTGTTTTGGAAATATATTTTTAATTAATATAGGATACATGCATGTACAAATGTCCTTGCTCATTTAAACTGTAATACTAACTCCTGTATTTCTGTTAAATTTTCTTTTAATTACAACCCCAAATAAAGTTATAATTTAACTTACCGGATTCGGCTGATACCCCGCCCATCCTAAACCTCGCCCATGGGCGATGTTTCAAATAGTGGGCGATGATTTGGTCCACACATTGCCTGACTGAACCAACAAACATTTTTACAAACCCCAATTTTCCCGTCCGACATCTTGTATCGAGTGCGCTATTTCAAATATGACGCTAAAATAATTCACTGTGAAGTCAAAAAGCATTAAAACTTCAATAAAACCAATTGTTGTTGCGTATTATGTTTATTGCACTCGAATAAAGTCTGCGCTTGAAAAGAATGTTATTTACAAAGTTTAAAATATCCAAGCCTTCCTGGTTCGAGCCTCTTGGTTGTTATCAGTAATGTTTAATCTTTGTCTGTATTCCAGACAAAAAGTCGGTAAACAAGAAATGGGCGAACTAAAATGTCTCCTGCGTTTCACATGCAACATGATTATTAAAAAACATAGAGTTAAGCGGTCATGTACATTCTATAAAGCTAACCTTGTACACATAATCTTGTACTAACGTGTTTTTTGTTCAAAAAAAACGTTCCCTTTCAAATAACCCCTAGTAAACTCTTCGCATTCATGGTATTTGTGAGAGTTGAAAGATTTTTTGAACACATGACAAGTAACTATATTGATTTGCATCAAGCTGGATGGCCTGAATTTAAATATCAGTGCGTGAACTCTGTAGGTCATTGCCCAATGCGCACGTAATTCAAACACGTGGTTATTAGAGTTCAGTCGAAATGTACGTGAATATTGCAATCAAAGTGCGCTGTCCAGAGTTTATTTAAATAATAACACATGCTTGTGAGGGTAATATCACGATTTACTGCCTGTCCAAGGCATTATGGTCATGACCAACAGCCCGAGGGCAGACAATAAATCGTGATATTGCCCGAAAAACCATGTGTTATTTATTTTATCACATCGGACATTCACCATGACAATCACAGCTACCATACATCTCACACCCGCTCTCCCACAAAATAACAACACTTATATATGAAGTATGCAATATTTTATTTTATCTATTACAACAAGTTTAACATTACTCAATAGCATACATACATTGTTTGCTGAAAAAAAATAACGAAATACACTCAGTAAATGTTATTTTCAGCCATGGATACATTTTAAGTTGAACCGTGTTGCAGCAGTGTGAATCAGTCAAATTATTGAGAATAACATTTTTGAAATGAATTGAGAAATTCTTAAACGCATGTTATTTGATCACTCTACAGATAAAAATGTCAGAGTGCCAGGGAAATGACTGAAATTAGCTTCTCACGAACGTACCACACACCTATTCACGTTCACTGTATATTTTGGATGGCTAAAGTTCCTTCAAAACCCTGAAAGCAATCCCGAAAGCAACAGTTACCAGAGCAGCACCAGTGCAGCGAATGACAATTTGTTATGCGCAGTATCGTTGCGCAGTAGTTCAGTGACGACATCCATGTGATATACCCATGTAATATCCACTTGGCGGGCAATATACCATGTAATATTCATTTTTATTCCATGTCATGTGACTGAGTCTCAACCAATCACAGCATGCGTAACAGCAGTGAGATGTGATAATATATTATAGTAAAATTTAACTTGACACATGGTATGGTTTATATTACATGTTCACTTCACTTCGAATAAAAAAAATCACCATTGGAACATCGATGAATCACAAGTATTTAAAATATTTTCTCGACTTCCCGTAGATATCCGACTACTATCATTTTTAATGATTTAAATGTGCCTATGTTTATGTTTGCGTAATTAATACGAATGCAACGCATTATCAAGTCGGTAATATTGAAATATTCACAGACCCAATACCCCGGGTCAGCATCCTAACAATAGTAAAAATTAACTTGAGTTTGCGTAATTATCATGAAAGCAATACATTACATTGCAAAGTTGAAATATTCAGAGCTGGTACAATATTGTAAACAAATTTGCGTAATTAGAAAAGCAGTGCACTAAGTAAACGATGTTGATATATTCAAAGCCAGTACAGAGTTGCATACAAGTTGCGTAATTACAGTACCGTCGGATATAATAACAATTTTACTAGATCGACGCACAGACCACGAAAGAAAAAGGTTGCTAAGGTAACGCGCCAGTTCAGCGTGTGACTTGGGGTCAAACTTCGGTCAACACACACTTGATGCCAGCATCGCCGCGCAGCAAGTTTCGCAAAGTACTTGAAGTTCAATTGCGTCCCAAAATGATGTCGCTGATCACTCAGTTGTCGCAGCATGTGTTGTGTCATGTCCATGATGCACCCCGTTTCGAGTTTGACTTGCTTTTCCTTCTTGGTGCATGTTCTTGTTCACGTAAAATGCGACCTCTCACCAATGTATTAAAACACTTTGAATTTATACTTTGCATTATTATATTTGGTCAATGCGAAATATTATTTTTTCTAGACCATTTTTATCAACTCAGGGTTATTTTTCCAGACAATATGGGCTTCGTAATATCTGCCAAAAGATCGCCCGGGCGATCTTTTGGTCCACATTTTTCTATAAAAAAATCAAATCCTCCATAAGATTGCCCAGGGCGTGGTATCAGCCGAATCCGGTAATTCATTCTAAATTCAACTAAAACCCGTTTGTGTGAGTGTGCTCTAATGCCCTAATTATTGATGATAGAATTGATGATAAATTTTGTTCCCAATTACAGGCTGTCACAAATTTTAAGAATGAGACTGGGTACACCAAAGTCAAACCAGTTCAACCGCCCCCTGTCACTATGAGTATACCAGTGAAGCCGCCTCAGCAAGTACCACCTCCAGTAACGCAAACACGGCCACAGCTGCAGCTGCAGCCGAGAGTAGAGAGACCTCCACCTAGTGCAGTTCCTCCTCCCAGAGCTATTACTGTACCTAGTGTTCCAACTACTGCAAGTCCATCACTAGAGCCTTCTCCAGACAGGCCAAGTACACCTACAATGGATGAGATGCCGACGAATAGTACAGTGCCCCGAAATGCAAGTATGCAGGTAAGGCACATATTTAATAGAAGTCAGGTTTGCATTCCTGATTTAAAATTGTTCAATCTTTACTCTTTCCATAGTCGTATCTCTGACGTGCCTGTACTGTTCGTTCGCTTTCTGGGTACACATCCATTGTACAGTCCTTTTGTAGTTTTTTTAAGGTTACTGACTGATGGTCACTTTGTCGAGTGGAGCTTATCATAGGAGTGATTGTCCGTGTCAATGTTTTACTTTTTCGACTTCTTCTTGAAAACTATAAGCCTGAATGCTTTGATACTTGGTGTATATGTACCTTGGGTAGACCTTTCTTTGATTTGTTCGTTTCATGTTGATATCTTTAATTCTGCAAGTCCAATTGCTTTGATATTACATATATAGGTACTACATGTGGACCTCTCTCAGATTTGTTCATTTTATAATGATATCTTCAATTCTCTAATTTTGGTGATTATTTTTGTCATTTTTGGTGAAAAGTGATATTTTTGAATTCTTATTGAAAACAGCAAGTCTACATATTGTTCATTTTCAAATGATATCTTCTGTTCTTTAATTGAAATGTGCATTGCTAACAGCGGAGCTATCTCAGCCGACAGGCTGCTTGTTTTGTTACAATGTGCCAAAGCACCTACTAACCGGATCTCGGGCACATGTATAGATGCTTTTCTGTGTTTCTTGTTTATGTCATGACTTCTTCAATTTTGCTTGACTTGATATTTCCAAATTGTTTGCTTCTCAGATGCGCCATGTGTCTGTACCAGCAGCTGAATCACAGAGTAGATCGGTACCAGGACCCAGACCATTCCCAAGTAAGTTATCAACATGTTTCACGAGTCAAAAATTATTGATAATAACTAGGTATAATCAAACATAAAGAGATAAATTTGGATGGGTTTGTATTTTTTTAATATATGTATGTATGGAATGCTAAATGGGACTAATTACATGTAAAGTAGTATCAACTCAGACAAATACTTTTACTATGCATGTTCTTGTTTTTTAAAGTTGTATGTGCATGCTAAAGATTGTTGACAGTGTGTTCGAGTTTATAGTGTTTACCTCTAAAATGGTGTTTTTATTTATGTTGATTGTCTTGATCCAATATATAATTTTTATTGGCATTAACATGTGGTATGTGGTGGGAATGTAGTAAATGATTTGCAGCTTCTCTCTTCCTCTCTTCAATTCGTTCTTTTAATTTTTTGGCACATACATGTACTGCTTGACTTTTATTCTCTTCTGAAATGACATGCTATTTTACTCGCTGCACTCAATTCCTTGATTTTGTGATCATGTTTAAATAGTTTGCATTTTAAAGTAGTATTGTGATAATGCCTGTTCAAAAATGTATGCATGTATTATCTAGTTGGTAATAGGTTTTTTTTTTACCTTGTCTATCAGACAAGAATTTCAACTCTGGTTTTTCAGCTGCAGCCTCAGTCACAGGACCACCAGTGAGGATGGGAGCTCCCCTTCCACAAGGACAAGGAACTGGTCCACCACAAAGAGTGAATGGCCCACCACCGCTGCTTTCAGTCTACCCAAGAGACAATCCACCCCCTGTGTCAGCTTACTCTAATGACCGTCCTCCTGTTCATAGACCAACACCACCCGGGTATACGAGGCACCGACCTAATGAACCTAGACCTAGGGGACCAGCACCCCCACGGCATCGACCACCACTACCACCTGGACTTACTTCACCTCCAGGTTCAACACTTCCACTTGGTCCAAGACCCAGAGTTCCACCACCTCAGCCAGGATACCATGGCCCACCCCCCAGGCATATAGCACCCCTTATAGGCTCTGCTCCACCACCAGCATCTCTTCCTCCACTGCTACCTGAAGTTCATATGTCCGGGCTGCCTGGTATGGCTCCACCGCAACCACCACCGCCACCACATATTATGCCTGGCCCTCCACCGGGATCAATTCTACCTGGACCACCACCAATGCCTATATATCCACCAGATCCAAGACCACTGAGTGAAGAAGAATTCTACAGAGAACAAAGGAAGCTACAGTAAGTGTTTTTGTAAATGCCATTCCAAATTAAATATCCCCCTCCCTCACTTAACAATCCAATATATGACATGATTAAGACCAGTGGCCTGTTTTTCTGTGCATCTTGAAGTTTCCACCATCTGTGAAATCTGATCAGCTTTGGTCAGAGATTGCACATGTGTGTTCTGGATTCATTGGAATTATACTGGGCAATTGGGGCTTTGCAAATATTTTGTCCAATGTTGAACTATCTACTAATGCAGTCGTCAACATTAATGGGTATTGTGAATTGTTTTTGTTTTTTTCAGAGCTCAGTATAAAAAGTCTGATCCTATGGATGATTTTGCAAGAGAATTGCTGCAATATAAACAAGAACAGAAGCTTCGTCAGATGTCTAGGTCAAGATCTCGTTCAAGATCAAATTCTTGGTCTTCAAGTTACTCGAGTAGTAGTTCCCGATCAAGTTCTTACAGCAGCCGCAGTAGAAGTCATAGCCGCAGTAGCAGTAGTAGTAGCAGCAGTAGTAGTACTGATCATAGTCGTTCACGTGGTTACAGCAAGTCTCCTCCTCGAACAAGATACAGATCAAGATCACGTTCAAGACGTAGGTCTCGTTCAAGGACACCTCGTCGGAGATCTCCACCATCCTATAGGAGACCTCGTTCTTATGAACGTGAACGTGACCGCCCACGTCCACGTTCACCTCCTCCTACCAGATACTATAATGACAGGCGTTCACGGTCCCCTCCTCCATATTATAGGAGTCGCCGAGCCATGCCGCCTGAACAATCTTATGATCCCAGGTATGATACTAGGATTATGCGAGGGTATGATGATCGTGCACCTAGATATGACCAACCCAGGTATTATGATAGACTTGATCCGCGGTATGATTCTCCCTATGACTCAATGCCTGATCCCCAAATGGATCCCAGGCACTATGATAGATACTATGAAGATAGATATCGTCAATACACCGATGACAGGTATAGACAGCCAATGCAGCCACACCTAGATGCTGGAGCTTGGTCGCCACAGAGACGTAGACCATCACCTCTTCCTTTACAGCATGGTGGATATAGGGGAAGGGAGGAAATTAACAGGGAAAGACTTGCTAAGCGCCCATTGCGACGATCTAGATCTCCAGTTGAACATGAAAGACCAAGAAAACGTACTAGATCTGCCAGTCCGGAAAGATTAGCTAGGCCAGATGATCGGGTCAGAGATAAACAAAGGAGTCGAGAAAGAACAGATGATCAAGTAAGAAGGGACCACCGGGATCGAAAAGAGAGAAAGCACTCTGAGAGGAGTGAACAGAAAGAAAATATTGAAACCACCAAATCTTCATCAAGAAGTTCTAAAGAACATACCAGTAAGAAATCAAAAAGGTCTGCTGAACCTGTGAAAAAGTCTTCTAAGGTGGTAGACAGTGCCCAAACTGTAAAGGAAGATAGTATTGTGAATGCTGCCAAAGAAACTAAAAAAGAGAAGAAGAAAAAAGAGAAGAAGAAAAAAGTTGGCAAAACAAAAAATGAGAGTGATGTAAAAGTCACTGAAGCGACCGATGAGGTTGTAGAAATGGCTGAGGAAACGGAACCTAAGAAGAAAATCAAGAAAGATAAGTCTAAGAAGAAGAGGAAGCATTCAAAATCATCTGACACCGCAGAGTTACCTGATGAGCCGGGTGTAAAAATTGCCAGACCTGATATAGTTTCACCAAAGATGCATGACATACCAGATGCAAGCGAGCTAATAAAAAACAGTGAGAAAGTATCGAAACTCCAGAAAAAGAAAGATACAAAAACTGTGAGTGTTTCAGATGACAAAAGGCCTACTTCTGCTAAGAATGTTGAATTGCAGAATCCAGAAAAGACTGTCAAATTAGAATCTAAAGATGATATCGGGATCAGGAGTCCTTTGAAATCTAAGGTTAAAGTTGTTGATTATTCCAGTGCAAGCTCTGCTAACAGTCCTCAACATATCAAGGGTAAAAAACCAACACCCATAGAAAGTAAAATTGTTAAGACTGAAGAGAAACGAGAGAAGATCTCTTCTGTTGTTAAAGTGAAGGACGAGTTGAAGGACAAGAGAGAGTTCAGGTTGTCTGTGGAACTGGATAACAGTGCCGCTCATATGGGGAGTAGAGAAGTCACAATGAAGAAAGAAAAGGATGCTACAGGCTCAAACAGTCAGGAGAATTCTGAATCAACTCCTGTTGAAGAACTTATCACAATAACTGTACCGGTATCAAAATGGGAACAAGAAGAGTACGAGTCCGGGGCTAGCAATGCTCCTTCAACATCACAGTCACCTAAAGGCACTTTAGATCTTGAGCAAAGCGAAGCCAACTTTGAGCCAGATTACAATGAATCAAGTGAATCAGAAAGTGGGGATGAGGAATCTCTAAAAGTTGATGAACAAAGTGCCAGTAGAAGTCGCAGCCGCACTTTGAGTAGTAGCACTGCAAGATCCAGCCAAAGCCAGAGTCCTACTAGGAAGAGCCACAAGAAGCATAAGAAACACAAAAAGCATAAAAAGCATAAAACAAAGAAGAGGAAGACCTCTGGAAAGGATGAGGATAGTACCACCAAAACTCACAAAAAAAAACACAAGCATAAAAAACCTAAAAAATCAAAGACAAAAACAAAACATAAAGAAAAAGAAAAATAACCAGTAGTAAACTTGCCTTACCTAGATACGATACAGTATTATATCCATATGCACTAAGTGTATGTATTACAATAAGAAATCATAATTTAACATTTTTTTTTTTCACTCCTCCCTCCCCGCTGTTAGTTCAGTTGAGAAGTGATTTTGTGCCAAAGTTAAATTCGTTTACCCATCTGTGGCATGTTATGATGAGTGAAAAGTTCCAGGCGCCAGTATTCCTATGCAGTGCTGTGTGATTTTACATCGCATGAACCAGTGACAATTTTTGCAATTAGATTGGTTTCGTGACAGCCTCTCTCACAGACTTAACTGCATAACATATGCAGACCATTGTGGTTTATTATTTCAGTCAGGCCAGATGCGCAAATAATGTAGTTCCTTCTGAAAAACAATTACATATCACGTGGTATCGTTCTACTAGTCATCAGCCATCAGCCAGTCTTGGCAGTCAGAAGGTATCAATGTTACATAATATTTTGAGCAGAAGCTGGACAGCTTACTGTGGTACAACTTAAAGGGACACTTCCAGTTAAGCCTAATCTCACAACAAATTTACGTTCTGGATTAAAATTACACTACATAACAAAAGATAGATTAACTTTGTTAACAACATAAACAATAGTGTCCCATGATTCTTTGGTGCAATCCATGGGATTGAGCGGTTCCCCTTTAAAGGCCCAGGTATACTATAAATACGCTCTTAAACAATAGGAATGATTTCCTTGCTTGTCACATTGTAGTGAACAGCTCCAGCCAAGCTCCCGTAAAAACGCGTTTTCTCGAACTTGCAGGTCGATTATGTCGTGCCAAAGTGGATGCATGTGACTATGAATATCACAGCAGTGACTGTGTGTAGTATTTATGACAATAAATAGTGTACGAGCTGAGATTTTGGCGGATAAAAGTCAAAAACACGAACCGAGGAAAGGGATGCGCTACTAATCTTGCATAACTAACTACTGTCAATCAAAGTCACATGTTGGACCGCTGAAACAGGATGCGTCATAGGCTATACAAGTGATTAACAACACTCATTAGCATAGCCACACCTCCAATTCACACTTGCCCGGGGCAAGTAAATTGGGCCTTTAACACTTCATCCTTTAACTGCTCCAACAAGACTGTAAATCGTTTCCAATGCCAGAAGTGTTCTCCGTTTATAAGGGTGTTTTGAAGAATGAGATTTCATGAAAGTCACAGACTCCCTCTGCTTTGAAAGACTGCAACTGCTCCACAATTTTGTGATAATTCTTTGCAAAATTAAATCGATTTACAGTATCATATATCAATCTGTGCAGCAGATTGTGATAAGATTTTTATTTGCATGATAATGCCCTGTTCTCCTTAGCTATAAGGTTACTGTGGAGTGCTATTAAATGCACAGCAACAGAATACATCACATTAGACTTTAAACTGCCATCTTTATCCTTTAACAGCAATATGATAGTCAACAAGATTTTCGTCCCAATTATTTGTGTTTAGTACAATAGACCATTTTCTGTTCGCTGCGAGAAACAGGCTTTATGCGTGAAATCGAACGTAAAAACAGGTCAAACAAAGGTCGTAGTGGTGTCGAACATTGCGTGGGATTCGACAAACGCAAAATTATTTTGGGGGGCACACATTTGATGATGGACAATTTCGATTAAATAAGGGTATTCAAAAACAATATTCCTCTGTCGAAGATTGGTCGGTCGATGTGAGCTACGAAATAAAGAAGTTCGGGTTCAAAATCAAATCGTTTGATTTTTGCGGCAAATGTTCGACACGCGTCCTTCATGCATCTCGCAGTTGAACGGTAAAATCACCTATTGAAGTGGTAAAACAAAGAATTGCCCAGAAATAAAACCTTGAAGATGTAGAATCGCACATATTTGCAATGCTTGTTCAAGAAAATCTTGACACACAATTGCTGAGAAATATTAGGAAACTAATTTAAATATCAAAAAAGAAACTGAAACAAAGCAGGTTTACATATTTGTATGATTTAGAATTTGATTCGCTTAGATTTTTTGAATATTTTTCTATGTTGCGGAGTGTGTGCCTATAACTGCATGGAAAGTGTAAAGGCAGTGTTAGATCTCAAACATTTTCTAAGCATTGACAAATCGGGCATTATGGCAGTGCAGTATGGCTGACCACTAATTTATGTGTAGTGTCTTAGTGACCTTAGCAATATCAAGCCCCAAGTGATGGAAAGTTAGAAAACTGCCTAAGAATATATATTTGTTATTTTACCTAATTGTGTTATTTGTGATCATTTTGATGTAAAACTTTGTTTTATTGTCATGTTACTTTTCCTTTGGAAAATGAAGACACTTGTTTTGATTTTTTTTTGTATAAAACATTAAACCAGAGAATTTATCTAGACATTTGTTGGTGTTTTTCTATGGTGTTGTCTGTGTATTGTTGAATGATGCTAAGGCAAGCTGCGTTTTCACCAGGAATTAAATGTTGCGTAGAATTGTTGCATCAGTTTAGAAAATGTAACAATTCCTCATTCATGTGGAACTAGACAGAAATGAAGCATTTTGTTCCCCTTATAATGGAGACAGTGTTCTCAAATGTTTGTTTCAGTTTTATTCTACACTTAACACTATTTTTGTGAGACAATTTGATTCTGAGTAAAAAAAAATTGGGACGAAAAAAAGTAAACCATGTGTCAAATGTCTTGTCTGGTGAGAACACTGACTTGAAGAGCATAGTTTATTTGTTCAATAGACTACATTGGTTGCCAGAATTTGGATCAAAACTTGACTGGCAAAAAGTACCAACCAATTTATGCATACATCATTTTTGCTCTAGAGGGCAGTATGCACTTCGCGTTGGGTTATTCGCAGCTTTGTTAAACCCAATCTTTTGCTGTATTGCAATGTAGCTCTGAATGACTTGGGAGTGCACCATTTGAACATCTGGTCTGGTAAATTTAGAGCAAAACTCTAATTTGAAGGAAAAAAGTTTTTCTACAATCTCCCCTCCCAGAATTTCTTTTAGTCAACCCACAATCACAATTTAATGACGTCAAGCTCTCAAATATACTCTGGTGATTTGAGATTGTAGACCTGTTAAAGGCTGGTGGTATGAAATGAGACTATCAAGGTGACGGGGTAATTCCTGGGATAATTGGAATGCGTCGAAGGATCTCAAGGAGTTTGTATTGTATTGCATTTGAGTCTGTATTCAATGCTCATGACCAGATTAAAACTCATTCATGCTTGTCACTGGGACAGCGCACTGGGTTGTGGGGAAAAAACCACTATTATCAAAACAACTCTCGCACATGCATTCTGCAATAACAACCATCTGTTAACTTGAGCAGTTCTGGGAAAATCAGTTCATATCAAACAATTTGAATCTATATCCTGGTTTACCCAAAGACACCAGAGAATTTTCTCTTGTGTATTTTGTTAATCAGACTTTTCATTCCATTGGTTACTCTCTTTTAGGGATGTCTGGACTGAGATTTTGTTTCCACAGTTAGTAGGTGACCAAGATACTAATAAACATAGCGTGCAGCTAATCTGAACATTAGAATATGGCACTTTTTGCCCCCATGCACAATGGTGTTTAGAATTGGTAGTTGCCATGGTGATGAAAGTGGACCCCCTCCCCCTCCAATAATTTTGCGATAAATTTACATAGTTGAGAAAATCTTAGCAGGATGTCCAGATCTATATTTGAAAGTAGCTAACCAGTGAAACTACGGTCATTAATTTAACCAGATTTTAAGGCAGTGTAAACTATCATTCACTATGCCTTAGCTTATCTTAGAATGCCGCACCCATCCTCACCAAGAATCCAAAATGACCAGTATGGCATATTAAGCCTTTAACCCATTGTGACAATTTCCCTGTTATCTGAATAAGAATCAACACATTTCCAAATGTTTTGGTTTTAATTTTGCATGCGACTCGCATTATGACCACAACGGCCGTTGGTGGCGCTGTACCTAGATACAGAAATTTGTGGAGCCATGGAATGTGCGACCCATTTTTCCACTAGCTGCTGACAACTGAAGACCTTATGTGTCAATGTGCCTGGCCAAGATTACAAACAGTAACTGTAAAGTGTTTTCACTGATCTTCAACTTTGTGACCCGGTATTTCAGTGATGGCTCTTTATAATGGAATGCAACATTTTACAGTTTAAAGATACAACATTTGGACCATTTTTTTTCAAGATTTCAGCATCTATTCAGATCAAGGCCATGACGTCACTGAAAACCCAAGCTATACAATCTAACCTAATTATTTATTCTGAGCATGTTAAGTTGTTCTGTCAGTGTTGTTTGGAGAGCTAATTTATGAGTAAATCTTGAAGACCCACTTAGGGCTCTCAGATTGTGAAAAAAAAAAAATCGGTGCATATTTAACATATTATTGTTCATCAACCTTCTATGTTTCATCGATATCTGCTGCAGAATTTCTGAGAAAATTTTGGAGATGCAAGAGAAACGGGGCGGACGGAAAGCACAAATAAAGTCCCATTAACAGAACTTTCGGGCACTTAATATCTGAACAGAGTGAAATTTATTGTGCCCAGGTATGGCAAGGTAGTGCAGAGCTGACACACTCTAGGACTACGAACGCACCAGTTTTCTGAGACAGATCCAACAGCAGGTGAGCAGTTTTTCATAAAAGAACATTCATGACGTAATTTATTGTCAGATTCATTACTTAGACATATGTAATTGTTTTTCTGTAGCACCGATTATTGTAATGTCCACACGTGTGTTACCATCTTTCTTTAGTCAGTTTCTAGCAACACAATATACAGTTAACTAAAAAACATTGTACACCTCCTGTTATACAACGTTAGAAAACTGGAGTCTTTGATTTCAAATTTGGTTGCATTAAATCGCCATCATACCCAGACAGCAGGTGACAATAGTATGTGGTTATTAGGAGGATACATCAAAGTATGCACGAAGACAGTACAGTGGAAGTATAGACTGACGCACAGCAAAGGTCGACGCAACGACGTACTGTCTGAGTGTATACTTTGACGTATCCTCGTAATAACCTTATTATTACTTCTTTTCCTTCCAAGGATACATCATGAGAATGCCGAAATCCAGAATGTTTAGAACAGAATCAGCGGACTTCTTTGTGTGGAGTTCAGTCAAACCCTGTTGGCAGCCATGTTTGTTTTTATTATTAGAGGACACATACGCACATAATCATTTCATATTTGGAATTCCTTATATGGTAGGATGAAAATACCCCGTAAAATACTGCAAAATTACGGCATGCTGCAAGTCATGGCTTACGGTGACAGATGTATAATGAGTAATATTTATTACGAGAAATAAACCACACAAACACACAGGTTTATTTGAATAGACTGTACATTTAATTTAGTTTTAGTTAAGCTCAACATGTAAGTCTGCAAATTCAATCATAACCAGACTAAGAGTTCTACAGAAAGCTACGTAACATTACATTGTTTTTTAATAAATCATTAAAAGAAAATACTGGTACAGCAGGCAGTGTCACCGATAATATAATCCTGCCTGAAGTTCTGTTTCAGAACATTGCAGTCCACATGATTTTAGAGTTCTGTAGACTGTAGCAGGAAGTATAAAAATGCCACAAACACTTTGATGAGAAGGATTATTTTATAAAGTCATTTCTGTGCAATTTTCACCGGTATATAACCTTTCAAACTATCGAAACATAGAAATGACGAAACCTGGAGTAGAATACCAATAGTAGTTTAATAGTGTACATTACTTGCCGTAACAGCACTTTTTAAACAAAAATCAAATCCTGTGCAAACATGTCAAAACAGCAAACCCTGTCCCTCAAAATGAAAACAAGTCTGCAAATTTTGTTTTTGAATTGTCACCAACTGAGGATGGAGTCATTGGGGCATGCATAATTTACCGGTATATCATACCCCATATTATTTAGAAAATGCTTACTGGAATTTCCAAAACAAAAAATTCAATATATTTGTAATATGGTTCTTCAAATATTCCTGCAAGAGTTAGCATGAGTACATTTTGAACTTTAAAGAGCTACATAGAAATACTTATTTAAGTCCATGTAAACAAACACCCTTCCAGACCTGCACTCACTTAATACATACCGTTTCCTAGTAAAAAAAGAAGTGTGTGAAAATAAACCTTAAAAACCAAGACATGATGTATAAATGAACTATTTTTGAATATGTTAAACGAGTGAATTACAAATGCTTACAATCTGAAAAGCAATAAACAAAGAGTTCTGAAAATCTAGTAAACACTATCAAACTCATAAATGATATTCACTTGATCATTATAATATGTACATTTCACTGGTAGCGAGAGTCCTGCACGTTTTAAAATAATTTGCTCTACTGGTATTCATATAAGGCTGGTTTTGGGAAAAAAATAAAGTTTACACATGCAAGTATGTACCACTAAGACACTGCATTGGATTTTTCAGTGTTGTAGAGATTTTTCTCTCTTATTTACAAAAGAAAACTGCATGCACTTGTCATTGGTTCATTGCATATAAACTGAATACTGTGAAAGACTTTATTTTAACTAAAATTTATTTTCACTGAATTGATGAGTTGAATGTAAAACATAGGAAAAAAAAGGTATATTCGCTGGATTTTATTTTCACTGAATCATTCCTTCAGCAAAAATAGCGAAAATTAATTCGAAGCGAAAATAAAGTATTTCACAGTTTCTTCTAGACTACTTTATTTTAGCTGGAATAAATTTTCGCTAAAAAAACTTTTTGGGTGTTTTGTATGGAATTTATTTTCACTGATTGTTGATGAGTTGAATGTGAAATGTAGGAAAGAGGTATATTCGCTTGAATCTATTTTTACGGAAGCATCCCTTCAGCAAAAATATATTCCAAGCGGAAATAAAGTATTCTACAGTATAATCTGCAGTGAAAATAAGTAATAGTCAGTATGAATCAGTAAACAAATTTGCTGAATACATGAACACCAAGTCTTTTGAACTGAAATATGATTTGATAAATTTGGCAAAACAAAAGAAACTAACATCTTCAATTCATCAAAATTATATTTGGTCGGTAGGCGAAAAGTTTGTAAAGTGATGTACCGTAATTGACAAATCAGGAGTTGTACAATGTACGCATGTCACACATTGAAGACTAAACGCATTACTATAAAAGTATTAAACACTCCCTAAACGTCGTTGCATACATTCCATAAACCACAAGAGTCCTATGAAATGCACTTTTGAAAGAGAAATATATGAAAGTACAGTAAAGTTATAATTTCACCTTTTTTTTTCTCCAGCATATGGATCTAACAACCTTAAAGATGCAAGGTTGAATTTTTCTTTCTCTTGCCATACATGAGTAAATTGATACATGTAATTTTAAAAAAAAATGAAATTGCATAATTGCATTATGCAGTACAAATGGTAAAATCTTTAATTTAAAAGTTGTATTTCTGAATTATTGATTGAAGAATAAATCACCATTTAAAAACCTGAACAGCAGCACATATGATTAATTGTCTGGTGATATGATATGAACTTTTAGTAGTATATTTATTTACACAATATATCATATGAAATTTTAAGGCTTATTTAAAAAAAAAAAAAAAAGTCTTAACAAGCTGCTTTTAATGCACAGAAAACGATACCATGACAATTTGATGGGTAAACACATGTTATGTACAGAAATCTCATTTCAATATCATCTAAAGATAAAGGAATTTGATAATGCTGCCACTAGAGGGTGTAATGACAAGGAAAAACAATATTAATTGATAACTGGTCTCATGAGGGACGGGGTATCGTTGCTACACAATTCACTTTAATAATGTGTCAGTTTCCTTAAAAAACTTCACATGTGCAAAGGGAGGGTTCACACAACATTGGATGTTTACATAGTGATATTGGCCAGATATTTGAGATCTGAAGTTTACAGGCAAGTTATTATATGTCATGCTTTATAGTAATAAAGTTTGTTTGTTTTTTTGTGACAAAACACTATAGATAAAACAGTGAGCAAAGTTTAGAACTGTATAAGGTGTGCATGACTATAGGCAAGAACCAACCAGACAACACAATAGTAATAATAGAATATATTGTGCAGGGCTAAAGAAGAAAAATTTTTAAAGAAAACGGATGTTTTGCACAAATTTACTTCATTTACATAAACCCAAAAATGAAAAAAATTAATAAACAGTAATCTATAAAAAAAAAAAATAATACCGTATTTGCTCTATTAGTAGTGCATATGATAACATAAATCACAGAGTCGTTCTATGGTCAAAATAGTAATATTTCAACGATTATGAATACAACAATGTAATTTTTAGTTTATATGATTCTCATAGAACAAATATTTTATTTTACATTAACGATTTAAAGTATTCTGCATGCACCAAATGGTATGTTACTCTGTGGACAGTTTCTTGAGTCCTGCACTTGATATCTCACCCATTCATCAAATCAGTTTTGGGTTTGACAATAAGACAATAACTTCAACAGTAAACTGTATTTTAAAATGCAGCAAATAAAAATAAAACTCAGTATGAATATAATGTCCATGTCTGATGAATGAGTAAGGGGTGAGAGTTGGTGGGAAGATCCATTTGAAAAAAAAAACCTCAGTCTTCACTATCACTTTCACTGACAAGTACTGTTTGTAACGTATTAGCAAAGACAAAAACCTGATTTGTCAGAAATATTTCAATCTCAATAGCACAGCACACTTCATTCAAGAACCAATGAAAATTCAAATGAATACATAAAAAAAAAATTAATTACCCAAGTTTTAATTCTTTGCTGGAATTCTATGTTATAACATATCATATATAATATGACATTGAAAAAAAAATCAATAATAACCACTAAATTAAATGGGGAAGGATATTTTCTTAATTAAATAATTATTTAATACATATAATATTGAAACTATAACATGAAAATGAAATCAAATTCATGACAATGTGTTGTTAATGGTAAACTAATCAGCAGCTTATATAGAAACCTTTCAATACAAAACAAATGTGGGAGGGAGAAGGAGAGGGTTCCAACCTATTCCAATTACCACTGGAGCGCCGAGTGTCATTATTACAATGATCATTTTTGAAGCTTTGGCAGACTGGCAGCATTTCAAATATCTGGAGAGAATGAACGACAATGAAAAGAAGGAAGGAAGGAAGATGCATGTTTTCTTAAAGTTGAATGTTCAGAATCGCCTCAACATATGCTGTATATCAAGTACATGTAAGTGAACATCGTGAAGACTTATCAAAGAAAACATCAGTATCCTCCCTACAGTTGCATGCAGGGTCAGACAGGTATTAGTATTGGCTGTAAACCGATCACAATGGAATTCAGTCCATCTCTCAAGAATCACAACAGATGGAGCATGTTGAAGATCATCCATCAATTGGCATTACGAATTTTCTCACCAAGCAAGGCTTCCGGACATTATCACCATGATTTTAACACTAAAAGTTGTACAAATTGTGAGAGCAACTTTATCGATAATATACAACAGTGAATTTGAATTTACTGTGAAAGATACTTCTCCAAAACACAGACACGAGATCAAAGGTTCCTGCTATATGTTGAGTAGTAAAATCCTTCTCAGATCAGTCATACAGCTTTATTAAAGTCTTGGGAGTAATATGCAAAATTTGTGAGTTGCGGGGTAAATAACTTATAATTCACCATTACTCCAAATAACAACTGCACACAGTAATTTAAAACAGAAGCAAATCTTTGGAAATTCACACGCATTAGAAAACTATTAAAAAAAAAAACGTTTCTGAATTTCAAAAACGCAATCAAATTGAAAGGCATTTTAACATTCGTTACACAAATCCGGACAATCAAATATTTCACACGATAGTCACCTAAAATCCCAATAAATTGTTACAAATAACTATTATTATAATGCATGTGAATATTCTATTCTCAAAGCATTGATATGATAACGTGGGATAGACGAAAAAATTACATTAGGTTTTTTCCAATAATACAAAATAACGGTACGCGAATAAACAGCACAAGTATTCTATACTTGCGATAAACAATGTCTTTTTAAAAAAAAATGCATTCTTGAATGAAAATGAGTAAAAACAGGTTCAACAAACACTTGAACTTGAACATGAAAGTTTTCGTCATTTGTCTAATCACAAAAACATGTGTAGCCAAGTGTAAGTATGCAGATTTCCATCACAGGCGAAAAAAAAATATGATTTTCAAAAATAATTGAAAAATTTGAAACCTTACATGAATCTTAAGTTGCCTTTGATATGATGTAAGTTGTCACATGAAGTACGCAAGTTCAGAAAGACCTTAATCGCGTGAACGAATTTGCATACCCTTGTCCTGCCCATGCTAGTACTGAATATTAATTTAAAGTGTGGAAAATAAAACATCATGTGAGCTACAAATAATACAGTAACCCAAACCAGCCCTGGCAGCCCGATCTGCTTTTCACTGTGTCAAGACGACATGTAATCGTAGGACACTCCACAGAAAAAGCAGACTAATCTTGACAATTAACAAGATAAGTAATGGACCACAAATTTCTAAATTTTATCTTGACTTGTTAGATGAAAAAGCCCAAAGTAATTTGGCATTATCTTCTCAATCTCAATTGTCATGGCCATCATCTTCATCATTACCTCTAGTACATACTTCGTCAAATACATGAATGCCATTAATAAATGCCTGTACATGTATTACATTCACGGTAAGCCAATAACCGGCAATTATTAAACACAGTAAAAGATTCTGACAGGTAGTCGATAACTTACATATCTGTTTTGTAGCTACATTAGAGTCAATAATCTTCAAATAAAATAAAATTATTATAGGCAACTGAAAGATAAGACCATTGATTGTTTGTTATTTTTTTTTTAAATGATTGCCTTACAACAACACGACTAAATCGCATACATTGACATAATCCTGCAAGTTTCTAATATAATGTTCAGCTTATTTAGTTCGCTTAAATTAGAAACACCAATTATGGAATATGACATGCGTCGTGAGTAGAGCAAAACCAGCCAATGCTGCTAACACCAGAAATTATTGCCTTTTGAGTGCTTTTTTTTTCCATTTTTTTTTTACTTTAAATTTAATTTCAAAGCAGAATAAATAAGTGGCTAAAAAAATTGCATCATCGCTTCATTCCTTAATATTCATCTTACAAATTATGAATCTGACTAGCGTTGGCACTGCTCGCACTACTACAACCACCACCACCACTGCTCCCAAAAGTTCCAGTTGCAGCTCCACTTCCAGCGCCGCTTCCACTGGCGCTGCCCCCTCCATGCTGCAGCCTGGCTGGAATAATCCCGGAAAACCAGTTTCTGGTACGCCTCATGACAGCATTTGGTAAATTGGAAGGCTGTATTCGAGATAACTGTGATGACAGCTGAGAACCAAAATGCTTGATATAGTCAGTAAAAATGAATTAAGGAAAACAAAATAAATGTCAGATTCACTTCTTACAAAATTCTATATTATGAGGTTATTACAAAGATACTGCAAAGTATGCATGAAGACAGTACAGCAGGAGTATCAACCAACACACAGCGAAGGTTGATGCGACCACGTACTGCCTTTGTGCATACTTTGCAGTATCCTCGTAATAACCATATTATTATACATCTTTTCCTCCCAGAAACAGAATCAGCGATGTTTTTTGTGTGGAGTCCGGTCAAACCCTGGTGGCAGCCATGTTTGTTTTTATTATTAGAGGACGCTTATGTGCATAATCGTTCCATATTTGGAATTTGCGTTTCCTGATATGGTATGATGAAAATACCCAGTGCAATACCGCAAGATAACAACACACTTGTAACTTATGGCATTACGGTGAAAGATGTATAATAATACAGTTTTCAGACTGCGATCTGTGAAAAATCAAATTGCTTACAGAGCAAAACACTAATATACATGTACCTAGACATCATGTTCTTTAGAAGAAAGCAAAACTGAGGGTTACCAAGTTGGGATGCTTAATATGAACCAAGATTGCTATAAAAGAGAGTACCATATGTAAAGGATATACTAAGGACCAGGGTGGTGCGCCTCCGTTTATGTACATGACGTAACACAATCCATCTTTCGGCTGTGCATCTATCGAGTAATAATACGGCAGGTAGTTATGCCTTTTGAAGCTTCTGTGTTCATAAAACTTTAAGGCTACGTTGTTGCTGGCCAACACGTGCAGGTACACAGCCTTGACATTCGCCCTCTCACCTGAGGTCAAATAGGAGATCAAACTGTCCAGCAGGAGAGATGCTGAAATAAAAGAAACAGAACATTTTTAAGTTTATTTCTGATTGTTATAATTAAGTGAAGAAATTACAAATACAATATGTATTATGCATGCCCCCCCCCCCCTAACGTCATATATCCTGAAACTTTCTTGAAAAATTCACAATAAATGAGAATTTTATGATTTTTTTCAGAAAAAAAAAATAAAACAAGTTTTTTAGCACAAAAATAGCCACCATTAGGCCACTTTGAAAAGGATCGTTAAACCAATATATCAGTATATCTGTGACTTGATGTATAATGAATATTAAAAATTTGAACATAATCAGTAAAAACAAGTCAGACATATGGGTCTGGAAACCCATTCACTAAAACAAAATGGCCACCGGACAGCCATTTTGAGTCTGATCTGTAAAATAAAATGACGTGCATCAGGAACCCGTAATGTCTAATGTATGTACCAAGTTTGAATGAAATCCATCCATAAATGCCAGAAATGCTTGATATTTGATGATTTTTTAGCACAAAAATGACAACCATTCGGCCATTTTGAATAGGATCGTCAAACCACAGTCCCTCTATCACCGGTCTGGAAACGCCTATTGTTTTACGTGTGAATCAGCGGGATTAGTGGGCTAACGCTTGTAACAGCTCTCCGCGAAGCGCGGTACTATACTGTTGATAGCTTCGAGACACATCGCGTTCAGTGCTGTGATCTATTTTTTAACGTTTCCAGAACATATTCGATACCGTATACAAATATTTTTTACCATAGTTGATTCATAACGTCTTTGTTTTTAAGGAGAGTAAGTTTCGTTGTATACAATATGTTGATGCTCGACGTTTTCTTGTGTGAAATTATGTCTTTTTCACCTTTTGTAATAGAGGGACTGTGCCGTGACTTGTAAACTGACTCGTTTTTTCTGTTCCTCTCATTAACGGTACATTCTTGACAACATGACAACATTTGTGTTTTTGGTAGATTTGAAATACGTTTAGCCCAATGGTCATGTTGAATATACGATTTTATGATTGTTCGTTAAAAAAATGACACTTATTTTTAAGAAGTAAACTGCGTAGTTAAAAACAAAATGGCTGCTCCCAGTTACGATGTTGTACACATTTTACTTTGGTAATTTTTTTTTCCAGTTATTTTGTTTTTCAGGCATATTAATTGCAACAACTATGTATATCGGCAACACAATCAATTGAAATACTGTTTAATGTCACAAGATGTACGATTTTTGGGTCTTGGTTTTGCACGTCATTGTATTCACGACAGCGTCATTTTGGATCACATCATTCTCTCAGTTGTATAATTGTAACGCTAGTTTCTGTTCTGATTACAAGGGAATGGGGTGATTCTCCGATTCCATTTTTATTTGGTGGTTAAAGAAACTACTTCTGAAACTAATGGGGTGGTTTAATTCTGTTTGGGATGTAATAAAGAGTTTAATTTCATAGACAAATTTTGTTTACATTCAGACAGCAGTTGTGGAGTTTTGACAGGCGTGTGGGCGTGGCAATCATGCCTCGTCCAAGGTTTCTCCGGTATGTTTTCGGCACTGGTTGAACTACATGGTTTATCTTTATGCACTTCATGGATTTCTTCCTCAATGACGTCTTTTAAAACAAAATCCCAATCAATGTTGTCATCGCCGTAAGCCTTCCACATGGTAATGTTGTGATCCGTGTACTGGTAATGACGCATGCGCAATGACCCAAATCGCTAAGTATCATGGTAACTTCCAGTGGGTTAATGATATGCACGACTACATCAATGGGAGTTCGGGATAACTTGGCGTACAGTGTCAACGATTTATTTGCCCGTTACGAGGGTTAGTGCAATAGAATACTAAGCGTTTCCAGACCGGTGATAGAGGGACTGTGGTCAAACCAATATATCTGTCTATCTATGACATGATGTATAATGAATATTTAAAATTTGAACATAATCAGTCAAAACAAGTTGGAAATATGGGTCTAGAAGCCCATTTATCAAAACAAAATGGCCACCAGTCGGCCATTTTGAATGTTATCTGAAAAACAAAAATATTTGCATCAAGGTCCCATAATGTCTAATGTATATATCAAGTTTGAACAAAATCTATCTGTAAACAGCTGAGAAATGCTTGATTTTTTTGATTTTTTAGCACAAAAATGGCCGCCATTCGGCCATCTTGAATCAGATCGTAAAACAAAATGATGTTCATCAAGGTCCTATAATGTCCAATGTATATACAAGGTTTGAACAAAATCCATCTGTAAACAGCTGGGAAATGCTTGATTTTGATGATTTTTAGCACAAAAATGGCCACCATTCGGCCATCTTGAATCAGATCGTGAAACAAATTGATGTGCATATGTATGATATCATGTATGATGTATGTGTGAAGTTTGATTGTGATTGGTCCAGGCATTTCTAAGATACAGGTCCGGACGCACGCACAGACGCACGCACGCACACACACACAAGCACGGAGGTCAAAACATAAGTCCCCGTTTACGAACTTCGTCCGACGGGGACTAACAATGCATGCAGTGTTCATGATAGTAGCGTGCACATTTTCCAACTGTCTAGGCAATGTTTGCATGTGCATAGAATGAACATTCTATCACCTCACTGTAAAAAGATACATCGCATATTCTTGCTTTTGCACCGCCCTTTTCTGAATAATTCTGATACTGAACAATGTGCACATTGGTTGACCAAATATTTTTGTCTTTTCTGTACTTTTATAATCGAGCAATAGTAGTTAATTAATCTGGGCCACGTAAATATATACATACATTGTACATACATACATACATGTTTAAACTTGTTGGAGCATGGAGGTAATCTCGTTCTAACTCTATGTTGAAACCAAACCAAGAGGCATATTTCATGTTTACTAAACTGACTTAAAAGGTGACGTCACCTCGCAGCGCGTGTTTGAAATTCAAGTCAACAAACTATCTATTTTACACACGTTGTGTTTGTAGCTATGAGTCCCAAATCAAACAGGACGCAGCGTGACGACTACCATCATTTGAAAATTGACACACATTGCCAGCCTGTCTACTTTGAAAATAAGATAAACCTAAACAAAATAGGCTGTGCCAATCGAGGACAGTTTAGAATGCCAAAGCAGTCATTGTGAATGGTTGTCTTCGTAAAATTTATTGTAATTTATACTTTGGTGTTATGATCTGTTTTTATGTCGACTTACACAATAGTTTCGCATGTGCTGATAACCTCTCCCCCTTCAAAAGAATTTACACTCCACAATTTTTTAACCCTTTTACATGGACGTAACATGTAAAGTCTGTTTTTCGGTTACGTTGATTTAGGTTACGTTAGCATAAAGAAACACAAAACCAGATGTGAACACGATATGCAACTTGTATTACCAGTACACAGATTAAATAAAAACTATAAGTATCACAAAGTACATCTTGTGAAAATTGAATAACGTATATTAATTGACGACCACAAAAAAACCCCAAAAAAACACTATTGAGTCCTAGGCATAGAATAAATTGCTAGGTTTTTTTTTAAATCGATCACGAATAAATCCTGGTTGGCAATTTTAGAGTTTCTACAATGTTCCATTGAAGCTATGAGGTTATTGACGCCATCTTTCACAGCAACAAATAATCATACCGTAATTCAACTAGACCTCATGCTGCAACAGTGCCCTCACAAGGTAACGCACATTGTATGTAGTAATGAAAGACCTTTTCTAAGCTATGTACATGAAAAGCTTCATTCCATACAATACGAGTGTAAAATTGAGTTTAAGTGCAGGATGATATGCTAATTAATCCCAATCTAAAAAAAATTGGTTTTAACAAAACCACATGGTATGTATAAAACAAAGAATTTGATGACAACAGCTTCTGATATAATAAAGCTAATTCCAATCTTATGATCATACACAATAAATTCATCACTTCAAATTTAATTATTTTTAGTAAAAAGTGTATCAATAATTGACATGTCTATATCCTGGGCTAAACCAGCATGTAACAACCATTGACTTCAGTCTGTATAACTCAGCATGAGTGCCATTCAGACTGTTCAGACAGCATGTAGTCTAGTAATCATGATGTTCTTTCCGCTCAAAATAATAATCCTCATGATAAAATAGATTAAGGTATGAAACAACAAATTATATCATCAAAAAACGACAAAATATTCAATTTGATTTGATCATCAAGTCATTGCGTGTAGTAGAACCGAATTACATTAAAATAAATGACTTTATGCATACATTGCTACAATGTACAGCATATGTTACGTCCTTGTCATGATGAAATCTGACGAGCAGACCTCTCTGTCATGTCACAATGAAACTATTACACAATGATCATGTCACATTACATGTATGTTCCCCATTAGCTGCCATATGAAGAAAAAAGATGATAAACATGGATATGAAGAAAGGTCAAAATATAAAATACGGTCTCATAATGGACACATATAGATTGTAGATTAGACATCTGTTATAGGTATTACATACGACTAGAAGCCCACTTACACGTATGTATACATGCACAAGTGAAATATGACATTATAAATATACATGCAGCATACTGGAGAAAAAAAATGTGAAATATTTTGCTATAGGCCAGGCACTCCTAACAAAAATGCTCTGCAGATCTTTCAAGAGAAAATCCAGAGATGATGATCTAGCAATATGTTTTTTTATGATGAAACAAGCAAAGAGAACAGGAAGGTACAAACATGTACTCTTAGACTAATAGAAAAAATTTGCACATTAGAAACTAACAGCGAATAATACAGTGGGATTCAGCAATTCTGTATTTTGAACTTGTACATGCAATCTATTGAAACGTATTGAAAACACTAACTGTAACTGACAGCTCCATTTGTGTAACTAATATGTCAAATACAAGAGTCAAAGCTCTATGTCCCTGGCTGCCTAGCAATGAGTAAACTGATATTGACTATGACTTTTATTGGTCAGGTGACAAGGACAAACAATGATCATATCTGTTATACACCTGGCGTATAATGGTTCATTATTAATGTGAAGAAATTAATGAATAATTCTTGATGTTTACTCAAAACATCAACACTTAAGACATGACCTTTGACTTGTGTGATATCATTGCAGCCTCCAGAGTAATTTGACGAATAATTGTATAGTATAGAATAGGATAGGATACTCATAATTCAGATATATGTACAAATTTTATGTTTGTTACATGACTGCTCACAAGAAACATGACTGACAACCATTCATGTGAAACGTGACTGACACAACCATTCATGTGAAACATGACTGACACAACCATTCATGCAAAACATGACTGACACAACCATTCATGTAAAAAGGTCACTGACAAAACCATTTGTGTGAAACATGACTGATACAATCATTCATGTGAAACATGACTGACAAAACCATTCATGTGAAACATGACTGACACAACCATTCATGTGAAACATGACTGACACAACCATTCATGTGAAACATGACTGACACAACCATTCATGTGAAACATGACTGACAAAACCATTTGTGTGAAACATGACTGATACAATCATTCATGTGAAACATGACTGACACAACAATTCATGTGAAACATGACTGACACAACCATTCATGTGAAACATGACTGACACAACCATTCATGTGAAACATGACTGACACAACCATTCATGTGAAACATGACTGACACAACCATTCATGTGAAACATGACTGACACAACCATTCATGTGAAACGTGACTGACGCAACCATTCATGGGAAACATGACTGACACAACCATTCATGTAAAAAGGTCACTGACAAAACCATTTGTGTGAAACATGACTGATACAATCATTCATGTGAAACATGACTGACAACCGTTCATGTGAAACGTGACTGACGCAACCATTCATGTGAAACATGACTGACACAACCATTCATGTAAAAAGGTCACTGACAAAACCATTTGTGTGAAACATGACTGACAACCATTCATGTGAAACATGACTGACACAACCATTCATGTGAAACATGACTGACACAACCATTCATGTGAAACATGACTGATACAATCATTCATGTGAAACATGACTGACAACCATTCATGTGAAACATGACTGACACAACCGTTCATGTGAAACGTGACTGACGCAACCATTCATGTGAAACATGACTGACACAACCATTCATGTAAAAAGGTCACTGACAAAACCATTTGTGTGAAACGTGACTGACGCAACCATTCATGTGAAACATGACTGACACAACCATTCATGTGAAACATGACTGACACAACCATTCATGTGAAACATGACTGACACAACCATTCATGCGAAACATGACTGACACAACCATTCATGTGAAACATGACTGACACAACCATTCATGTGAAACATGACTGACACAACCATTCATGTGAAACGTGACTGACGCAACCATTCATGTGAAACATGACTGACACAACCATTCATGTAAAAAGGTCACTGACAAAACCATTTGTGTGAAACATGACTGACGCAACCATTCATGTGAAACGTGACCGACACAACCATTCACATGAAACTTGACTGACGCAACCATTCATGTGAAACGTGACTGTTACAATCATTCATGTGAAACATGACTGACGCAACCATTCATGTGAAACATGACTGACACAACCATTCATGTAAAAAGGTCACTGACAAAACCATTTGTGTGAAACGTGACTGACGCGACCATTCATGTGAAACGTGACTAACGCAACCATTCACGTGAAACGTGACTGACACAACCATTCACATGAAACTTGACTGACACAACCATTCATGTGAAACGTGACTGATGCAACCATTTATGTGAAATGTCACTGACACAACCATTCGTGTGAAATGTGACTGACGCAACCATTCATGTGAAACGTCACTGACGCAACCATTCATGTGAAACGTCAGACACAACCATTCATGTGAAACATCACTGACACAACCATTCATGTGAAACGTGACTGACACAACCATTCATGTGAAACGTGACTGACGCAACCATTCATGTGAAACGTGACTGACGCAACCATTCATGTGAAACGTGACTGACGCAACCATTCATGTGAAACGTGACTGACGCAACCATTCATGTGAAACGTCACTGACGCAACCATTCATGTGAAACGTCACTGACACAACCATTCATGTGAAACGTCACTGACACAACCATTCATGTGAAACGTCACTGATACAACCATTCATGTAAAACGTCACTGATACAACCATTCATGTGAAAAGTGACTGACACAACCATTCATGTGAAACGTGACTGACACAACCATTCATGTAAAACATGACTGAAATGATCATTTCCATGAAAAGTACATAAGGTGCTGTTCCTAAACTTACAAATTTCTGTACAATTTCCACGAATGCATGTCAATCAGCAAGAATTGTACTTTTAATAATGCGTATTCAATTTAAGGCTTTTTTATTCGTGGACGAAACAAACAAAGAGAACAGGAAGGTACTCTTAGACTAATATATAACATTTGCAGATTACAAAACTATCAGTGAATAACTCAGCTCATTTGGAAATTATGTATCTTGACTGGTACATGCAGAGTATTGAAAAATATTGAAAACGCTGATTGTAACTGACAGCCCCATTTGTGTAAATCCTCAATGTGTCAAATACAAGAGTCAATGCTCTTTGTCAGCCGATGTCTTTGAAATAACTAGAGGCATTTCAGGGCAAACTCTAAACTTGACGAATCGTTAATGAAATCAACCCCGCTTCTATGACAACCACCAAAGTGACCTTTTGAATGTCGTATTTGATTCTCACCAACATTTTGGTGCTTTATTTTTATGTATTTTTCCACAATTTCTCAATTTATGGCAAAATGGACATAACTTCACTTCAGCAACAAGTCTTAAATACAATTTTGGAGAGAAAAATAATAAACAAGCAGCCTGTTGGCTCCGTTGTCAATTAAAGAACTGAAGATATCATTAGAAAATGAGCAATATGTATAGTATCAATGCAATGGGACTTGCTGTTTTCAACAAGAATTCAAAAATATCACTTTTACCAAAAATTACAAAACGAATTCATTAAAGTTAGATAATTGAAGATATCATCACAAAATGAACAAATCTGAGAGAGTTCCACATGTAGTACCTTTATATTAAATATCAAAGCAATCGGACTTGCGGTTTTTAACAAGAAGTCGAAAATATCACTTTTTACCAAAAATGACAAAAATATTCACCAAAATTAGAGAATTAAAGATATCATCACAAAAGGAACAAATCTGAGAAAGATCCACATGTAGTACCTATATTCGTAATATCAAAGCAATCAGACCTGCGGATTTTAACAAGAAGTCAAAAATATCACGACAACGACGACGGACAATCACTCGTATTATAAGCTCCGCTCGACAAAGTCGACAGCGGAGCTAAAAAGTTATGCGAGTATATATTGTGAAGGGTGGCAAAAGGTGACTATGAAACGGTTAAAATGCTCAGATTTTTCCAAAAATCATGCGTATTGCACCTACCGGTACATACTGAAGCTCATTTTAAAGGCAGTTTGATATAATGGTGAAACAAAATAAAGACACACAGTTCAGTCAGTGTTATTATATTGAAGAGTTTTATACTTACCAATGCCTTGTCTTCTGTATCGTTCCACGACACCGAGACTCAAAATATAGGCAACCTGCGTATGACTGGGGAAACTGAGAGCTAAAATGTCAGCATCCTGAAATACATAAAGAGGAATAAAAAAACATGACTGCATGTTACATTGAAACCTGTTGTACATAAGGTTCAGTTCCGTTGAGTAATTTTATTGATAAATACTCTCTAACAACCACTGACACATGGCAAATGTTATCATTATTGATGACACTAGCAACCACATCACAGAATGAGATGCAAGGTCCTGGCAGCCATTTTGACATCAGTATGAGATGCAAGGTCCTGGCAGACATTTTGTCATCAGTATGAGATGCAAGGTCCAGGCAGCCATTTTGTCATCAGTATGAGATGAAAGGTCCTGGCAGCCATTTTTTCATCAGTATGAGATTGCAAATTCCTGGCAGCCATTTTGTCATCAGAATGAGATGCAAGGTCCTGGCAGCCATTTTGACATCAGTATGAGATGAAAGGTTCTGGTAGCCATTTTGTCATCAGTATGAGATGAAAGGTTCTGGCAGCCATTTTGACATCAGTATAACCCACAAGGTCCTCACATGCTTTCTCCTTTAAATCTATGATACATAATGAATTACATTACATAGCCAGTGGGTTATCTAAATACTAAAGGAGATTGCGTCCCCAAGTTTTCCTAGAATAAGCTCTGAATACCTTGAACTGTGAAGATGATGATTTATATATCAGTTATAAATGGATACATGTATGAGTAACACTCAGAAATCATGTATAGCTTGGTTGTTAAGACAACCAAAACACGGGAAAACGTGTACATAAAAAGAGTATACATGTAAAATCATAAAATGTCAATAAAACAGAGTTCAAAATTGAAATACATGTATACAGCTCATAGATGAGTAGCCATTTATTAGTGTGTCATGTATTTGAAGAAATCCACTGAAAACAAATTTCGCAACCACATTTCAAATTGAAATACACAATGTCGATAGCAGTTTGTCAAATATACCACTTCTTCAACCTCCACAAACCTGTGTGTGATTCTACCTAGAAGTCCCATATGGGACCTTGATGAATTACACAGATCTGCATAGTAAGTGCATCTAAAACATGCGGCCAATCAGTTGACCTGCCATAACGCATATAATATAAAGCAATGTGGCAGGACGTCAAATTGCCATAGAGGGCGCACTTTAAAAATATGAACTCGCTGAATAGAATCTGCAAAAGTATAGTGAAGACATGGTATTTAAAGAGACTAGAGTAACAACATACACGCATCTCAGACTTTGCCGAGTTTTTAAATTATTTTCCTTTGGAAATGGTGTGAATTGTATTGTGAATAGAGTCTATCTAACATGAAAATGGCGAATATGGATTTGTTTCGACCAAATTGGTTATTTTTTTTGAAAGAATAATCATGAAAATATGACAAAACATGTTTGATGTTGTTTAAACTAGATTGAATAGATTACAAAAATCATTCTGCTGTCTCTGCATATTGCAGCTCATGAATATTAATAGAAACTCAAACTTTGCAAGGGACACAACTCTTTCATTTTTTTCACCATCACTGCACTATTTCTTATGTTAGCCATTTTATTTTATTTTTATTTTAAAAAAATATTAAAACATGTATATTGATGACATTTATATCTTCAAAAATAAATTTCAAAATTTCAATTAATTTTGAACTACCAGGAATACACTTCTGACTAACGATGACAACGATGACAACGAAGACACATTGCACATTACTATGACTTTCCATTCACTTCATTAGAGAAAAGCAATGTTTCAATTTTACACTTTTGTATGTTTTCCCTTTAATATTTTAAGCAAAATAATCGTGAAGCAGTTTAGGTTGAACAATACAGTTTTGAAGTCACAAATAATTTTTCATGTTTGCTCAGAATCAATGTTGTATTGCACTCACAATACCTCACTCAAAAAATGCCATGAATTGATTGGTTGCTTTAAAAATAAATGCAAGCTTTGTCAATTATCGTGCGCATCAATTTAACTGGCCAGTACAGTAAAAGATTGTTGTATTTCTCCTAGACGTCTCATATTGTGTGAAGGCTGCATACATTTAACATGCAGCCTCTTGGCTGAGATACCTCTGCTGTTAGCAATGTACATTTCAATTTGAATTTCAATTGAATACATCATCACGAAATGAACAAACCTGAGAGAGGTCTACCTGAGGTACCTTTACATGTATGTGTAATATCAAAGCAAATGGACTTGTCGTAAAATGTTGACACCAACGACGACGACAATGATGGACAATCAGTCATATGATAAGCTCCGCTCGACAAATTCAACAGCGGAGCTAAAAAGCTATTGATGTAGTGAGGAATGTTGTTATATATTCTAGGCTATAGTTGATTTTATGTGGGTGATTCTGGGATTGTACACATGTCATGACTATGCAAGACAGCATATATTTGCGACTTGTTTAATAAATTATTAGAAAGCAGTTGCTATGCAACCAAAATTTAACCTTGTTTTTGAAAAATAGGGGATGTAGGAGATAATTTTCAAGATTATGACATTAATGTTCTTTTATCGATAAGGGACGACGTCAAAAGATCGATGTCGGATAAAAAACTTATTTGCTTTAGTTTGGGGGTGGGGGGTTTTGACTTCAACAAGTTTCCATCCCACAAAAATGATTTTATTTTTTAACGAAGTCTAGTTCGTTTTTTTATATCCAATCATGGACAAAAATAACAGAAAATGAAAAAAAAACAAGAAAATGGTTTGGTCCGAGTGTAAATATGTGCGTCAAATTAGGTCAATTTCAGGGCATGGACCTAGAACATGCACAGAACCCAGAAAAGTAGTTTGCGTATGTGTATATTCCCCTTCATTATTTTCTCTTGAACAGCTGAGGGTTTGGTGGCTGGGTTTTTTGGGCGTTAATAGGTAAGACACCATGATCAATATTTATCAATTAAGTTTCAGTGAGGGGTGGGGGGGAAAATGTTTGAGATAATGATGGGACCTGTTTACTTTTAGGTTCAAAAATCACATTTTTATGCATTCAATTTCATAGTTTATCTGGGTTCAATGAACAACATTGTAATAAAAAAAAATGAATAGTAAAATTGGATGATATAATGATACCCAACAGATGTGTATATACTGCACATAAAAATATTGATCATCAATAATATACAAAATTGGTTATTAAAGTCACTGTAGACCATATGCCAGGAAAGACGGCTGATTAGTTGTGTCTTAACATTCTAAAAGAGAAAAAACACATATTTAATGTCGCAATCAGTTGACCTAATCAATTTTACTCAATTCCAATGTTATTTAATATACCATATTTGTTCTATTACAAACGCATCTCCAATCAAAGTGCGTATAAACCAAATATTTCATTAGTTGTATACCTGATCATTGAAACACGACTTATTTTGACCACCTCTGTAATTATCTTTAAACGCATGCACTACTAATAGAGCAAATACGGTATACCATAAAATAGAATACACCAAAAATTGCATTTATTGTATACTTGTTTATTTAAATAAGACTTATTATGATCATAGATACACCTCATCTTAGTTAAAGAGTAAGCGCTACTACCGGAAATATGGTAAATGATAATGATTGAGATCATTGATTGATTTCTACAGCACATGAATTCATAGCGACGCAAATAAAATAACAAAACAATCACCATGGAGTTAGAATAGATCTAATGTACATAAAAAGCAGTGGGTTGATATAAAACATACATGTTCATAACATATCGCAACACTGTAGCGTAATATACACTACATGACAAATGATAAATGCTCCTGAAAGTTTTTTATTTTATTTCTAGGTCTCTAGATGAATTGATAATTACGAAACATGATGAACACAGAGCACATTAATACGCAAATTATATAATGGGGTTATATTCAGCATTATTATTCAATCACTCAGAAAGTCAGTTGATATTTAAATATCTTGGTGAATTTCACACATATCAGGAATAAATAGAATACACATGAACTCAGGAACAAAATTAGCATACAAGTAGTAAGAAGTGATTTTTTTATGTATTATTTCTTTCAGTGTTAATATATCAGTTACATATTCAACAGTCATTTTGTTTGCAATGTAAAAACATATACATCTGTGATCAATGTTTTCTACTTAGTTTGAACATCCTATGGTTGCCTCTCGAATTATGAATCAATATGAGCCGTACACGATGATGGATAACACTCGTGGCTGCTGACGTCAAAGCGAAAATATCACAGGATTATATAATCATGTAATAAATTATAAAAAGAAACAAAATCCAGATCATGGTGAAAAAAGTGTCCCGACATGCAACAGGTTGTACAAGTTGTACACACACTTTATATATGATTTTGGTCATTTTGGTGATTTAGTATTTAGTAAATGTGTGTACCGGTACTTCTATTGGAGATGCGCTTCCAATTATCTTAAAATTGCACTTACTCATTAAGTTTTATTGGTATTATGGGACTATTCTGCATCCTATTAGATGATATAAAAGTGGGCAAATTGAGAAAAAAATTACCGCAAGCTGTGCACAATGTAACTTTATTCAAAAGCTTTACAATTATAATTTGAACAAACAACAGAACAGGAAGCCAGATCAGTAAAAACATGGATCAGTAAAAACATGCTGAAAATCCTGGAGAATTAAACGTTCACACAAATTCACACAATCAAATAAATCACATACATGTACATGTACAATGATCTCTGAAAGTGCAATTTCAAGTAAATATTGGACAAAAAAAATAAAATCCAATTCAGCCAACCCTGGGTGCAATTTTCTAATTTCCCTCAGAATTGCTATCACTTGAATAAAAATATTAAGATTAAAATAAAAACACAAAATTGTTATTTTATAGGAACATTATACATGTACATATGCATACAAAGCATCATGGGAAAATTAATTTCATTCCCTGTACAGACAGGTTGCATGCTCATATTAAAAGACTGCTGGTAATGTTTTGCGTCAATAGAATAACAAAGAACTCCATACAGTGCTTTTCATTGTGACTATTTTATCCATTTAAATCTATTAAACGTGTCATACAATATCCTCCACAATGCTAGAGCTTCAGTAACCATGGCAACCAAAGTATAATGATAAAAACAGATTAAATGTTCAAATTGTGAATTGGATTCATTGTCTATCACAGTATGAACCACAAAGAAAAATTTGCTCTTTAGACATGTGTAATTGTTTTAGAGCTCGAATGTTGGTATTCTAAGGGTATCCATAGAGACGTACATTGTAGCTTACAGGTTGGGTGATCACGCAATGGGCTTTGGGACCCAAGTGCAGAGCTTGAATGGGACCCAATTTTCAAGACTTTAGCAATATAGACAACATCATGGCAATCCAGACTGCATTCATAAGTCATAGCACTGATCAAGAACACACTCGTAACTTGTGGTGATCTTGACTAGAATCAGGACATGAACTTCAATCACATGTGCAGGCTTTGATGCCGCATGAGTATATTGTTCCTATATATGCTAAAGAAATTTTATAAATTTTGGCTTTGAAAATGAGTGCCCTCACAACTTTGAACTTTGAAGCACTGCACATTCATATTTCAAGGTAATATAACTTTACTTTGAATCGTCTAGATTTACAAATCTTTACAGTATGTCCATCTTTGCTGCATGTGTTTTCATCCTTCACACAGTCAGTTGTATTGCATGGAAATTTTGTGGAAAAAAATCAACCTTACACTTTTGCTTTTATTTTCATTATAATAATGGTAAAAAGTCACTGTATTTGGTGTATTAGCCAATCTCTAATATTAACACCTATACAGAAAAACATAGTTGTTTTGGATGGTATTCTAGTCCATAAATTTCACAAGGCCAGGTGTTTTATGTCAAATAATCTCATAAACGAAGTAATTTTAGATAACATTGGCTTTTCTTAAGGATGTAAAAAGGAATATCATCCCACACAATAAATAGGGAAGTAGTAGGTCATATGGGATCAGACTGGAACATCATCAATTCCTGAATGACAGCGGTATTCACAACTAGTGACTAAGAGCAGTTTCTCAGGAAATCGTTTAATTACTGGTGGAATATTTAATAGTTTAAATCTCTCCCCATTTTGAAAAAAATATCAGTGAAAGTCAAATAATAATAATCTCCCTAAAATTGATATAAAAGATTTTGTCTATAATCTCCAGAGCAAAGCAACTTGATATTATCATTTTTCCTACCAAGCTGTCAAACAACCGTCAATTCCAGGGTTAGATGGTTAATAAGGTTAATAATAAAAATATTAACAATGTCTTACACCTTAAGGGGCAACTATTATTTTGTTTTAAAGGTTGTGTTATAAGGATACGGGCATAACGAAGCCCAGTCGAACACTCATATTGAACGAATTTCGACCACCTTACTGAGCCTGTGGTATACTCACCCAGGATACAGTGCCGTATTGGTGATCAACAGCAGTTGGGATCTTAACTTTACCAATAATAAGTTTGATGCAACTACGGCTATGATACAGTTGACCAGTTCTCTTACTCTTTTTAACATATCAAAGTTTAAACCACAAAAAAAAACATTTACAAACTGTACAATGAGGACAACAACAACAATGAAGACAAAGACAGACATTTGACCCCAAATATTCCTTCTTCTTTTATTCCCATTGCAAACTACGTCAACTCAGTCGCAAGAAAAAAAAAATTCCCAGGTGCCTATGTAACAATGCTCAAATGTACTTCAAGGCACATGTACTAAGGAAGAGTAATCCAGCTAAGCGGACGGATACAAGGAGCAATCAATACATAATGTATATGTAGTCCAATTTCACAATTTTCTCCAGGCTATTCCGATTCACTTTTGTAGACATAAATTACATGGTTTGATGTACATATACTTTTAATGTAATCTAATTACAATAAGTTCTAGTTCTGATTATTTAGATGTTCTTTTGTTTTTTAAATAAAGCAAACTGGAAGGTGCCCAGTTCACAAATGATTCAGGTTAGATCTAAAAGCTGCACAGTTTTTTTAAATTACTTATCTAGTGTCTGGCTGCCATTAAAACAAATTACCAGATTTTCTCAAGTTTTACCCCGTGATTATATTTTACGCAATCATTCACACATCCCAACAGCAAATTCTTTAAGACAAAAATTGTTCACACATTCTTATTTTTAAGCAATTCAGCATTGATAAAATATTTTTTTTTAAAGATGCGATAATTATAAATTATTCTCAAAAACTTAATTTTAAGATGCATGAATGATGTCTCAGTTAATAATGGTAAATAAACATTATTAAGCTGCCAGGTTCTGCATGCTCAAATACAATAAAGCGTCAGGCAAATTTCTGTAAACAAATCATATTAGAACATTGCAATAACAATTGCTATGTTATCATTGCTGTCATGTCATCACATCCTGTAGCTATGCAGTGTGTCAGAAACAGATGTATATTCATTTAATAATACACGCTGACAGGTGAAATTACATTCGTGCGCTGCACGATGAAAGCAAGATCTTGATGTGATAGAGACGATGGCCTACATCTACACATACAAATGAAACTGCAACGACGATCTAAGTACGTACGTACCGCATATAGCGATACAGTTAAAAGCACTACAAATCAAAAACATGTTAATTCAGTCGCACATCAAAGATATGTGAACCAGATGACACACGATTGATGGCAGATTTTTTTTTCCTCATTAAAGTCGGCAGTCTAGATATCAGAGGCTATTTGACAAAGAAACGCCATGCATACTTACATGTAATGGCTAAAAAAAGACATGCATGGCGTATGTATGGGGATAAGGACTGCTTAATGGCTTTTAGTTACAAGAAATTAAAAGACATTTCTTTTTTGAAAAATCGTTTCACAATAATCCATAAATGTAGTTTAAATATAAAACCTGCTCAAATGATAACATTGTCATTGATCAAATAATAAACAAATCATGCCTGGTTCGTATATCCTGTCTGAAACACACTGTTGTAAATTCGGTAACTGTAATTATAGTCTCATATTTTATAGAGGACAGCTTTAAAGGGATAGTACAAAATACCAAAACCATCTGCGTTTTATCAATGATAAGACAGTCAATACGCTCAACCCCATAAGCACGTTATTTTCCCTGGCATTCTGTATAAACTAAATTTGACAAATCAATAGTGTACAGCAAATGTTAAAGGCAGAGGGTCGACCCCTGTGCACATGCTGGAATTGCGTCGCAAACGACGATAATAACACACGCCAAAAAAGCCTAAAGGCTCATGGGTAGAGGCTTGTTTGTAAACAATGACACGCTATGGCCATCTGACGCATGCGCAGGTGACAACTCCCCCGCTTTAAACATCAAATTTTATTTTCAACAGAGTATACATCATTTGCCTTTTTTTTTTTTTTTTTAATTTGAAGCAGTCGTTGTCAGGTTGTTCAATATGTGTCCACGACAACCAACTCTGCATTTATTGGTGTACTGAACAGCTGTCACTTTTTTCATCAACATTTGAAGGCATCAATCAAATACCAATTCTAATTACTGACAACAGCAGGTAACAGTACATGTTACAGTATTCCAATCACACCATTACAATGTGGGTTGTCTTCATTTGCTAGTGCGCAAGTAGTTGATATTTATATTTAGTTCTGGTTCATATCTATTTCCCAGCAACAGAACCTGCGATCTCCGATTTCGTTTTGGCTCTCATGTGCAAATCATGTGTGTGTGTGTGTGTGTGTGTGTGTGTGTATGCATCTGGGTGCAGAAACAATCATCATTGGATTTCAACAAAACTTGGTATGTAAATGCTTGGCTTAGCTAAAGCACAGATCTGATTGTTTTTTTTTTTTGGTGGATATCCATGCATATTAATTACCTAATTTGAATAATAATTAGAGAATCCCACAAACCACTCCACAGATTTAAATGAAACTTGGTAGATAGATGCTCTGGCTCTCAGAGGTGCCAACTAAATTACTGGTACATGTATATGGCACACCATAAAGGATCTTTCTCGACACATCATGAAACTGTCAGAGAAACATTGTCATTTTTGGAGAAGATGCGCTATACTGTCTCCCCTGTATACTGTCTGTAACTAAGTTTTTTTTGTTTCTTTTTAAAGATTTTATTATAATACATTTAATAGTACATGTACTGGAAAGCACATTGAAATAATTGCAATTTTAGTGAATTTGATACATGAATTACCTAGATCTTAATTCCAACAATCACATTGCAAGAAAAATTAAATTAGTCACATGTACATGTATGTCTTGAATTAGCGAAATGCAGATTAGCTAAATTAGCTAAAATAACATATACATGTACCTAAAAAAGCATGTTTTCCAGTAATACCAACTGAACTTAGTTCGACCAATAGTGGTTAAAAAAAAAAGTGTGATCTTGGAGAATCATCATTGGCATCATAGCAGGCATATGCTACAGGATATGCAGCAGCTACAAAATAATTTATAAGTAATTCTACCTCATTCCAGACCCATTTCGTTGGTGACACCTTACAAGTTTAGAGTCGTGAGTCTTCACAGTTTGCAATAGCCTGTTATTATTAGATTTATCCATTGAACATCAATATCAACAAAAGCAAAAGTGATTGCTATCTCATCATTTGCATAATTTCATACCTTTAATAAATTTTTTGTATTCAACAATAATATTAATTTTAGTAGTGTCTTTGGTACACATTAACGTATTTTGATTCATGTGTTTGTATATATACACATAGCGTTTTTGCTTAACTGTACAAAAACCAACCAAAGCGCAGCAGAAATGTTTTCACTTTAATATAAGAGTCGTAAAACATTGTTGACCCATTTAAGCCACTTAAATCAAGGCACTTGTTTGAAAAATGTTGTGATTCTGTACAATATTTTCAGGGTACAGTACACCAAAACTGCAACTGTTTTATATGCACAATTAAGTAGTACTTACTGCCACACATACAACTGCAAAATGTTTTCATCAGAAATTATGCAAGAATCAAACTATAAAAGCTAATCAAAGAGGGAAACAGCACCAGCTGTCAATAATATCAGGAATTAAACTTGGTAATATAATTAATAAATGTTTTACCTAGATTACCAGCTGGTTATCTCATCATTTGATGCATTGAATTAAACATTTTTAGCAAAATTTATATACATGTATTACAACTTTTTGAAAAAAAACAACTATAAAATTAATATACATGTACATACAAATTTACACACTTGAATATTTTTTAAAGACAAAGACTTCAAAATATACCACCAAGAGCAGGCATAATTTCAAATAAATACCCGATAACTGATTTTATCTTGTCACAACAAATTATACTTATTTGAATTAACTTGTCTTAGTCTTAAAATTTTTTATAATTGCGATGCCCTAAACTTTTAATTAATATTATTTTGTCAAGGCTCTCTAATTTTGGTGTGCATTCACCTTTACGAACCCCCTAACTTGACGGATGTAACATCACTGAAAGATGGAGAAGACTACCACAATTAAATGCCTGTTTCAAAATTAAAAGTGTTTCCATCTATTACATTACATTACATTAAGAACCAATTAAGTTATTTAACCCTTTGTATGCCATATTTTTTTCTGTGAGAATTCAGATGCAACATCACACACAATCTTACACATTTTTTAATGGATATAATTTCCCATTTATTATGTAAAAAGTTGACTTTGGCAAGCACACAGAGAGTAAATGTTATTGTATCAATAAATAATTCATCAATGCCTATCTACATCAGCAATTTCATTAGCTTGATGAGTAAAAAAAATTAAATTGGACTGGTGGATGCAGGTGACAGAACAAATGCGTCAGTTTTGAATATTGTATGCATATAACAATAGCAATCGGAACTTTCTAGTATTCTTATCATTCAATTGTAACACATGCATTAAGGATGAACAGAAACAAATGAAGCTATTACATTTCATTACATTTCAATGATACATGTAACTATTTACAACGACTGCTTTATCTCTATTAGGAGCGCACCTAGTACAAAATGTATGTACAGCTGTTATAAAACAAGACAAACTTTAAAGTCAGCTTACATAAACATAAATAATTTTATCTTAGCCTAAAGAAATTGATGTCCCCCTCACCCCCCCCCACCCCTCCCGAGAAATAAACAGTATTACAGAAAATTCATAAAATGTACAATATGTTTGATTACAATTTTGATGGGGGAAAAATCATCAGAATCAAAGAGAATAAAAATAGGGAATATACTAGCGTTAGGGTAGAGCTTAAACAATCCCTTTCGACAAACATGAACTTGATATTACAATGCGTGTCTGATAGTTACAATGTAAAACAATAATGAATATCATTCACCATGAATATCCAGTGTACTCTTCAAGGTCAGAGACCTCAGTCATGTATGAATGAAAAAACCATGAATACAATAAGTGCATTATGATAACGAAAAAACAAAACAAAACAAAAATGACAGCCAACAGCTAGAGGCTGATGATGGATTATCTACTCACTCTAAAGCAAGACAAGACAAAGGTGTTGGGGATCATAGGGGACTGACTCCAAGAAGGCGTTATCGCAGAAAGGACGATGACACGCTACAGAAGGTGTTTATTGATCCACATACGAGGCTCAAGGGGTAGTGTGAACTAACAGAAGATATCACTAGCTCAAATCAATTTCTACAAGGTTTGACAATCAATCATTTTTGTTCTGAGGCAAGTTAACACCATGGAAACGCAGATCTATACAGTGTAAGAAAGTTAACACCATGGAAACATAGACTCAGATAGATACATACAATGCTAACACCATGGGAACATATAGAGACATACACCAAGACAGAGGAAAGTTAATACCATGTGTTCACTTACATTGTACAGTGTAGGCAAGTTAACACCATATTAACATATGCAAGTATAGGCAAGTTAACACCATAGTAACATAGATCTATACAGTGTAGGCAAGTTAACACCATAATAACATAGATCTAAAAAGTATAGACAAGTTAACACCATACTAACATAGATCTATACAGTATAGGCAAGTTAACACCATGGAAACATAGATCTATACAGTGTAGACAAGTTAACACCATGGAAACATAGATCTATACAGTATAGACAAGTTAACACCATAGTAACATAGATCTATACAGTATAGGCAAGTTAACACCATGGAAACATAGATCTATACAGTATAGGCAAGTTAACACTATGGAAACATAGATCTATACAGTGTAGGCAAGTTAACACCATGGAAACACAGATCTATACAGTGTAGGCAAGTTAACACCATGGAAACATAGATCTATACAGTGTAGGCAAGTTAACACCATGGAAACATAGATCTATACAGTATAGGCAAGTTAACACCATGGAAACATAGATCTATACAGTGTAGGCAAGTTAACACCATGGAAACATAGATCTATACAGTATAGACAAGTTAACACCATAGTAACATAGATCTATACAGTATAGGCAAGTTAACACCATGGAAACAAAGATCTATGCAGTATAGGCAAGTTAACATCATAGTAACATAGATCTATACAGTGTAGGCAAATTAACACCATAGTAACATAGATCTATACAGTATAGGCAAGTTAACACCATGGAAACATAGATCTATACAGTATAGGCAAGTTAACACCATAGTAACATAGATCTATACAGTGTAGGCAAATTAACACCATAGTAACATAGATCTATACAGTGTAGGCAAGTTAACACCATGGAAACACAGATCTATACAGTGTAGGCAAGTTAACACTATGGAAACACAGATCTATACAGTGTAGGCAAGTTAACACCATGGAAACATAGATCTATACAGTGTAGGCAAGTTAACACCATGGAAACACAGATCTATACAGTGTAGGCAAGTTAACACTATGGAAACACAGATCTATACAGTGTAGGCAAGTTAACACCATGGAAACATAGATCTATACAGTATAGGCAAGTTAACACCATAGTAACATAGATCTATACAGTATAGGCAAGTTAACACCATGGAAACATAGATCTATACAGTATAGGCAAGTTAACACCATGGAAACATAGATCTATACAGTATAGGCAAGTTAACACCATAGTAACATAGATCTATACAGTGTAGGCAAGTTAACACCATTGAAACATAGATCTATACAGTGTAGGCAAGTTAACACCATGGAAACATAGATCTATACAGTGTAGGCAAGTTAACACCATGGAAACATAGATATATACAGTGTAGGCAAGTTAACACTGTGGAAACACAGATCTATACAGTGTAGGCAGGTTAACACCATAGTAACATAGATCTATACAGTGTAGGCAAGTTAACACCATGGAAACATAGATCTATACAGTGTAGGCAAGTTAACACTGTGGAAACATAGATCTATACAGTGTAGGCAGGTTAACACCATAGTAACATAGATCTATACAGTGTAGGCAAGTTAACACCATGGAAACATAGATCTATACAGTATAGGCAAGTTAACACCATGGAAACATAGATCTATACAGTGTAGGCAAGTTAACACTGTGGAAACACAGATCTATACAGTGTAGGCAAGTTAACACCATAGTAACATAGATTTATACAGTATAGGCAAGTTAACACCATAGAAACATAGATCTATACAGTATAGGCAAGTTAACACCATACTAACATAGATCTATACAGTATAGACAAGTTAACACTATGGAAACATAGATCTATACAGTATAGACAAGTTAACACCATGGAAACATAGATCTATACAGTATAGACAAGTTAACACCATAGTAACATAGATCTATACAGTGTAGGCAAGTTAACACCATGGAAACATAGATCTATACAGTATAGGCAAGTTAACACCATAGTAACATAGATCTATACAGTGTAGGCAAGTTAACACCATGGAAACATAGATCTATACAGTATAGGCAAGTTAACACCATAGTAACATAGATCTATACAGTATAGGCAAGTTAACACCATGGAAACATAGATCTATACAGTATAGGCAAGTTAACACCATAGTAACATAGATCTATACAGTATAGGCAAGTTAACACCATGGAAACATAGATCTATACAGTGTAGGCAAATTAACACCATGGAAACATAGATCTATACAGTGTAGGCAAATTAACACCATAGTAACATAGATCTATACAGTGTAGGCAAGTTAACACTATGGACACATAGATCTATACAGTATAGGCAAGTTAACACCATGGAAACATAGATCTATACAGTGTAGGCAAGTTAACACCATGGAAACATAGATCTATACAGTATAGGCAAGTTAACACCATAGTAACATAGATCTATACAGTATAGGCAAGTTAACACCATGGAAACATAGATCTATACAGTATAGGCAAGTTAACACCATAGTAACATAGATCTATACAGTGTAGGCAAATTAACACCATAGTAACATAGATCCATACAGTGTAGGCAAGTTAACACTGTGGAAACACAGATCTATACAGTGTAGGCAGGTTAACACCATAGTAACATAGATCTATACAGTGTAGGCAAGTTAACACCATGGAAACATAGATCTATACAGTATAGGCAAGTTAACACCATGGAAACATAGATCTATACAGTATAGGCAAGTTAACACCATAGTAACATAGATCTATACAGTGTAGGCAAATTAACACCATAGTAACATAGATCTATACAGTGTAGGAAAGTTAACACCATGGAAACACAGATCTATACAGTGTAGGCAAGTTAACACTATGGAAACACAGATCTATACAGTGTAGGCAAGTTAACACCATGGAAACATAGATCTATACAGTGTAGGCAAGTTAACACCATGGAAACACAGATCTATACAGTGTAGGCAAGTTAACACTATGGAAACACAGATCTATACAGTGTAGGCAAGTTAACACCATGGAAACATAGATCTATACAGTATAGGCAAGTTAACACCATAGTAACATAGATCTATACAGTATAGGCAAGTTAACACAATGGAAACATAGATCTATACAGTATAGGCAAGTTAACACCATGGAAACATAGATCTATACAGTATAGGCAAGTTAACACCATAGTAACATAGATCTATACAGTATAGGCAAGTTAACACCATGGAAACATAGATCTATACAGTATAGGCAAGTTAACACCATAGTAACATAGATCTATACAGTGTAGGCAAGTTAACACCATGGAAACATAGATCTATACAGTGTAGGCAAGTTAACACCATGGAAACATAGATCTATACAGTGTAGGCAAGTTAACACCATGGAAACATAGATCTATACAGTGTAGGCAAGTTAACACCATGGAAACATAGATATATACAGTGTAGGCAAGTTAACACTGTGGAAACACAGATCTATACAGTGTAGGCAGGTTAACACCATAGTAACATAGATCTATACAGTGTAGGCAAGTTAACACCATGGAAACATAGATCTATACAGTGTAGGCAAGTTAACACCATGGAAACATAGATCTATACAGTGTAGGCAAGTTAACACTGTGGAAACACAGATCTATACAGTGTAGGCAGGTTAACACCATAGTAACATAGATCTATACAGTGTAGGCAAGTTAACACCATGGAAACATAGATCTATACAGTGTAGGCAAGTTAACACTGTGGAAACACAGATCTATACAGTGTAGGCAAGTTAACACTGTGGAAACACAGATCTATACAGTGTAGGCAAGTTAACACCATAGTAACATAGATCTATACAGTATAGGCAAGTTAACACTATGGAAACATAGATCTATACAGTGTAGGCAAGTTAACACCATGGAAACATAGATCTATACAGTGTATGCAAGTTAACACTGTGGAAACACAGATCTATACAGTGTAGGCAAGTTAACACCATAGTAACATAGATCTATACAGTATAGGCAAGTTAACACCATAGAAACATAGATCTATACAGTATAGGCAAGTTAACACCATACTAACATAAATCTATACAGTATAGACAAGTTAACACCATGGAAACATAGATCTATACAGTGTAGACAAGTTAACACCATGGAAACATAGATCTATACAGTATAGACAAGTTAACACCATAGTAACATAGATCTATACAGTGTAGGCAAGTTAACACCATGGAAACATAGATCTATACAGTATAGGCAAGTTAACACCATAGTAACATAGATCTATACAGTATAGGCAAGTTAACACCATGGAAACATAGATCTATACAGTATAGGCAAGTTAACACCATAGTAACATAGATCTATACAGTGTAGGCAAGTTAACACTATGGACACATATATCTATACAGTATAGGCAAGTTAACACCATGGAAACATAGATCTATACAGTGTAGGCAAGTTAACACCATGGAAACATAGATCTATACAGTATAGGCAAGTTAACACCATAGTAACATAGATCTATACAGTATAGGCAAGTTAACACCATGGAAACATAGATCTATACAGTATAGGCAAGTTAACACCATGGAAACATAGATCTATACAGTATAGGCAAGTTAACACCATAGTAACATAGATCTATACAGTGTAGGCAAATTAACACCATAGTAACATAGATCTATACAGTGTAGGCAAGTTAACACCATAGTAACATAGATCTATACAGTATAGGCAAGTTAACACTATGGAAACATAGATCTATACAGTATAGGCAAGTTAACACCATAGTAACATAGATCTATACAGTATAGGCAAGTTAACACCATGGAAACATAGATCTATACAGTATAGGCAAGTTAACACCATGGAAACATAGATCTATACAGTATAGGTAAGTTAACACCATAGTAACATAGATCTATACAGTATAGGCAAGTTAACACCATAGTAACATAGATCTATACAGTATAGGCAAGTTAACACCATAGTAACATAGATCTATACAGTGTAGGCAAGTTAACACTATGGAAACATAGATCTATACAGTATAGGCAAGTTAATACCATAGTAACATTGATCTATACAGTATAGGCAAGTTAACACCATGGAAACATAGATCTATACAGTATAGGCAAGTTAACACCATAGTAACATAGATCTATACAGTATAGGCAAGTTAACACTATGGAAACATAGATCTATACAGTATAGGCAAGTTAAGGGACGGCGTCAATAGATCGATGTCGAATAAAAAAACTTATTTGCTTTAGTTTAGGGGGGCCGGGTTGACCTCAAAAAGTTTCCATCCGACAAAAAGGATTTTATTTTTAATGAAGTCAAAATAAATCTTGGTGTATTTGTAGTTCGTTTTTTTTTTTCTATTCAATCATAGACAAAAATAACAGAAAATGAAAAAAAAAACATTCAAGACGAGAAAATGGTTTGGTTCAAGTGTAAATATGTGCGTCAATAGAGGTCAATTTCAGGGCATGGACCTAGAGCATGCGCTGAACCCGGAAAAGTAGTTTGAGCATGCATATATTCTCCTTCATTATTACATCTAACTGCTATGCTATACTACTGTCCGATTATCAATTTGTATATAATAATGAATGTAGTCTGACGCCATGATCAATATTTATCAATTAAGTTTCAGTGGGGGTAGGGGTGGGGGGTTTGGGGGAAAAAACTAAAGGAATTAAGTTTTTTATCCTACATTGAATTTTTGATGATGTTCCTAACACCATGGAAACATAGATCTATACAGTGTAGACAAGTTAACACTATGGAAACATAGATCTATACAGTGTAGGCAAGTTAATACCATGGAAACATAGCTCTATACAGTGTAGGCAAGTTAACACCATAGTAACATAGATCTATACAGTGTAGACAAGTTAACACTATGGAAACATAGATCTATACAGTGTAGGCAAGTTAATACCATGGAAACATAGCTCTATACAGTGTAGGCAAGTTAACACCATAGTAACATAGATCTATACAGTGTAGACAAGTTAACACTATGGAAACATAGATCTATACAGTGTAGGCAAGTTAACACTATGGAAACATAGATCTATACAGTGTAGACAAGTTAACACTATGGAAACATAGATCTATACAGTGTAGGCAAGTTAACACCATGGTAACATAGATCTATACAGTGTAGGCAAGTTAATACCATGGTAACATAGATCAATACAGTTAATACCATGGTAACATAGATCTATACAGTGTAGGCAAGTTAACACCATGGAAACATAGATCTATATAGTTAATACCATGGTAACATAGATCTATACAGTGTAGGCAAGTTAACACATGGAAACATAGATCTATACAGTGTAGGCAAGTTAACACCATGGAAACGAAGATCAATACAGTTAATACCATGGAAACATAGATCTATACAGTTAATACCATGGTAACATAGATCTATATAGTTAATACCATGGTAACATAGATCTATACAGTTAATACCATGGTAACATAGATCAATACAGTTAATACCATGGAGACATAGATCTATACAGTGTAGGCAAGTTAACACCATGGTAACATAGATCTATACAGTTAATACCATGGTAACATGGAACTATATAGTTAATACCATGGTAACATAGATCGATACAGTATAGGCAAGTTAATACCATGGCAACAGATCTATACAGTTTAGGCAAGTTAATACCATGGCAACATAGATCAATACAGTATAGGTAATAGATCAAAGTTACCGAAAAGTAAATAAAATATCAGCTGGCATCGCCAACTCCATTCATCTTGCATACTTAATGTTTTATGTCAGCATTCTACTGCAATTACCAAAATATAACTGCTATATTCACATAACACAGCTGTAACCATTTGGATACACCACATTTTGCTTATTAATATTTTCTAATCCTTCATAATTTCTTGGATAAATTTAAACCAAATGGAAATATAATTTTCCATAAGCTGCATGCCTTGATCAATTTTTGAAATTGGAAATTGGAAAACAAATACTGTAAATTACTTTATTTTAGCTGAAATTAATTTTCGCTGAAAAGACTTTTTGGGTGTTTTCTATGAAATTTATTTCCAGTGATTTTTGATGAGTTGAATGTTAAATATAGAAGAAAGAGTATATTCGCTGTTTTTTTTTCACTGAATCATTCCTTGAGCAAAAATAACGAAAATTGATTCTTACAGTATAGGACCAAAGTTAACTAGTGATAAATGTAAAATGGTTAATAGCAAAGAGGGCTCTTGTTTTGACCATGGCCATATTGATTGTCATTGATTCTTATGGAAGTGTTTACAAACATTATTCATATACCATTACCATTTTGATTGGACGAATGGTTTTCAATTCAAATTTATAAATTTTCAAGATTGTTTGTTTTTTAACACAAAAACTGTTCATACCTGCTTGGGAAATAACTATATACATGAGCTGGTTATGAAAATAAAACTGTTATTGTTATTATACTATTTAATTATCCTTGTTAAATATTAATCCAAGCATTCATGATGCGTACAGTCTATATGAACAGCAAACTGAATAACTTGCACATTTGTATAACAGAGAAATATTTACCAATTTGGTCAAAGGAAATTAAATTGTAAATTTATAAACCTACTGTATACTGTGAAATACTTTATTTTAGCTGGAATTAATTTTCACTGAAATGACTTTTTGGGTGTTTTGTATGGAATTTATTTTCACTGATTTTTGATGAGTTGAATGTAAAATATGAGGTATGTATGGGGGTCTAAAAACTAACTCTGCGACGCGATTGTGCGACTTGCCGAATGTCGATTATTGCACTCTGCGACAGGATCGCAGTGTCACTCTGCGTAGAGCACGATTCCCATTGGTTGGTCGGTCGAAAAGCGTGAATCTCAATGGTCGATCGATGTAAGGGTACACAGCATGCCTTATAGAAATGTTCAGTTTTAAATGGTTATTTCGCCGGCTGCTCGCGAACTACGGTAAACAAGTATTTACCGACGGCATGCCGCACGGTTTGGTAATCAGCAAGTATTTAACATTGATTTTTATATTAACATGTATAACATCCCTCGGAGGGGATGAGAGGGGTTACAAAACACATGCACGTTGGTGTTGGGTGCCTTGTTACGGTGTAACATCAGGGAGCTGGTAACATTAACGCCATCTTGAAGTTGTAAGGCTTCGTCCGCAACTATGCTCATTAGCATAGGCGACAGCTTCAAAGCGAGTAGAGCGCGAAGTATGTTTTACATGATCCGGGGCACACGATGTTACTTTCTTTTTTTTGTCATTAGCAAGTATAATTTGTTATGACTATATTCATCACTTTGAATCCCAAATAAAGCATGTAGCGGGTCAAACTGTTTCTAGGCAATCAATATCATTTTATTAAGAATATTAAGAGAGAAAAAAAGTAAAGCTGTGTGAATAGATTGAAACTACTGCTGAAGATGGAAAACTACGAGTTAAACGGCAGTGTCAACGAAAAATTAGATGAGTGCACGCTCTCTGCATACACGGAAACGATGGCTTTGTTTATTTGGCCGATGTCGACGAGCAACAGATTTCCTGTACTCACTTCCTCGTCTGATCACCGGCCTCACGTATCGGTGTCGTCATCGGTTAAGTAGTTGAAACTCTCACGTTGATGCGAATATTTCAGCCTAATTGTCCCTTTCGAACCGCTCACGAGGTTGGTCATAATATGACCTAGACGTGCTTGCTATCTGTTGCGATTCCGATGAAAAATTCTTAAAAAATAAATATAAATTGCATAAACGAAGGGTGAACGCGAGAGTCCTGTAATTTTTCATCGGAATCACAACAGGCTGCAGGCAAGTCTAAATTAGTAAATATGACCCTGAGTTGCAGATTTGTCTTTGCATCGTCTGTCATTGCCGTCTTTGCTTTCTTTTTTTTTTTAATCGCCATTGCGTTAGTAAGTTAGTGTTATTAAAATAGAATATAGACTTAGAAAATGAAACGATTTCTCAGACGAAGTCTTGACTGTAACAATGCTGACAATGGACGTTAGATAAATATGCATTGTTTGCGACAGGAAGCTTGTCACCCATTCTATCAGAATCGTCAACAACAGAGTATAACCAGTAGATATACATATACATGGTTATAAACATTGTGCAAATATTAACGAAACGGTAGCAGTGTTAGCGTTTGAGCACTGGTCTTTCCGAAATTTCAAAAAGCTGGGATGATGAATCAAGGTACAAAGTAACCGTTTTATCAATTATTGGAAAATTAAGATCAATATGAACCACCGATATTTGGCGTTGATTTAAAAAAATAAACCATAATGTTCAGTAATACTGACTTCAAAAATTATGATACAAAAATAATTACATTCATACCACAAACCAACGCCGTTTTTGTTTACTTTTCACAACTGTTACAAAGTATTTCATTTCTGGTGGTTAAAATACCAGCTGATCGATCGTAGACCACAAGTCTTGAGTCTGTTTATGATCTAAACGAAGGCAGATGATTGCAATCAACTGCTGTCATGGCAAACGTTGCACGTCGTGAATGATTTTTTTTTCACTGCATGCAAATTATTTTCCTTGATGCACTCAACAAATTCAAAGAAGACGTACAACATTCGTTGCAGAACGCGTGAAAAGTACTTCGCGTTCCACTCGCTTTGAAGCTGCCGTCTATGCTAATGAGCATAGTCGTCGGAACGAAGTCTTACAACTCCAAGATGGCGATAACGTAACACCATATTAAATAGGCAGTCAAACCCAACGTGCACGTTACACTATTTAATTTTTCTAGCCAGCAGTGTGATGTGTCTAAAAACCGTAAACCATGTGTCATTTGTTTGGTCCCACAATTTGTCTTCCATGTGCTTGCCGATCACCGAACAGTGCGGCATGTCGCCGGTAAATAGTGTTTACACACTTTTTTTACCGTACCTTTTTTCACCATTTAAAACTTTTTTATAAGGCCTGCGGTGGACATCGACCATTGGGATTCGCGCTGTTCGACCAACCAACCAATAGGAATCGTGCTCTTCGCAGAGTGACACTGCGATCCTGTCGCAGAGTGCAATAATCAACATTCGGCGAGTCACACAATCGCGTCGCAGAGTTAGTTTTTAGACCCCCATACATACATGAAAATATAGGAAAAAAGGTTTATTCGCTGGATTTTATTTTCAGCGAAGATAGCGAAAATTAATTTCAAGTGAAAATAAAGTATTTTACAGTATGTATCAATCATGCTAAAACATTAAAGTAGTGAAATGAAATACTTGTGAAAATTAATGCTATTACAGTACCTACATTAAAAGATGGTAGTCGTTGCTGCTCAAATTTTATGTAAACAAAGGCATTGTTTACGCCGCTACATGTACGAGTCTCATATCAAACAGGACGTGGCGCGATGACCACAGTCATTTAAAATGGGCAAACAAATTTTTGGTAAATACAAACGCAACAAATTTGCATTCTCCAGACAGAAGTCTATATTTGGGCATATCACCCCTAATTATTCTTCAAATGACTAAATATAATAATAACTTTATCATGTAGATTGTATTGGTAATGATTGCGTTTACTAAACCTAACAAGGACGTGTACATCTTGGCCATTACATAGTGGGCAAGTTATTTCACCAGTGTTTTGCCACACATTTATTCATTCATATGAAGATTGTTAACGCAACTGTTTTCATGTGAGAATTGTAAACTCCACAGTTATATAGAGCCTTCGTAAATATCCACTGCTTTTATGCAGATTGTATATTTACCACACTTTACAGCAATTCCAGGCACTGATTTGACGCTGAAGTAGTTCTAGATGTTGATAACTTACTACAGTAGGTTACACATTTTGTTTTCACATTTACAGAAGTTGTAACTAGAAATATAAACATCGGCTGCAAATCAGAGGAATGATTGACAGATATTGCCCACAATGTTTTCTATTTTTGCTACAAAGTCAGGTACACAGACTTTGAGGCGCGTCTGTCTTTTATTCACTTTTGATCGGTCATCGTGTAGATTGCTTGTCTACAAATCGGCATTTGTCCAAGTTGCACCACGATGGAGAATCAAGGAGTCAAAAAACCAGTTGAAGTGAGAACAAGAGTTGTCGATTTGTATTTTTGTGGACTGTCATTTGCTGAGATTAGACAGCTTATAATATCGTCAAACGGTTTGTTACCACCGAGAGTATCCTGCCAGGAAACTGACAACGTTATAGACTATGTCGAATATTATAAAACATTTACGGGCGGAAAATTCGACAAAAACTACTTGTGTACGGCGATAACCCTCCCCCGACGTGTGATCGTGTATTGCCAGCCTGAGTGATAAGGTTTTTAAAGCGATTATTTGGTGGGACATCAACCTTTTGGTTTTCATCGTCGAGAACTAATAATCGAATAACACCCATTCTACTTATGTATTCAATTTCATTATTGATATACTGGCAGCTGTCAGTTATATGCATCGACGTAATACGGGTATTTCCATAGCAGGAATAATGAATGCACTTTGATCAATAATTCTGTCATGATCAGTCGGTCAGCTGGTTCTGTAAAGTTCTTTACAGTGCCACCACTGTATACGCCCTCTCACTGAAATAACATGTGACGCAAATTGAAGTACAAAACTAAGTTGAGAGCCTTGATCGTTTATTGGAGGAGAAATTCAAAACGAATGTACTGCCACTTTTATGGTGGGAGTTTTCTTCCGGTGCGCATCAAATTGCAGACATGCTGTCTGCTTTATTTGTAACAACTTCTGTAAATGTGAAAACAAAGTGTGTAACCTATTGTAGTAAGTTATCAACATCTAACACTACTTCAGCGTCAAATCAGTGCCTGGAATTGCTGTAACTACATGCATGCTGCATGCTTTGTAACTGGGTAGAAGTGAGACTTCTTCCTCTGCTATTGAAAAAGATTGTCAATGGTGGGGGTGTGAACATGCACTTCATAGATAAAGACACAATCTCTATCACCTGTACAATTGTGAGCATTCAGATGAAAGTGCAGTACAAAAGTACAAATTTGAATAATACTTTACAGGTCAGGTGATAGGCATTGAATTATTATTCAAGTTATTTGCATTTTCTCCATCTGTCCAAAATGATAAATTTGTTGTGTACATTGTGTATCTGCTAGTTCAGTCAGTATGTTATAAAAACACCACTCGGTCTAAATCATCAAGACTCGTACAAAGTACTGACCCAAACCGTGCTGCTGTAAACACGCTCTCGCTTATGTAAGTCCCTAACACACTCAATGGACAAAAATAAAAAGCACACCCAAATGACAATAATGAAATCTACATGTATGTACAGTCAACCCATAATTATGATTATTAGGACTATACATTCCAAGGCATCATGAGTAACTCATTCATAAATGCTTCCTGACCATCAACTTTGTGAACTTTGGCTCAGCCCATGCAGATCGGTTAAATCATGGTCAACCACGACACACGTCAACGATATAGATGCGTAGTTTGGGGACTCACCTCTTTGTGTATACGACTTTTGACCTTTATCTCAGACACAACCACACCGACAATCTTATTTTCCAAGACGGCAGCCAGTGAAAAAAACTTAGGATTACTGGTAATTTCTTCATACCAACATTCTGGATACCTGTAAGCCAAAATCAACACATTTAAAACAGGATCACCTAAATAAATTTATTTATTGTATGTACACTACACAATTTTAAAATTTCATACAAATAGTGAAATTTACAAGTGATATTGTTGTCATTCATATATATACAAGACCTATATAAAACATGTTTAAAAAAAAATCAGTGGAGATGGCCATAATGCATATAATGTTCAGCAGGTCTTCCCTGATTGGCTTGCAAGCTAGTACAGTAGAGTAACCAATCAGGACCAACCTTCTACATATTTGCAGGCTTGAACTTCTAAAGTTGATGAGGAACTATTTTCAAGGCAAATTTAGCATACATAGGGAAAAAGTATAGCGGAAATATGCATTTTTTCAAAGATCAATTGCCTTTGATGCCATTACTATGACAACAGCACATACATTGCCCTTTTTAACTATGTTCATTCAAGTGTAGATCTAGCACCAAGGTTCAGTTGAAACAAGTGAAGCAAATGCATATTCGATTAAAAATTAACAAAATACACAGTGCTAGATCGATATGTTTCGAACTGTCGCCACTACACACAATTCTTTATATGCTAGATATATTCAGAAATAAATACTGGCATACACAAATTATACTAATTTTTTAATTTAAATTTCGTTATTACACATTTTGATATTTTTAGTTTATGATAAATATTAAAATAATAGTCATAAATCATAATCCAGCTGTATACATGTATCAATGTGTAATCTGAATTTTTTTTTAACCATATTGCATTTTTTGAGTAAAATTATTTTCCCCAGGTATTTTGAACTAATTGCAAGACAAGGACTCATTTCTGGAAATGAACTCCAATTCAATTTTGAAGCCAACAGACAAAATTTGAGTCAATTTTCAGTTTTTACTTAAAAAATTTCCCAATTTTGTGAATTTGTGAAGAAAAGAAGGAAGTGGTGGTGAAGAGGTTAAAAGGCTCTAGACGTTGGGCAGTGCAGGCTTGACCACTATCCTGAAATATAAGAAACGACTTGCATATAAAATACTGTACAGCATATGATCTTAGACAAGAGCTGTGTGTCGCATCGTATTCAATATAGGTTCCATAGCCATGTATACAATACGTTTACGCAAAATTTGACCATGCGATGTGCGACCACCTTTTAATTTTGTTTTGAATGCTATTATCTAAACACTATAATTAATAGTAGAAAAATGAAATTTTCTACAGTATATGTAATATAATATTTTAAAAATTGCATCTCACATTTATGCAGAAACAATGGCAGGTTGAGCAGTTCCCTTTTAAGGCAATAAATCTAGAACTATATATAACACTATATGACCTCTGTAAACACTAAAACTACTACTTGTATTCGTCATGCACAGTAATATCTCTTCAGTTTATTATTTGAAAACTCAAATTTACTTCCTTTTCGTTTGATCATTGTCAGCAGAAATGAGTGATTACCGGAAGAAATACGCATCATTCTGAGCATTGGATAAAGCTTATTTGACACAACTGTTAGCTGCGATTACGAGTGTCTGCAGCAACCAATGAAATTATATTTATGACATGAAACTATTGCCGATATAAAACTTTTAACCTTTCCAGATAAGCAATAACAATCTAAGTGTGTACTTGTACTTTGCACCAAATGCTCATGTATGTATGCATGTGATATGCGTCACTGAGCAGTAAAACGTCTGATTTGAAAAAATTGGCTTGTGAATAGTCAGTGTTTTGTTTTTTTAATAATAGATGCATGCCAACTCAAATGTTTTTCATTGTACGATCAAACAATATTGAAATATGTGTGTAATGTACTTTTCCTAGCCTGTTAAACTCATTCATTTTTGGGGGAAAAAATGATTAGAAAATTCTCATTTACAGTGTACATGTATTTGTGACGTAACTCGGAAAGTACCTGGATGTGTGACCTTCAGAGGTCATACATAAAGCATACTAATTAGCTAGTATACCAGGTAACTTGTATGTAGTTTCAGGTCAATGAAAAATAAAATTCTTGTTTTTTTTTTTTTTTGCCAGCAGCAAGTACTTTTCAATGACATACAAGTATGACATATTAACCTAGTGAAAGCGGAAACCATTTCCTTAAGCAGGATATACAACATTTAACATAGCACAACTAGAGAAACCTTACCCAGTGATGACTGATATCGTGCAAAGTGGGGGCAAAACCCATACATTTCAATTTAGTGTCATGAATCAGTGAAAATCTTTCGAAAATATTTAGAGGTTGTAAATAAATCATTGAAACCAAGTTTTGAATGAACCATCAACATATTTTCATTGATATCCATTGTGAACTTAATCATCAAAATCATACAAGATGTACTGTAGTAATTCACCAGTTCTCTCTTTTCATCACAAATTCAAAAAAATATAGTTTGGTTTACTTAAACATTTTCCTTCAGAAAATTTGGATAAAAATAGCCAGATTTTTTCAGTGAAAACTGAAAATTCTGTCTGTTGGATCCAAAATTAGGGTTCATTTCCAGAACTATTGAAGAATATAGGAAAAAAAGTACAGACAAATTTGGGGCAAGAAAGTCTAGTATGTTGACTTCATTAAAAATGTTACTATGACAACACTGGATGTTTACCACAGCAAAAGGAAATGAAGACATCAATATTAAAGTTGATTTCGTTATTAACATGGCAAATAACAGGAATTAATTATTTGAAATACTCAAATATTAAAAACTCATATTCAACAAGAAAAATTATTTTTGTCATTAAAATAAGAGGATTAATTATTAAAAAAATTATATTCTCTTATAAGTAGCTTTTTACATCAGAGGAGATGGTTATTTGGATTAAAGTTAGAAAGCTGTTTACATTTTCTGCACCCGATTTAAAGCCTACCATATAGACATCTTAATACACACATGATGTCAAATAATTTGAAAACAGCAAAATCTATTCCTGGCCTGGCCAAGTATATTTAATAATACAATAATTTTAGTAACACTACATGTACAGTGTGTACCAGCATAGCTACATTGTATGTGACTGGCACACACAGTGTTTTAAAAGCTGTATCAGTTACATAGTCTTTATGCTATTTTTTCCTAGTCAGACAGAAGCCTGAATTTTTAATAAAGGCATTACCCACAGTTAACTGTATATGCGTGCATATGCAGCCACTACTTATACTGGCAATATAATTAGGACGTCTTACTATAATCACATAGCTCTACTGTGAGGTTACCATTCTCATTATAATGAAATATACACATTTCTCACCCTATGTCTTCCCTGAGTAGTGAACAGTATAATTCTCATAGAATCCAAGTTTTTCTTAAGAGATTTTCATTAAGTGGATAGTTATTTAGTTTTATTTATTCTAATTTGGGCACACAAGTTATTCAAAATTGCAAAATAAACACACATTTTATCCCATGGCAGCAAATACTGTAAAATCAGTATTACAAACAGTGGCTTCTATTAAAAGGGTACAATGCAACAAAGGGGGATGCAGCTTCTATTAGAACATCAACATGAGAAATAATGAATATTTGGTTCTCAATTTAATATTCAAAAATAATGGGTGCAACTTCTATTACGGATGCGGCTTCTAATACAGATTTTACGGTACTCATAGTACATTATTTTTCTTGCCACTTGGTAAATGGGAAGAAGATAACATAAGATGACAATGTTTTTTCAGATGCAGCTAGCAAATTATTAAATTTTTTTGTAAACATATTTTACCTTAAATTACTACATTTTCACTCAAGAATAAATCAGTGAAAATAAAATCCTGCGAAAATACATTTTGCTCTATATTTTACATTCAAGTGAAAATAAACATTTAGTAAAAATAAACCTCTAAATAGCCAAAATGAATTTTCAGATAAAATAAAGTATTTAATAGACAATATAGTTTCCTGACGTATAATTTACCTTTCAGGGAGGGGTATCAAGATAATTCTTCTTAACCATTTTATGTGGTGAAAGTAACATACCATAATTTGTTTTACACCAAATCAAAACTTATCATTCACAAACGGTCAGCAGCAGCCCAAAATATAAATGTATTCATATTACAAATTGCTATTAATATATTCACTACTAATTTATAGATTATCTTTATTTACATAATTGATAAATCCACTAAGAAAAAACATATTGTTTTGTGGATGTCATAAAACCTCTCAAATTCATTCAAGACAAAAATTAGTTTCTGCTAAACAGTTCATTCAACTGATTATAAAAGTATTTGAACATGACATTGTGGTAATTTGTATCACCATGGTAATGACCACATCATAGGGTCAGTAATCAAATGTCCTTGAACCACACAATGACTCAAAGTCATATTCTAACTATTACCTTTTTTTTTTATCAGAGTCAAGCAAAATGAACATGAAAACATATTCATATTTTTAAATTTTCGCGAAATCGTATATAACGTTTTTGTTAATTTTGAACAAAATAGACATAAGTTCTCACTGCATCGAGGTATTGATTAAAATTTCCTTAAAAAATAAAAAAAAAACTTAGGTTTATTTTGAGAAAATGTTGCAAAAGTTGACTTGCGCATTCAAAAGGTTAATCAAATATTCCAAGAGCAGTCATAATAAATACCGCTAACATTTGTATTGCAAAGTTATTGTTTATTTTTTTTTGACTACATGTATAATCTGTGGGCGTACAATAGAATTTGTGAATACACATTGCAGGCTGATCAATCAACAACTTTACTGAAAAACTAACAATGCAATGTTTCATGCTCTTTCTTGAATACATGTACACATACGCAGAATTTTCAAATATTCGCATCAGAAATTTAATTTACCCAGCTACTCTGCGTTTATATAATAAATGCATGATTTCCTTTATCATGGGAATTTCAGTGACGATAATAATCTCACACGACATGCTGATATTCAGGGACATACTAATTTCCATTTTAATTTGCATTGTGTAAATTAACCGGTATAATTTCATATTTTTGAAACTGCATTCACTTTTAAGCACATACAGATCTGATGATACATAACTATGCAGAGTAAACAGTATGATCATACCGAAACATGTTTTATAAGCGCTATGGTCAACCATGCGGGGCTGGAATGAGTAAACCTCCTTTGGGTGGCATATCAAACACTGCTGTCCATTAAACATACTGAGGGTTCAGTATTTTTGTATATTAAACAGGGCAGCATTCATGAATAGTAAGCACACTTAATGCACTGTCTCAGCAGAAAGCTGTACATCAGAGTGTGTACGACCATGGAACTATAAACCCCAGGAAGAACAACGAAACTAAGAGGATTAAAAAAACCTTTGTCTTAGTTTATCTTACAGTGCTTTCGCTTTTGTTTCCACAACATTAGTCATACTTGAATGTCGCTCATTTATCAGTGTTTTTGTCTTGGCGCCATTTTTTTTTTATGCTATAACTGAAACAACTCGATCACGTGATCTCCCGAAGTCGCCCGATTGACTCCGAAAATGACCAATAGTCAGAGATTAACGTTCATTTGCGTAAATCGGCTTATTTTTTAATGCGACGTAATAAACAGTCAAAATAAACATTCGACATTGCGGCAACTATCATAGTTCAAAGGAAACAAAGTGGTTGTTCTTCCTGGGGTTTATAGTTCCATGGTACGACATAGAAATGAGAGATTATTGACGTCATGTCATGAAAGAATTTACATTCGGTTTTTAAAGCCAATCAATTTTCCCAGAAAACCGAAAATAATTTAACACATAAGATGTGACTATTTTCAGAGAGAGTGTAATTTGAATATTATAATGAACACAATTTTATTTTTTAAGTGGGGCCCAGGCTACTTGCATCAGATCACAAAATTTAACACTTTGCTGTAACAATATGCTACACAAATGTTTGTTATTATTATTTTTAGATTGTATTTTTATTTTCATAGGGTCTTAATTTAGCTCAAATTCATTGATTGGTGGCAGAATTGTAAATAAATTATAGTTACGATAACTCACTTATCGCCTTCTATCAATTTCAGAAAGATTATGTTACATAAATCTTAATAAATTGTATTCTGTAATATGCTTCAAGAATGAGGCTTATAAGACACACATCCTAGCACATGTACTTTCTAGGGGGTAATGGTGCCCCTAAAATAATTTTTAATATTATACATATATTTTTGTCAACTTCAATAACTGCTTACACGTACTACCCAAAAGTACCAGGATGTGTGACCTTTTGAGGGTCATGAACTATAAGGTCATAAAACTTTTATTTGACCAAATTAGTTACCTCAATCACCGTCCCTCAACACGGAGGGACGGTGCCTCAATGTTATCCACAATGCTATCAGTCAGGGGTAGACCATTACAAACTCTGGGGTAGGAAATGTTACATGTTGTACTGTGCAAACTATTTGGTTTCCTTTAGCTATATTGAGCTGGATTTTATTCCCCAGGGTAATGTTGTTGTAAGCAAGGTTTCAAGGTGTTTGCAACTTTTGTTTGGAACTTTTCCTGCAATTTTTTTTAGAGCAGATTTTTGACCCCCCACCCCACTCAGTTTTCAATGATCCATCCCTTATATTGGATTGTGTATAATCCTAGTACCAAGAAAAAACATTAAATTACTCTCATTTATTATCTAAAAATCATCAATTTTTTTAACCTTTGAAACAATATAATTTAATAATTTCTTAGTTAATTCTGGACCAAACAAACATAAATCAAAATTTATGAAAAAAAATAATACTAGTACATGTCAATTTTGTAACAAGCAGCCTGTCGGCTGAGATAGCTCCGCTGTTAGCAATGCACATGGCAATTAAAGAACAGAAGATATCATTAGAAAATGAACAAATCTGAGAGAGGTCCACATGTAGTACCTATATGTATAATATATCAAAGCAATTGGACTTGCGGTTTTCAACAAGAAGTCGAAAATATCACTTTTTACCAAAAATTACAAAAATATTCATCAAAATTAGAGAATTAAAGATATCATTATGAAATGAACAAATCTGAGAGAGGTCCACATGTAGTACCTATATATGTAATATCAAAGCAATTGGACTTGCGGTTTTCAACAAGAAGTCGAAAATATCACTTTTTACCAAAAATTACAAAAATATTCACCGAAATTAGAGAATTAAAGATATCATTACAAAATGAACAAATCTGAGAGAGGTCCACATGTAGTACCTATATATGTAATATCAAAGCAATTGGACTTGGGGTTTTCAACAAGAAGTCGAAAATATCACTTTTTACCAAAAATTACAAAAATATTCACCAAAATTAGAGAATTAAAGATATCATTACAAAATGAACAAATCTGAGAGAGGTCCACATGTAGTACCTATATATGTAATATCAAAGCAATTGGACTTGCGGTTTTCAACAAGAAGTCGAAAATATCACTTTTTACCAAAAATTACAAAAATATTCATCAAAATCAGAGAATTAAAGATATCATTATGAAATGAACAAATCTGAGAGAGGTCCACATGTAGTACCTATATATGTAATATCAAAGCAATTGGACTTGCGGTTTTCAACAAGAAGTCGAAAATATCACTTTTTACCAAAAATTACAAAAATATTCACCAAAATTAGAGAATTAAAGATATCATTACAAAATGAACAAATCTGAGAGAGGTCCACATGTAGTACCTATATATGTATTATCAAAGCAATTGGACTTGCGGTTTTCAACAAGAAGTCGAAAATATCACTTTTTACCAAAAATTACAAAAATATTCACCAAAATTAGAGAATTGAAGATATCATTACAAAATGAACAAATCTGAGAGAGGTCGACATGTAGTACCTATATATGTAATATCAAAGCAATTGGACTTGCGGTTTTCAACAAGAAGTCGAAAATATCACTTTTTACCAAAAATTACAAAAATATTCACCAAAATTAGAGAATTGAAGATATCATTACAAAATGAACAAATCTGAGAGAGGTCCACATGTAGTACTTATATATGTAATATCAAAGCAATTGGATTTGCGGTTTTCAACAAGAAGTCGAAAATATGACTTTTTACCAAAAATGACAAAAATATTCACCAAAATTAGAGAATTAAAGATATCATTACAAAATGAACAAATCTGAGAGAGGTCCACATGTAGTACCTATATATGTAATATCAAAGCAATTGCACTTGCGGTTTTCAACAAGAAGTCGAAAATATCACTTTTTACTAAAAATGACAAAAATATTCACCAAAATTAGAGAATTGAAGATATCATCATGAAATGAACAAATCTGAGAGAGGTCTACCCAAGGTACATATACACCAAGTATCAAAGCATTCAGGCTTGTAGTTTTCAAGAAGAAGTCGAAAAAGTAAAACATTGACACGGACGACGACGACGGACAATCACTCATATGATAAGCTCCGCTCGACAAAGTCGACAGCGGAGCTAAAAAAGGCTTTCAATGAGTTGAACAATTAGTATCCAATTTTAAATTAAAATATGATTGTAACTGACATCAGCTCTAACATTCATGAGATTTTAACCAGCTAGGCAATTTTGTTTTTAACACGACTGTATCATGGAAACTAGACATAATTTGAGCTTTTACCTTGCGGTATACATGCGCACTAATGAACCCCGGCCCTGAATAGCAATTCTATAATCAATAACAGCATGCATACGAGAAGTCACCTAACATAATTTAAATGATTGTGATGTCAAACAGAATTCAATTGTTGTCGGTGACATCATTTACGTAATTACTTTAAGCATAAAAATCACACAGAGATCAATATTCAAATACTTTACACAAATGATGTAACCGTGGAAACCATAGTTCATCATTGATTTATTTTTTTTCCGAAATCCATGACAGCAGGTTTGGCAATTATATTCATAAATGAATGTACATGTATGCTGTCCAACTAACTAAGAGACCAATCACATACTGTATACTATTGTATGAAATCAGTCAAAATTAGATCAAATTTCAACACAAAAAACAACCAATAAACATAGACATTCACCCCCCACCCCAAATGTTTTCCTTTTTTGATGGAGCCCCCCCCCCCCCCAAGTAATAGTGTGAATTACTTAATTATACACCCCTCCCCCCAATACAAATGTTTTGTAATTGTTTTCTAAGGTCTATAGTTGTCAAATGTTTTTGTGCCAGGCGACAGTTCTTGACATTGAGTGTCATTGTTGTCTCTCCTGACTTTTTTTTTTGTAAGTGCTAGTGCTGACACGCAAGTCATATTCGTGTTTGGGACTACATGACAGGCTCTTGTGGCCATCTGTCTATCAAATGGCACTTTAATGCGCTATCCTGGTGTCATCCAGGTTAGATTGAACAAACACCTGCGAACCTTAACCAAGGTCCCTCTAAAGTCGCATTTGTTAGTGAATGAATCTCGGCCAGTGGAATTGGCCTTCCCATTGAGTCTATGGCATACTCACCCAGGGTAGGGGTCGATCCTTTTGATGTTCAGCCTAAGGTAGGATTTGAACTTGGGTCTACCGATCAAGAGTCCGATGCGATAAGTCGGATAACCACTATGTGACCGGTTCTCATTGTTTTAAATATTATTTAGATCAAATGTAAACAATAAATAAATATGAGAAACGCTGGTGTTTTTAAGATAACAGAAACCAGTAAAAAACTATATGTGTGACTTTCAGGAGCCATATTGTTTTACAATGCACATGTTTATTATTATTATTTAATACACAGTAAGCAGATTTTGTTTTTTGTTTGTTTTTCCTGGGAAAAGATAATATACTCATCTGTTTAATGTATGGTTCAGTGTTCTTATGAGACATGTAACATTGGCGTCACGGATTATTTTTTTTGTCCCAGGTTTTTAACTCCCATGAAGTTGTCTCACAAAAGTGTAAGAAAATACAATCGACAATTTATAAGTGTAGAATAAAATTCAATCATAATAAACATTTGAGTACACTGTCTTCACTCACTATAAGGGGAACAAAATACTTCATTCATGTCTGTAGTTCCACATAGATGGGTAATTGTCTCATACTTACTTTCTAAACTGATGGTCAAGTCAAAGTATTTAATTCCCAGTGAGAACGGTGATGGTCATATTCCTGGATCACAACCAGGCTGCCAATGAAAAAGTCTCCCAACCCAACCCACATGCAACATTACATTAACCCGTTTAAATTTCATCATTCAATGAAAGGCTGGGTATCAATAAATAATATTTAATACATTTCTGATTAATTTTATTTTAATGTGTTAATTTCCAAAATCCATAATAAATGTGTATTATTCTTTTGAGTTTTCTGTTGCCACACCTTTCACTTGTTTGGGGTGTCACACAGTTGAGTAGATCATTTATGTATCCAGACGGTTTAGAGACTGCTTCGTTTATGAAGAACTTTTATTACTAATGCTATGAAATCAACAAATCGTGCCATTTCACGCTTGTACCCTATAGAATTGTCCGGACACTAGTTATGCCATGCACAACAATCAGTCTACTAAAAAGAAGTAGTGAAAAAAGTCCTATAGACCTTACTGATTGTTGATGAGAACACCTTTTCTTTGAGCCATTTCACAAGACCAGTTATTAGATACCCTCCCTTACTTGTTTAACCATGGCAACAACTCTGCAACTCTGCACCTAAGTGATACACTGTTGTTCATATGTAATTCACAATCTCTTCTTGAAATTGGATATTAAAAACTAACACAAAGCTGACAGACCAATCAGAAAACATGTTATCTATTTTTAATCAAAACATGTTTGATCAAAACTGTAAAACCACTTAATTTTTCACTGTTGGGAATTTCTGCGATCTGATAATTTGATGACATTTGTGAAGACAATATTCCATGAATGATGCTAACACTGTCTTGGAGAACTCCCGAGAAATGTTAAATACTACAATTTTTTTTAGATAACTCAGGGGTACATGTATGTATGAAGTTGATTATATTATCTTATCCTCTTTTATTTCAAGATTGAATATTAAGTTTGTTATACATTGTATATTACCATTTCTTACTTGTGCGGTTTCTCAATAACAAGTATATGAACACATTTAAAATATCAAAAGCCGACGTACTGTAATTCCAATCACAATGCTTTTGTATTTGATCTTTTTTATAGATAATTGTGAAAACATACTGGTATACAGTATGGTATCACCAAACTTAATCCCCAAACTGACTCCCAAGCTGGCTTTGCTTTTTCATAAAAATTTTTTAAAACACGTTGCCATCATTAAATCCTTTAACCATTAAAATCACTTTTTACTACATGTATCTTGTTTTTTATAAGTGGGTTACTTTGCGTAATTATCTAGTGGTTCTGAAAAGAAGCTATCTACATGTAGCTGTAAGTACTAGCTAAAAGTTAAGTTATACTCATACTGTTCTGTAGTTTCTAATTTACAGATAAAAGCATGTACACAAAACATTTATACACAGTACATGTTCATACAAATGTAGTCGTCACGGTTACGATAATTAAGCATGATAGATTTATACACCAATAAAAATGAGAGTAAATAATAGCACACATAGAGAAGTTCGCAATTTGCATATCCTCCATCTACAAGCAACCTACTTTCATTTAGAACTAGAAGGTGAAGGAGGCAATTGTAGAAGCTGTCCTATTTAAATGCAAATGCAATAACCAGTCACATGTAATCAGGATAAACACAGCATAGTGTCTGGTTGATCGCGTCTGATATGTTTTCCCAGACTGCAAAAACAGACAATAATAAAATGCTGAAAGTGTGTCCACGCAGAGACTACGAAAACCCCTAAAATCAGTAATTAGTTTATCATTTTAAAGCACTTTTTTTTCAATAAAAATATATATATTGTACATTTTTATTTTTTTATTTTTTTATATAATGGCTTTGGTAACTTTGGGCTGAATGTAAATAATTACCTAATGAATAAAATAATTAAAGCAGTGAAAGGTGAAGAATGTTGAGTTGGTATATTAGGAGACATCCAAGATAAGGGCAAGTCTCTATGATGTGCAGAGGAGATTTCTTGACCCAAGACTTGCATCTGGCGAATGCCATGACAATCAATCCCGACATGGGACACTGTTTAGATAATCTGTCACTGACGATGGAAAAGATTTATAGTCACTCAGCACCCCAGAGGCACTTGCACTCTTTTTAATTCAAATGTAGCAGATAACTTATCCTGAAAATAACTTTGTGATTATTTCTGGCTGACAAAATATGGCCAGTGGAGCACAATTTACATCACTGCTGGAAAACATTCACAGAATGGCTGATTGAAAGGCCCATGCTGGTAATAACATTGTAGAATAAAACTGTCGGGGAGAAAAAAAATGTAAACTATATATGAAAGACAAATTAGAGGTTTATTTTCGGAACAAAATTATTGTGAAATTGCATCCAAAACCAAATTCAATTCTGCAATGTCACATATATGTTGTAATAAATTTATCTTTAATAAAATTTGATTTTTATGAAGTTGAAAGCATACATAAAATGGATTCACAGTCAATTCTTCCCAATTCACATTCGTCCCAAAAGCTGATTCGTCCTATTTCATTTTTGTCCCAAGTCACATTCATTCCAATTGACATTCGTCCCAATGTACTTTTGTTTTATTGCCTTTGGTCGGCCTTACGATCAATTTCCATGTACGTACGTGTGCTAGATCTTATCAATTTTTATCGCAGGGTTGGCAAGTTGGCAGTGATTCTTGCCTCTCAAACAGATTTTAAACTGTATTCAAATCATGAATGAATATACTTAGCACTTTTAAACTTTGTTTTTTGCGTGGAAATTTCAGTTAGAACTCGCCATATGTATCCATTACAAACCTTCCCCGATTTTGTGGTTTTTAACTAATTTTTGAAGTTGAAACTTTATAAACACAAACCATGTTCAGTAATAGGAATTTAAAGGTGGTTAAACAATAGCCTAAAAAAACACAAGACACAAGATTTAATAACCGATTAGATATCATGAAGTCAGTCATACATGTACATGTAGATCCTGGCCAAAGCATTCTGCGTCTTCAAATTTTACACTGAAACCTAAATTACAAGTATATATTTTGCAAAATTAAACACACTGGGCAACTGATGATTTCTTTGCAACGAAAATATTTCTTAATTATGTTAAAGGTCACCAGTAAGTGTAACACGCCACAAAGTATTCCAATATATTAGATAATTTTCAGCAGCATTCAATTTTCAGGGACATGCAGTATTCGTATTTCGACGACTGATAAAGTACTAAACTCAATTAGATTCTCAGAAAGCAATAACTGTTTACCATGACAACTGATGTAATGCACATTTATCATTTCAGCTTTACTTTTACTTTCTATGAAGCATACATGTACACACATAAACTGAAATAAATCTTTCTAAACTGAACACTTAGGAGACTCACAACGCTGTTCAGTTTATAGAGAGGTGCTTGGTTTAGAAGAGTTTCGTTTATACATGTACAATATTTTGGTTGATATAGATTTTTGGTTTTCACAAATTTTATCAACAGTTTTTGGTTCACTATTTTACATATTATTTCCATACATGTAGACAGGTAGACAGGTTCTAAGTACATGTAAACAGGTTCAAAGTTCATACAGACAAATGCCAAATCAGATCATGAAGTAGTCACATGACAAATACTGTATCTGCTCTATTATATGCACAGGTATGCTAATGATAGAGGTGTCTATGATCAAAACAAGTCATAACTTAATAATACAGTTTACAATAAATGCAATGTTGGTTATACATGTATATGTAATTCTATTGGAGATGCTCATCTAACAGGACAACAGTATTAAAATAATATTTACCATTTTCAATAACAAATGGAACATTTTCCCCCCATATAAAGTGACTACAGAATGTACATTTACATTTAACCTGATTTTCATTTAGTATTGACTGTTAGGGTCCACATATATCACTGAAAAAGCAGTTTTAATAATTACTTCCTCGACAATCAATCAGCTTTGATTTTCACAACAAAAGTAAGCAGTGATCCATCACTGCAGAATCATTTACATTAAACGTGTGTGCAGTTCTAAATGTACAATCGTTACAAAGAGTTAAAGGGGAGCAGAGGTGTGGCTTTTGACACTCTGTACATGAAATTTGAGATCTATGAATGAATTTTGTTGATAAAAACAACTCATATGTGCTGCGAAATGCCCTAAACATCAGGTATAAAACGGGCTGTGAAGCAGACGACAAACGTCCGCTTTTCCTGGCGTCATTTCGCCTCTAGAGGGCCAGTCAAATGACGTCATCAGTGAACACTGATAATTGAACCCATTCATGCTAGTATGTCAATCCCATAGAAATGCTACTATGAAAGACCTTGTTAACTGACTACTTAAAAGTTGAAACATGGCGAAATGTTGTGCGTATGAATGGCATAACGATTCATGTTAAGTTTCTCGAAATCCCAAATAAAAAATCACATTGTTGTTGCGAGAAATAGGCAGAAGAACTAACCTGAAAATGAAGACACGTACAGCGTTCTGGCTATAGTAAACAGTGAGTAAATAAATATTGTTTGAGTTAAAAACTAAATTAGAAATACGCTAATATCACTTGAACTAATCATTTCGCCCAACTTCCCACTTTTAATTGACCGCTTATCGCTTAATTTCCTCCGACCGCACTGTATTTTCCGACCGGAAAACGACTGCATTTTTATCGTAATTTTTCTCTCACCGACTCATTGAAAACACCGACCGGTCGCCCAAACACTTGACACTTACACAGGAGTGATCGAAATAGTGGTTTTGAGTGATACAGTTTGGGGATACAACAGGTACTAACTATTTTTAAATTCCGCACTACTCTTCAAATCTACTAGTATACCACATTGTATCGTTCGCGGACGAAACTTCACCTGTGTCCAATATTTAAATAACTGACTTTGCGTAATTATTATGAACTCGATATATTACAATTTTGAAATTTTTAGAGCCGGTACAACATTGTAAACAAATTTGCGTAATTAGAAAAGCAGCGCACTGAGTAAACGACCTCAAAATATACAAGTTTGCGTACAGCACCGTAAGAACTAATAACAATTTTACAAGATGGACGCGCAGAGCTTGAAAGAAAAAGATTGCTAATGGTAACACACCTGTTCAGTGCGTGACTTGGGGGGTCAAACTTCGGTCAACACACACTTGATGTCAGCATCGCCACGCAGTAAGTTACGCAATGAAGTACTTAAAGTTCAATTGCATCTCAAAATGATGTCGTTGATCACAAAATATTATAACTAGTTTCCAAGCTTTTGATGCAGCCAGATTTATTTAACTTTGTGGAAATATAATCTTTTTAATTTCCCAGTTCTTTCTGTTCATTCGTTGTCTTGACAATAAGTGTGAATTGCTGTGCGAGCTTTTCGTACCCGACTGCTGTCAGACGGCGTCATGAAATTTATGCATAAAAGGCGGGCGACCTGCGGCTGTTTGATTTCCTACTTTCTCCTAAGCTAGCGATTGGTGAGCATGGTTATAAATATATTACCCGATGCACTTGTAAATTGGACAGTCATACCGCAATTGTGTTGAAACATTTTTGGGGCAGTAAGTAACGTCAGAATATTGTTTAAAATAAAATATTCCATCCCAATCAAATCTAGGTCAAAGGATCAAATTGCGTGCATATAATTATAGATAGTTAAAAACTAAATATATTTGAATGTTTGACGGCTATACAACGTTTGTGCAAACCAGAATAAAAAAGGTAGTGTATACAATAGCGACATGACTGAGATATCATGGCATTTGTTTACAATATTGTACCGGCTCTAGTATTTGACACAGATGAAGTTGTTCGCGAACGATACAGAGTGGTATAGATTTGAAGAGCCGTTCAGAATTTTCTTTGTATATCCCCAAACATTTTGAGCGGTCGAGAGAAAAAAAAACAGTAAAAATGTGGTCGTTTTGCGGTCTAAAATTAAGCGATCGTTTAAAAAGTGGGAAGTTGGGCAAAATGAGTACTGTGGTTCAAGTGATATTAGCATATTTCTCATTTAGTTTTAACTCGTACAATATTTATTCACCCTCGCCATGTTTCAACTTTTAAGTAGTCAGTTAACAAGGTCTTTCATAGTAGCATTTCTCTGGGATTGATGTACTAGCATGAATGGGTTCAATTATCAGTGTTCACTGATGACGTCATTTGACTGGCCCTCTAGAGGCGAAATGACACCAGGAAAAGCGGACGTTTGTCGTCTGCTTCACAGCCAGTTTTATACCCGATATTTAGGGCATTTCGCAGCACATATAAGTTAATTTTATCGACAGAATTCATTCATAGATCTCAGATTTCATGTACAGAGTGTCAAAAGCCACACCTCTGCTCTGAATGTAGTTGCTATATCAGTAGCATACACACTTACATTAATGACATGCGTGTCCCTATGGTCATAATAAGATATATTTTAATGAAAGCATATGTTGATTTAGGTATGTTTCTGTCTTTGAGATGTGCTTTTAATTAGTAAGTTGCCATCCTGTACCGTAATCCCAGAGGTTCGCTTGACGAAACAAGATACATTTTTATTAGTAAAGATGCTTTTCGGGGCCTCTGCATGGACAGGACTTGGTACACATAAATGCTAACGAAATCTCTGCAGATTAGTTATGCGGCGAACAGCATCCATATTAGCATGCAAGTTCAGATTGTCAGTGAAGAGAACACTGCTCCATTTTAAATACCCGAGTGTCACACAACGGCACCTGCTAGTGAAAACACTAATAATTATACACCAGGTCAGACAAAACATAATTTTTGTAAAACAACGGCCATAAACGCAATGAAACAGTTCTGTATGCATTAAATAATAACTCAAATCACTGTGAGTAAAATTGTTGTGAGGACTGCTCGCGGGAAAATCGTAAATGCATAATAAAACATTTTGAAACGATTGAGGTACAACAACTCAGGCTCAATGCAACCATAAATGATGATGTTTTTGAGTACTCCCTTTGATTTTTAATATAATGACACTCAAAATGCCATTCACATAATAAAAATAAAAGAGCCAATGCTCAAAACGTCTACCTATTTTGAATAGTTACTCAGAAATACAATTATCATATATTATCTACTATATATCGTGAAACAAAAAGTGATGGTTTAAGAACATACAGCTATAAAACGATGGCATAGAACTACGAATACCGACAGATGAAGTCAAAAACTTTCCACTTGAACCATTTTAATGTGTACATGTATGTGGCTATGTCTATGTCTGCTGCAGTTTTTCAATTCACGTATAAGAATTCAATCAACAGACCCGCAGCAAAATACAAACACCAACATTCTATTCCTAATTTGCTTAAAATCTACGATCTAACGTAACAAAAATCCTTTATGTTAAAAGTATCGACAGCAGTAACTACTTCAGAACTTCTCATAGCATGAAACTTAAAGAGTAGGATAAAACACTTACACAAAAATGCTTGGTCTGACCTGGGGGGTTAAATTAGAACCAATGTTAAAAATCAATAGCTCTGATAAAACTGGCTGGTCTCAGTTAAGAGCTCTGCCGTCTGAGACAACATATGACATCACAACATTACAGTTCACAAAGTGTAAACAGAAAAGGAAAGCTGAAAACATCCTCTGCATTTTTTTTTATCAAGAGCCTAAAAACTTGATGCATCAGTCATGTTTAGACCTGAAATGGTGTGAATCTCGGGATTGAAAGCGAGTTGTCATAGAAGGGTGCTTATAACGTAGTTCAGTCTGGCTATTTTCTTGGGCAAATGAACACTGCTACTTTACTTCCTCTTGTACTAAAAAAGAAAAAAGTAAGCCTCTTATGCGGCCTTTACACAACAGCAGCGGACTAAAGCATTAAATTCATTTGTCCTCAGGCTAGTACTATTATTATTGCAGCCCCTCAGAATCTGTAAAAAGGAGAAACCTCACGCTCAGAATCTATAACAAAGAACACACGATCATGCAATAAACGTAGTGTTCAGTCCTGTCATACGTAACATGCAGACTCATTTGTGAGCATGCATCTTTTAGGTCTTACGTACATTCCCCACGAACTGATTTCAGAAAATCCATATAAACATGTCACCATTTATTTCCCCATCAAATTTACATATATCGTCACGTTTTGTAGACATGTCTCATCCGATTATATCAGTTTCTGAGAGAAAATAATTTGATGGCAAATGGCATACCAGAATTCAATTCACTGAAAATAATAACAGAACATAAATGCACAGGCTGCTACCACCACCTAATCTCAGACTAATTTGAAAAAAAAAAAAATGCATATCATGAATAAATTAATCAGAAATATGATATATAAACAAATTTCCTTTGGGCTTTACATCAAATTTGGTAGACTTAATGCCTTAGTATACATGTGTCACATGTATCAATCATCACCATTTTTATTTGGGGGTGAATCTCATCACTCACTGTTTGAATGTGATGGGGAATTGTTGTATACAAGAAATATCAAGCCAAGAAAAACTAGGAAGCCATGTTTTACAGAACCTACATTCCATGGAAATATACAACATATGTTGACATTGCCGCTCTAAATGAATAAATACTGTAATTGTATTACCAGTAGTTCGTATATCTAAGTGACTAGACACTGAAAACCACTACCTGGTAGTTCTCAATATTTTAGTAATAAACCCCTTTATGTACAAGGAGAATGCAATTTTTCTCTCATAAAACTGTATCTTAACTTCCTATTTTGTAAAAACAAAAGAATGGGAATCAGTAATTGTAATTTTATTATAAATTGCTTTTTTTTTACATTAAACACCCCTTATTCCTTACAAAAAGATCAAAATAAACTACCTTTATGCAATTAACACGGGCTGTTAAACTTTTGCTACCAGGGTTGAAACGCTACTGAAATATTGTTTTCCTCATCATCTATATGACTTTTTAATTGAGTCAGCAATCACCTGAAAATTAAATCCCCTCACAAATAGATGTTCCTCAACTTCCTAAACTCTGGCTAACTAGGGACTGACCTCGTACTGACCTCTTATTTTCTAGACTGTTAGACACGACTATATATCACGAATAACATGCCAAACTTTATAATGCCCCTTCTGATGACACATACAGACCATGTCACTGAACAGTTCAAAGGATTTGTATACATATGTTTGCTTGCTGTAAACTCAATGACAATATTGTACTCTCACAGTACCTTTGAAAATCAAGAGTACAAATACTATGGGTTGTGCAAGTAGTTGATAATATTACACATCAGATACAGTAAACGCCAAAACCAATAAATGCTACATGAACTTGTTCAAAAGTGTTAAGAACATGTTCTTTCTTTTTGGACAATTAAGACTACATGTATAAGAGAAATAAAAGGTTTGTACAAGCCCAAACTGTTTATTGTTACCATGTTCAGCATCATCTCTCATTAAGTTATTATTACAAGCGAGAGTTTCCAAAATGTCCATTTGCTTGATATTTTTAATCAATTTAATGAGTTTTTTAAGTTCTTGAAGTGAAGTGTTTTAAATATTTAAATATTTGGTGCTTATCTGTACAATGAAATGCACCTACATGAATTTTCATAGCTAATGCCTATTTTCAAATCACCAAGTGTTTTTATTACACTTCCAACGTTTAAAAATCAATGCAAGAGACTGTTGCTGGACATCAGTAACTGGAGATATGGACTTAATTGCAAAGTACACTAAATTTTGAAGGTCACTGTCCAATTGTGATGGTGACCTCTGACAAAGTGAAGTTATATGAATGTATTTTCTTCTTAAATTAAATAATGTCTAATAAAAATGTCTAATAAAAACAATGTTGTTCTCCCAAGGATCTTAGCATTTCAGGTGTCATCGTTAATTCTTTTAATACAATCATGCAGAGAAAAGATGGACCATGTTCTCTTGGGACAAGAATTTCAATTAATTTGCATATTCAAAACAATTTACTTTCTGGGTTAAAATAACAATGGATAAAGATTAACATTGTAAACAACATAAACAATAGTGTCCCATGATTCTTTGGTGCAATCCATGGGATTGAGCGGTTCCCCTTTAACAAACAACATTAAATTACTGTGAATTGTTTATTTTTTCTAAGAATGTCATGATTTGATGATTTAATGGCGTTGGTGATGAAAAAAAATTGTGAAAGTTGTTGTGATTATGTCTTTAGTAAAATTTTGCACAGCTACGAAAATTAAAATTTTTTAATGACTTGAAATTCGTGAGATTTGGTCTATCACGCAATTATTGAATGGCACCATGTATTCGCGAAATATGGGTCTCATACGAAAAAAGATGGCAACTTTGCCTGTTGCACAGACCACCAGGCACAATCTTTAACTAGGTAATTTCTTTTGTGATTGAAAAGGAGTCATCAGCGGTAATTAGGGCATGTCGCGCCCAGGTCAAATCTCGTACTCATGATTTCCATTAGAAGAGCACATTGGATTATGAGAAAATCAATTATTATCAACACAAATGTTGTACATGCGTAGGGGACCATAGTTTTACAGTTGCTCTGTTTATTTACAAATAATCACTAAAAACAAAAGCAAAAATGGAATTTGGAATTTTGGAATAATTACATAGAAAATTGGGAATCCTGTGAAAAGGTTCAAACATGTATGACATTGTCAGAACTGAGTATGAAATCCAACTTCACAATGTGCTAGGGAATAGAAGAGCTCACATCATAAACTCTGTTATACATTAGAATGTCCATTAATTAGTATCACTTAACAAGCAGCCTGTCGGCTGAGATAGCTCCGCTGTTAGCAATGCACATGGCAATTAAAGAACAGAAGATATCATTAGAAAATGAACAAATCTGAGAGAGGTCCACATGTAGTACCTATATGTATAAAATATCAAAGCAATTGGACTTGCGGTTTTCAACAAGAAGTCGAAAATATCACTTTTTACCAAAAATTACAAAAATATTCATCAAAATTAGAGAATTAAAGATATCATTATGAAATGAACAAATCTGAGAGAGGTCCACATGTAGTACCTATATATGTAATATCAAAGCAATTGGACTTGCGGTTTTCAACAAGAAGTCGAAAATATCACTTTTTACCAAAAATTACAAAAATATTCACCGAAATTAAAGAATTAAAGATATCATTACAAAATGAACAAATCTGAGAGAGGTCCACATGTAGTACCTATATATGTAATATCAAAGCAATTGGACTTGCGGTTTTCAACAAGAAGTCGAAAATATCACTTTTTACCAAAAATGACAAAAATATTCACCAAAATTAGAGAATTAAAGATATCATTACAAAATGAACAAATCTGAGAGAGGTCCACATGTAGTACCTATATATGTAATATCAAAGCAATTGGACTTGCGGTTTTCAACAAGAAGTCGAAAATATCACTTTTTACTAAAAATGACAAAAATATTCACCAAAATTAGAGAATTGAAGATATCATCATGAAATGAACAAATCTAAGAGAGGTCTACCCAAGGTACATATACACCAAGTATCAAAGCATTCAGGCTTGTAGTTTTCAAGAAGAAGTCGAAAAAGTAAAACATTGACACGGACGACGACGACGGACAATCACTCATATGATAAGCTCCGCTCGACAAAGTCGACAGCGGAGCTAAAAACCATTCAGCATTTTGTTTACCAGAGATAACTTTTCAGCCAAAATGCCTGTGCTTACATTAATTAACCTGAGAGTTGTCACAATAAATTATCTCAATTTTACCAACAATGGTTAAGCCTAATTTCAAGTTACAACCAATTCATAAATCAGTTATCATATCCACAGAAAGGTGAATCAAAACATATGGAATTTTTAAAGTGATATTGCTATAAATTCCACGTATAATGGCTTATTTCAATTTACTACATGGAGCTGAACAAATTCATAATTTAAAAAAAAAATCTTCTACTTTTGTGGAATGATAAAAACAAGTTGATATTTGTCTTTGAATGTAGTTTGACAACTGGATAGTGACACCATTCGTTATTTTAATGAAATAAGCCTGAATAAACAAGTGTCTAGACATAATACACACTAACTCAAAGAAAGTCAGAGACAATATAGCCGATAATCATTCTAAACACTACTCTAACACAGCGCCACTGTTTGACAACAGAACTTTGTTGATAAAATCTTACCAGCTGTGCTTTTGATAATCTTTCAATTAATGTTTCAATAAATCACCAAACAAAACAAAAAGTTGCATGCTGCTCATATCAAACAGTTGAGATAAATCGATTTCCACTGAACTATCCACCATGGCTAAAACTATTATTTTTATAGCAGAAGGATACGTCAAAACAGTAGAAGAGTGAACAAAATACAGTAATAATCTACGCCTCAATTGTGTATTTTAATTATTATAAACTTGAAACGTTCATTATTCCAGTACACATCACACATTTAGTAATTCATTACATTAGACATGTATATTAAAGTGGACTTCTCTCATACTTTTGTATTAGTGGTATCCAGCACTGGAAAAACACAAACTATAAACAGTCATCAGTTGTAGCAGCACGTTCTCAATTGAACATTCATGCAAACATTTCTTAAAAAAGAAACTATGCTGTATATGAAAAAGGATCAATGTACACAGTAGATACAACATGAATGAGCAATCAGCTGATATACACTAGCAGGGTTGCCAAACTTTCAGAATGTCACTCAACCTTGAAAGTTTGACAACCTTCTGATGATTACCGGACAGCTAAAAAAATAACAATCTTAATCATAAAATCTGGCCTTGTTATTTGTAGGACAGATGAAGATGATAAAAGGCTAGTATTTATATGCAAATACATTGAAGAGTAAAATATATATTGAAACAGTCTACACCCCCCAAAAATGTGCATACAATTATTGCATTTCAGCAAACAACCATATATCATTCAGGTTTTATTTGAATAAACATTTCATAGAAGACTAAGTAGTCAGCTGTCAATACAATGAGTATAAAAATTAATTTTGTAAAACAATTTAGATTAATACCAAATCACAAAAATACGTAGATTTTAAAACAACTACACTTGTAAGTAGGTAATAAAGCTTTAGTAAGAGGATCAAAATTAGAAATAACTAATCAGCAAATTCTAAAATACAGTGATGTCATATATTTTTTATATAATAATATAATACGATAAAGTTGTATGGCATCAAAAAAAAAGTAACACTACTGGTTTGGGTATCCTTCTGACTGCCAAGGTTGTATACTAATTATAACTTTATACTGGTAATTAATAAACTAGTACATAAAAGATATATCACCTTAAAAAAAATCAATAGGCATATTTATTTTTGTAACTAAATGATCTCCAAACTGAAAGACATTGAAGTACAAATATTATGTTATTATCTCCCCAATGACAAGCTCTCCCCAATAACAAGCTACTGAAAATTGCTAACTAATTTTGCAAGGAACCTATTTACAAAAATTCAGTGAAGGTCCTGAAGTCAAAAAGTTCACATCAGGTTTTGGGAAATAATGTCCTCACAAACACAAACACAATTAGGTCATGTAAAATGCCTGGCAACAATGATACAATTCAGTGTTCACTTTTATCTATTTTTTCTTATTTTGCATTTCAATCAATTAAAACTACCGGGGTACATACTGGGAGAGAAATCTTAAAATGTCCTGGCATGAAAGAGGCAACAAAAAAAACAGAATGAACTATTATTCACAGTTCACTGAATCATGTTTATATACCGTACTCGACCGCGTTAGCGCCCAGGGGCCTCAACTCAGAAAATCACGATTTTGTAGGGGTGGGCGCTTACCCGAGCATGGGCACTAACGCGGTCGAGTACGGTACATATACAGCCTGATTATATGTAAATTAGATGGCTGTGATACTACTAGATGGTGAGAATGGACAGATAAATAAAATTAAATACTAAAACAGTCAAATCTGTGTATAGCTTCCTTAAATTGATCTATATATACAAGGTGGTCTTTATATGGAGGTAGGAATATTTTTTTCATGGATCACCAAACTCATACATTTGATAGAATATTTGTCTCAAAAATAAAGAGATGTTACTGTTGCAACAATTTATTAGATTAAAACACATTTTGATTTTTGAAATTAAAAATTATTTTATAAAAGAATACTAATTACTAATTATTTTGGTCTGTAAACACAGGTGAATCAGCAAAAAATATTGCTGAAAGGTAGTCATGTGGTCTTTATACATAGGCTGCTTATGTTATGTCGTGGGAGTTTGCGGAGTTCTTCACTGTTTTGAAAACATCATCTCTATTCTGCACATACGTAACTAGGGAAAAATGTATTAAAATTGCATCGCTCACTGTTCTTCAGAAGCGTGGTTGACAGACTGGGCCAGAAAGTGTTGAAAAATGTTGAATTAGTATTAAACAGTATCAGTTTAAAAAAAAACTGATGCATTTGCCTAGCAAACAAGTGTATGTTTGTTGTATGCCAAGTCAGAGGTACTGTTTGATGTCCCACACAGTACTAAGATCGCGCAAGATCCAGCAACTACAGCATTTTTTGTGAACCGGGTCACATGATCGACACATTTCATCAAAGTAAAAGCTCCACAAGAATATATTTTCATATATATGACAAGTTTCAATCACTATATCAGTATATTCTGTATGTGATTTTGAGACAGCTTTTGCATCTTCAATTATTTGCTAAGTTTTATTTTTGCTTATTACACTGATAGCTAAAAGCACTGAATTGAAACCCAGTCAATATTCATATTGAATAACAGAGGTGGGAGTTTTAACGGAACCTAGTAAATATCATGACAACATTAAATTTGCTCAAATAAAAAGCCTCTGATTATTTTTCCTTCCAAAATAAACAAATGAAAATAATTATGGTTTATATATAAGATTACAAATCATGACAAATGTCAGTAAATAAATAAATAATATTTAATAACAATGCTGCGGATTCGCTGATAAGTGGTCTTTTGTTCAAACCGTTTTGTTTTCTGACGGTTATGTTTGTATAGCAGGAAATTTATTATATTGATTTCTAAATAAACAAATAGTGTGACTATACTTACTCTACGGGAAACCAGTCGCTGCAAAGACGTTTCACCTCAATCTGGTCTTCGGGGCACAAAAACCGCAAGTGTACACTGGTGTTGCTTCGAAGATCACATATGCTCGCACTGCCAGTTTTTGTGATGCACTTCATTGTGCAACAAAACACATCGACTTTTGAAATCGATGGGAAATATCGTTTCAAACAACGTTGTTAGTTGCTGCGTCTGCTGCGATGAGCTAGACCTCGTAAGAAATTAAAATATACTGCCAAGGAGAAGCTCACATGGTAACATCCAAGAGCGTCTTCGCAGTTCTACCACGTACAGTAGTGGATGTTGTTTACAATACTTCAGCGAAAAATGGATCGTGCAATGACGGGGTTGACTTGAGGACGCAGACCTTTATCGCGAGTGCTCCACCAAAACACGTCTCTTTCCTGACCAAACCAAGAAAATACCACCACAACAACAAGATGACGTAACGGTACGATATACGTGCACAACAAATTGCGATACTCCGCTCCAAAACGGCAATTACATCACGAAGAATTTCGTGTGAAACATATTACATCCTCGGATACAGTGTGTGGTTTGCCTTTATAGATCATTTCTACCTTGATGCTTGTACGCAGAATCAATAACCTCTACACACATGACCCTTTAACTTTGTTAAATTTATGGCAAACAATTCATTTAAAACAACGTAAATTGCTTTGCGCAATTTTGACACTGTCCAACCATAAAAGATTTAATCTTTATAAATTTACAACATAGAATTGGTTACCAAGTTTCGCATCAATTGTATAATTTCAGGTTAAAATTGTCTAATTCCGTACTATCTTGGAGGGTCTTAAAATCAGGTGATAATCAAAATGGCAGCCCCCATGAATAGCGTCGCTGGATTTAAAGGTGAATATCTCGCTTATCAAATCGTAAATGTGATGTAATGCTTTTCTAGTTTAAATTACCAATATTCCAATAGTTTTCAAAGATAGCATTCTAGTGCTTTCGGAGTGTGATCAAAACGAAGATTGTATGTTTGAACACAGTCACTCGACTACGACTCTCCTAGCAGTGACTATTTGAAAGAAGTGTCTGGACCAGACTGTGATTGTGAACTTGGAATGATTATTTGTTTGTCTATAGTTAAAACAACATTCAGATGTGTATGATTCTTGAAATACAATGTATATCCACAGTGCCGCATTTAGAATTTAAATGTGCACACACGACCCACGAACGTGTCAACATCAACAGCGCCCTCTTGTGATGTACCTAGTTTAAGCAATGCGGCTCGTAAAATTTACTGGTTTATGCTGGTTTGTAAAATTGTTGAAAGACAAAATTATTCATCAGAAATAGAAAACTGGCTCACTGATTAACAACATTTTTGCTAATGTGACTGTGCTGATATTTCAGTGTGTCAGTATGTATCATTTTGTTTGATTAACTTTGCCATTTATTATATAGTTATACAATTATAAATATAATAACATGTTGGTGTCCAAACTTGAACATATGGACAGTGCCAACCAAAATGAGTACTGGTCTGTGCTGAAAAGCCTACGTAATCAAAAGACCAAAAATCAAGACAACAATATCCGGAAAAAATTGGATTGATCATTTTTCAAAACTCTATAATAAAACAAACATTAAAAATCATGAGTTACAAAATAATCTTATAGAAAAAGAAATGCGACAAATTCCCAACCAATATCTAAACTCAAATATCACATACAAAGAAATTCTTAGCGCTGTTAGCAAACTAAAAAACAATAAATCAGCTGCTGATGACAGCATTGCCAATGAAATGTTGAAAACCAAAAATAAGTTAATGATAAGATGTTTACAGAAACTTTTCAACTGTATTCTAGATAGTGGAAAATTTCCTGCAACCTGGAAATCTACGATTCTTGTTCCACTACACAAATCAGGCGACAAATTAAATCTTGGTAATTATAGAGCTATTGCATTAACAAGTTGTCTCTCAAAACTATTTACTGGCATAATGAATCAAAGATTGACCACATACTTGGAAGAAAATAAATTATTTACCGACATGCAGTTTGGCTTTAGGAAAGACAGGAGAACGACAGACGCAATTTTCCTGTTAAAAACAGCAGTTGAAAAAACAATTTATAATAAAAATAAAAGCAGCAGTTCTGGAAGACGGTTATACACATGTTTTGTTGACTTTAGAAAGGCTTTCGACAGCATCTGGAGGGATGCACTCTTTCTGAAGTTACAAAACAGTGGTATCACGGGGAACTTTTATGAAATAATAAAATCTATGTATAAGGATATTAAATATAAAATTAAATTGTCAGAGGGTATAACTGATGGATTTCAGTCTACCTGTGGAGTTAAGCAAGGCTGCAATTTATCACCAACTTTATTTAACATTTTTCTGAACGATCTGCCAGAATTATTTGGGGATCAAATTGATAAACCAGTTCTAATGGGCGAGAAACCTATAAATTGCATCCAATATGCAGATGACCTTGCACTTATTTCAGAAACGGAAGACGGCCTACAAAGCTGTCTGAACAAATTAAATGACTATTGTATAAATTGGAATTTAGAAGTAAACGTAAAGAAAACTAAAGTCATGGTATTTAATTGCAGCAACAGACTGATTAAAAACATGAATTTTAAAATCAACAACCAAGACATAACAGCTGTTAGCGAGTTATGCTATTTAGGGGCAATATTTACTCCAAATGGAAAATTTAAAACAAACTTATCTATGTTAAAAAATAAATCAATGAAGGCTCTTTTCAGCATCAGACAAACAGTCTTAAACCACAAAATAATCTCACCAGCACTTAGTTTGAAAATTTTCGACCAATTAATTTCACCTATACTCATGGTATGGTGCAGAAATCTGGGCCAATGAAATCACAACTGACAGTAACAGTTTAGAGCAAGTTTGCAGTCATTTTTACAGGTTTATCCTAGGAGTGAGTAAAATGACGCCAATTAGTGGTTTGAAAGCAGAACTTGGTAGGTTACCAGTAAAATTAAAAATTAATTTGGCTCAAATTAAATACTGCCATAGACTATATAGTCTGCCAGATAATCACATTTTAAAATTAGCCCTGGATGAAATGATAAAAATTAATTCAAACTGGGTAAGGACTATTAATGCTACACTGGGACATGATCTAATTAAAATAAAAAATGATCACAATATAGAAAATTGGAATCAAATACTAAAAAAAGTAAAACTCAGACTATCTGAGTTTTATATTCAAAGATGGAGAGAAAAACTAAATTTCAGTGAAACCAATGAAAATAGGGGAACAAAACTGAGAACATACAAACTATTCAAAGTAAGCTATAATATGGAAAATTATTTGCAAAACATTTCAAATTTCAGCCTCAGGAAAATGCTTTCAAAATTCCGTCTGAGTGACCACAACTTAGAAATAGAATTAGGTAGAAGAACAAAGCCCAAAATAGAATTAGAAAATAGACACTGTAATAAATGTAACACTAAAGCATTAGGAGATGAAAAACATTTCCTGCTATTTTGTACTGGCTATATAGAACAAAGAAAAAAACTGTTTGATGAGTGTTCAATAAATATTTACACAATGGATGTGAATTCCATATTTAAAAAGATTATGGAGAATAATATAGCTTTAGCAAAATACTTAAAGAGCACAATTTTTAAAACCACAGAAAGTAATTAATTTATTTCTTTTATTTTATTTTACTAACATTTTATTTTTATCTCTTATGTATTGTATGTATTTATGTTCCTTACCATACAAAAACCCTCTGAAGGTTTTTTAGTAGTGTAATAAAGTTATTATTGAATGAAATAAATTAGGTAATTGTATCATGATCTTCTATATACTGTAGAATACTTTATTTCCACTTAGAATTTATTTTTGCTATTTTTGCTGAAGAGATGCTTCGGTGAAAATAAAATCCAGCGAATATTCCTTTTTTTCTATGTCTCACATTTAACTCATCAATTGTCAGTGAAAATAAATTCCATACAAAACACCGAAAAAGCTTTTTCAGCGAAAATTTATTCCAGCTAAAATAAAGTATTTCACAGTATTTGAATATCAATGTGTCAGAGTCCCCTACTATTAGTTTGACCTCTCCTGGTGAATATAAATTAGTTGATGATTAATACCAGTAAGTCAGAAGCAACTTTTGTTATTGATAAACATTTGTACTTGAAATCAAATCCCTTCAATGTTTATATGTGTACTTTTACTGGTATTTGTATCTGACGCTTTGAGGGCCCTGAGTGAGATAAAGATTAAATTAATGCGCAGAACGGGGATTAAAAATAGCCGTACGTATAATCAATTGAAATGTATGCAATGGTGGTAGAAATATACAACTTTAACTGCATAAATCTAATGAATACTAATCAATGATAATAATATGAGTAAACATACTGCAGTGGAATAAATCTGATTGTAGTAAGCATATGGTAATTCCATTTATATATATACTGTAATTCCGGTATATAACTACTGGTATATATATATGCACAAGGTGTGACAAAGTTTACCAGGCTTCCCTATTTATTAATTTAAATAATATTAAATAAATATAAAAAAATATTTAGACACAACTTTATGCACTGTTATACCGAACTCAACCGCATTAGCACCCGTGTCTGGTCAAGCGCCCACCCCATACATTTGCGTGATTTTTATATTCAGGTCACATTCGCTGAATCACCCAAAATGGCAAATTTTGTGATGTTTTGGTGTTCAGAACAAATATGGCGATGACAGGAGGGCATTCAGAAATTTACTATCACAGGCAGAAATAAATGTTGATATAATATTAAAATTGCTTTCTGACTTATGTGACATATTTGCATAAATTCACCTAATATAGTCTCCCAAAAAACTATAAAAATTACCATTTTAGACTCATAATTTACCTCAATCGCTCAGGGAAAATAATTAAATCACCACCCTTATAGATTTTGTTCACAACTGAATGAGCTTCTCTTTAGTCCTTGTTAAACAAGGTTATAAGTTTCTCCAGTAACAAAAAATAACAAATTATGTACAACTGTATGAACTCATTTTCAACTTTGTTTTGCAGTGATGCCAGTTAAACTAAATAACAAAAGTGACGTTGTGAGATATTTTTATTACAAAGAACATAATGTGCGAGAGAAAGATTCATCAAAGCCATCGGATAGAACACTCTTTGTGGTCAACATTCCAGCATATTGCAATGAGGTATTCTTTTACATGTACTTATATATTATTGCCTCATGGATTGGTTACATTACATCTCATAATTGTAACCATATCTCTGTAAATCAAAGCATTCTACCATATTAAGAAATACAAATTCTAAGATGATACATGTGTATTTGAAATCCAAGTTCACAGCAAGAAAGTTCCAATTTTTTGTACTGGACTTCATACATTGGATCAGGAAGGTATACATGTACTCGTACTATAGTAATACAATTTGTATGAGGCTATTGCCAAGTATGCCCTCAGACAGTACACAGTCGCATGAAATTGTTATTTGTCAGTTGTTTTACCAATTAAATGGGTGGCTTACTGACATGAACATACATGATAATGTTGAGTGCTTACAAACAGCTTTCCGTTTATAACTCTGACTAAGGTTGATACATGTATACTTTTGTTGACTTTCCTCTGTTGTGCTTTATTTCTCTGTGACTGGCTTTTTGAGTGTCAGAAGAAGAAAAAACTATGGTATCCAAGCTAGTTTATGAATGATGAACCTCAACCTTAATGATGAACTTCACTCTTGATCCATGTAGATTTTTCATTCAACCGTTTCCAAGGGGAATTTATTAAGGTGATTGATGCTGATAAATGTTGACAAAACAAAATTTACAAGAGTGGTGAATTTGTCACGTGCCAAAAATTATTCATCGAGATACAACCCCCGGAAAAATTATTTAAAAAAAACTCCAATCACAGGTGTAATTTCAAAATTACGACATTATGTTGAAAATAGTTGCAGGCAGGAGTAGGGCTTAATATTACCAGTATTGGGAAATCTCAAAATGTTTACTTGCAAATAAATGTAGGTACCCTCATTTTTTTATCCACTTTTTGTTACTTAATTGGTGGACCTTAAGCAAAAAATGCCAAAGAGTTTATAGTTTTTGTACAGTGACTATGTGCATATGTTCTGTTTCAGGAATGTCTTCAACGTTTATTCTCACAATGTGGAACAGTCGAGAGTGTCCACTTTCAGCAAAAACCAGGCATTTCAAAGACAAAAACAGCAGTGGAAAAGTCAACATTTTTTAAACAAGTTAATCTCATAAAAGTGAGTCGTCATGGACTACGTACATTTTATTGCTCTGCTTTCCCATATGTCATACAAAGGATCTATTGTTTTCTTGCACAGTTCTGCACATCAAATGGTGTAACAATTGTCTGTAGAACTATAAAATTTTTATTCACCGAGTATATTCACAGAGTGGAAAAGAATTTCTGATAGCATTTCTACACTTTATAATGTGTTCAACTGCAACTCCTCATAGACTCCTCACCCAGTATGGCACAGTTAGGAGTTTATTATTGTTATATTAGGATTTGATTTGATTTTTTTTTTTCATTTCCAGGGTTATAAGGTTGCTTATGTTATATTCAAAAATCCATCTGGTCTACAAAATGCAAAGAAATTCAATTATAAACAACCATTATTATTGTCAACAGAAGAAAGTCCTATATTTGCTGGTATGAAAAGTGAGTGACCCAATTTTATTAAAAAATAATTAATGACTACTGTAAAATACTTAGTTTTAGCTGGAATTTATTTTCACTGATTTTTGACGAGTTGAATGTAAAATATAGGAAAAAAAGTATAATCGCTGGATTTTATTTTTACTGAATCATTCCTTCAACGAAAATAGCGAAAATTTATTCCAAGCGAAAATAAAATATTGTACTGTACTACAATCATGATGACAATAATGCTACACAGCCAAGCAGAAAACAACACCATCATCTTGTTGTGATTTAAAGTGCTGTTGTCAAATCAAACACCACTATCATTGTTCCTAAAAGTATTGCAGTGCTGCAAGGGAGATTGACAGGGAGTCACTGTAAAAAAATAAATCTTCGCTGTCACTTTGTTTGAAATTCATTTTTTAGTACATGTACTATGTAGTTGAGCTCATTCATTGGCAACAAATTTGCATAATATTCATACTTATTTACATGTCATGTGTGTATATACATGTACATATATGTGAGAAAAGAAGTCATGTCGGATGGCTATTTCAGAACCTGGCTGTCTCTAGTTCTTAACTAAACTTGGGATAAGACATTCACAACTTCTATTGTAATCTTTCGTCATTGTAGAATGGTGTAAAGAGTACATTGATAGCATACCAGACACCACAGAAATGCAAAAAGAAATAGACGAATACATGGCAAACTACGATAGACAGGAACTGGAGGTGAGTTGGCTTTAATGTTGATTATTTTACAATGAGATCCGCTGCACACACTTGGGGAGAATACTGCTGTTGATGACTTCTGTGGAGAGTAAAATTCTACTTATTGATCAGTCGATCAGAGGCATATAAAAGGAATACGCATGTTTGTTCTCCTGCATAAACATTTGTCTAAAGTTTGATGTTATCCCCTGCTCTAATTCACCACTCCTGTATTTTAAACTATATTATACAAGTATGTATCTATGTGAAGAGCAATGCAATAAAAGTCGGCAATTCCTGGTTGTAGTTCAGATCACAGGCATTGCCAGAAATGGACAATAGAATTTGGTCAAGTAGGGATTTCCTGTCTATACCATTGCAGTGACTATAATTACATGCAAAATTATTCAAGACAACAGATGATGTAATAGACTTTAAAGATCTATTGTTTAGCCTAATTGAGAGTCTATTGTTATGTTAAGTAGTTCACAGCTTGGGGTTGGAAACAGTAGTAAGTGAGGTAATCTTTTGTTTCCTTTGTTCTGTGCCCACTTGTATTTGTTAGCTGATCATATGAAGCCATGTAATAAATGGTGTTAGTTGCCAGAGAACGAGATACCATTAGGTACACTCTTATGGTGGCATTGAAGACAGCCATCCGTTATATACTTAATACAAAAATATGTGAACAGACTAATCTTGTAAATATCATTGTTGTCGTCAATGGCGATTGGTATGCAAATTACATTTGTCTGACGCATTACAAAACAAAAGTCGAGACTGTCGTGGAACAATACACAACTCACAGACAGGCAGTGGGCTGAAACGCCTCTTTTATAAAAAGGGAAAATGGCCGATACAATATATTGATCTTGTGGTCTGACCTTCAGCATCAAAAGGAGTATGGCGATAGTGGTTTGCGCTCGAAAAGTGGGGTAATTTAACATGGACTAACCATGCTCTTTTTACCTCCATGGACTAACGAACATAAAAGAAATCTTGATTCAGGTTACTTCCTGTTGTTAATTGGATTAAAACAGTTATATTTGCTAACAACTGAATCGTATATCAGTGTAAAAAATGCATGAATTTCAACTCTAATTTGGGCAGCGAATACTGCGTCTACAACTGCGTCAGCTGCGTCGTCGTGTTCATTGAACCAGAGAGTATCCAGAATGAAGCAAACAAACTTGAACAGTCACCTGCGTTAGTGCATTTTCCTATTTTTAAAAATAGAGTCTGGCACACAAATACACATCGTCCATTGGTAATACACTGGACCAGTGTAGGATTTATCATCAGGTTTTACGGCAAGTTGGGCATTTATTGGTGGAGTTTTGATGAAAACGTCTATAACATATCGAAAGCTTGGAACGTCACCTGTCTATTACGAAGCACACAAAAGTGAAAAAATGAAAAATATAAACTCAAAATTAAAATTTGTTTTAATATATGTTTATGCAATGCATTCTCTATGGCACATTCTGTGATGTTTATTTGACTGGAGAACACTGGTCAGGACGGAATTCGGCCATCTTATCCACTCATTTCTGGTGATGCCATTGCCAAATGGCCAATTTGTTTGTTCTCCAAAATATCTGATAAAAGAGTGTTTTACAAATTTTACTCCGTTTTTATGCACTGCTTAAACATTATGGTACCCAATGTGTCCATTATACGTTAATCAGTGATGTTAAAATATTTTAAACACGAAAATGTATAAATAATATAAACAGTACTGATGAAACATTGCATGTAAACCAAAGAAGAAAAAGACAGTTGAGTTGTTGTATGTTCACAGTCATTGTATTGGTGTAGCTACTGATACATTAAATTTCTGGTTATCTTTTTTTGTGAACAAGGAGGAAGAAAAGACAACTGAATTGGAAGGAGTTGCAGACTCTGATGGCTGGATTACTGTAACTCGGAAAGGCAGAAAACCCGGATTGGCCAGAACAGAAGTGAACCAAACAAAAGCAACAGTACAAGAAAAGAAAAAGCGAGAGAAGACAGAATTATTAAACTTCTACAGGTTCCAGTTCAGAGAATCCAAGAGAGAGCGTAAGTGAATTTTTGAGTTTTATCGAGAGAGACTGATCCTATATACCTCCACCATAGGAAAACACAGCTGAAAATAAATCTACATGATTTATTGATTGATGACCCATGAACACTAAAGTTGTGTGGGCCAATAGACTTTATAGACGCAAATGGCTGGTGCGACTATGCATTGTTGCATCCGCTGCTCCATTGATCTCTGTAACCATGGTATTTGGAACAGTGAACTTGATGACGGGGGAGAATGGAACACTATTTGAGGGGCAAAAACAAGTCAGATGACTCTCTTGCTCAAAACGAGTCACTGGCAATTTGCGTCTCAAGGTTCATAAGGTCAGTGGAATATGAACACCCTATTGGACACTCTCTCCTCACTTTGTTTCATATTTAGCAAGCCTAAGGCATGCTCACAATTTTTGTTTGTTGAATAAACAAGATTAAAATTATTTAGGTGGCCCAACGTGTTGTTTCTCCTCTGTGTTTTTCTGTATTTACCATACTCAGCAAATCTCAATGTAGACATATTGTCTTAAAGTGCCTGTGCAATGCTTACCCACACGCTTCCCATTTTAGATCTGTGCCCCACTGAAATGGGCAATTATTTATTTTTTTGCTGAAAATGATTACTCGTATCCAAGTAAATTTGAGATATTTCCCGTGCTGTAGCCACGCTCACCTATCCTGAAACGGTCGACTGTTTCCGGATTTCCGGCTCTCGCCGAAAGGGCGCCATCAAATGCAAAAATATGAGAGGAAGCCATACCCCTGGGCCGTACTTTTATATCACTGTGTCATTCAACGTACAACTGTACTTTTAAACGATATACATTTTTTAATCGGCGTTTCTTTTGTCTATTTTATTTTATTTTTGAGAGCGAATTTTTAGAAGTTGTTTTCACAACAAACTTTTATGATGGTTAAACGTTGTGTTGTGGGCGGTTGCAGTAATGCGTATAGTCATAGTGTAAGTATTTACACGTTTCCAATCGATTCCAAGGTGCAAAATCGGTGGACGAAAGCCGTGATAATAACGAGAAAAGGTTGGGGTGGACTTCCTCCTAGCAGCTTCATATGCAGTGTCTACTTCTGCACCTCAGATTCTTTTTTTTTTTTGAAAAACTGTCCATGACAAAACAACTAGGTTTTAATGAGAAACGCCGACAATACAAAACGTTTTCGAAAAAATAGATTCCGAACCAGCCCATGATCACTGAGACGGATTTCAGAAGGGGAAGAGACGTCGAGTATGTGTTTCAAATGATTTGATTTTTTTTTGCGATCCTGATTATCGCTTTATAGAGACCACCCGTGTTATGTAAAAAGGTAGCAGTAATTTTGATAATGACACGAAAACGAAGCGTCAGTCAAACAGGAAATTACACAGCCCTCAGGCTGTTTTCATTTTCGCAGGCTAAAAGTGTCTGAATTGTTCAGTTATTTGTGTTGAATGTCGAATTCACACCTTTGTTGCCTTTACTTGCAGCTTGATCGGCGTAATAATTTACGGAATAAGAATCCGGGCTTGAGCTGTCAATGTATGTTTTTAATATGATGTCATAATCATGAAAATCACGCTAAATCCACTCTGAATTTGTCTGTATGTGAGTCGCTCTCAATTATTTTTGTTATCTAATTAAACGCACGCACGCACTTGTCCCCCTCGTGACCCGACGCGTTCACCCATTACAACGCGGCAGTCATTTATTTAGTAACTGTGTTTTGTCGTTTTTTTTTAAAATTATTTCTCTATTTTATAAATCAATAGTGTCTAGTAACCTGCTAAATAACAAGACGATTCAGTCGTCAAATTTGATTTTGTCCAATGCCGGAGTCCAGCGACAGTGTACAAATTTGCTCCGGTGACGGTGACGACCACGGTGACTAGCTACACCAGACCGGACATATTTCGCATCTGACTCAACCTCATGCAACAAACTTGATACTATGTGTTCATTATGGTCCATTCTTCCTCGACGAACAAGTACATAAGTGGCAATTTAGTCAAAGACGAGAAAACAGCACAAGAAATTAGCTTTATTTACACGTATCGGCAATGCAAGCTGCCCAGCGACTTCCCCTTCTGACGTCACAAGGGGAATTTCTGTATGCAAATGAGAAGCTAATGATGAACCACGTTTTAAAATAAACAAAAATAAAGTTTCCGTAGACTGAGTTAAAACATATTTTTTCACTTAAAAAAAATTATTTATGCTTAGAAACATAAAAAATAATAATATTTATGTATCAATGGATAATTTTAGGCGTGAAAATAGCAGCCATTTCACAGGCACTTTAAATCGTCTTGGAGTCATCCTAACTAATTTGAATCGTGGGTGGTTGGAAGAGTGGACACAAACTATCTGGATACTAGAATGAGAGAATTGGGGGACACAACTACATAGACTGATAGACAGTCAAACTTAACCAGGCTGCGATCTTTTTATTTGCAATGCTGCCTTTGGAAGTACTGTAAAATGTGTACAAGAAGCCGCAACTTCTATTAATGCGGTATATTGCAACAGAGGGTACGCGACATTTACATATATGATGAATTTTAGGTTCTGCTACTTGTATTAGTAATGTGGATTCTAATACATATTTTACTGTCGAGAAATCTTTGAATTTGGTCTTCCTTCCTTATAACGATTTCCTTCTTGGTCCAATTGACTATTATCAGCCATTATTGTTGCATTGTGAAAAGGGTTTTAAGACTAAGCAACAAAGGTCACAAACTGAATTTGCACATTTAGTCAAGGTTTGTGGCATGTAATATAGTGCTTGGTTATAATGCAGTTAGGCTGGCCTAACTTGGGAATTAAAATTAGGATTAGCACTGGCACACCTTTCAGGGCGCAATTTATTTAGGCCAACCTAAATATTACTTTTTGTTCTCACATGATATTAAGTCAAGCCCAAATGGATCAGCCTAAGGGCTGCTTTATTTCCCAATGTAAAATCTCTTTTAATGTATGGCTTATAAGTGAATGGCTTATACATACTTTCCTGCACAAAGAACAAATTTGTTTATTCTCAGTATGCAAAAATCTCAATTTGACATGTTAAGGCTAGCACAGCAATTGTAAACCTTCATTAAATTGAAAGGTACCGGTATTTAAGTGAGATAGGTATACTTATGTCATGAAGTGATATACTCCCTAGTGTAGGTATTAAGTATACCAAGATATAGTGAGATAGGTATACTTAAGTCATGAAGTGATATATTCCCTAGTGTAGGTATTAAGTATCTCAAGATATAGTGAGACAGGTATACCTAAGTCATGAAGTGATATATTCCCTAGTGTAGGTATTAAGTATCCCAAGATATAAGTGAGATAGGTATATTATAATTATGGCAAAAATGGGATTCATTGCAGTATGTACGGTTATTTCACAATTATCTCATGAAACTTAGTACATATATGTCCTGGAACAATGCACAATTACCCAATTTCTACCTATATCTCAAAAACCAATTGCATACCAATTGCCACCTATATCTCAAAAACCAATTGCATACCAATTGCCTAATCATCCTATTTCATTGAAATTAGGTACATAGATGCTCTGGGATAATCCACAAACATGATTAGTTTAATGTTGAAAACCATGCATATTGATTATCTAATCAAAAATTCAGATTTAAATTAAACTTGTGGTAGAGATGCTCTGAAATGAAATTTATAAAGTTCAATAAAAGTGCATCTTCTTTTGGAGAACACTCACAGGTCAGTTGTGCTATTATTAGACACAGTTTATTACCACACTTGCGGGTCAAGGAAATTGTTGTTTTAGAGAGACTTTCTGAATATTTTCAGTTATTTTACATTTGTACTGAGAAATTCTTCAGTTGAGGTCACTAATGAAAATAAATTGCTTTAGGTCTATGAAACAGTGTTATTCTCTACATATGAATGGTAATGTATATCACTGCATATGCAAGATATTCAGTCAGTAAGTCATGTACCATATCTTAATTGTGGTCTTCTGTTTTTCAGACATTGCACAACTGAGAAAGAGGTTTGAAGAGGACAAGGAAAAGATTGTCGCAATGAAAGCTGCGAGAAAATTCAAACCGTATTGAGCTATTTTTTTATTACATATTCTTAATAAATACATGTAGATGTATCACAGTTTTTGTTTTTATCCAATTCAGAAGTATCATTGTAATACTGGTAAACAAAACTAAAATTTGTCATCCATTTTGACTTACTGTAAAATCTATATTAGAAGCTGCGGCTTCTATTAGAATGGTACAATGCAACAGATAGAATGCGGCTTCTAATACAGATTTTACGGTATAACCTCAAGTGTAGAATGAGATTCGACAATACATGAAATCGTTTTTTTTTTTTACAGGCGCCTCCAATAGAGCAAATACTCCAATAGGAGTAAAAAAAGAATTACAAAGATCTGTTTTCCAGTTCAGTTTGTCATGTTATATATAGGATACACTATCACCCCTAAACTAGATATCTTCCAAATGCAATGAAATTCACAGAAATTTTATTACACAATGCATAAACATTGACCTTTCAGAATTTGTAGTCCTTGTTCTTATGAAATTTGCATACATAAATTGTGGCTGTACTCGAAGGTTTCCTGTTCATGGGTGGAGCAGGGTGTGGCCCATTGAGATTGACGTACTGCTATTTTATGGCTTCATCTGACCATCATTGGTTGGCTTAGTACTATCTGCAGCAATCTGTGAAAAATATGAATCATTAATTTTCTGGAAGTGATAACAAAAAAAATATATCTATTTACAGATGTCTTCCTTACTTTGATAACGGGGGAGAATGGGATACTATTTGAGGGGCAAAAACAAGTTTGTGTAACATTTACATCTGATTTCTTTCACTAAATTACAATAATAAATGATTGAAAAAAACTGTCAACGAATGTGCTGCTCTGTTAGGGTTTGGTAGCCAATCAGGCAAGAGCTTCAAGTTAATTCCAATGAAGGCAATACATATTTGCATAAACATTTGGTCGATATGATCACTGGTATTATAACAGGGATGATTATTTCATGTTAATATATTTTTTCATTATACTCACCTCGTCTGTGGTAAACAAATACAGATGTCTTTTAAATGATCTGAAAGGAGAACAGAATTATAAATGTAACTGACTCAACACCGTCACAGGAACAGTGGTATGTCGCATTCACGACTTGATTAGCCCTTGTGAAAACTAAGAATGTATTTGCTCGCCATCCTTGTCACAAATGTGTCCATGGTAGCATCAACAGACAATAAGAAGGATGCGGAATCTTGTCGCATACGTATGAATCAAGAACTGTTTATTTATAGTTTCGTTGTTGGTTTTTTTAACATACAAAATAAAGGCAACCAACTCTAACCCCCCAATCCATTTTAAAGTCTAGGTCTTGATCTCTTATGTAGAAATTTGACTCATCATTTATGACAAGGAATACTTATTAGATCTATGTGAGCTACTCACCTTTAGTACAGACAAGACAGTGTGTGGAGAGCGCTAACTGTAATGACTGTGCCATCCGATCCACTGATATCTCTAACTGCCCCTGTTGACAATCTTTACTCCGGCACCTTTGGATGCTGTCAGCAATCTCCTTCATGTCTTGAAGACTGACAATTCCCCTTTGTATCAACAACGGGTCAATTCCGGGACTTTGCTGTACAGCCTTGTATGCAATCATAGCTTCTAATACCCCAAGGTGTAACTTAGAATACAGCTGACTGTTCTTTCCAGTTAGCTCTGTATTATCATGCATCATGTTCAGTGGGGCGAGTACACAACATGTTATTAGTCCTGGGATGGGCGTTCTCGCATCTGGATAATTTTGAGTTCTCTGAAATGATGGAATGTTTGGGAATTTTGGATAAAGACTTGATAAGCATAACAGCGGATAGTTGCTGACCCACTCAGTAATTACTTCTAGTAGCGTTATGGGTAATGACGACTGCTTTCCAAGACCTGCAATAAGATGAAACGTGTTTAACGCATCGCCAGCTTAAGGTAGCGAGAAGGGAAATTTTCACTTTTTTCTTGATTTTTCAAAAATTGATAAAACGGTTACTTTAGACCTTGATACATCACCCCAGGTTTACAAAAGATCGAAATTGCGAAATAACGTTGCTCAAATTAGTGTTTTAAAACACTAGCAGAAAAGACTACAACTGCCGTTTCGTGGATATTTGCATAGTGTTTATCTTTGGAAGGAATTAAATAATAAAATCTTATCTGTATACTCTGTTGTTGACGATTCTGATGCAACTGGTGATAAGCTTCCAGTTGCAAACAATGCGTGTTTATCTAACGTCCATTGTCAGCATTATTGTCAGTCGAGACTTCGTCGGAGAAACATGGTCATACAGTACTCATTTCGCCCAACCTTCCGCTTTTACATCGACCGCTTATCGCTTAATTTCCGACCACGCGGTCTTGTCCGACCGGAAACCGACCGCATTTTAATCGCGTTTTTTTTTCGCTCGCTCGCTCATTGAAAAATTGACCGCTCGCCCAAACACTGATCACTGGCACATGAGTGGTCGAAATGGTGGTTTTGATAGTGAAGTGTGAACATACAACTAGTATTAACTATTATTACATTCTGAACGACACCTCAAATATAATAGCTGTATTACACTTGTATCGTGAAAGCAACTGAACTGGGACCTCTTGTTACGTTTTTTGGGTGCTTGTTCTAGATGTAATATTTTTATTTTAACGAGACAGTTACGTGAAAAAAGCCTAGGTAATTTTAAAAATTGACTGTCAAATTTACCAGACGTGGACCGATGTGGATTCGATATAGTTATTTTTGGAATTAATCACTAACATTTCCTCGTTTCTCTGCTCTGTCAAAAGGAATTCCAAAAATAACTATATCGAATCCACATCGGTCCACGTCTGGTAAATTTGACATTCAATTTTTAAAATTAAGTCACGATCATTGAATGAGCTCGGTCTATAACGTATACGTACCGCAAAAGTGTTCCCACAAAAAATATTTTCGACTAAAAACGGCCACATGCCCTGAAAAAATCGAACAGAGCTTGACATGTATGAATAATTTATTGGGCTTAAAAGAAAAACGTGTCAAATTTAGTTATAGCCATAACTATTTGCTGGCCAGTCGATGAACAATTCAAAGTCCTTCAGGGCTGAAAATCATCGACGCTCTACTGGTTTACTTTATTTCACAACTTGCAGAGAAAACTGATTCGCGTAAGCTCTAATGTATCTTAGCCTAGTATTTTCTTTTTGAACTAAGGTCAAATTCCATCAGTTTGTCAAAATATATGTTTTTCAGCGAATAATTTTGAAGCCTGTCACAGCACAAACAACTATGTGAATCGACGCCGGTGATTGGATTGTACGACGACCCTTCAATGAGCGTCAAATATGCTTTGTTACAACATCATTGATTGGCTGAGAGTCACCTGATCGGAGCACGAACTGGGTCACAGAACCATATTTGTCCGATTTATCAACAGGACTTTGCAAAATAACCACTCCCACATTTTCAATCTTTTTTAGCGCGGAAGTTGCCAACAAATGTAAAAAAAATCGTGAATTTCATGGATTCGAATAAAATAAAGCAAGCGATTGATAAGGATGATTCTTAATATTTTCCCCGATGCTCTTCGAATTTTTATTTTTTTTATTTCAAGGTAAGAAATGGCTAGTTGAAGTTGCATCGTCTTCAATGCGGTTGTTTCACCGCGAACAACTCTAGCTCTGTTTTGGGCATGGTTTAGTTTTGCGATGTAAAATAAAATATATATTAAAACAAGTAACCTGTAGAATGCTGTGTGGGTAATATTTTTATATTGATTTTTGTTGCATTTGCAGCAAATAGTTACCAAACAATGAGAAATCTATAGGATTGGATATACCTCTCAGCTGGCTTCACATGCATAGTTCAAGACTGCCTAACCGGTGCTTATACCAGGATTTAGTTGCAGCACTGTGGTCTGTGGTTACAGCTTCATTTTCCGAGTAATCACAAGAAATTGACATGACAATAGAAATTCATGAAAGACTGGCACTCTCATACAATTAATAGCAAGTGAAATTCCTGGAATTGAAACATAGATTTTGAAGTCACTGGTGTAGGCATTGAATAACTTCAAGTTGGCATAAAGACGAGGTAGTTTATTTAATCAGTGCTGAACTAGAGGTTGAAATTATAATTAAGTTCGTTGTCATATAATTTGTTTGGCCGAGTCTCGTGCCACGCCCGTGGCAGGAGACAATATGGCTACTGCCACGGGCGTGGCAGGAGACAATGTGGCTATTGCCACGTCCCGGAAGTAAACGTATCAACGTTCTATGTGTAGTTTCGGTCGTCATATACAGATTTTTCACTTGTTTTACCATCGGTGTTTGAATAAAATACTTTCACAGTGGTGTCGTTGTCAGAAATAATTTCAATTCCCGCATTTTATACGAAAATGCAAAGTCCAACCATTGACGGAAACTTTGTACGCCCTCCGGTGTTGGGAACTTGGAACACTACGTTTACCTAAAGCCAACCTCGGCGTTTATCAATCTAGTAAAACTCGCAAATTATGACGTCGTTACCGTATTTTTAAAGTTTTAAATAAAATTAATATAGTACCAATAATATATTATTTTCTCTTTTTTACAGTCAGAGATATGGTTAATGTTAAATGTAACTGGGAATTACCAATATTCAATAATATGCAACAGGTGATACTTTGAATTATGACGACGAGGCCATCGACTGTACGAATGAAAACCCAAGTTATTTTATCTGAATAATAAAACAGGTTTTATAATTGAAAGTGAGTTTATAACAGAGAGCATGAACACACTTGTAGCACGACTAATATCAATAGTGTATTCATTGTCATTGCGACCTGTTGTTTTTTTTAGAGAAAAAACCTTGCAACTTAGCATAGTAAATTTCCACAATATTTCCACATTTACTTTTACAACTGACTGTGTGGTACGTTCACACTATTTCCCTGTTAAACAAGTCGTTAATCGACGCAATTACACAATTCAATGTCCCCGCCTAAATGGGAAAATTAAACCAGTGCATGTTAAATTACAAGGCTATGTAATGATTGCTCAATACATGTTCATGCAGGCACTACCTAGTCATTTCTGAAGTAATTTGATTTACTATTTTCCAGAGAAACCAAGTAACGTATCTCCTGAAGAAAATTATTTTAATAGTGTATTTTCGTTATATAACGACGCCGTGATTTGCGAGTTTTATTAGATTGATAAACTCCAAGGTTGGCTTTAGGTAAACGTAGTGTTCCAAGTTCCCAAGTCCCGGAAGTAAATGTACCGACGTTCTATGTGTAGTTTCGGCCGTCATATACAGATTTTTCACTTGTTTTACTAGATTGATAAACGCCGAGGTTGGCTTTAGGTAAACGTAGTGTTCCAAGTTCCCAACACCGGAGGGCGTACAAAGGTTCCGTCAATGGTTGGACTTCACAATTTCGTATAAAATGCGCGAATTGAAATTATTTCTGACAACGACACCACTGTGAAAGTATTTTATTCAAACACCGATGGTAAAACAAGTGAAAAATCTGTATATGACGGCCGAAACTACACATAGAACGTCGGTACATTTACTTCCGGGACGTGGCAATAGCCACATTGTCTCCTGCCACGTCCGTGGCAGTAGCCATATTGTCTCCTGCCACGGGCGTGGCACGAGACACTCCGAATTTGTTTATTTAAATTTCTCGTGAATTCAAATAGAATACACTGGTGAAAGGATGTTTTTGAGGTGTGGTTACATTGTGTATGGAGTGGTAGGGTTGGCTGTCATATAATTTTTTCATTTTCAACTCTCATGAAATCACACAGAATTTCACTTAATTTATTTTCGATGAAAAGTTTTCAAGCATACGGTGTGAATCAAATTTTCACTGTGCTGTGTCAAGTCTCAATAGAGTATGAGGGAAATGGCATTTTCACTGGAATTTATTTTAGCGGAAAAATGTTCACAGTGAAAGGAAGTATTCCACATTATTACATATATACTGCAGTTTATTTTGATTCGTCCCTGAAATCAAAATCTGTACTTCCACACCCATATGCAAATGAGGTCTGAGAGCGAATAAAGTAGTCCGTTCAAGAGTAGCGTTTTTCGAAACATAGCAGAAATAAACAATATTTAGAAGTACGATACTTTACGTTTGGATACATGAATATATTTGCCGAGTGAAATGAAATTTGAACAGTAATGGTACTTCTAAGCAGTAACTTATTTTGACTAAAACTAATTTGCATATCACCCATGCAATGATGTTTTTGGTATTTTCACGGTCAATATGCAAATGAACATGGTATTGGCGATTCGCTCCACTTGGATTGCCCTTAAAATCACTTTAATTTTGTGTATATGTGTGTGCGTGTGATTTCTAGTGTTTTCACGTATTAATTCTTCTGTGATTTGTTTGGCTTGGCCGATTTCGCTCAAACTTAGCAGGTAGGTCACACCTTCACCCTAGTTATCAGGAAATGTATCTCCTACAAATTTTGGATGCAACACCTCAGACATAGCTCATTTTGCTCAGCTTGAGTGTGGGCACAAAGTTACTATTGGTAAAATCTGAAAACAAATTCTGACCACCGTTTCCATGGAAACAGCCAACAACTGAATGTTTTAATACCTTCACGTCAAATGTATCACACCCTACATTTCTATGATTAAAAAGCATGGACGTAGCTCATTCTAATCCGCTTGAGTGTGGGCAAAAATTTACTGAGATTTTTTTTGGCTTGGCTAATTTTGTTTATAATTGACAGGCAGGTCGTACCGTCACTAATTGGCAAAACAATCCTGGTCCACAGCTACCATGGCAACAGCCCAAAACTGTTTTTTGAATACTTTCGACCCCAAATTTATTACCTCCCACTAGTCTTGTATTCATGCCTTTTATTTTGGCTACGTTGCACACCGGTAAGAGATCACCGACGCCGACATTGTTACACTGTATCAACGTAATCCCGACGCAACTTTGAACTTTGAATGAACTGTAAATGCTGCCTGCAATCTAGAAAATACTATCGGTTGGAAATAATAAATTTAAGGGATTGTTCAGTTACTCTGGCCTGGGGGTCGGCAGATTCCATTTTGTCAGCTGTAAATCTCAGTTGACCCACCCCTATCGACAACAAAAAAATGGGCGACCCCCTAACATTATATTTTAAAACATGCTGACCCCCCCCCCCCGAAAAACAAAGAAACATTAACAGTTTTGGCTCTGACATGATTACAAAATGTATGATGTGCATTGAAAATATCGTGGTTTGCCGTAATTTTTAGTGTTTGCATTTAATAGACCAGTCACCTTAGGAGGGGAAGGGAAGCATAAAGCCAAAAAACGACTACAGAAAAAGCTGCAGGAAGTAGGGAAATCTATGCTGCTAAAGATAGTAAATAAAAACAAAGCTGTGGAGTACTCACTTGATAAACGCCCTTATAAGATAGGAAAAGAGGATTTGAATCTAGGCGGTTTGAAAACTAATTTGGATTTAATATATCTTTCATATCTTATAGACCAGGAAAGCTTTACACCTGAAGCACAGTCTGTGCTTATGAAAACAAAGGACACTTTGATTTTTGTATAAATTTGTGTTGGACTTTGGTATTTTACAGAGCAAAATATGCATATTTAAAAGTTAAAAAAACAAAAAAACTATTTATTTATATACATGAATCCATTTAACTTTTTTGATTTGCTGAACAAAAACTGTCACTGCTCTTTGTACTAATTGCTGTGTTTTTCCGTCTCCAGCTACAATTGGATAAATCCAGTAAATATCTTATACAATGGTGACTTCAGACTTTAAATAAAATAATCTGATATCACATGAACTTGGGATGTGTTCAAAACTTAACTGTATAATTGCATGGGGCTCTGCCGCATTGCATAATCTGTTAGTTATTTGTCAACTTCAACCCCAAAATATTTAGCCTATAACATTTTTTGCATCAACAAATTTATAGGCAATATGGGTAATAGTTGTTATTAAGAACACATTTGTACGATTAACTTTTTAATCTATTGTTCTGAAATAAAATTAAAAAAAACATATACATAAGCGCGTGTGTGAATTGTGGAAAACAGGGTGACCCCCCCATTCACAAAATCAAAAACAGGGTAACCCCCCTACTAACTTATCCACCCCCAGGCCGAAGTAACTGACCAATCCCTAACAACAGCATACGTCCTAGCAATAAAATAAAATGACTTCTAAGGACTGAATGTTTTTTTGCGAACTTTGTATACGGTGCCCAGTTTTAGTTATAAACCGACGTTAGCTTCACGTTCATGTCCTACCATGGCAACAGCCGAAAACATATTGCTAGTTTTTTTTTTAGTGGAGTGGATCGCCAACCGGCTTGTTTTCATTGGCAAAATCGTTCAGTAACATGTTTGGCATATTAGGTGTACATCACATGGACTACTACGATTGAGAGAACTTTATGTATGTTGAATGAGTTTTATAAACCCCGAAGGGCTCTTGGAAGATCCACCCGCAGTAAAATTAGCGATTGCCATGGAGGCGCAACCATCAACATCAAAATCCCAGGAGGTTTCTGCTGGCGACGTTACCCAGTTCCAAATAAAGATCACCAACGCCAAATAAGCAACATTTTAACCGGTAATCAAGATTAATTCAATCCACGGCTAACAAGCAACATCACAAGTGAAGTTGTAGCGTGAAGCTCAGCGACTACTGCTGACAACGTAAGTCATGCTTGCGTGCCTTCACCATTGTATTCAAACGAATCACGTGGTGTGCCGTTCTCTTTCAAACCCGGGATTCGATCAATAGGGGAGTTTCAGTAAAAAAACACATTGCAAATCATGCAAATTCAACATTTTCAAACCAGTATACTAAAACAGAAATGCTCAGCGATGCAAAAGAAGGATAGATGTTACTTTTCATTATACACATCTCTGTTGATACAATCCCTCACATATTCTATTCCCAGTTATACCTGCGTAAATGGATTAGCCTCTTTTGAGGTTGACATTCAGACTAAAATCACGTGACAGGCTGTTAAAATTGGTTGTTGCAAACACTTTCGCCGGTCTGGAAAATGTGTTTAGTTAGCTCTCTTTCAAGTAACAATGCAGATTTCCCAGTGGGAGTGAAACTATTCGACTCTGCCATTAAAAAATAGGGGTGTTTTGAGCAAAAAAACGAATAACCCTGGAGTGCACACAACACACTGAATTTCGGAACAAATCTTGCATTATTTACAGCAGCAGAATACCACAGAAATATCAGACGAAACATGGAAACACTATATATATGTATTTCGGCCTGAACCCTCTCTATTGCAATTCCAGGAATTACCCCCCATATGTGCAACCATTTTCCACCTTGGTACCACCCAAGCCTGAAAACAAAATCTTAATACCACGCTGAAGCGTTTGGTAATAATAATACTTGATTAATTATTTGGGGTTTCAGCCCACAAATTACGGACATGATCTCCATGAATTACGGTCAATGTTTGTCTTCTCTCGGCTGATTGTCACGGTGTTGATCGACGCCCTTCCTAAACTCAGTATGGAGAAACCAATGGGGATCGACATTCCAAACAAACAATCGAAATTATCAACAAAAGACGAGATTTTTCTAGATATTTACAAACATACTGTCATGACAAACATATGTAAAATTAACAAATACACAAAGAGGTGTAATATTAGGTTTTATTTTAGGCTTAGAAATATTTTCTTTCACTCAGCCCATGCATGTAACTGCCATTTAGCTTTACGGTCCTTCAGCATCGGGGGAAAACAACAATAATTATACAAAACACATTGCGAAGACTCAACAATCAGGAAAGAAACCCCAGACAACCATGTCGTACTTGTGTTGAAATACATTTTGTATTTCACGTCAGAATATTGTTTAAAATAAAATATTCAGTCCAAGCCAAATCGAGGTCAAAGGGTCAGGTTGCGTGCATATAATTATATATAGTTAAAACAAAAAGTATTTGAACTTTTGTCAGCTGTTCAACATCTATAAAAACCAGAAAGACAATTATAAGACAATGTGAACCTCGGAAATTATTCTGTTAGTCTGAATTTTAAATGCGCGCGAGCGAGCAGGTGGGCGGTGATATTTCGGGGTTTGCTCGGTCGAAAAAAAGCGGAAATTGTCCGGTTGAATTCAACAAGCGGTCGCAAAAGCGAGAGAAAAAGGTGATTGGAAAGCGGAAGCGGGCGGGATGTTGTGCGAAAGGAGTACTGTAACTTTGCACAACTTTCTTTTAAATCGTTTTATTTTCCAAGTCAATATTCTATTTTACTAATACATTTTTTTTCTAACGCAATGGCGAAGAAAAGAAAGAAAGCGTTGACAGACGAGGCAAAGAAAAATCTGCCACTCAGTGTCGCACTCTGACACAGCAATTTTTTTTCAAACATCGGTCATTTTGTTTCACCATGAAAACCGTTTTATTAGATGTCTTATCTGAGACACTTGAAGGATTAGCTTGTTTGTAAACTGTCAGCGTGTACAGTGGGACAGTAATGTTTGTCAGAGGATTATCCCTCGTTGTTCGTTTGCATAACAATGGAAAACCCGAACGTTCCTGGAGTACGGACTTAAATGCCAGCAGTTTTCTTCATTTTTCACGCTCGAGTTTGAAATTATTCATTATCTGACACTCTTTATGAGTTCTATGATATCAGTGGTTAATATGTTTGGCCATTTTAGTGTATATTTATAATAATGCAGCAAATCTACAGTGTTTTATTAACCAAAACCGTTTTTCGCGTTTTTCTCGAGTTGAAGTTTTGATCGAGAACGACTCATTGGGACCGCCGCCAAATCAAGTGCGTTCGGACTAGGACATTCAAACTCGCAGTTATCGTTCAAAAGATAATGATGGTGCGAAATATGTCTGGGTTTTTAAAGAAAATGCTTTGTCACAGAATAATAGTCTGTTAAAGGTGCTAAGTATGAAATAATTTGGGGACAAAAAAACAAACCTGCATAGAAATCGGAATAATAGGTCTTTTGATTATCGGAGACGCATTTCAATGGACTTGATTACGGACAATGCATGACGTAAATTTCACCAGGAAATTCCGCAGTGTGCTCTCGCAATCGCGTACTTAGTCATTTTTACAAGGTTCGCCATTTTTGATGTCACGTGATAATTATGTAAACAATGTCTGTCCAGTTTGTGCGAACTTGCACCTCTATACTTAGTCTTTTGATATATATAACCTAAATTACTGTTCTGAACGAGACAACAGACAGAGAATGTTTTATTTAAAAACGTCACAAAACCTTCTCGCTACCTTAAAGCCACCATAGATAGGCAAAATAAATGGGATAAACAGCATCAGGTGGTGTGTTGAATTACCCTCAAGCAAAGTCTAAATGTCACATGACTGCCGTATTTTAATGATTATTAAAAGTATTGAAATGAACTCGCATATGTCAAGAATCAAATTTAAGGTGCAGGTTCGTGAGCACTTGGGAGTGAAATTTTTTTTTTTGCTTTTTATTATCCTAATAGTCTTGGTTATAGACTGTTAAAATTTTGTAAAATTGTAAATAGTAGAACATACTCAAAAGATGATTTTAAAATATAGATAACAGGTGCAAACATTCTCTCTTTTGAATGCTTAGCAAGATTTAGCAAGGCTGTACAGAAATAATAAAAAAGAAACATGGTGAAAAAAAGAAATGACCGGATCTCCATATTATGCACTATATTTAACTTTTAACAGAACGATAATACATTTAAATTTGGAACTGTTACAGCCATTTTAAATATGAGCATTAGCAAACTTCTTACTGAGTGAATTGTTATGCAAATTAGCAATTATCTCAGCTTCTTTTTAGTGCACATCCCAGAACTTAAAAAAAAAAATAGCTCCTAGACGATTTGACCTTTTGTTTTGAAATTTTCACAAATGATTGACAATGTGTTTATCTTCAAAACGCCGTCGGGCATTGTTTTTGGTTGAACAGTGTTACAACAATCGTACAGACAACTAGCGTGGGTGTTAATTTATGCATAAACTTGAAGTAGTGAAATTTGAGCTTCTGCCCTGCAAAATTGACAACTGGTAGACAGTTTTCAAGTCGGCACTTTCTTCATAGTAAACAGATGTACTCGTAAACCAATTCTGACAAGAAACAGAAGCATGGTTTAGAATTTTTTTTAAATCACTTTTGACCAAAAAAGCACATTTTTGTGCATATTTCAAACTACAGTGACCATAAAAAAAAAAATACTCACAAAATTTTAAAATTCATACAATAAGCTTTCCGAAAATATATAGTTTTGTGGACAAGGGAGGTCATCTTGGTTTCCTAATAAAAATACTTGTCAGGTAAACTGCATCTCTACCTTAAACTCAGCAAAGCTCTAATATGAATACAGAATATATGCAATCATTGTTTTATAAAAAAAAAATATCTAGAAGATTCAGCAGTCAGTGAAGTAGCAATGACCATATATATGTAGGTTAGGATCCTCAGCTTTAGGATGTTTAAAAACAAATAGAGCCAATGAGTTAACTACAGTACCCCTAAATCTTTAAAAATTAAAAAGAGTGGCTTATGAAAGTCCCCAAAAAGTCCCTGCTTTGTCCATACTGATCTTGGCAGTATAGGAAATGTTGACCCAGCTCTAATTATATCAGTCGGCCATTTCAAAATCAGTTGGTTTTCGCTAAAACTCCACTCACAAATAAGATTGCTTATTCTGGTATCATATTAAATTAAATAAATACAACAATGCCATCCTATGCAAACCATGTGACCCTGCACCCCGATACAAATTCAAATTGTGGTGTGAAACCTATAAGCAATCGCCTCGTACCTCATATACACTGAATCAAACCAACAAACGTAACAGCTTGATTACTTGTTAGAAACAAAGAAATGTGTTATCAATACCTGGTGTACCAGACAGAGCAGGCTTATAAAGAGCTGTAACAGCTGTCAAAAACTGACAAGCAAACAACGGTGATATTTCCACAAGGTTTTGTATAGCAGTTAATGATGCAGGCACTAGGATACAGTAATCATGTACGACAGCCGCAGCTAGGTTTATCACGGAGTGAGACAGATGCTGAAAGAATGAACAACAACATTCGTTATTTTGGAGTTGTAAAGGATGTCATAAATGATGTCATAAATGATGTCATAAAGCATTAACCTTTCAACCATCAGACTTTCTCAACCAAATTTGTTGTACACTTTTTTCTTATATTCCTCAATATTTCTTGAAATGAACCCTAACTTTGGAGCCAACAGACAAGATTTGGACCAATTTTCGGTTTTTACTCAAAAACTTTGGCTATTTTTGTCCCAATCTTCTGAAGAATAGTGCAGACTATAAACATTACTATTTTGTGAATATGTGATGAAAAGAGGGAAATGGCGGTGAAAAGGTTAATACATCATTATTGTTAATTAATTACATTTGTACTGTCATTGTGCTTTGAACAATATATATGAACCATTCAAAACAAAATTCAACGTTAGAACCCCCCAATTCCAAGACTATCTCGCCCAAATTCAGATTAACAACACCCCCAAATCAAACTCCAAAATATCCAAGATCGTGTGTATCACAAGCTCACCTGTCGACTCATCCATACCGCTGTACAGTTCAACACAGACGTGCATTTCACAGCGACAGCCAATGAGACTAATTTATACAATAAATCTCTTTTGTATTCTTCTGATGGTCTACTGGAGGAAAAGCAGAACAGAGCATCGAAGACGGCGTTCTTGATGATTTCATTGGGTTGATTTTCAAAATATCCGCATAAAAGTTCCAACAGTTGAAGTTCTTGGACTGCTGACAGCCGCTATAAAATTAATTGGAATAAGCAGCATGATGTTAAAATTACCAATTAAAGACAGCAAAAAAAACAAACATAAAAACCGAGACATGCAACTGTGGTGAACCATCATCAGAAATAGACTGGTGGTTCATACAACAATTGATATACTTCATCATGTTTAATTTCACTGCATGGGGTTCTGGGCAAAACTTCACACACCAGAGTGTTACACTTTCGTTTAACTTGTTTAATGTTCTCCAAATTGTTGTAGCACATTGTCAATCAAAGACCAGGAATTGAAAAAAGGAGGAAAAACATGTACAATAATAAGGTTATTATGATGATACCGCAATCAGTACGCAAGGATACTCAGACAGTATGTGGTCGCATCGACCTCTGGTATGCGACAGCCGATACTCCCGCTGTACTGTCTTTGTGCATACTTTGCAGTATCCTTGTGAAAAACTCATACCGGTATCATTATTATTAGGTCATTCAGACTATAGTAACGCTATAGTTTTCATAGTTGTAGCTCATATTTACTCATTTGATACATCAATGTTCAATTGGTTTACACAGATAGTCAAATACAACTATAAGATGATACACCATCACAATACCAGCGAATAAAACACGACACCTAAAAATAGTTACAATTAATTACTATCCATATTAAACATACAGGGTCTGGAGAAGTAAGGACTCACCTTTCTATAGTAATTTTGATTTGTCACACAACAAAATATAAACTCATCTATCAATCGAAGAACATTATCTCTGAAAGGCAGCAGTGGTTCTCTTTCATAGCGTGTGAAATATGTACTCAGCATTAACAATAAATCCTTGGCATTTTGGGGAAACTCAGTTCTGCTCAGTAATGACTGCAGCTCAAAAAGCGCACCAAATAAAGTGGGGTCACTGAAAGGACCTGTGTGTGAATAAGGACATTATTTAAAAAAAAAAAAATATTGTTGTTTTACCTAAATTGTAAACCTAATACAGCGTATATACCATCCATAGGTGATTTTCGTTCACTGCGAAATTTCACATATTGTGTATAAGGTAAAAACTGAATTGCTGCAGCAAACCTGGAATGATTCGATTTTGAACTTTTTTTATAGCTGATTGTCGAAATACCCTTATTTCATCAAAAGTGGCCACCAACTAATGTGTATGGTACATTATTAAGAGTGGAAAATACTTTCTAATTTGTTGAATCTTGTGCATCCAATTCCATGGATAACGTCGGATCCTTCAGAGACTGGTTTATTGGTCATATACATGTGTAGTTGGGTTTGGTTGGCCACATTCCAACTTGAGTAGGATTTCAGCAGAACTTGAACTTGAATTCTCACAAATAAATTGATAACATATACTGCATTTATTTGCGAACAAAACTCATCAACGAACTGATAAACTTGTAGAACTGACCCACAGTTGAGCACGAACTAAAACTGGAACACAACTACCATTTAACTTTTAAAAGGGAAATAGAACATTACGGCGTTTCCCACGCATACGGAGATTAACCAATCAGTGACTGCATTCTGAATCAATAATGGAATGTCAGTCAACACCTATGGCTTATTATGGTTTCAACGATAACATGACTACAACCGCGAACAATGCTATCATTTCATCTTCAGAAACAAACAACTGGTTCTTTCTAACCAGTCGCTGTGCACAAAATGTAAACAAGTCTATAGACTTTCACTATAATACTTCTGATGTTCTATTATAAATTATTTCTTAATACTTCGTATAGCTTGTTTTTTTTTTAGGAATATTTTTTGTGGAATCCATTTGTTACTGTAATTTTCATTCACACCAAACATTTTTAGTGAGATGATTATCCAAGCTCTTGAAGAAAGAAAACTGCATAGTCTAGTAAGTGACTAGAAAAGTCTATATTGTAAATATAACCATGGGCACTGCTTATTCGGCAAACACACATCAAATTTGAACTTGAGTTACTCTATTGGGTTTTTATGTACAAAGTGAAAGTGAAATTGCCCATCATTGCATGGCAATACACATAGTTTTTCTTTTTATTGAAACTAATTTGTAAGCAAATGTCTTTGTGTTATTATAATTTTCTGTCACCACGTTTAAAGGCAAACACTACTATTTTTTCTGTGTATATCACGATCTGGAACTCTGAAAATAGTACTGTCCTCACAGAACTAATGACAAAGACAATGACGTAGAACAACCTGGGTATAAAAGTCATATTATCTGTTCAAAGGGGAATAACTTGGTTTGTGCATGTGATAAGGCTAGGCTCCCCATTCTCACACTTCATGAAATCATTAAAGGGCAGTGGTCATCGCACAGAATCGTGTTCGATATGGGACCCATAGCGACGCAAGTAAATTACATTGTTGGTTTACATAAAATTCAAACACGTGCTGCGCTGTGAGACGACCACCGCCATTTAATCGGAAAGAGTTCTTTTTGTACCCCCCATTCCTAACCCTACCCTCCAGCACTCCCCATTTAATTTAATTGTGTTAGAGTTAGGGTTAACGATCGGGGGTACAAAAAGAACTCTTGCCCTCTTGTTGTGTTTCAATGCTGCAACATTTCTATGCTTGAAGAAATTGTAGTAGAGTTGTTATATCGGGTGTTAAAGCTCGGATAACGTGCGGTCAACGTGAAAGGCGTGATACATAGTATCAGATTTATTTATCAAGTTATTAATAGTGTAAGAATGAATCTAATCGAATTCTTAATCCACATCAAAACAGTCATAACAACCACAGGCGCTCGGAACGTTTCCTGGATAATAAAAATTACCTAAAGTGGGATCGGCATAGTTAGTCAGTCGCCGGTACATTCCCCTACTACTCATATAATAACACAAGGTAGGAAAGCGTTGACACCATGACATCGAAACTTCCCGAAAATAACACAATTTTTCAAATTATATTTTGATCGCATGATATCGGTAGAAACTATCGATCGACTTACATTACCTTTATTCAAACTAAAACGGATTAAATTCTGTGAAAATCGAAACACTCGAGCAATATGAATAAACCCATCTACGCGGATATTTTGAAGCAGAGGCCTGAGCATGCGCAGTTCCAAACATATATGCATGCTCGAGCCTCTGCTTCAAAATATCTGATTTTCACAGGATTATATGAGTAGTAGGGGAATGTACCGGCGACTGACTAACTATGCCGATCCCACTTTAGGTCATTTTTATTATCCAGGAAACGTTCCGAGCGCCTGTAATAACAACATGGTGAAGAGAAACCAATATTTAACATTGAACAGATATCATTTATCACGTTTAACACATTTACTGGCAGATACAACAAAGCTTTCGATAGTGGTGATAAAGTCATTTGCACATACGAAGTGTTGCACAACACTGCAGTACAGTGTAACAGAAAACTTACCTTCCATGGTCGCCGCCATGTTGTCCACAACCTTTTACCCCGAAAAGTCTCCAATGGGCGACGCATGGTGGCGTAGTTTAAATTAAACGCGCAATCCCCAGTATGAAATATTGGGGTGAAATACGACTTTTTAAATCCTGATGCCTTATAGTAAATGCGTAAAATTGTGAATTTAAGAGTAAAACTGGGACTTGAAAACGGTAACTTGAAAACGTCATTCAATTGTGTGTTACAATGTCACATTTTGATAGAATATTATTAAAATAATTACAAAGAACACAAACTGCCGCCCAGATTTTTGAAATAGTTCCGGATAACAAAAATTACCCCACAAGTCAAATTATTTAATGTATTCGCCCCATGTCACCACTATAAATTTGTGATATGACATATTATCTTCATCATAAAAACAAAAATGGTAAAACAGTGTGATCGTTGAACAATCACGGGGTTGCTGTACGTTATCGATTGAATATAAATCATACTCTAAAAAATACAGAACATTTGTCTCTGTAAAAACACGAGACGTTTGAATTCGCACATTTGACCACTGTTAACTTTGTACATATCTGTCTGAGAACGAGAAAATAGAAAAAAAATATGGAATTTGTATCAAAATAGTATTATTCACCTTGTGTTAAGCGGATACGACGAAAAGTGCTCACACAGTTGTATGTTTTCCCATCAATCAAGAAAAGTTACTGCTACTAGTTACAGCTAAGTAATTACAGACCAGAATACACAGAAATAAGATAAGCTTAAGGTAGAAGCCTACTCATCATTTTTGAGAAAGTTGGTCATAAATCGCATGAAAATGTCCATTGGTTTATTGTGTAAAATTATGGAGCTATTGTGACAGTCCCATTACACCATAAAATAACATTATTTTGTGTGTTACAATGACCTATTTAAAAAAAAAACTTGTCCTAATATTTTTCAAAAATAACTATTTTTAGAACAATTCCATAGAGCGCAATGTTAAACATTGCATTTTTCGACACTTTTTAAAACCCAGATTTTTGAAAAAAATCAGGAAAACAATAAGGATCCCATCAGTAACAATATATTATTTTTCACCAGCCATGTCACCAGTCTACAATTTGAGATATGGCATAATATCTCTGCCAAAAGAACCTATGGTAAAAGCACTATAATACTGCCAATATGGCCGCACTAAAATACAACCATGATTTTCTCGAAAATTAACCTGGTGACCCCCAACTTTTTTTAAGTAAATATTCTTATGTATTACCCAGAAGTACAATTTATTATAAAATTAATAAATTCGGGATATTTGAAATCATGAGAAGGCTTCTACCTTAACACCACCTGACGAGGTCGCGTGCGTTGCGTCCTCCGCGGTGCTCTAAACCTAACGTTAGTGAGGTCTGCCGTTCAGCCGGCGAGGGCCTACTCACGCCTACATGTCAGGCTACATGTGGCCTCCCAATGTGTATGTGTCATGAATTTGTTTTTGCGTATCTGTTGGTCGACTTAATTAGTTGATTATTAGCGAATTGCTGTGTTATATCTGTCATCGTTTAGGCCTATTTGAAGTTTTGGACGGAACTTGGCTCAGTGATTTGGAACTAATTACCAGATAACCGTCGCGATTCTGACAGTTGGTATCCATAGTTATTAATGTAGTGAACGATTAATCAAAAGATATGACGTATTCAGTACTTAGTGTGATTGGCTTTATGATTGAAGGTTACGCCCTAGAGTCTTTTTACTGCTTTGTAATTGGTTAGAGTTTTGAAAATGAATAAAGAGAGTTTGAGTTGGTCTTGGGGAACACAGCACGATAGACGCAGTAGAGAGAGTGCAGTCCTGGAGAGTCGTGGTCCAGTCCTGGAGAGCCTTGGGGCGAGTATTGACGCAGTCTAAGAGAGTCTTGGGGATTTTTCCCCAGGGCGCCGTGTCTTATAGAGTGCTCGAAAGACCGACTAAGACGAGAGCTGAAACGTATTTCGTTGTGTGTGCCTTATTTGACTGTAAAGTATAAGTGACTTTCCCGATCCCGTACCTCAAGGGGACGAGATAGAGAGACGAGACGAGATTCCCCCCTGACAAGTGTGGAGAATCCAGAGGGAGAAGATTTCCCCCCTGATATATGTGCCGTTTTTATTCTTTAAGTTCGACTGCCCACCATAGTTTAGGTACAGTATTACTTCTGTGTTGAGCTGTTTGTATTTCCACAACGCCCCGTACTTGATTGTAATGTAACCCAATTTATATTTTTTCATCAATGTCAGTATTACTAATACGCTACATTACAACTCTTACAATGAGTATAAATTCCCAGATTCACAGTTTTGTCCTACAGTATCTAGTCAACCATTGATCTTCGAAATTGTAAACACCAGAAAAGGGTTTATTTGGATTGAATATACCGGTACTGCAGTGTGTGGTTGTATTATAATTGCTGAAAACACGCATGCGTAAGCTTTTAATCCAACAAACACTTCTATGTTTGCTGCTAAAATATTTCATAATAAATCATATTATATTATTCCTTGCAAGATACAATATAGTGCTGCAGCAAGGGCCCAAAAAGGTCATTATTTTGGGAGTTGGTGGCACCCAAAGTGCCACATTTGTCCTCATGCATAAATTTGAAGGACAATATGTCTAGAGTATGAAACAGCCTGAGGACATCTTGGGAAATGCTGGCGAGCTGAGAAATTGAGGTTTGAATTTGGTAACATAGAACTGCCAAAACAGATGCTAGCGGTATTATAAAATGGCGTGGGGGAAACATAAAACCCCATATATTTTCTTCTAGTTACCCTATTTTAAAAACCTAGACACCGTTTTAAAGCTATTGCAATGGTCTTTTAGGTCCTGTTTTGTTCATAGGTCAAAGGCAAAGGTCACTGGAGGTCAAAGGTCATATGACAAATGTATCAAATACTGTAAGGGGTTAATTATTCACTGGGTTTTAATTTTGCTTATTTCGCTGACTAGAAAATGCGCTAAATTAAAACCCAGTGATTATCTAACATTTAGCATAGAACACATTATCTCAATGATAAAAGCATGAATTTAAAACCCACTGAATATGCCTGAAATAATAAATCAGCGAAATTTAAACCCAGTGAAAATTAGTCATTTTACAGTACATTTTCAGGAACATACTGTTGGTTGTGCACTAATAATTGGGTTTTATTGTCGCTAGGCATATCATGGTTCAGAATATAGTTATATGTTAGGCTTAGATGATTGCAGTGGTAGTGATAATCACCAGAAATATGTTTATAAATAATCAATATCATTTGAAAAGATCATAATTTGCTATATATTATAGTATACCTTTGACTATCTTTATGAATCGGTCATGTGTATATGTACACACTCTTCAATGATATGTTTTTTATATGTTTCCCAGTATATATATACATGCATGCATACATACGTTAAATTAATTCAAAAGTTTAGCTTCAACAGACATTTCCTTGAAGAATATATAAACGAAACAGAAATAATATTCAGTGCAGAGATCAATGTAATGTGTAAGATATGTGCTACATCAAAGAATTTAATTTGATATCATTTTAAACATGTTTTCTTATCATGATTACAGCAGTATTGCAACTCTTTGGTTGATGATGCCCTGCATACCAGGTATTAAATCATTTGTGTGAGAGAAGTATCTTTGGATACAGACAAATATATCATGTAAAGTATTCTGGACCATTCAAAATAAACGTTAGAGGAATAAGGCAATCATCAAAATCTTCTCTGTGTGTAATTAGTCATCTTCATCAGTATCTGTGTCACTGTCATCGATATATAATGCTGCTATTGTTAGAGGGTTGGCACATTCACCATCGTTGCCCTATAAACGAAGTTAGGCTTCGCAGGAACATGCCGCTGTACATGGCTGGTTGTTGTCGATATATGTACAGTTTGTGAGGCAAGAATTATGTTTGCATGTACACAACAAATCATTCATGAGTCCCGGTGCTGCTGGTTCCTGATCCATCATGCATGGCTGTATGGAATTGTCAGCTTCCCTAAAGTATCCATACTCTGTTGGTTCTGGGATATCAGGGATGGTGACATCTGCTTGCCTCCATATCATCAATTGATATGCAGTGCGTAGAATATGCTGTTGGAAGCTGTTTTCAGTCAGGGGAAGTTTCTTAGGTGCAATCTGCTTTTTTACATCGCAAAGTATCAAGCGAGACACATCCGTTCTGGTTATACAAAGCACCTACGAATGCAGTGCAAGCAGCCCTCTGCTGTCTGGATATCTGCAATTCTTCCCCAAGATTGGTAAGTGGCTGGAACAGATTCGCTTTCTGCATCATAATTCTGAAGGCTGTGCGTTTTCCGCGTCCATGGAATGCACTAACCGTGTCACACCCAGTAAGGCAGTATACAGCAAGGAGAATAATGCGCTGTTCTTGGATAAGCTGTTCAAATAGGGTATGCACAGAGATATATCTAGTTAGTGTAATGTGTTTGCTTTCACAACCAGTGAGGAAGAATATTGTTCTGGCATGAATAGCTGGCCGATGATGCACAAGCAGAACAAGAACATCTGTGTCTTGGCTGTGGACAACAATCTGCTTTGCACCTTCATTGGCTGAGAGTACAGCATGAAGCACAATTCGTGTGTCAGCTTCTTCCTGTGGTGATGCCACTGATGGACAAGGCAGGGATTCCTGCCTATCTATTCTCAGAGTCCCATCGATCTGACCTCCACTGATATACAGTACCTGGTTCTTCCCAAGAAAATAACCTGCGTGATCAGTCATGTAGTCAGTATAACACCTGGCAAGCTGAGCTTTGTTTTGTCCTCTGCTGAGAAATGCACGCCATACTTTCGGTATAAGTCCAAACTTATATATTCATGCCATTGGGTTGATGCCATTCTTTTGTCTTTAGTCTAGTTTTTGATGCTGTCCTTATCATATCTGTCAAATGCAATGTGAATGGAAGTGCTCCCATGTTTGTTGCTCCTCTGAATAATGTATTGCATGACGTTAGCTGCAATATCCCTGAAGGTGACATTTGGCGGAGTAGCAGATGGAGGACGCATCTGAATTATGACATGTCCATCGAAGATAATGGCATTACAATGACCCACAGTGCTCTCATCACCGGGCAGGAGGTCTTCAAGTTTGTGCAAGAAATCAGACTTTGCACAGGACAAAGGTGTACCATCATCTGAGAATAAACTCAATGGAACTAAGGCATTCTCAAAAGCCATCACTCTCTAGAGAGATATTCGTTTTACAGCATTCACTGTCAGTAGCCATAGGTACATCACTTTCCCCGAAATTGACACATTCTTTGAACGAACCCTGACAGACTTGTTCATGTCAGACATAGTCTTAATTTTTTATCTGGGTAATGCATCGTACAAGCTCTTTTGAAGTGCATCCTGGCCTTCTGCATTTACCAATCTCTCACTTATGAATTGGGATGCAAAGGCCACTCCTTTTTGAAGTGTTGTTGTCAAACATTGTTCTACCTGCAAAATTTATGAGGTTAGGAGGTGGCTCCCTCAGATTGAATGGGTCTGAAAAGATTCCATCAAACATGCTCTTCATCTCTGTGACATCTGTGTTCCAGCATCGGATCTCTGCATTGGTTGTACGACCTCCTTGTGCAGACTCTCGATTATGACTGATCATATGGGTGAAACGACAGGAATATATTCCAGTTGTGGGTCTGGCAAGAAACATCGGGCTAGTGCTGGGCGTTTCAGGGTCAGGCCAATGATCCCTCTGTGCCCTTTAGAGCTTTGTTTTCTGTCGCTTCAAAGGTGTATTCCAGTCAAATCCTGTTGAACTTTCCATCGCAGTTATCTCCCACACTGATGACCATTGTCCTTGGGCAACGCTTGGGGTTGAACGAATGAGCCATACTATGCTTTCTGTGTTACGCTGACCTGAAGCACTGCTGATGTAAGGAAGCAATGCAGTTCTGAATAGGATACTGAGTAGCCCAATGAGAAGATGTGTTCCACAAGCTTCCTGCTTCCAAATTCATGATGAAGGTGGATAGCCAACCCGAATGCTTTGGTGATATTTGTGAAGTGGTCAAAGTGGTTATATCACATACACTGGATCTGGGCAGAATCAGCATTATCCGCTGCCTGGGAAAACAGGTCTTTGTTTGTTAGGCACCCTATAGCCTCGTAGAGGAGAGGGTCTACAAAGTCTTTCAATGAGGCCATTGTCATGTCATCAAAAGAGAAGTAATTCTGTGGTGGAGCTGTTGATTTTCTCAAGCGTTGGTTGGCGTAAGATACCAACAGCTTTATGTACAATTACAGCTTCATCAGTTTCCTCCTCAGGTAACTCTGTATCATCTAGCTGCTCCATCTCTTCAGATGTGTCCTTTAGTGTTTTCACCAAGTCACTTAATTTACACAGAGCATCACCCACTGAAATTTCACTTGAGCATACAAGGTCGTACATGCCATGTTGAGGAACAAATGCAATGTCAGGGCATTCTTGCATTAGTTGCCGTTTCAAACGAAATGGCCTGTACTTCTCAGGGTTCTCAACACCAGCTTCAGTTGCAAGCTCTTGAAAGCGAGATCGCAGTGTTGAAAGGATGAAGACTTTTTTTTCGTTTATGATGGCTGGTCGGAATTCATCAATAAAGGCCTTCAGTGCAGTTTGGTACACATTTTCAGTGTCTATCACTTATGTAGCTCGGGTAGCACCCCGTTTGTCTATGGTACCGTGCTTCAACAGCTACAAGATCCCCGTTTGCAACACCATAAACTCGTGCCAACATGGTTTGATCACTTCTTCGTTTAGCAGCAGCTAACATTTTTGTGTACATATTCTCTGTTTCAGGCACATTGTCCATAAAAGCCTCTACCATAGACTAGCTGTATCTGTGTTTTGGATTGCAATTTCCCCCCAGATAAAGTGTGTGTTAGAGAGAAAAAGAAAAATTGCGTGCAAACCTATTGCACACTTTTCGAGAAGGATACACAATAAAATGTTGCTATCAACATGTTGATTTATCAACATGACTCCTATGGTCAAACACAAACTGTAATTATTTAAATAAAATGGTATTTTACTAAGCATAGTTTGATCAATATCATTCAAGTGAACCATGAACATACTATACGGTGAAAATATGTGTGATACCATTGGTCACCTGATCACTTGACCTCTGGTGACCTTTGCCTATGAACATATAACTTACAGAGTCTGAAAGGCTATCAATATAGCTTCACAATGGTATATAGGTTTGTAAGATAAAGTAATTAAATGAAATTATATGAAGATTTATGTTTCCCATACCCCTATTATATATTACCGATAGCGTCTGTTTTGCTTGTTCTACATTACCAAATTCGAACCTCAATTTCTCAGCTCGCCAGCATTTCCAAAGATGTCCTCAGGCTGTTTCATACTCCAGACATATTGTCCTTCAAATTTATGCATGAGGACAAATGTGGCACTTTGGGTGCCACTCCCCCCTCTCAGAGGTGGTCTCTGCTGCAGCACTATAGGTGAACAAATTTTTAGAGGCGTAAACATTTTGGAATTTTTACGGTAGTTATGATTATTGAACATCAGAATACCTCTTTTGAAGTACTTCCTATCTATCTTCTGTATGGTATATAGTTGGCTAATCCAGAGCAGATATTGATGTGAGATTTTCCAACACATATCCTTCCTACTCTGCATGTCAAACCCACTAGAGGCAAGCATTTCTGTGACAAAAATCCATGATCTGTAGACATCATATTGCATGTCAAAAAATAGTAGATATTTGCTATATGCTCATCGTGTGATTTTATTTTCGATCAGAAATCTCACTCTCCATCAACAATGCGAGTGCTGGAACAATACACTTGTAACTTCAAGATGTATATAACAAGCAATGAACACCTACACAAATCAGAGTTGTCTATTTAATTCGCATTGCTTTCAACAAAATCAGTTAATGTCAGAGAAATGGCCAAGGACCCTTGAAATTAAAACTATTTAATGTAAAATCAACAAACAAAATTATGCACATCAGTGAACTGCCATGCCGGAGAAACAGCCAACGTACAGCACATTTAGAAATATTGTTTTTGCTTTTAGGGACAAAAATGGCCCCCATGCGAACAAATGTCATCATTTTTGTACGAACTTAGAAATAAAAATGGTTAAGGAATGATTGAGAAATTACGTGTTGGAAATAACATTTACCGGACTTCATTTACACTCACGTTAGTTTTTCAATACAATGAAAATGATGTTTCATCAAACTTGGACTGTCTCGGTTTTTGTAAGGGCTATATTGACAAAGGAGCCAATCACCACCACCATCCCCAACCCCAACCACCGGGAATCACAACAAAGACAAGTTTTATGTACGATTGCAGCATTTTAATTTCTGCAAACAGAAACACAATGAGAATGCACCACACCAATGTAAAATATTCACAATGCAAAAAAGACAACATTACATTCTCTTTAATAGTTAAGAAACTATATACACAATATTCCAGCCATTACTGCCACCTATAAAATCTGGTTTAAATAATGGATTAGGAAATGGACAGTACATATGTAGAGGTGCCATTTAAATATTTTAAATACCTCACATTTAATAATAACGGATTTCCATAATCTAAGTTAACATAATTGAAAGAACAATGTTATCTACAAATTTATTAGATTAGATAACAGCCTTGAAAAAAAGTCCAAGTACATGTATACACCCCTCTCCTGTAATTCCACTTAATACTTTTACCGTAAATTATGGTATGAAGCGTCCCTAAATGCCTGCCAATCTTTCATTGAAGAGAAGGGGTTTTATTTATAGAAAATACAGTAATTGCAAACACCTTTACCCAATCAAAACATCTAACAACATCAGCAATTAGCATAGTTCTGCTGAACACAGACAAGCAAAAAAAAAATAAAATACAATTTTCTATGTATGTACATTGGTCAGTTTCAAAATTCAGTTTATTCACAGGTTCTGTGATTTCCATTTCTATGCTTGTATTATAATTTAAAAAAATAATAATTGTACTTTAATTTTTTTTAGACTCAAGAAACATTTAGAAAGGTTTCTTCCTGAATCAAAACCTTGAAAATAATTATTGCCACAAATTGAAATATTGTCTCATATAATTGCATCTATGAGTTAGGCCAATATTGGTGTAGTTGGCATTAGAAAGGAGTAGGCGTGTGGAAATACTAGTTTGTTCAATAGTAGGTAGGGGGAAATCCAACATACAGCAAATCCAGGGTGAGTAACAGACAAATCCACGAAAAATATATTAAGTAAGATGACATGAAGTAAGAATGCCTAGAAAATAAGTATATTTCGATCCTTATAAGGTGTGCAAAAATCCAAATTCCTTTACAATGCTACAGGTGTTGTATTCTATATATCAGTGTTTCAAATAAATAGAAGCATTTAATTGAAAATGATTTATATACATTTCGGATGAATTTGCAGAACTATATTAAATAGACATTTTTCTAGAGAAAAAGAGACAATTCTGAATTGCTGGACTGAAACCTGTTTATTGATTCTCATATTGAAGCATAAAGATTTGTAAGGTGAGTAATTGAAGGACATGCAACTGTACAAACCGGGACGTTAAAAGTGGTATTGTTCTTCAAAACCTTTTTGAGATAAACCACTTACACCTCTCATAATTGTTCTACAGATAATCGATTTGGTTGCTGTCATCAACCCCCATTGGCGCAAGATTTTTGTTTTAAAGCATCTATTACATGTTGCTGGTTTCTTAGGATGATCAAAAAAATTCAGCAGTTGAGACTCACAAATAAAGATAGTTTTTCCACTTTTGTCCATCCCTGCAGAATTCAACTATCGAGCAAAACTTTCATAGCAGGAAAATATTGCCACCCAGAATAGAATATCAATGCTGTTGCAGTCATCTCCACTGTGGAATCATGACTGCTTTTTTTTGCACCTTAATCGATGTCACTAGTATGCGATGTTGATTGATGTTAATTATCACGATTGCTCAGGAAAGTTGGATACTTCGCCTAAATGGGTTTCTTTCTCGTTGTCTATCTGATACATCAACTTGAATTTCAGTCGAATCTTTTCCTAGAAATAGATTGAACATGATAAAGAGAAAGTCAGTGAAATTAACCACAAATGTTCTCCAGTGTTTTCAAATGTTTTATTCACAAGTGATAATATGGATTGACTTAAAATAAAGCTATTGCCAAACATATTAACACCCATATGGGCTTGAAGTATAGAATAAAGCTCATCTTGCTTAGAAAGTCAGACAAAATGTCATTGACTGCAGGCCAAGACATTTCATCGTTTGGGAGGACTTTATAGCTATAAATGTATGACTAAGAGGATTTATCAGACTTAAAATCCACTTCCCCAAATAATCTAGAGATAAGTATTTTGAAGCCATTTAGTGAGTCCTGTCAACAATTCTGCATGATCAAAATAAGATTCCTAGGACAGTTTATTCACAATTTATTTGAACTAGTAAGAATGTATTTGGTTTGAATTCTCTAAAAAGTATTTGTTAATAATTAAAAATATTTAGAATTCTTTGCAAATTTGGGCCTTATTTATGATGTTACATGTATGAAAAATACACGCATGTATTTAATGTATTTCAAAGGTGTATGTATCATGCTGCTATATTTTCATTGCCATTTCGGCCTGTTATGTCTCTGACACATAATAATCTGTAATATCTTAACCAATATAAGAATGGCATTATTTACCTTATTTTGATTGGCTAATAACATAACTTGCATAATGGCTGCTGCTGATACCATACAAGAAAGGTGTTACTCAGCTTATTTGGATTGGCTAACAACTAACTTGCATAATGGCTGCTGCTGATACCATATAAGGAAGGTGTTACTTACCTTATTTTGATTGGCTAACAACTAACTTGCGTAATGGCTGCTGCTGATACCATATAAGGAAGGTGTTACTTACCTTATTTGGATTGGCTAACAACTAACTTGCGTAATGGCTGCTGCTGATACCATATAAGGAAGGTGTTACTTACCTTATTTTGATTGGCTAATAACATAACTTGTATAATGGCTGCTGCTGACACCATATAAGAAAGGTGTTACTCACCTTATTTGGATTGGCTAACAACTAACTTGCATAATGGCTGCTGCTGATACCATACAAGAAAGGTGTTACTCAGCTTATTTGGATTGGCTAACAACTAACTTGCATAATGGCTGCTGCTGATACCATAAAAGGAAGGTGTTACTTACCTTATTTTGATTGGCTAATAACATAACTTGTATAATGGCTGCTGCTGACACCATATAAGGATGGTGTTACTCACCTTATTTGGATTGGCTAACAACTAACTTGCGTAATGGCTGCTGCTGATACCATATAAGAAAGGTGTTACTTACCTTATTTCGATTGGCTAATAACATAACTTGTATAATGGCTGCTGCTGATACCATATAAGGAAGGTGTTACTTACCTTATTTCGATTGGCTAATAACATAACTTGTATAATGGCTGCTGCTGACACCATATAAGGATGGTGTTACTCACCTTATTTGGATTGGCTAACAACTAACTTGCGTAATGGCTGCTGCTGATACCATATAAGGAAGGTGTTACTTACCTTATTTCGATTGGCTAATAACATAACTTGTATAATGGCTGCTGCTGACACCATATAAGGATGGTGTTACTCACCTTATTTGGATTGGCTAATAACATAACTTGTATAATGGCTGCTGCTGATACCATATAAGGAAGGTGTTACTTACCTTATTTCGATTGGCTAATAACATAACTTGTATAATGGCTGCTGCTGCTGACACCATATAAGGATGGTGTTACTCACCTTATTTGGATTGGCTAACAACTAACTTGCGTAATGGCTGCTGCTGATACCATATAAGAAAGGTGTTACTTACCTTATTTCGATTGGCTAATAACATAACTTGTATAATGGCTGCTGCTGATACCATATAAGGAAGGTGTTACTTACCTTATTTCGATTGGCTAATAACATAACTTGTATAATGGCTGCTGCTGACACCATATAAGGATGGTGTTACTCACCTTATTTGGATTGGCTAACAACTAACTTGCGTAATGGCTGCTGCTGATACCATATAAGGAAGGTGTTACTTACCTTATTTCGATTGGCTAATAACATAACTTGTATAATGGCTGCTGCTGACACCATATAAGGATGGTGTTACTCACCTTATTTGGATTGGCTAATAACATAACTTGTATAATGGCTGCTGCTGATACCATATAAGGAAGGTGTTACTTACCTTATTTCGATTGGCTAATAACATAACTTGTATAATGGCTGCTGCTGATACCATATAAGAAAGGTGTTACTTACCTTATTTGGATTGGCTAATAACATAACTTGCGTAATGGCTGCTGCTGGCAAGATAGGATTAAATGCTGGGAGTTCAGAGGCTGAGGGTGGCTGCAATTTCACTTTCATAACCTGTGAAAAGTGACAATAAGCAGATGATGACATCCACTGATTTCAATAGTACACTGTATATGAAAAAACAACATTTCTATGAATATAATTCAAGCTCACTAAAAAGAACCATATTGTACATGCACTGTCATAATTCCACAACTTCATATGCAAATTTACATATAACCATCTTTCAATGATACATACATGGAAATACTACAAAATAAATTTGCATCCAATAGTTGAAAGTTACTGCAGTTTAACAGTTTAAAGGAATTAAGTTTTTTATCCGACATTGATCTTTTGGCGTCGTCCCTAAGCTGCTTGCGTCATACAAGTGAAATATTGTTGTGGTTTCCAGCCCCTGAAGTTATTGCAACTACAAGAATTGTTGACAACAACAGCAACAACACTAACGCTGCAGCATCCTCTTCCGTCATGGGCAAAGTTCCTTTAACTACTATATCCTCCCTTTAATTTTGTTACAGTGAAGGCAATTAAAAATTATTTAAAAATAAAAGAACGTTAATTTACCCGAGGAACTGCTGCTTGGAAGACAACATTTTTAACAGGCGATGTATGTGAACTCATTGTGGAAATAACAACAACCAGAACATCTGGTCTGGGTGAATTTTTAGCAAAATGAAATAATGTTCGAATGTTATTTTTATCATAAACTGTAATAGGAGTCTGGGTACCTACAAAGATAAAGGGAGATAATGTGTTAGTCAGACAAAAAGAGACATCTATGGTGTATTTACACATATCAGGCAGAGAAGACAAACCACAATATTAGGCCATCTTTAAAACAACACTTTTGTAGAGATCAGCTAGCCTTAATATTAAAAATGTTTTTGTAGTGTGGTGTACTTGAAGGTTACATTCTTCTCGATATTTATCATTACGTTTTTTTTTGTCTTCTTAAACTTGTAAATTTCCCGATACGACTTTTGTTAGAATGATTTATGGTTGGATTTGTTATTCTTCCCTCTTTACTTCTTTCCCACTAAAGAAGTACACGTAGTCTAGAAATATTTTGCATACGTGTATAGCAAACAATGCACCGTAACACGCAGACTCACTGTCTTAAACTGGCAATGATATGTCGTACTCATTAATAACACTGTCTAAAATGCTGAGCCAAATTGTCCTTGTCATTGTCGTCAATAAAAACAGTCAACAACAACAGGGCAAAGCTTGACTAAATAAACTGACATACAAACAGTACAATTTCCACTTCTTTAACATTTATCACGTTAACGACTTCCAGTGCAATCTCTACCCCTTCATCCTCCAGTGTGTTTGTCTCAGGTATTTTAAAACCTTATGTGGCCATAAAGTTGTTATTTATATTTTAATATTGTGGGATTAGAACGGCCGTGTTAAACAATGCAGAGCTGTATGCCGAATGTGACTGACATGACACAAAGGATGAGAGAAAATACACTCCTTTCAAAGAAGGGCGCCCTTATTTGATATATACCTGTAACATATAATAGCAAATAATTTGCATAGCTAATTAATGTAAAGAGAATTTATAGACATATTTCCCACTTTCTGGTAAATATTATACAATTTTTTGGAATAGTGTGTAATGACTTTCTATGAATTGGCATGTACATGTATAGTACCGTAAAAACTCCAAAAATTTACGACTCATTCTTATTCGAAAATTGCGACCAGTTTTGGTTTTCCCCCAAACCCCAAAAAACCGATGTGAGCGTCCAAACGGGACTTTCCCCGAAGGCATGAATCCGGGTTTCTAATTGACTGAGAGATTTTTATTTTATTGGTAACGAAAGTATATTCCAAACGAAGTTTCAAATAAAAACGAACACAACACACATCTTCTACATAGAAGCAAATGATCATGGTTGCAAAATCCGGTCATGCTGCGTTTTTGAATTGTTGATTATTACTCAGTAGTGATTATAATAATGTACACAAAATAAATTCGTTGAATTGTTATGAAATACAAATAAAAGTCAACTTAGTTTCATTGTAAGCGAATGATTCCGGTCTCATATAAACGTTCGATGCTGTAGGATATCCGCCATGTTATCTTAGGTCAAATAGGTCAAATCGCTAATTAACCAATCAAAAAGCTGGATGATGCCAATGTGTTCAAATTACCATAGCTTATTTAAATATGTTAATGTTATTGAACGCAATGCGGAAGAGATTGATGTTGTAGTACGATCTTTTGGCTTGGATTTTGATGCGAAAACGGCATGATTTTTTTTTTAAATCAAAAAATTAGTTGTTTTAAAAAAATAAATTGGGCATTTGAAGAATAATTTAACATTGTTCACAGTGATAACAGCTCATTGTCGAAACGAAGCTTACCCGTTCACGCTAGTCACGATAAAAATCATACTCTTGAATAGACGTCAATGACTACGGTAAAACTTAGACTCTATTTTAGCCGTCAGGAATGATTGAAATGTCTGAAAAATGAGGCCAAAATACACCTTAAAAGTTCCATTTTATTTTCTTAAATCTCATTTTATTTTTTAATCCAAGGGCGAATTTACGGCAGAATCTGGTCCCTCAAATAAGGGACACGTGAGCTTTGATTCTAACCGGATACATTGCACTGGGTCGGGGAGATAGTTTGCTAAACTTTCATGTATCTTTTGTCCAATGGGTACCTGTACTTCGAACATTCGCAAGTTTTCCTAGGTAGTTCGAGACAGCTTTGTCTTTTGACCTATTAGTTTTGTGCTGACCTCTTCTCCGCGTCTTGATGTTTTGTTTTCCTTGTCATAATACTCACTGATAGATGACTTTGTTTTAATTTTGAGTTGTTTAGCCTACAACTCGGCCACAACCTTTGCTTTTACCGTGAAACATGGGGAAGTTTACGTCAATTGACGGACATTGCATTTTTTAAAAACTAATGAAGTACACTGTCTATCATCCCCATTTTTTTCATTTGCTGATTTCTATTCTGAAAAATTTGACCGTCCGAAAATGCACCTTAATTTTGATTCTAAAAACACGTCACATTTCCAACACCAATTATTCAAAACCGGTCGAAATTTTGGAGTTTTTACGGTAAGCTGCTAGTGGTATGTATTTTCACGTCTTCCTGGAACTGAAGCTCATGTCATGGAATCTTTTTACCTAATTTTTGAACATGGTGAGATTAAATACTTGATGTAAACAAATATGTTGTAATGCCGGTCCTACCTGGTTGGACACTTTCTAATGGCACAAAAACATCCGCCAGGGAGACAACTTCTTTTACAGGTGTTGACGGCAACGAATTTGGAGCAGGACTTCCTGGAGTTGGCTGTGTTACTTGTTGGGAAACGGGTGGTGGCATGGCTACCTTGGGTTGCACTGGTTGTGGAGTGGGTGCCACTTGAATCAGTGATTGTGTTACTGGTTCTACCAATGTCTGCATAGCAGGTTGTGACAGAGATGATTGCACTGGTTGTTGGGATGGTTGCTGCATATTTCCTGTCACACTAGGCTGCATGGGTTTCATTACTGGTTGGGTGGACCTAGCATAAAATTAGAAGACATCTTGAGTTAAAAAAAAATGTTATTAACTTATATAAACTAGGCAGTTTGATAAACTTGTGAGGCTGAACAAAAAAAAATTGCAAAAATGGCCACAAAGAAAATAATCATTTGGCACCAATGCAATTGTTGATACATAACTACATAGCCATGTAGTTCAGTGTATTATGAGGTTATAATTATAATTCCTCATACATAAAAATCAAGACAATAATTTGTAAAGAACCAAACCAAAAACTGAGTGGGAGCAGGAATGCAACTTACATTGCAAGCTGTTTGGGTTGTTGTTGTGTGAAAGTTTTGGGCGTTTCTACCATACTTTTACTGAGAACATCCAAGTCATCGAAAGGGGAAGGTTTGGTTTCCGTGGTTGTCGTTGGTGGCACATGCTGCCGCGTTGGCATTGTGTTCATCATCGGTCTGGTTTGCATATATCCCTGGGTGGGACCACCGATACCTGTGGCTCCCATACTAATACCACTTGTTGCTGTGGGATGCATTCCCCCATAAGCAGCATAATTTTGCTGTAATACAAAAATGAATATATTTAAACGCTTGTCTCAGGAATACTATTGAAGCAAAAGTAGTAGTCTAAAAGTTATTATTTATCTCATTGTTTCAAGTGTAAACCTGATGTTGCTTCGACAGGTAGCTAACTTGATGGAAATAAGTATTTAATATTGTTCCACTGGAAATTTGAAATTGAAAACACAGTGGCATGAAGTGGACGAAGTTAATTATACATAATTATTTTAGGTTTATTACATGAAAGTGATTTGCAAAATGAAGCTCAACAAAGAATGTAACATAGCATCATTTAGAATTGGGGTGAAAAGTTGCGCTGGTTTCCATCCACTCTGTTCAGAAATTTCTTTTATCCATTTTGTTCAGACATCAAACTGTATACTGCTTTAATTGACAAAGTACAAAATTTTCGTGAATTTCACAATTCAGTGTAAATAGTGAAATATTAATTGTAGAAGTGTAATTGTTTCTGGGGTTCTACAACACAATGTGTCAGCGACTTTCACAAAATGTTGTCTTCTTAAGTGCCATATAATTATACTTTTTACAAAAATTAACACATCATTCAGATTGATATTATTGATGTTGTGATGTGAGTAAACAAAATCAAAAACATTATTTGACTTACAAAATAAAAATGTGAATGCTTACAACATGTACTTGTACAACAAATGTGAATGCATACTTGTACAGTAAATGTGAATGTTTACTTGTACAGTAAATGTGAATGTTTACTTGCACAGTAAATGTGAATGCTTACTTGTACAGTAAATTGAATGTTTACTTGTACAGTAAATGTGAATGCTTACTTGTACAGTAAATGTGAATGTTTACTTGTACAGTAAATGTGAATGTTTACTTGCACAGTAAATGTGAATGCTTACTTGTACACCGAAGGCAAATGCTTACTTGTACAGAAAATGTGAATGCTTACATGTACAGAAAATGTGAATGCTTACTTGTACAGTAAATGTGAATGCATTCTTGTAAAGCAAATGTGAATGCTTACTTGTACAGTAAATGCAAATGCTTACTTGTACATCAAACGTGAATACTTACTTGTATAGCAAATATGAATGTTTACTTGTACAGCAAATGTAAATGCTTACTTGTACAGCAAATGTGAATGCGTACTTGTACAGCAAATGTGAATGCGTACTTGTACAGTAAATGTGAATGCGTACTTGTACAGCAAATGTGAATGCTTACTTGTACAGCAAATATGAATGTTTACTTGTACAGTAAATGTGAATGCGTACTTGTACAGCAAATGTGAATGCATTCTTGTAAAGCAAATGCAAATGCTTACTTGTACATCAAATGTGAATGCTTACTTGTACATCAAATGTGAATGCTTACTTGTACAGCAAATGTTTACTTGTACAGTTAATGTGAATGCGTACTTGTACAGTAAATGTGAATGCGTACTTGTACAGTAAATGTGAATGCGTACTTGTACAGTAAATGTGAATGCGTACTTGTACAGTAAATGTGAATGCTTACATGTACAGCAAATATGAATGTTTACTTGTACAGCAAATGTGAATGCGTACTTGTACAGTAAATGTGAATGCGTACTTGTACAGCAAATGTGAATGCATTCTTGTAAAGCAAATGCAAATGCTTACTTGTACATCAAATGTGAATGCTTACTTGTACATCAAATGCGAATGCTTACTTGTACAGCAAATGTGAATGCTTACTTGTACAGCAAATGCGAATGCTTACTTGTACAGCAAATGTGAATGCTTACATGTACAGCAAATGTAAATGTATACTTGTACAGCAAATGTGAATGCTTACTTGTACAGTTAATGTGAATGCGTACTTGTACAATAAATGTGAATGCTTACTTGTACAGCAAATGTGAATGTTTACTTGCACAGTAAATGTGAATGCTGACTTGTACAGTAAATGTGAATGCGTACTTGTACAGCAAATGTGAATGCTTACTTGTACAGCAAATGCAAATGCTTACTTGTACATCAAACGTGAATACTTACTTGTATAGCAAATATGAATGTTTACTTGTACAGCAAATGTAAATGCTTACTTGTACAGCAAATGTGAATGCTTACTTGTACAGCAAATGTTTACTTGTACAGTTAATGTGAATGCGTACTTGTACAGTAAATGTGAATGCGTACTTGTACAGTAAATGTGAATGCGTACTTGTACAGTAAATGTGAATGCTTACATGTACAGCAAATATGAATGTTTACTTGTACAGTAAATGTGAATGCTTACTTGTACAGTTAATGTGAATGCTTACTTGTACAGTAAATGTGAATGCTTACTTGTACAGTAAATGTGAATGCTTACTTGTACAGCAAATGTGAATGCTTACTTGTACAGCAAATGTGAATGCTTACTTGTACAGTAAATGTGAATGCTTACTTGTACAGTAAATGTGAATGCGTACTTGTACAGCAAATGCAAATGCGTACTTGTACAGCAAATGCAAATGCTTACTTGTACAGCAAACGTGAATACTTACTTGTACAGCAAATATGAATGCTTACTTGTACAGCAAATGTGAATGCTTACTTGTACAGCAAATGTGAATGCTTACTTGTACAGCAAATGTGAATGCTTACTTGTACAGCAAATGTGAATGCTTACTTGTGCAGCAAATGTGAATGCTTACTTGTACAGCAAATGTGAATGCTTACTTGTACAGTAAATGTGAATGCGTACTTGTACAGTAAATATGAATGCTTACATGTACAGCAAATGTGAATGCGTACTTGTACAGCAAATGTGAATGCTTACATGTACAGCAAATGTAAATGTATACTTGTACAGCAAATGTTTATTTGTACAGTTAATGTGAATGCATACTTGTACAATAAATGTGAATGCATTCTTGTAAAGCAAAAGTTTACTTGCACAGTAAATGTGAATGCTTACTTGTACAGTAAATGGGAATGCTTAATTGTACAGTAAATGGGAATGCTTACTTGTACAGTAAATGTGAATGCGTACTTGTACAGTAAATGTGAATGCTTACTTGTACAGTAAATGGTGAATGCTTACTTGTACAGTAAATGTGAATGCTTACTTGTACAGCAAATATGAATGTTTACTTGTACAGTAAATGTGAATGCTTACTTGTACAGCAAATGTGAATGCTTACTTGTACAGCAAATGTGAATGCTTACTTGTACAGCAAATGTGAATGCTTACTTGTACAGTAAATGTGAATGCTTACTTGTACAGTAAATGTGAATGCGTACTTGTACAGCAAATGTGAATGCTTACTTGTACAGCAAATGCAAATGCTTACTTGTACATCAAACGTGAATACTTACTTGTATAGCAAATATGAATGTTTACTTGTACAGTAAATGTGAATGCTTACATGTACAGCAAATGTGAATGCTTACTTGTACAGCAAATGTGAATGCTTACTTGTACAGCAAATGTTTACTTGTACAGTTAATGTGAATGCGTACTTGTACAGTTAATGTGAATGCGTACTTGTACAGTAAATGTGAATGCGTACTTGTACAGTAAATGTGAATGCGTACTTGTACAGTAAATGTGAATGCTTACTTGCACAGCAAATGTTTACTTGTACAGTAAATGTGAATGCTTACTTGTACAGTAAATGTGAATGCATACTTGTACAGTAAATGTGAATGCGTACTTGTACAGTAAATGTGAATGCTTACTTGTACAGTAAATGTGAATGCATACTTGTACAGTAAATGTGAATGCGTACTTGTACAGTAAATGTGAATGCGTACTTGTACCGTAAATGTGAATGCGTACTTGTAATGCAAATGTGAATGCGTACTTGTACAGTAAATGTGAATGCGTACTTGTACAGTAAATGTGAATGCGTACTTGTACAGTAAATGTGAATGCTTACTTGTACAGTAAATGTGAATGCTTACTTGTACAGTAAATGTGAATGCTTACTTGTACAGCAAATGTGAATGCGGACTTGTACAGTAAATGTGAATGCGTACTTGTACAGCAAATATGAATGTTTACTTGTACAGTAAATGTGAATGCGTACTTGTACAGTAAATGTGAATGCATACTTGTACAGTAAATGTGAATGCATACTTGTACAGTAAATGTGAATGCATACTTGTACAGTAAATGTGAATGCGTACTTGTACCGTAAATGTGAATGCGTACTTGCACAGCAAATGTTTACTTGTACAGTAAATGTGAATGCTTACTTGTACAGCAAATGTGAATGCTTACTTGTACAGCAAATGTGAATGCTTACTTGTATAGCAAATGTTTACTTGTACAGTTAATGTGAATGTGTACTTGTACAGTAAATGTGAATGCGTACTTGTACAGTAAATGTGAATGCGTACTTGTACAGTAAATGTGAATGCTTACATGTACAGCAAATGTGAATGCTTACTTGTAATGCAAATGTGAATGCGTACTTGTAATGCAAATGTGAATGCATACTTGTACAGTAAATGTGAATGCTTACTTGTACAGCAAATGTGAATGCTTACTTGTACAGTGAATGTGAATGCTTACTTGTACAGTGAATGCTTACTTGTACAGAGAATGCTTACTTGTACACCAAATGTTTACTTGTACAGTAAATGTGAATGTGTACTTGTACAGTAAATGTGAATGCGTACTTGTACAGTAAATGTGAATGCGTACTTGTACAGTAAATGTGAATACGTACTTGTACCGTAAATGTGAATGCGTACTTGTACCGTAAATGTGAATGCGTACTTGTACCGTAAATGTGAATGCGTACTTGTAATGCAAATGTGAATGCGTACTTGTACAGTAAATGTGAATGCTTACTTGTACAGTAAATGTGAATGCTTACTTGTACAGTAAATGTGAATGCTTACTTGTACAGTAAATGTGAATGCTTACTTGTACAGTAAATGTGAATGCTTACTTGTACAGTAAATGTGAATGCTTACTTGTACAGTAAATGTGAATGCTTACTTGTACAGCAAATGTGAATGCGTACTTGTACAGCAAATGTGAATGCTTACTTGTACAGTAAATGTGAATGCTTACTTGTACAGTAAATGTGAATGCTTACTTGTACAGTAAATGTGAATGCTTACTTGTACAGTAAATGTGAATGCTTACTTGTACAGCAAATGTGAATGCGTACTTGTACAGTAAATGTGAATGCATACTTGTACAGTAAATGTGAATGCTTACTTGTACAGCAAATGTGAATGCGTACTTGTACAGTGAATGTGAAAGCTTACTTGTACAGTAAATGTGAATGCGTACTTGTACAGTAAATGTGAATGCTTACTTGTACAAGTAAATGTGAATGCGTACTTGTACAGCAAATGTGAATGCATACTTGTACAGTAAATGTGAATGCGTACTTGTACAGTAAATGTGAATGCGTACTTGTACCGTAAATGTGAATGCTTACTTGCACAGCAAATGTTTACTTGTACAGTAAATGTGAATGCTTACTTGTACAGCAAATATGAATGCTTACTTGTACAGCAAATGTGAATGCTTACTTGTACCGTTAAATGTGAATGCTTACTTGCACAGGAAAAGATGAAAATGGCATTGCCATCTGTTGTTGTAGCTGCATTTGCCGCTGCTGTTGATGCAGTAGTCCAACTGTCGCAGCTGTTGCTTGAGCAGCAGAAGGGATATTACTTGCTTGAGCTGGTGCCTGAGCTGGTGCCTGAGCTGATGCAAATACGTCATTCAAGTCGGCATTAATTGACGACCCTGGCTGCTGTGATGCTGATGTACCAGTATTTTCATTTAAACCTAGAAACCATAAGAAACACCACTACAATGTTTATTTACCAGCCTAGAAAATAATTTTCCAATGACGTCATAAATGACCGATATTTTAGTGGTCATACCGTAGATCTGGTACAACACACCCAATGTTACCAATATTTGGTAAAATCTATTGTATTGATACTAACACAACCTGTAAAAATTAACATAAATTTATCAGTGCGAATTATCATACACATACACCTTTATATGGTGTCGCACTTCAAGGAGAACAAATACAGTATTATTCTTTTTCAACAAGCATGTAGGTACAGCATTGAATATGGTATGTGATTTCTTTACTTTTGACGTTGTCCCAGTATGCAACCAGTTTTCATATTTGATTGCCACATGACAATCACAAATTTCAACTCCTGATATACTCCTGAATAATCTGAAAATGTCTAATATTCAAATTGTGTAATTAATATGACCCCAAACAATCGCATCTGTGGTTTATCCACAAGCAACTAAAAACATGAGTTGGAAACAATAAAAAGAATGAAATTATATGTTTGAATAACAATAGTTATTTGTATTTTTACAATTCATTGTATTATATATACTATCATGCATGTTTACAATATGTACCAGCACTGCACATGGTGGCTCTTTTGTTTATGTTTATAATTGAATTATAAACCAACATTGACAATGCACATTCCCTGTTCAGAATTCTATCAGAAGTGTGGGTGTACATTAGGCTGAATAGTGCAGTGAAATAGTCAGTCATTGATGGAAATGTTCTGTAATAGACTGTGCATATTTGGTTGAATCACTAACAAAAATTAATGTAATGTGAAACCAAATCCAGTATGTAGAACCATTATACTGAGTTTGAATGGAATCATGCAAGCCATCACAGAGAAACAGATGTTAAAATCACGTTCATCTGAAACCAAGTCTGTGTGATCCTGATACAAAAGGCCTGTTCATCTGCAGGAAATGATTTTTAATTTTAAGATTTTAGACAAACAAACCATCAATTCGACAAATATGATCAAGTCACACAAAATAACGCAAGACAATATATTAGGGAGAAATCGGCATAGCCATGAACAAAAACAAAATGGCCACTAGTCGGCTATTTTTGTTCAAATCAAATCGTTCATTTAAAATTTGTGTACATCTAATTGTATGAGTGATCATGGTACTAAGTTTGAATGAATTCAGCATGAACATGGATTGAATAATAACAAAATGGCCGCCAGAGGTATGTACGATCTAGAAAAAGGAAATAAAAGACAGTTTCATTGCCAACAGTCTAGGAAAGTTTATCAACATAATTTTACAATGAAATACCTTATAGTTGATAGTGTTATTCGTTTTAACATTTAATTTTTTTATATCTGTATTTCATGTTATTGTGTTTTTTTGTGTATGATTATTGACCATGGTTAATGTATTTCCAATTCATTAATTTGAGTAAAATATAATATACTATTATAAGCAAACAAATCCAGCCGTTGAGCAAACTGGCAAATGACTCCACCCCTCGCATACACCTGTTTTCCTGGCCTTTGTATTACCCCTCGCATAGGGCTTTTTTACTACTCGCAAATAATACATTTTACCACTCGCATATGGCATATTTTGCTACTTGTGACTCGCAACTTGATACTTGCATATGGCACTTTTTCTAGGTCGTACATATCTCACCAGTTAGTCATTTTTGTTTGACCCAGTATGTATGATCATGGTCCCAGACTTGTTTGAGTATCAACATTTTAGCAATTTTGAATGCCAAAATGACCACCAGTCAGCCATACTTGATCAAATGGTATGTAAGTCATCTTACATGGTACACGTATGTGTTAAATTTGAATGTGATCGGTGAAAACATGTCTGCGAAATGGCCTCAGATGCATGAACGGACAGAAAGACAAACGAACAGAAAATAAATTAATTGTCCTTGAAATGGGACTAAAGACAGATAACAAACACACTGATTTACTTTGCCCACGTTTTCTATCCCTCTTTTCTCGAGTCTATGGTAATACAATCATTACAGACAAAATCCAGTAGTTATCATTTTTGTATATGAGGAAAGCAAATGTTATGTGGAATAATAAAAGCAGGTACTACATATGTATAAGATATTAGAAGACAAGGAGAAATGAAATGAAGCCATAGATTAGGTGAAGACCATTAATGTAGACAACTAATGCGTAAAAGAATTATTAAAAAAGTACCGATTACTTGATTGGGTAATTGTTAGCAAGTCTGTTACTTTTAAGGTTAAGGTTTTATTTGACCACTAGGGAACCCCCACCAATTAATGATGATAAGAAAGCATGTTGTGATACCTAAAGCTGAAAGTTCATCTTCTAAAAGCAAAGCACTGGATGATGCGGGTAGATGTGATTGCTGGCCGTTAGCAGTGGCATCTGATGATGTGGTTTCTCCGGATGGTGCTAATGGCATACCTGTTTCTGTCATTAAAGCGGCGTCCATGTCTATTAATGTTGATATATTTCCTGTAACAGATAGTTAGTATTATTTATTTAAAAAGCTAGATTCGAATGAAGAAATAAACAGGTTGTGTACATTTCTCCACAGATGCTATGTAAAATTTTATTTCATTCCTGTTAATTGAGCTAATTAGAGGGTATCTAACTTTTATTTTATTTGGAATCTTCAATCCTATCATATTTAGATCTCTATAAAAAATATTTTTGTAGCAAAGCACTGCTAATAAAGCTAGCACTTGTTGCTTTGACAGGTGTAAATTCTCTCACCATTTCTGTTTATTAAAGTGCATGTGAATCATTTGCTACTTTGAACAAAAATTTTAATATATCTGAGCAGAAAATAAATACTTTAATAGAAAAATTGAGTTTCCAAGTTTTTGTGCCATTCTATTCAGTGACATGAATGCACATTTTTTATTGGCAAGCTCTAATAAACTGTTATAATAATTGTAATTGTTTGGGGGGGGGGGGGAATGCAAACCTTATTTTTAAATTGGATTTGCATGCTGCATTTTTTTGTGTTGTTTTCTTTGATATATTACAGGTTTAAGGTGAAAATTCACTAAAATTTGTTTTTAATTTCACCCACCAAAGTCACTTTGTAAGTGGTGATCCTATCTTAGTGATCACGTATTGAGATACCAAGTGTATATGCATGTACAATAAAAAACTGTTGGTAGACCCATATGTTTTATGATCTTTTGCACCCCAGGAATAAGATCAAATGACAAATATCTACTATATAAACAATAAAAGCACTGGTATTCTAAATTTGTATTACTCCACACACTTGTAAAAGAAATAGTTTAACAGCTTTTCCATCATTCTGTGCATGGAACTTGTATGACTTGCTCCTTTTGATGTTTGGTGGTTCAGTTACTTTCACTTTGGGAAAGGTTGAGTACAACTCAGAATCTTTTAAATTTTCTTGTGATCATGATCTATTTGTTTAATTATTTCTTTTTACAAAATAGAGAAATGTATATCAAATATAAAATACCACAAAAACTGAACGTAATCTGAAATTTACATCTTCAAAAGACATCAATAACCTAAACAAATGTGCTTACTCAAAAGAAGAAGTTTTATAGGCCTTCATCATACTTACAAATACTAATACTGACATTTAATTTCATCATACTTACAAATACTAATACTGACATTTAATTTCATCATACTTACAAATACTAATACTGACATTTAATTTCATCATACTTACAAATACTAATACTGACATTTAATTTCATCATTTTAATGTTTTGAGCATATTCACTGTTTTAATTTCACAGATTTGTCAGGAAAACAACGAGTTGTATTGTTATTTTACATGTTCACGTAGATTCAATTTAGCAGATTTTCACTTGGCAAAAACAGCAAAATTAAAACCAAACAAAGAATTAATGTATTTACAGTATACATTATAAACAGTGCCCTCCAGTGGCACAACACGCTCTAGTGAATTGCAACCAGTAAAAAAAAGCAAATACTAATAGTAGTTACATACTTCCAATAGGTGATGCCAGATTGGTTTCAACTCCTTCTACAATTAGCTTAAATGATTCCATCACTTTGACCAGTGAGTCGTTAGCTTGTAGTATATCATCTACGTGGGAGAAATAAAAACAAATATGATTCAGTTAAGGAGACATATCAGGTCACAGGTACTACATGGTTGGTATAGAACAGGTAAAATATACTAATATTGTCAAATGATATAACAGTTGAAATGAAGATATTATGACTTATGTCAATATAAATTTCCTGTCTTAAAGCGTGGTGATCGTCGCGCAGCGCGTGTTTGAATTTCATGTAAATCAACAATGTATTTTACACACATTGTATATGCCGCTATGAGTCCCATATCGAACAGGACGCGGCACGATGACTGCAATCCTTTAATTTTTATTTATTTATTTACTTATTGACTCTTACACAATCTCCGGAGGGAAAGAAAATGGTCACAAAGTACAAGGAGAAATATATATATAAAAAAACAAAACAAAAACACAATATACTAAATAACAAATAACAAATACAATCACTAAATTACTAAATAATACAAAATCTCTAAAATACAATCTAATATAAAATTCCAAAATTGACAGCAGGCATTAAGATGTCAAGTAAGACCCTGCTTCCTGACTTCAAAGCTTTTACTTATGAACTGTGCTACTGGTATAATAATGTTTTCATTCTGTAACAATTCCATGAATTTTTTCTCTGCAGGTTTATTTTCAAATGCTGGGATCATATCCTTAGCTTTATTGAACAGTTTGGCACGCAACTCATTATATTTGTTGCATTCCAGCAGAAAATGCATTTCATCCTCAATTAGACCTTTGTTACACATGTCACAAACCCTGTTGTTTAGTGAGATTTTTTTATGACGATCCATTTCAATTTTGAGACTATGGTCACTAAGACGAAATTTGGTAAGCACACTACGCAGTTCAAAGTTTTTTAGCTTGACTAAATATGGCTCAAGTTTTAAATCTGATTTGATTAGCCGATATGTTCTTAGTTTGTTTTTCTCATTTGCTTTGGTGCGGTTATCATTATGTACCTCACCTTTCCATCTTGTTAGAAATAAATCCTTGATGCCCAAATCAATTTGTTTCATTTGTGCCGAGGTTAATTTATCACAGTTGTTAACTGAATGATATAGTTGGATATTGTTTAATAATGATGTCACTTCTAGATACCATTTACTTTTAATGCTTTGGTTAACCACAAAAGCTTCCTTGAGTAACGCATTATTAGAATTCATGGCCCGACTGTAATATTTAATTATTTGTTTTTTTATAAATACGTCTAGGGGGTATCTGCCTAACTCGCTATACATGGCCATAATTGGTGTGTTGTGACACCCCCAGTAGATACCGACAATAACTTAATTGAACGTCTTCAATAGGTGATTTAGTGGAGAACTCATCACCCCAAACATCACAACCATAAATGAGGATAGGTCTGATGAGTTTGTCAAAAAGGGAAATTGAAACTTTTATACTTATGTTTTGTATTGAGCCAAGCTTTGCTTTCATTGAAAACAGAGCTTTTTGAGCCTTACGTTTAAGGTTTTTTAGGCCATCCTTAAATTTACCATTGGCACTAATGACTAGTCCCAGATAGTTATAAGATTTAACTGTATCAAGTTCGATACCTCCAAGAAAAAATGTATCATTATTCAAACGTCTGTTTGATTTATTGAAAATTAAAATTTTGGTTTTGTCAGTGTTGACAGAGAGCTTCCACGTTTTAGCATACAATGCCAAACTATCAAGACATGTCTGTAATCCCTGTTTAGTTTTAGAAAGTATCACAATATCATCGGCATAGAGTAGACAGCTGACATGCGAGTTTTCTAAATAAGGAGGATCACAGGTATTAGGATTGAAAATAGTGGGCAGGTTATTTAAAAAAAGATTGAAGAGAGTTGGACTAAGATTACATCCCTGTTTAACACCAATATTGGACTGAAATTGTTTTGTTAAGCCTTCTTTACATTTAACTTTATATTTTACTTTACTGTACATGTTTTTGATAGTTTTATACATTTTTCCAGTTATACCATATTTGATTAATTTTTTGAATAGACCATCATGCCAGACACTGTCAAAGGCCTTTCTAAGGTCAATAAAGCAGGCATATAATTTTTTTGATTTTTTAATATTTGTGTTATTTTGTTTATTGGCGCACTCTGACTTACCACTGTAGAGATATTTATTTACCAGGGTTTTTAGTATGAAAAGATTGTCTGTAGTTCGACAATCATGCCTGAATCCGAACTGTCGACCGGAAAGAATGTTATTAGAGTCTAAAAATGATGTCAGCCTAATATTTAGAATACTATTGAATAGCTTGCCAAGACAGCTAGAGATGGCAATTCCCCTGTAGTTGGCCGGGTTATTTTTCGACCCAGATTTGTGGATTGGTACCAACAGGCCAGTGCTCCAAGAATGTGGATAGTTATTTGAACTATAAACAATATTAAAGAGTTTATGTATTGCATCTAATAAGTGATGTTCACCGTATTTTAACAATTCATTGCAAATTCTATCTTCTGCCGAAGCCTTGTTACTTTTAAGAAGTCTAATGGCTTTAGTTATTTCATTTTTTAAGATTGGTCTGTCTAAATAGGGGTTGCTACTTGCACTCTTTTCACTATTCTCCAGTTCATTCGCAATCTCAGAGTTTGATGTACTGCTATCAGTATTAAGTAAACCAACCAATCACCAGGTTGAACATTCCCATTATTATTACTGGGGTTCTCGCCATTCATATCACGAAGAATCTTCCAAAATTTAGATGTGTCTGATTTAGAATTTTCCAATTCTTTGAGTTGTGCAATCATTTTCTGATTACTTTTATGTTTGATTAGTTTTTTATACTGTTTACGGGTTTGAAAGAATTTCCCTCGGATATATGGATCTTGAGGATACTTTTGTAATAAACGTGATAGGCTCCTTAACTCCTTACGAAGGGACCAACAATCCTGGTCAAACCAGTTTTTTTGTTTACTTATGCGTTTATTTTTTTTAAGTTTAGGAGTAATTTTCTTTAGACATTTGTCTGCAATATTTGTAATTAAATTTTCAAAATCTGTGACTGCAGTTTCTGACTCATAAATGCTATAAGGTTTGCTCATAAAATTCTTAATTTCATTATTATTTAACTTTTCAAGGTTTGTTTGATAATTGTCCTTAGCCTGGTCATTCCACATATATTTTGATGGTAAAGGATCTAATTTATCATTGCTTTTATTATTTTCATTTAGACACATGTTAATATTAATCTTCATAGATAAAGTTAAAGCACAGTGGTCTGATAAATGAGACAAATCGGCTACTTTAAAATATTGTAATGAGTCGCATAAATTCTTTGAAGTTATCCCGTAATCGATTGTACTGCTACCCCGGGGAGTGTGACATGTGTATTTTCCTGTAGAGTCACCAATAGTTCTACCATTCAGAATGATGAGGTTGCAATCAATACACAACTGAATTAATTTTTTACCAAATTTTTTAATACAGCATGATGAATTAACATCCATAGTATTTCTGTTGCCAAAATTGTCATTAATATAGTAGGATGGTAAGGGTAGATGCATATTTCTGCTATCATCAATTCTATCATCAAGGCTACCAATTCTAGCATTGAAATCCCCTACGAGAAGAACATCACCTTTGGATGAAAATTGTAAAATATCTTTTTCCAGATAACTAAACAGATCAACATTCTTGTTCTTATAAAGGAATGAGTTCTCAGGTGGGATGTAAATACAACCAATGTATAAATCATTATTAGTAGCACAGATTGTTTTGTCAATCTTACACCAAATAAAATGTGCTGTATTGCCAGAAATATGAGTAATGTACTGTTTGTATTTACTTTTAAATAGAACAGCGACACCCCCTCTTTGTTTTTTTGAGCGACCAAGATTTCTGTCTTGACGTATCACCTCATATGAATCTAGGCTGTTTTCTAATCTAACACTACTGTTACTGCTAAGCCACGTTTCTTGGAAACAAGCCAAGTCTAGGGAAGAGGTGTAATTAATAAAATCAGCATTTGACAGCTTACTGCTATTCAACCCATTGATATTCCAACTACCTATTTTGAAGTTGGACATTTTTCAGCAAGCGAAAATATACAATAATAAAAAAATATATATATATAAAAAAAAAAAAAGAACTACACAAAAATACTACACACTTAGTATACTGAAGGAAATAAAAGTTAGCAAGGGGGTAACGGGGCTGGAAAATATAATGTACTAGTAAAACAGTTAATTAAATTTGAAACAATAAGTATTCGTTTGGTTAAAAATAATCAGATTAGAGAAATAAAATCAACGAAACAAGTTTGTTTGGCACCTCCAAGTAAAGGAGAGGGAGAAAAAACAACAACAATCAAATTTAAAACAATTGGTATTTGTTTGGTATTAAACTTGGGAGAAGAGAGCAAAGCAACAACAACAAAAAAGAAAATACCTTATTTATCCAAAAGAATGTACGACCGTCGTACTTCTGCCCCAGCCATGGGCTCCATGATAACAGTTATTTAAAATGAGTTCATAAGGTTTATGAATTTCATGAATTTAGAAAACATAGCGTTCTCATCGTTATGCGATTTCTCGGCGTTCGAAGTAAGCGTCTTCCTGAGCTGTTGAGGGCACTCTGTTTGGTAAACAGTTTTGGACGAATATCCTCCTGTTCGACGATGATTATTTTGGTTTACACTGCGGCCGTTTCTGTACTGCTCTCTGAACTGATACTTGCCTGCACTTCTGTTTTCATTTGGTGTCAATCTTTGTCTGATTTTATTTTTGATGTCATAGACCAGCTGAGCGGTGCCTCTGATGTTTAAGTGTGTACCATCATCATCAAACAATTCGGAATTTGCCGACAATTCATTATGTTTTACGATTGTCACTTTCTTGCGTAATTTCATCTTGTTGAATAAAAGTAGGTTAAATTCTTGCACATTATCATTCACGTTCTTGTTATTATGACGCTTCAATACATAGTTTCATGATGAATGTCACTCCCCTGCTGGGATTTACAGTTAGTTCCATCAAGACATTTTTCTGGTTGGGGACTTTCGTCATTTGTTTCAGCTTTCGTTTGAAGAGGTTCAGAACCACGTGGTTCAAAACAGTCGGCTTCAACATCCCTATTGTCATAGGGGTTCCCAAATTTTTGATTTTTTTTTTACTTGAGTTCATGAAGATTTGGTTCACAGTGAGTTAAATTTTGGCATGTAATGCTAAACTCAGTATACTTCACATAAGCATTGCATATGAAGAAGATGTATTATTTGTTTTTTTTTCTAAAAATCCAATGCAGTTATCATTGGTCTTAAACATTTGTGGGAAGGACAATGTGTTATTGTAGCTTCTATGACGAAAGACATACATGTAATGGGTGTACTACTTACTTAGGCCATCATCTTTATCATCTGCATCACTCGCCAATGTAAATAATTTGGGTCTCATTTTTTCACATGCTTCATACAGCTCCTGTTCAGAATAAGTACAAGTTTAATATCAGGGATCCAAAGTACGGGTAATAATAATTATCAGGAAGTGGCCCATCCCTACACAAAATTTGTTTGTAACTTAAATTCCTACAGCTAACAATGAATGAGCTTAGGCTTATTTTCCTAAATCACGTTTCACCCAAATTTATTGCCAGAGTTGTATTAAATATTATAATACCATGCGCTGATGATACTGGTTAACAGGTACCAAATGCAACTCTGTTATTATTTACCCAATAATGTGGTACCAAAATTGTGTGTAAATGAACAATATCCATGTTTCCCAGCGTTTTCATAAATCGTTTGAGGAATCAACCAACGATGATTCTTTCACATTACGAAAGTCGGGTCATTTTCATCTGGAAACATGTGTCATATCTGTTTTTGCATATCGTTTAGTTAAGAACATTGACTATGCAACTGAATAACAAGCATCTTCGACACACAACAATAGGTTCTGTAACTTATTCTTTAGTTGATGGTTGCAATTTATAACAATAATAAATCTCCCACATTGTCATATTGATTTCAAAGAAGGGGCCTAGAGCTGGAGATGTTGGCTTAGAGGGCGATATGATGTCTTGCTTGATATAGATCACAGCATTTCTCGTCGTCACTAAATATATCTTAGAAAACAAAACATGTTTATTTATGTACTAAATAAATTGGTTATGAAAATGCATGACATCCAAAATAATTTTATCTTTAAAAAGAATAACACTAAAAGAAATTGTTACCTTCATTAAATCGATTTCTTGAGAACTTGTAACATCCTTTGTGTAGTGGGCTAACATTTCATTTAATAGTTTCACATTATTATTACACATTTCCAACTCTGTAAGTCTACGGGACACTTTCTCCATCCTATTGGCATCTTCTTTCACCATATTTTTAATTAATCTGTTCGCCGCTTGCAAATCTTCTTGGTTTTTGCTCTTCAGTAACCTATCTAATAACTGAAAAACAAATACAGAATACTTTATGATAACAGTGATGCTTGATCAACCAATGCACACATACCTAGCGGTACTTAATTGATAACCCGATGATGATCTCTGATGAATTCGTCATTATGTGAGAGAGGAATATCGAAAATGACAAAATGTGCAAAAAAAACGTGTACAAACTAATTTGAAACATCAGTTGATATTTGACATGATAGAACTATGGCACTAGAACAACATTGTTATGTATATGTTTTATAAAATGTTCAATGTATGTACCAAGATGGACAATAGTTACCCATGTATAACCAAGTTCTGGGTTGAGAATGGCAGAAATGCTTGACTTTGATGCTATTTAACATTAAAATGGCTGTCATTCTGGCATCTTGAATCTGGTCGATATGACCAAACACATAAATGGTCAGGGCACGTCAAGAAATAAAGAGAGATTTACTGTACTCGACCGGCATAGCACTTCTGCATTGCGTTAATAATAGTTCAATCTGCATTGCGTTAATAATAGTTGGAATTCAGAATTTCCGAAGAATTCTGATTGGTTAATAACAGACTTGACTCATTAGCTCAAGTGACATGGTAGCACGTCAAATCATACAAGAAAACATCATGGTGGAAAATGCTTTGCATCAAGAGTTTGCGTACAATCGAGGCACATTCAACAATGAAGATAATGGTCTCATAGTTCTGTACTATGAGATTAACTCGTCGGTTATTAGTGTTCCCACAATGTTCTTGATATATCACAACCATGATAGTTTATTTGGTTGTTGCCATAGTAATTACATGGACTCTATATACCAAGTACCATATTTTACCCAACATAAAGAATTGAAAATATCGTCACAAAATGAACAAATCTGACAGAAGTCCGCCTTTAGTACCAATATACAGAGTATCAATTTAAAAGCAATTGAGTTGGTGATTTTCAGAAAGAAGATTAAAATGCAATTATTTACGATGAACGATAATCTATATGAACACCTCTGCTCTGTCATCTACAATGACAGCAGCGATACAAAAGGTTGGCCATCTTGAATCAGATCGTGAAATGAATTGACGTGCATATATACATGTGTGAAGTTTTAATGTGATCGGCCCAGGTATGTCTGAGATAGAGCTACTTGTATGCATGCACAGGGGGATTGACAAACACACACGGAGGTCAATAAGTCTCCATTTTAGAACAGTATATGCGAAGTAAAAAAAAAAACATCAATCTAAGCATGCAGATTCATTTTAGGTTCATTCTAGTAAGTATACAGTAGTACCTCAACTTTCTAAATGGTAAGGGTAGAGTATGTTCTTAAAAACACAGAAACCAAAAATTCTTTGTAGGTATATAAATCAATTATTGATGGGAATTTCAGATCACTAGTATTCAGACAATTGAGATTCAACTGTAATAAATAGTGACTCATCACCTGCACACCCCACCTATAAACCCAGAATGAAATAAACTGCCCACACTATTTTAGGTATCGTGGATTTGCACACTAAGTTGTAATGTGAGGTTATAACGAGGATACCTCAAAGTATGCACAGAATAGCTCGAGTATCGATCGACGATGTGCGGCTGATTAGGTGAGGTTGATGTGCGGCGCATCTTTCTGAGTGCATACTTTGAAGTATTCTTGCAATAACCTTATTATTATACATCTTGCCGAAATCCAAAAGGTTTAGAACAGAATCAGCGAACTTCTTTGTGTGGAGTCCGTTCAAACCCTGATGGCAGCCATGTTTGTTTTTATTTTTAGAGGATGCTTACACGCGCAATCATTCCATATTTGGAATTTGCATTTCCTTATATATATGGTAGGATGAAAATACCTCGTAATATACCGCAAAATAACGGCACGCTGTAACTTATGGCGTTATGGGGACAGATGTATAATAATATTTTATGATAGATCCATGCAACTGTGGTATTCGTTTCGGTACAAAACACAATTAAGAGACAACCAGGATTTGTAATGGTACACAATGCATAAAGATGACAAATAAAACACCATTTTTTTGTTAAATTTACAACCATGTTGATGAGAATTACGGGATTTTATCTTCACCAACAAAATGACTGAACTGATTTGTACTGCACCTGGATGTCCTCCTGAGAATGCAATATAAATCAAAATGTCAATAACATTTAGAGACAGAACATCTGCCACTTTCGATACAAACAGAGAAAATGGCCTTGACATTCTAATTTCCAATGCCAAGTATAAAAAAAGTGTATTTTGCCTGGACATGAATCAACTAATTATAATACTCGTCTACGGAAGAAGACAAATATGGAGGCGAAAAGGCAGCTGACATCTCACCTTGGCTTTGTCCTCATCCTCAAATAATGTATCTTTTGGTCTAGGAGGTGGCGGTGGTTCATATGTCTTATCTACATAAGTTGGATCTGTAGTAACTATTCCTGTAATTTAAATTAAAAGAAACAATGCAATGTTTTTCTCAGTCAAACGTACTGTTAAAAGCATAAATTATTTCTGGTTTTTTAATTTCACTATTTTGATATTTCATCATATTTAAAAAATCACTGATTTTCCAGTGAAACAATTAGTTCTATTGCATTTGTAATTTATATGAATATTATTTACACTTATCAGCAAAAAATAGCTAATAAAAAAACTCGGTGAAAAATTATTAAGTTTACAATTGAATTTACAGTAGCAATTCAAAATATTTATCAACTCAAAAGCAATCAAAGCATTTCAGAGTTTTTAATGAGGACACAATACTGGGAATGTAGGTACCCTCTCAATGAATAACGTCACAATGATGTATTCAACCTGGTATGCTACTCAGCCCATATAAAGAAAATACAATACGGTAATTGTATAACTGTCGGCTAATTTAACTTGTTTTAAAGTCAGTATTTTCCACACCCTTTCATAATTAAGCACATTCAGCAATCAACAAAAGAAGGTAAATTAAAATCATGCGAAAAAAGAATAAATATTTTCGTACCTTGTTTCTTTAACATTTTATAAGCATCCCCAATTTTTGCTTCATGTGGTAACCCTGTACTCCAACAATATAACAACTCAATCACTTTTGTTTTCACTTTCTCCGATGTTTTTTCACCCAGATACTGTAATCATGAATAAAAATTGTAAAGAAGGCAATACAATAATGGGACTCAAACGGATATTTATTGAGAACATAATTTAAATATTCAACACACAAAAATGCCAACATTTAAACATATGATGCAACAGATTACATCATGTATGTGAAAAAAAAGTCATATCATACTTGTATTAAGATCATTGTAATATAAAATATGAACATACCAGGGATTTTATTATACAAGGGAACAGGGGCGCAGCACCCTCATGCCATGGACATGCGCCCCTTTACTCTGGGGAGCAGATCCTCTGGCAACCATAAAATTCTGACTGACCAGAGATCACATGTGGCCACAGTCTTCAACTGTGACCTGTCTGATAGTAATTTTGGCCCCACGAAAGTCATAGAATGCTCCATTTTAACTTAGAATTATCAAAAACTCCACACCCTGATAGGGAGAACCCTATCTCCCCCACCTGGTGGCGCTGCTGATTTGCAGTGCTCCCTCTTGCAGTTTTTTTTCTACTTGGCGCCCACGCTTGACTGAATGCCCAGCCCCATTTTTTGGACATTCCTCTTTTTGGGGTACGTTCGGCTACAAAAAACCCATGCCCCAAATTTGACTGTATAGTGATAAAACCTGGTCTTTTATCGTTGTTTTCCAGATACCAATAATAGAATTTTATATAAATTATAAGAAAATTAATGACGAAGTGACTAATTTTGCTAATTTATTCTCCCCAATGATCATGCATGTGCACATGGTGAAATAAAATTGTCATTTACATAGTACTTGTTCTTGGGTGTGTGTGCTGGGATGAGCACCCACCCCTCCAGAACGTGTAATTTTGGGATCACCCTGAGCGCTAAGTCCGATGGGTATGGTATATGTATTATGATGTGCATGGTAAGTGACAAATAAGGCTGTTGAAAAGAGTGCACCAAAGCATGCAGCGATCCAGTTCCGGTTGACTCACAATCATTATATCTATAAAGTCAATGGTTGAAGCCACAAACATTGGACATATATGAATACAACATATTTACCTTAGGAGAAACCAACTTGATCATTTCATTCAGAAATCTAAATTTACCAATTTCTTGGTGAAAACGTCTACCACAGTTTTTAACACAGGATTCCAAAACGGTTAATGACTGAAGAGCCTCCATTTCTTGCGGGGATTGCATCTTATGAGCAATTAACTTAGTTGCTATCTGGGGTCTGAAAAAGTGAATGAAAATGTTACTTTCTAAAAGCAATTATCAGAAAAGTTCAAACAAGATCTATGCAGTCTTCAGAAATAAATATGATAAATGGTATTTGTCATGATGAATAACCATGTATGTAAGGGGTCTGAAAACTAACTCTGCAACACGATAGTGCGACTCGCTGAATGTTAATTATTGCACTCTGTGGCAGGGGTGCAGTGTCACTGATTGATTTGATTGGAAGACCACTTGTCACAGCGTAATCACCTGGGGACGCATTATGTGTGCATTGTTTCATGTTGAAATAAATTCTTAACATTTTGGAAACCTCTCTGAATTTTGAGTCGATTATTTTAATTTAATTTCGAATGAGTTTAATTTCATGATTTTGAGCTGTCTGAGCTTTTCGCGGTGTTTAGATTTCCCGGACTGTCGAAATATGAAACAAATGGTCACACCACATGAAGCAGTCAGTCAATGTCTTGTTGATTTCAGTCACATGCAGCCTCCAGCAGAACAGGTATTTCTGTATGTCTGACACTTAATCACTGTATCCTTTATTTTAAATACTAAATGTAAATGACGTGTTTTCAGACAGTCTAGAAAGTAATACAAAAAGAACAACCCCGGGAGAATAACTAACAACCGATCCGTGCTTTATCAATAACAATTTTCATCTGGTGACAAAAATACTTATTTATTCGCGGCAATAAAAATAATTATTTTTTGTAATGAACAAATTAATAGGATACAAATAGATTTTTTTTTTCAGGTGAGCGAATTAATAAGATCCATTTTGATCGGTTCAATTTGAACTTGTTTTCGCCAATTTAATAGTGATCAAGACGTTCTTTCGTGTTTTGGAGTGGTTTAGGGGCCGTGGCTAACAAGAAATGTCGCAGGGAATCAGAGTGGACAGCAGGGAACTCAACCAAAAGTCACGCACCACTCGAAATGTTAGTTTCTAGCTTTTCAATTGGTCGCGAGGAAGACAAGATGCCAATCTCAGAGATGCACTGTATTTTGTGCTACATTGAAGGAGCAAAATGCACGCTGTTTTGGAATGAATATGTAAACAAACAATCAATTTGTGGCTACAAATTGTGGCCTTCTGATTGTACCGCTTTCTTTTATTAAAATGGTACTTTTTACACACACACATATTTTGGTACGGTGTATCCCTTTTTTGGAGGATGAAAAGGGCCGTTTTGTTTGTGTTGTAAAAAGTTACAAATAGATTAATTTGTGCTTGACAAGTCGCCGGCAGTGAAGCCTTCAAACCAATCAGCTTCATCGTCGTTGTCATGGAGCAGGTCAGCAAACGTTTCAGCTATTTCGTCTTCAGCCCCGTTAATTGCATTAGTAATGCCGCACAACTTGAACGACTTTGAGATCATCGATGGTCGCTCGACTACTAGTAACTTCTTCCAAGCATTTTCAACACAGTCCACGATAGTCTGTTTATGGACCGTTAACAAGCGTGATTCTGAATATGAGCACGAAATGAAATGAATCAAGCACTATCATTGAATATCGTCTCTCTGTGTATGGTACCCATATCTCGTCTACCCAGCGTAGCATGAGTGCTTCATTCATCCATCCCTTTTTTTGGACAGCAATGACGAAACTGGGTGGGGATTTCAATTCACGTTTTCCCTTGAATATAATCATGGGGGAAGTACATCTCACCATTTTACATTCAGTCAGTACGATGGTGAGGTGACGCTTTTCATTGCCCATGGTTCAAACTTTCATTTTTTTCGCCCCTCGAGTGTCCACTGTTCTGTTCGGGACTAAATCAAAATAAACGGGGGGTTTCATCCATAATTCCTATATAATCAGACCCTATTCACCGAGTTTAATTCGCACAGATGTCAAAAACTTGTTGAGTTTTTCTTCAAAGTCAGCGGGCAATCGCCATTGCAGTTTTTGCACGAAGTGTGAGATTGTTCTGTTTCATGAAGTGCTGACACCAACCGCGAGAAGCTTTAAAACGTTGGAGTTATCAGGGACATCGCATGATAACTAATTTCGTCAATCTGCAAGTCCCATTCTCGAATTAACCAGGCAAGCACTTGTTCGTTCAGTTCTCCCCCATACGTTATTTTACGCCCACTGCTATAACATCATCCATCTTTTGTGAACTGTTTGTGGTCAAAATCATATTTTTTCCACCCTCTGATGGTTGATGATGCAATCTTGTACCTTCTAGAAGCAGTATTGATACCGATGATTTTTGCCTCCTCAAAAATTGCCTTACGTTTCTTTACATTGTAAGAAATATACACGCCTCGACTTTTTGGAGTTGATTGGGCGATCGGTTGATGAGGCGGGGAGACGAGTCGAAATGTGGTGATAATGACATGGACGAGTCAAGTGGTGCTGGGCGCGTTGATCCGATGTTCTCTTAATGGGTTGTGGTGGGTTGCGATACTGCAACATCACTTGTGTCGATTCGAGGATTCTTAGGTCTGCCAACGGGGCGTTTTTTCCCGAACGATAGTGGGTGATGTACAAAACATAGACAACGGAATAGCTGGTACATCAGCAGAAGGTTTAGAAAAAAAAGAATCAATACGGCGAGACATATTGAAAGTACTATTAGCTTGTTACAAGACTAAAAGCAAGTAAATTCAGATTGGAAATATGTCTTATTTATGCCATCTCGTAGCCCCAATTCTTCACACATTTTCAGACACATATCTGCGATAAACTTGGTGCAACTCATGCTGTTTAAAAAAACAACAATGAATTTGCAATTGAGCTCATATCATGTACAAAGGCGAAACAGTTTCACTGACTGGAGAGGACAGGAAATTGTCAGTATACTGTGTGACCCATCCTATTTAAAAACAAATCTGGAATGTGCCCATCTATTTACAACATTGAATTCGCAAATGAGCTCATAATATCTACAATGTCTGGAAGGAGGCAGGAAGTAGTCAGTGCTACATGTAACGTCTGACACATTAATTTTGAGACCAAAGACGCATCGTTTTGTCGCGAACATTAATATTGTTATTAATTTTGAAGTTATTATTGTTATATTCAATGTTATGGTAATACTGCCAATATCCAAGTGAAATGCATAAATTATGTTAATTAAGGTCAATCATCAACGTCTGCACGTGATTGGTATTGACCAATCAGTGTTTGTTTATTTTCTGCTCACGTGCAGTTCAATTTCTGTTATCTTCTGTGTTCCTGTTCCAGACAACATTCGTTTTTGAATAAATAGTATACAGGTTGTGATTGTAATATTCATGGGAAAACCTAACTGAGTCTGTATTTCTGTGACGCTATTCACAATTTAGTGCCGAGACCAGGATATTTCCGAACACTACCTGACGATGCCAACCTTAGCCTCTACCCACGCAAAGGCATAGAAACAAAGTGTCTTGCTCGAAAGGATCATCAAACCGATCAAAGACCTCATCCGCGAATTCGACTCCCTACCAAACTTGTATTTTTCCAATCAAAGCTCTGCTAGCTGCAATGATGGTTACTAAATAACCATGCTTCGACGATCGCCGGTGATCACAACAACTCAAGGTAATTGGTAACGTGAAAACGATAAACGCATACTGAAAACAAAAAAGGTATTTGGCGATATTGATAGGATACAAATTATACATGTAGTTTTGTTTTTAGAACGTGGCGAATTAATAGGACACAAATAATAATTAGCCCCCGAAAATAAAATAGGCGGATGAATTAATAGAGACTGCGAATTAATACAGTTTTTAATATAATAAGGTAATATGCATTTTTTTTTTTATTTAATTGGTAACGAAAGTATAATCTAAAATAAGTTTCAAATAAAAATAAACACAACTGCATTGCTTAGTAGCAAATGATCACGGTAGCCCAACAGGTCATGCTGTGTTTCACAATTGTTGATTATTATTCATTAGTGATCATAATAATGTACAAAGAAAAAATTTGTTGTATTGTTATGAAAAGCAAGTAAAATTCAACTCTGGTCGCATGTAAACGCTTAAACCATGTGACATTTTTTCGTGACGACTTCCATGAGTTTGCCGATCACTGAATAGTGCGGCATGTCGCCGATGCATGATAGTGTTTACACCTTGTTTATCATAGTTCTATAAGGCATATGGTAAACCGTTACACTGAAAGAAGTTATATGGACATCGACCAACCATTGGGATTCACGCTTTTTGACAAACCAACCAATGGGAATCATGCTCTTTGCTGAGTGACACTGCAACCCTTTCGCAGAGTGAAATAATCAACATTTGGCGAGTCGCACAATCGCATCGCAGAGTTAGTTTTTTCCTTTTACATACCTTGAATAGCACATAGTTTGTAGAATCAGTCTGTCGCATGAATTTGAATAATTTTGCGCATATGGCAAACTATGTACATGCTCAAACACCTAGCTTTAGTACTAATAAAAAAAACTAGAAAACCAAAAAAAGAACATCACAAGCTCACTATAAAACCAAAAAAATCAAATTAACAGTCGAAGGTGATACAGACATAATCCTGAAACTAATCAATGTTGTACATTACCCTAAAGTACCCAGGTACCAAATTTAATCAAAATCCGCTAAAATTTTTTGAGATTTCTCATACATTGACTGAAATGAGAAAACGAACATGCAAATTAGCTACTTAATATGCAAGCACATAGCCCCCAAAACAAATCCTGTTTGCACGTTATCCTATGAACTAAATTTGATAAAAATCCACTCAAAAGTTTTTGAGATTTTGCTCACATAGACTGAAAATAGACAATTAATATGCAAATAATATGCCAGCTACTTAATTATACGCAGACATGGCCCAAAAAAAAAAATCATGTGCATTACCATAAGGTACCTATGTATCAATTTCGATTAAAATCCATCTTTGCTAAGATAACAAATAACACATGTGCATAAACTGAGGTATGTCTATGTTAAAGTACTAAGTCATGTTTTAATGATACAGCATTCAATAAATTTGTGCATGATTTATGCATGTACTTCCAGTACAGATGTGCTTCTAGAACAAATAAAGTTTTTGAAAAATGTGCAATACCTCATAATGCCTGATACAGACTTGATTTCGCAACCCACAATATATGTGTAGTGAATGGTTTTCTGGTTAAAAGATTAGTTTTAACAGTACACAAAGTGGCATAATTCTTCTTACTTACCCTTCTAATTCTACATTCACTTGATCACAGAATCCCATTATATATTCCCAGTCATCTTCTCGGTTAAATGGATTTGTGGCTTTATCTAAAAATGAAATAGTGACAAAAGATGCATGGCAAAGTCCCCGTTAGTTATCAAATTTAAAATACGTGTATATAATTTTGTTTATAGTAATTTAGTTGGAAAATAAGCATGTCAGAGATATGGATCCAAAAACTGATGCTTGATTATGATTTTTTAACATTAAAATGACTGAGATTCAGTCATATTGTATCTTATTGTCAAACAAGTACTTGCCCATATAGAGAGGTATTGCTCTGGAACAGCATTAATTAAAACAAAACGGCTGCTATTCGACCATTTTGAATTAGATTGTCAAACCAATACATCTGTATATCGATGACATGCAAAATTTGAACGTACCGGTAATCAGTTGAAGCATGTCAGAGATATGGCACTAGAACAGCATTTACTAAAACAAAATAGCTGCTAGTCAGCCATTTTGAATCCGATCTGAAAATCCGATCCAAAATGACTAATGTATATACCATTTTTCAACAAAATCCATCTGTAAATATCCAAGATCTGGTTCAAGAATGCCAGAAGAGCTTGATTTCGATGATTTTCAGCACAAAATGACGGGCATTTGGCCATCATGAATCAGATTGTGGAACAAATTGAGGTGCATATGTATAATATTATATATGATGTATGTGTGAAGTTTAAATTTAATCAGTTCAGGCATGTCTAGGATATAGGTCCGGGCGCACACATGAACTCACGGACACGGGCAAAATCCACAAGTCCCTGTGTGTCACTGCTGTTCTGCGCATGCATAACTGTAGAAAATTTAATCAAAATGGCGTCGCACACTGTTCTTTAGAGGTGTGGTAAGCCTGTGTTGACAGAATTAGCATGAAAATAGTATCAAATTCGTATTAGTTTTAAAAAAAGCGATGCATTTGCAAAAGCATATCTCAAATACATATATTTGTTTACAATCTGCCTAAAGTAATTCATATTTATGTTGTATGCCATGTCAGAGGTCATCTTTGCTATCACGCACATTACACTGACAACCACACTTTTTGTAGTTCAGTACACAAAGTGTATATGGCAAAGCTTCATAAAAATATATTTCTGTTCTATTTTACTGACTGGTTTCAATCACGTTTTGTTTGTATTGACTCTTTAAAGAGGAAGCTGTCAACCCAAGGGACTGTACCCTACAATCACCATTGTCTATTTCAGTAGTTATAATATAGCCCTGTGTCGAGGGTTAGCAATAGCATATTATAGTCAGACGACCCCATCCCCCCCCCCCTTCCCCAACCGTATGAACGCCCGACCGTATAATTGTAACCCGCGACCACTCAGAACGAAGTGCTATTCACAGCGGTATATGTAATTAGATCATATTTAGATTCGTGTTGTTATTCTAATTTATCAAGTAAAGTTTCTGTTAATATACCCATCGTAAGTAAAAACCGATTGAATTTCGAACCCGGAAAACTCTGGAAGCTCATGAATTCTGTCGCGCCGGTGTATATTGTAGTTGTGTGTTCCCCGAGTCGATCGTCCACGGCCAGACACTTTTTTTTTTTTTTTTGCTGCCGTGGGTGAATAATAATGTGAACATCATATGAACGTGAATATTATATAAATCTAATGTGTATTACTTAAAAATTTCGAGGAATATGTTTTATAGAATGGAAATGAAACACTCACTCAGCCACGATTCGAGGGATTCACCATCGTCCGCCATCTTGAAAGCTGCAATAAAACAATGACCACTTATCTTTGTAAAAATTATAGTTACTCATTTCTTTAGATAGTCACAAAACCCCACACAGACAGAATGATCAAATTTATTTAGACAAAAACTGTTATTACGCTAATATATCAATGAAGTAACTGTTGTGATCCTTATGTTTTCACTGTTCTTCTTAATAACTAGTAGGAAAACCAAACACTAAAGGCGGTCATATTACACGAAGCAAAACCACGTTTACAAACTAGGATTCGACATCGACAAAGCACAACGCCCACCTGTGCCCAGATCATGTGCTTTTTGGAACACAAATCATGAAAGTTTAAAAATGCATCATTTAATACGCCATCTGCAGAGGCTGATCTTCACTCTTATATAGATAACCATGATTTATATATAGCTTCAGTAGCGCCTCATTTCAAATGCAGCTTATGTGTTTGTTGTTTGTGCTGGTGGTTGGGCGAGGATAGACGTGTCCGTGTTTTTCTCAGCCAATTATTTGTGTTTACTTTAATACATGACCAAGAACAGTACTGAATCAGATTGTTCTATTTTTAACATTAAGTCACATGAATTTTTATCAAAACTTGTAGCCGATTAAGTTGTCAATTAATATATTCAAAAGCAAGAGTCATGTTTCTAATATTTGATACCATACGGCCACACCTGGGATTTTTCGAGAGAAAAAAATCATCATCAGCACCGCATTGAGCGAATTATCATCCAACAATCCTCCCAAAATACATTTGTAAATGTTACAAACGGCAAATTCACAGAGCAAGATATCTTCTGAATGATAACATTAGAGACACCCCTAACTGGTCGCCATATTTAATAAAATTGCAGACACAACACAGGAAATTGCACAAACTTTAAAACAAAAATATTTTGTTTCTTTATATAAAATATTTATAAGTTTTATAAATTTGAAAGAATGGTTGAAAAATTGACTAATTTTGCCTCAGTTGATGCATACTATTCATACAGAATATCTTTTGCATGCATGGCTGTAAATAAGTCAAGGGTTTCATGAGTACGGTAAGTTTTATAAATTTCCATAAAAGCATCATATCTTCATAAAATGGAGTGTAAACCTAACACACATACATTTCAATTTGTATATTACGTTAATAAAAATCTGATTTGAAGGCATTGGTCATAATGCAGCACTGTTAAAAGTTTTGAAAACAAGTCATTGTCAATGACACGTCCCCGTTCCGTTCATATTTGAGTGACATATACATTCAAAGCAGATCATGACCGAAATGCACCTGCATATGTACAACACATTGTGCTAAATCTGAACAAAATCCATCCATGCATGACTGAGATCCGGTTCTGGAATTGTGAAAATACGTGATTTTGATGCATTTTCGGCCTTAAAATGGCTATCATTTCGCTATTGTTAAGCAGATCATGAAACAAAGGCACATATCTATTTGTGACATGATGTACCATGTGTGTGTGAAGTTTGAACTTGATCAATCCAGACATGTCTTGGATACGGATCCAGAACTGAATTCTTTAACAAAATGGCCGCCAGTCGGCCATTTCGAACTTGATCCGAAAAAAAAAAGACGTGCATCAAGGTCCTATTATGTTTAATGTATGTACCAAATTTGAACAAAATCCATCCATGCATAACTGAGATACGGGTCCGGAATGGTGAAAATGTGCGATTTCAATGCATTTTCGGCCTTAAAGCGGCCGCCATTTGGCTATCGTTAATGAGATCATGATACAAATGCACATACATATTTGTGACATGATGTACCTTGTGTGTGTGAAGTTTGAACTCGATCAATCCAAGCATGTCTCGGATACGGATCCAGAACTGAATTCTTTAAAACAAAATGGCCGCCAGTCGGCTATTTCGAACTTGATCCGAAAAAAAAAATGACGTGCATCAAGGTCCTATTATGTTTAATGTATGTACCAAGTTTGAATGAAATCCGTCCATGCATAACTGAGATCCGGGTCCGGAATGGTGAAAATGTGCGATTTCAATGCAGTTTCGGCCTTAAAGCGGCCGCCATTTGGCTATCGTTAATGAGATCATGAAACAAATACACATACATATTTGTGACATGATGTACCTTGTGTGTGTGAAGTTTGAACTTGATCAATCCAGACATGTCTCGGATACGGATCCAGAACTGAATTCTTTAAAACAAAATGGCCGCCAGTCGGCTATTTCGAACTTGATCCGAAAAAAAAATGACGTGCATCAAGGTCCTATTATGTTTAATGTATGTACCAAATTTGAATGAAATCCGTCCATGCATAACTGAGATCCGGGTCCGGAATGGTGAAAATGTGCGATTTCAATGCATTTTCGGCCTTAAAGCGGCCGCCATTTGGCTATCGTTAATGAGATCATGAAACAAATGCACATACATATTTGTGACATGATGTACCTTGTGTGTGTGAAGTTTGAACTCGATCAATCCAAGCATGTCTCAGATACGGATCCAGAACTGAATTCTTTAAAACAAAATGGCCGCCAGTCGGCCATTTCGAACCCGATCCAAAAAAAAAATGACGTGCATCAAGGTCCTATTATGTTTAATGTATGTACCAAATTTGAACAAAATCCGTCCATGCATAACTGAGATCCGGGTCCGGAATGGTGAAAATGTGCGATTTTGATGCATTTTCGGCCTTAAAATGGCCGCTATTCGGCTATCGTTAATCGGATCATGAAAAAAATGCATGTGCATATGTCCCATATAATGTGTGATGTATGAGTGAAGTTTGAACTCAATCGGTCCATGCATGTTCGAGATACAGGTGATCACGGACGCACGGACGCACGGAAGCACGGACGCACGGACGCACACAGGGCAAAACATAAGTCCCCGTTTTCGGACTGCGTCCGAACGGGGACTAATAATGTATTTTAAATGTGTTCACTCTTAAATATTGTTTAAAAAGTGCAAATACATCCTCTAAATCAAGGTTTGAAGACATCAAACTCTTTGGTGCTTGATAAAAACCTAGAATTTATGCAGCGTTCCACTCGCTCTACATTCCATAAATGCCTAGTTAGAATGCTAGTTTTATCATTACCCATCCAGACACACTATGGAATGTAATAAGCATCTTATGAAATAATATACTGTATGCTCATTGGCGAGTTTAGATGTTACACAAATGATTACAGATGTGCTCTTATATTACGGTAAATATTGTAATCTGCACACCTTGAATTTTCTATTGAAATTGATATTCTAGGTCTATTTGCTCCTATATTTTTTCTGGGACATAAAACAGACCTTCAACTTTCCATCTACTAGTATTAAATTAAATTCCAAACTTGTTTTTTTTTTTCCTTTCCAAAACTTGTTGCTGGATACAGCTTATCTATGATAACACAATATGGATAAAGTACTTATTAATGAAAAGATGTTTATTCAGGAATTAAAAAAAAAATTGTTTGGAAAACAAGATTAATCTATGAAAATGTACACGTTTACAGATAAATCTGTTGGTGACTTGAAAAAAACAAAGAGACAAGAAGTAAGGACTAAATGTTTGTCATGAATACAGAAAACTGGACTAATGGAAAAAAGTAATATTCAAATGTTACAAATATAGTAATATGCAAATTAATGTTTCTTATGTAATTACAGTAATATGCAAATTAACAGATGTTACTCATCCACGTACAGTAATATGCAAATTACATCAGGCATTACTCATCCAAGTACAGTAATATGCAAATGAATTCAGCTGTTACTCCTCCCAGTACAGTAATATGCAAATTCCTAAAAATATTTATGTTATCACCGTAATATGCAAATTACATCAGACATCACTCATCCAAGTACAGTAATATGCAAATGAATTCAGCTGTTACTCCTCCCAGTACAGTAATATGCAAATTCCTAAAAAATTTTTTGTTATTACCGTAATATGCAAATTACATCAGACATTACTCATCTAAGTACAGTAATATGCGAATGAATTCAGACACTTACCATCCCATTACAGTAATATGCAAATTATCTAGACGTTACTCATCTAATTACAGTAATATGCAAATTATTTCAGACATTACTTTTCAAAAATACAGTAATTTGTAAATTGAATACATATATCCATTTACAGTATGGTAATATACAAATAAACTCAACAAGTGTACACTACTGAAGTCATCCTGGGTGTTGTATTTTACCAAGTGGGCTTAGTAAAACGATGAATATATTGGAAACGTCACAGCTGGACCAAGTCGTCACGATGTATACAGATGTCACATTGCTGATGCGTGCTTAGTTCACAGCAATAACAAAACAAGAATATCAGTCCATGGAATAAAAGTGTGAAGTCAGTTATGTATATCATCTTTTTTTAAATCCATACTTCTTTCTTTCGTAGAACAGATCTGTTTTGGCACTGCCGAGGTTTACTATTTTTGGACAGCCATCTCTCTAGAAAAAATAAATAAAATGTTGGAATTTAGTTAAATGGTTTCATGTTCAGATTTTTTGAAGCACTTTTCGAGGGATGTATTGTTTATTGAATAATATAGAACCACTGCTTATCCAAATGCAACTGCTGGTCTGTATTAAAAATATATAGTGCAACATCAGATTTTTTTATAACATAAGATATGAATATGTATGTATGATTTATTCCATTTAACAGCATAAAAATCTACAAATATAAACTTGTATTATATACAGTTTAAAAATAGCAAGATAAAATATATTTGGTCTCCATGTTGAACATATAGGGTTTATGATTTGTGGTCAAAATACTAGACACGTATTTTCACTGCAAGATATGTTTGCGCTTATAGGATCTTATGGCATTTGTTAATTTGCTTTGTTTTACTACCACACTGATCCTACTCCGCTACAGTGATCAGGGGTTCCCTTGTTTAAGAAAATCCCTGGTCATTATCCTGACTGCCATTTACATATTTTAAATCAAATTGCTGAAAACAATCTTAAAGCAATAACAGTTTTGTAAGTCAATAATTTTTACATTGTGTGAATGTGTAGGTTTATTCATCACCATATAATTGATATAATTATGCAAATGAGTATATAAATGAGTATTGTCATCACTATAGTGGTTTGAATTTCTGGGGAGAATACTGAGATTTAGCATATGATAATGTACTTCAGACAAAGTATATATTTTTTTGTTTTGTAGATTATGAAAGATTCTTGAAAACAAGAAGGACTTTATAATTTAGACTTTACTGTGAATGTTCATTTTCATAGTAATTATAGATTTACATGCAATCTGACTATTTTGAGTACCGGTACATTTACTTGGTTTCAAATTCACAGAACTTGCATGCATGTGTATATGTGTGATATAACTTGATTCGTCAGAGATATGGCACTGGAACAGCATTCGTTAAATGCCACCAGTCGGCCATTTTGTATCTGATTTAAAAAAACAACGATGTGCAAGGTCCCTTAGTGCTGAACACCAAGTTTGAAAGAAATCCATCGCTACACGTCAGCTATCTGGTTCTGAAATTGCAGAAATGCTGGATTTTGATGAATAAGCATAAAAATGCACACCATTCAGCCATCTAGAATTGAATCGTGAAACGAATGCACATGCATATGTTCCTACCCCTAGAATTGAATACAGTTATTTTTTGTTGGTTATTTTTTGTCAAGAAAATAAAATGTTATGAGAATGTATAAATGCCGATAGCAAGAGACTGCAATAAACAAGAGATTGTATACAAGTCTATTCCTCCCAAAGATCTATGAAGTTTTAATTTCATTGACTCAGGCATGTCTAAGACACAGCTTAAAGCGCAGACACACATAGAGGTCAACCCATAAGTCCTTGTGTTATGACTGCATCAGAAAATAATTAATTCAATAAACTAAAGCCTCGTTTAGATCAATGAACATAATAATTGATGATATTCTGCAAAAAAACAACATGAATTCAAAGGGGGGAGGTTGGGATAAAAGAACTTCACAAATGCAGGACAACGAAATTTACAGTTATTTTATATCAGTTTTCATTGTCTAGATATTCAACTTTTCATTATGTAGAAGGATAGCACATTGAATTGCCATTTGATAGAGAGATGACCACACTGCCCTGTCATATATTAGTCTAGTCCCAAACATGAACAGGGCTTCAGTGACAAAATGCACTATGTGTATCATCTTGATTCTCCAGCAAAGGATTACAAGTGAAAAATGTAACAAAGACACTGTAGTGATTAATTGGAAGCATTATATTATTTTCTCAGCCTTTCCCTTTAAAGCGAGAGGGTCGTCACCTGCGTACACGCAGGAATTGAGTCCCATGCGACATTAACAACACACGCTAAAAATGCAAAGGCAATGACAATAAAAAAATGACACGCTATGGCCATATGATACATGCGCAGGTGACGACTCCCCCGCTTTAAATAAACTAAAATACTACATGAAGAAAATAAAATATAGCCATGATGGCATGTAATGACTTACATCTTTTTCTTGTATCGTACATTCTTTACAATAGTAAGCATCAGACACGCCAGGTCCGCCACAAATAACACATCTACCTTGATAAGAACCATAGTTACACTCGTCGCATATCCGAACTAAAGTACACGGACGTACGTATGAATCACATATCACACATTTACCATCGCATTTCTCGCATAATCTACCAATAGCTGGTGAAGAAATAGACAAATTAAAGTTGGTTAGTGTGACACACAAGAGTTATAGTGTAAATAAGTGATGCCAAAGGCTCTTCCTGATTAAAACTAGACAAAACAGTTACTCTCATAACCAACACTGATCTTCACAGATTTTAACAACCAATTTAGCAACCAAATAGAAGCAAACTCTCAAATGACAGAGATAGCACACATCGGCTTAAAATATAGAAAAGATTTTAACATATGAATGTTTTTTACTCGAGAGACATGTAGCCTTTTAATGTAATGAACATAATACCCTTCCACTGAGCTCAAACATTTTTAGAAAATTTGTGCCACATTGTGTACCTGTGGTAAAACTCATAGCAAAAGAACACGTAAAACTGATTTTTGTTTTCGATATTAAAAACTAGAATTCAATTACTAGTACAAATCTTAGCAATTTTCATTTTTCCTATACAGCACTTTCCACTATATGTTGTTATGCAAGTTGCATTGTACATTTTAGTTTTGGGGGAAATTTTTCTTGGTGAAGCTTGAAATATGATTGTGTCTCAATACACACACTTTACCAAACTTGACACTTGTCTTCTAACATGGTACCACTGATCATTTAAGGTTCATTTTAGAACAATTCATACATGTATTATTGGGTGGTGGTCGTCAAGCCACATCCAGTCGATATGGAACCCATAATGGCGTATACATACATGTATACAAAATGTATACGTACATAACACATGTAAAATACATTGTTTGTTTACATGAAAATCAAACACATGCTACGTGAAGACCACCGCCCTTTATTAGGAGTTCTGCAACTGTTATTTGAATTATTTGTTGGTAAGAATTAGTAGAAAACATGTACTAAATGTTCAATTCTCAGTGATTATCACTGCAGCTAAGATTGTTTGAATTTCAATTGTCAATGCTTTTGAATAATGTAAAGAATTAAGTATTCCCTGGCTTTTATTTTTTTGAATAAACCCATGTGAATCTGTAAAATAACAGAAGAACTCATTTTTTCTCCGGCAAATTTGAGAAAATAAAGCCCAGTGTATACGCTCAAAATAGTTTTTTGTTTCAAACAACATCAAGTGTGTGATTTTTTTTTTAGGAAAGAAATTTCGGTAAGGGTAGGTGAGATGTACATGTATAATGCATCTTGTTTTCAGCAGGTTTTGAGGTTTGAAACATTGACGTTAAAGAATAATTATTTACCAGACGAATAGTGGATCTCTTTTCCTTTCACTCAAGGGAGAATAGCACTTCCATAGACATAATACCGTAGTATGTATTGCAGAGAAGAGTTTTGCTACTAAGCAATGCACTCAAATTTGTTTTTTTTCGAAACTTCTTTTACAATATACTTTTCGTCACCAAAAAACTTTAAAAAAAAACTGCATATTACATTAAATATACTGGGATTTTTTTTATCAAGGGAAAAATTTGTTTTTTTGATTGATTGTAATGTTTCAACATTTCGTGACGCCTATTATAAAACCAAATTAAGGCCTTCCTCTCTTCTATGACGGCTAAATTAGAGTGACGCCTAAACTAGAGATTTAACGATAATGAAAAATTACTGCCAATGTAATAATAAGCAAATTCATTCTGATGAGGAATCCCCCTCTAATTTGATCTGAAGGGGCGACAACCCCCTCCCCCTCACATGAAAATAGGGTGAGGGTTAGAGTTTGGGTTCGAGATAGGGGTGGGGGTACAAAAAGAACTCTTTCTGTATTCCCAACTGAATTATTACATTTTTTTACACATTCATACACACAGTATTTGCTTATGTTCCAAATAACTGCAGGCGGAGGAATTCGAAATAACCACGAATATCAGCGAATCCCAAAATATTTCTCGCAACATTAGGCATATATATGTCATCAAATTATGTTTCAAGACCTCAAGTTATTTTTATGAATGACCTCCGAGCGTAGTACGAACCTAAAGCTGAATATACGTTGTATTGTAACTTCTGCCCCAGAGACAAAACACGCGTGTTTAAAATCTTACGGAAATACGTTCATGTCGAATTACTCATAATTGCACCACGGCTCAAAGCATACTAGTATACTGAAAATGTTTTAGATATTTCGCTTGGGTTATCACACTTACCAACACCGGGCTGTTTACGACAAAATATCAAATCAGGATGATGCTTCGCCATTTTGAAAAACGTGTTGTGTACGTAATAGCGCCCTCTCACTGGAAATGTTGAAATATTCTAAAGATAGAGGGCACTTTGGCTGGTTCCCGCCTCAAGTGTCATGGCGTACCAAGCCACAAGAGGCCGGTAACTAGTAATGAATCCGGCATTCTGATTGGTCCGTCACTTTCTCGTTGCTTGTTCTATTTCCCTTGGTTCTGCGTAAACATATCTATAATACTACAATAAAGCCATCCTCATACAAATGTGTAAATCTAAGCAGGCAGTATGCCTGCTTAGATTTACACATTTGAGATGTTTCTGACATTCCTCGCTGTTTCTGTGAAAATTTATAACAAAAGAAACAGTTTTTTATTTTTATTTTTTGCTTGTTCCATTTCCCTTAGTTACCTGACGTCAGCGCTTACGCTCGTGGTCGTTCAGGGGTTTCCTTTTGCTTTCGAAAGTTGGGCGAATAAAAAGAATTGTTTCTTTTGTTATAAATTTGCACAGAACATATCAAATCTGTAAATCTAAGCAGGCAGTATGTATGAGCATGGCTTTATTGTAGCATTACAGACACGTTTACGCAAAACGGAACTTGGAATGTTTTCAAATTACGTCACTCAGTCACGTGCCTTCCGGCCGGAAAACCGGCCCAAATGGAACAATATGGCGATTACTAGTTACCTGCGTCCTACCTACCATTCGCAAAGGACGCCGGGAACCAGCGAAATATGTCTGAGTGCCCTCTTCGCTGGTTCCCGGCGTCCTTTGCGAATGGCAGGTAGGACGCAGGTAACTAGTAATCGCCATATTGTTCCATTTGGGCCGGTTTTCAGGCCGGAAGGAACGCGACTGGGTGACGTAATTTGAAAACATTCCCAGTTCCGTTCTGCGTAAACATGTCTATAATACTACAATAAAGCCATGCTCAAACATACTGCCTGCTTAGATTTACACATTTGAGATGTTTCTGATATTCCTCGCTGTTTCTGTGAAAATTTATAACAAAAGAAACAGTTTTTATTCAATTCACCCAACTTTCGAAAGTAAAAGGAAACCCCTGAACGGCCACGAGCGTAAGCGCTGACGTCAGGTAACTAAGGGAAATGGAACAAGCAACGAGAAAGTGACGGACCAATCAGAATGCCGGATTCATTACTAGTTACCGGCCTCTTGTGGCTTGGTACGCCATGACACTTGAGGCGGGAACCAGCCAATCAGACATATTCGCTGGTTCCCGGCGTCCTTTGCGAATAGTAGTTTATAAATAAATAAACGCTGCTCGGACTGATAAGTATGATATATTGAAGATAATATTTGGTAATCGTAGTCCTAAATAACTATTTTTAATACTACGATTACCAAATATTATCTTCAATATATCGTCCTTTGCGAATGGCAGGTAGGACGCAGGTAACGAGTAATCGCCATATTGTTCCATTTGGGCCGGTTTTCCGGCCGGAAGGAACGCGACTGGGTGACGTAATTTGAAAACATTCCAAGTGCCGTTTTGCGTAAACGTATCTGTAATGCTACAATAAAGCCATGCTCATACATACTGCCTGCTTAGATTTACAGATTTGATATGTTCTGTGCAAATTTATAACAAAAGAAACAATTCTTTTTATTCGCCCAACTTTCGAAAACAAATGGAAACCCCTGAATGGCCACGAGCGCAAGCGCTGACGTCAGGTAAGTGAGGGAAATGGAACAAGCAACGAGAAAGTGATGTACCAATCAGAATGCCAGAACCGTTACTAGTTACCGGCCTCTTGTGGCTTGGTACACCATGATACTTGAGGCGGGAACCAGCCAATCAGACATACAGCCCAATTACCACTTTGCGCCAACGCCAGAGATTCTATAAACTCGTTATTTATCATATAAAACAATAACATTGCCAAGACTGGGTCAGTCTAAAGGGTACTAAATCTAATATGTACTCTGCCGAGATCCCGAGGTCCGACTTAAAGAATGATCTGGTACGCATGTCTGTGAAAGAAAATGCGTTAAAAGAATGTTTTTTTTAAAGAAAAGCACGTTAACGCGCGTTACGCGTTTAGGGTTACCATTTCAGTCAAAATAGACAAAAAATGGTGTCTTTTCCGGTACTGCCAACGGGATAAGGATGGTTATTTTTTAAATGAGAATATTCTTTTTTTTTTTGTATTCAATGATCGCAAAAACGAGGAAAACTTCCGGTCCCCTGGTTAACGACCCTCGACCACGGGCGATCACGGCATACGACCAACCCGTGCTTACACTGAAGAGTTAGAAAGCTCAAATATAGCTAGATCGGGCGCGAGTTCAAGGTGCGTAATCTTCAGCTTTCTAACAGTGAATAAGGTACGAAATTTTGACCTTTTAAAACGTGTTTAGGGTCATTTTGAAAATCCCTTTCACAGACATGGGTTCCAGGTATTTCCCGGGGCCGAGATCGACCTAGAACGACCTTTACATAAAATACCGCACCTGGTAAGCAATTACCGAAGGACTTTGCAACATCACCAGACACTATCCCAGACGATCCAGTGATCGTTGTAGACGCAATAAAGTTACATACACGCACCGTTGTAGACGCAATAAAGTTACATACACGCCTACGTGTGTCGGAGATTCATAATATATATTTGTATTCGTTTTCATATTGCTAATATTATTATTACATGTCATTTCGCTATAGTTAATTCGTTTACCTTTCGCATGAAGGATTCCTCTGAGTAATTCTCGACCAATTAGAATCATTTAATTTCAGCCAATCATTTTACTCTGTATTGTATCTTTTTCTCCCGCGTACTTCATTTTGTATTTCCCGCTTACGTGTTTTCTCTCACGTTCGATACGCACCTATATAAAGGGCTAGTTTCGGAGTTTCGGGGCTCCTTATTCATGTGTTACATGTTTCTATGCCAGTTTATCCAGCAATAAACCATACCGTGTTTTGCATCCACATTGACTGTTTTATTCTGCCATCAAGTTCAACTGAAGCGTATTATTATACCCCACATAATTTGGTGACCTAGACCAGGATATCGCAGCTCAACACGATGTCAGAAGAACAGCCACCACAGAACGCCGCTGCTGATGCCCAAGCAGTGGAGACGACAAACGCATTGGCAAAGCTGAAATTGAAGCGAAGGAGTCAACGAGGGCAGCTCACACGACTTTTCAACAAAGCCGAAACCCAGAAGAAGCAAATCGCCGACGCGGAAGGCCGGGAAAATAAGCTTACAGAGATTGAACAACTCGTCGCGCTCCACTCTCTCCTGACCGACCGCTACGCAACGCTCATCATGCTCGAAGAACAAATTCTCGAACTCACTGAAGAAGCACTCTTTGATTCAGTCAGCGAAGAGAGCTCCGAATATACTGACGACGTATTCTGCAAGAATCACGCTCTGAACGTTTTCATTAACAAGATGAAGACAGAAAACGAACCGCTACTTGACACCGCAAGCATCGCGTCCGCCAACTCATCTAGAGGCACCTCATCGACAGGTACATCGTCTACCTCCTCAACAAAGACCGTCTCGCTACCCAAGATCGTCCTACCACAGTTTGAAGGTGACGTACTGGAATGGGCTAGCTTTTATGACATTTTCAGATCTTCGATTCATTATGATGACACTCTCAGCAACGTACAAAAGTTCACCTACCTACGCACCATGCTAAAGGGCGAGGCAGCGCGAACTATTGCTGGACTATCTCTCACTGATGGTAACTACCACCACGCTATTGAACTGCTTTTGGAACGATACGGACGTGACCACCTAGTTACCGAGGCACATATGACTTCGCTCTGGCAATTGCAACAACCCACCAGCGACATCGAAAGTCTGCGTAGATTTTATGACGCGCTGGAAGGACATATCCGTGGTCTACAAACACTCGGAAAACCGGAAAGTTCTTACGGTGACCTCCTCGTTCCGATCATCCGCGACAAACTACCGGCAACCATTCGAAAGCAAATCGCTCGCGAAATCGGGGGAGAAGCTTGGAGTTTACCTAATCTACGTAAAGCACTGCTACGCGAAATAACCGCGATCCAATCCGGGAACCCGCTCGACGAATCGTCAATCAACAATTCACGGTATCAACCGGACATTACTGCTACATTTCATACAAATGTGCGATCTCCAAAACGCGATCCGAAACCGCGTAACGCCAGCGCCAAATGCACCTACTGTAAAGGAACACACTTCACTTCTGCATGTCGCGTAGTAACGGACATAAACAAACGTTGGGAAATAGTCAAACGTGACAAACTTTGTTACAATTGTTTGGGAAGACATCGAGCATCGGAATGTAAATCTAAGTTCAATTGTCGTACATGTAAACGAAGACACCACTCAACACTACACCAAGAAAGCTAACCCGCGACGGACGTTGCAACATCTGATACGAATCCAAATTCACCGGTTCATGTGACATTGACAAAACTCAACGACACCCACAGGAACTCGCCAAATAATACATGTCTGCGTCCCGTACTTCTCAAGACTGCTATTATTCCGATATCTGTAGGTAATAGCCAGCCACTACAAGCTAACGTACTTTTCGACGAAGGGGCAAGCCGTTCATTTATCTCTCGTAAGTTTGCTAACGATTTAAACTTATCTCCTACACGCACTGAACAAGTATTTCTTTCTACATTTGGCGACAATACTGATCACTCACGAGCGTTAGACTTTGCTAGTGTCACAGCACACGATTTGTCGGGACATACTTTGAATATTGACGTACTGTTCATCTCTGAAATATCGACTAAACTGACAAACCACATCACTGAATCTATTCACCACGTTGATTATTTGCGGGGACTAACATTTGCGCATCCAGTCACAGAAGATAAATCATTCTCTAATGATTTACTTATCGGCGCTGACCAGTATTGGAATTACGTCGGGGATAACGTTATCCGCGGCAATGGTCCTACAGCGGTTTCGTCCAAATTCGGATATTTATTATCAGGGCCAGTTGACAAGGGTCAAAGGTCAACGAACGCAGATGTAAACATACTACACGTCTCTACCGAATCGCAACAACTCGACAGCAAACTCCAGCGTCTCTGGGATTTAGAAAGTATCGGTGTGACCGACGACCCCTCCGCAGAAGTACGTATGGATTTTGAAACTTATCGTGACACTCATTTGCAAATTGAAAACAAAAAATACATTGCGAGATTACCATGGTGTGATAACCACACACCGTTGCCTACCAATTACGACGTCACAGTTAGTCGAACGCGCGCCATGCTCAGACGTTTGTCTCCTGAGTTACTCGACGCATACAACTCTATCATCGAACAGCAACTCAACCGCGACTTCATCGAAGAAGTCTACAATGATGACAATACTGTCGGACATTATCTACCCCATCGCTCGGTAGCAAAGGACTCTACTACAACCCCGATTCGCATTGTGTACGATTGCTCTTGCCGCCGAAACGCCAATTCCCCGAGTTTGAACGATTGTCTCCAAACCGGGCCTTCTATGATTAATGATTTGCCAGCCATCTTAATGAGGTTCCGTGCTAACAATATTGCGGTCTGTAGTGATATTGAGAAAGCATTCCTTAACGTGAGACTGCATCCCGATGAACGGAAATTTACCAAATTTCTGTGGCTGACAGACGTGAACAATATCGACAGTCCACTCAAAGTGTATCAATTTAAATCTGTGCTGTTTGGTGTTGTGTGCTCACCTTTTATCCTGAATGCTGTGATCAAAACTCATTTGGATAATAACTGTGATATTAATACTGCCAATCAAATGAAAGACAGCATCTATGTCGATAATGTCATTGATGGAGTCTATTCGGAAGCAGATGCTGTTAAATACTACAGTGAATCTACGAGCCTCATGAATTCTTGTGGATTTAATTTACGTGCTTGGTCATCGAATTCTCCTGATTTGTGTGAACTTGCTACCCGAGATAACAAATATGAGCCCGCCGACGAAGTTTCTGTGCTTGGTATGCGTTGGAAAATTACACCCGACGTGTTGACACATTCTCGTGTTAACAGTCAACCTCAAGTCGCGTCGTTTATTACAAAACGTGACATTGTAAGTTTCACAGCGAGTGTATACGACCCGCTTGGATTAATTTCACCGGTATTGGTACGCGCCAAACTATTTATTCAACTTTTGTGGAAGTTGAAATTGGAGTGGGATGAACCACTAAGTCCTGAACTTTACGAACAATGGATTTTAATTGCTGAGGATTTAACCGCTGCTCGTGATAATCAAATCAACCGGAAATATTTTGACAAGACTTCTCCAGGTGATACCTATCAAATGCACACTTTCGCAGACGCGAGCACTTCCGCGTATGGTGCTGTTGTGTTTCTTCGTCGTCAGCACGAAACGGTTCTTGTCATGTCAAAGACACGAGTCGCCCCTAAATCGGAATTATCTCTGCCGAAATTGGAATTAATGGCTGCACTGATCGCTACAAGACTCGGTAAATTCGTACTGAATGCTTTATCGGACAAATTCAATATAACTGAACATTTCCTGTGGTCCGACAGTCAAGCGACCTTGCATTGGATTAATAGCAGTAAGAAGTTGCCAGTATTTGTTCAAAATAGAGTGCAAGAAATACGCGACTTCACACAAGAATATAAATACTGTCCAACCGTGGACAATCCCGCGGACTTACTAACGAGAGGTATATCAGCTAATGACCTCCGTTCAAACCCCAAATGGAATTATGGGCCGTCATGGTTACCAGATCAACAAATGTGGCCAACATGGGATGTGAACAATGCTACTCAACTACATGTCAACATCACGAAGGAAGATGACGACCTCGTCAACCCGGATACTACTTCGCCAGTCATCAACGCACAAACCGCTCGTCAAGAGACTGATGAAAGTGACAACTCCGGTGTTCAAAGTATTATTGACATTTCCAGGTACAATTCACTCGATAAACTGTTGCGTGTGACCGTCTACGTACTGCGATTTGTTAACCGTATAAAACAAATCACTCGCCAGCCAAACTCGGACAATAACAACGATATAATCACATCAACAGAACTCAAGAACGCTGAACTTCTGTGGACAAGAAATGTCCAATCTGAACATTACGGGGATACTATCCATGCGTTACGCGAACAACGACGCAAGTTCGGACCGCTCATTAGTCAATTGAACTTATTTCTAGACGAGAAGGAAATACTTCACTGTGGAAGTCGTATCCACAACGCACCGCTCGACTATGTGACGAAATACCCGATACTGTTACCATCATACCATGCATATACACGACTAATTGTGATGAAAGCACACGAACTAAATAAACATTCTGGTGTCCAGTCTACAGTGACCCAGATTCGGCAACAACACTGGATACCCAAAATACGCCAGGTTGTACAGAGTATACTGAGAAGTTGTGTGACGTGTCGCAAGGTCGATGGAAAACCGTTTTCCAACCCCGTTCAAGCACCGCTACCATCATATCGCGTAAATATGATGCCCCCATTCGCCGTGTGTGGAGTTGACTTCACTGGAAGTCTCATAACCAAAACACCTGATGGAAAAAGAAATAAAGCCTACGTTTGCTTATTCACTTGTGCAGTGACACGCGCCGTCCATTTGGAAGTTATACCCGACCTGTCAACAAAGACATTTCTACACGCTTTCCGTCGCTTCGCTGCAAGACGTTCACTACCCAGTCGTATGTTGTCCGACAACGCGTCCACTTATATATCCGCCGCGGAAGAAATACGCAATCTACTCGATACTTCAGAAGTTCGCGAATATCTCGCTTCGCATCGCGTCGAGTGGACGTTCATCCCGAAACGAGCTCCATGGTTCGGAGGATTCTGGGAAAGGTTAATCGGCATAACCAAGAACGCCATCAAAAAGGTATTGGGCCGTGCGCTAATCACCTTTGATGAACTTTCTACCATAGTTACCGAAATCGAAGCTACTGTTAATGATCGTCCATTAACATACGTGTCTTCTAGCATCGAAGACAACGTCAGTTTGACACCGTCTCATCTGCTCAACGGCCGGTCATTGACACAGTTACCGTACATAAACATTACCGACGATGAACTTTATGACCCCGATTATGACAGTCATACGAAAGTCAACAAACGATATGAACATTTAGTTCGTCTACACATACAATTCTGGCGTCGATGGCAGACAGAATATCTCACCGCACTACGCGAACGTCACCCTACTACCGGTACAAAGAACAATACTATTAAAGTAGGTGATGTTGTCATAGTACACGACGACATTAATCGCCGAGTAAAGTGGCAACTTGCTATAGTAAACAGTCTAGTTTACGGCAAAGATGGACTTGTCCGGTCAGCTGAGGTGAAAACTTCCAATGGTCATATGTCCCGCCCTATTCATAAATTGTTCCCGCTGGAAATTGTATCGAAGGAATTGACATCATCCAGCGATGACACAACGCAACCCACTGCCACAGATGGTATCACTAACATGCATGATGAAATCAACATCCCTACCAGTGGAAGTACAGATGATATACCATTGCCACAACGCAGATCACATCGTGACGCCGCAGCTGCCGCCAACGTCAGACTCAAAGATTTAATCTGAACTTTAGTGAAAATCGCACTAGATCAGAAGTTTACAAGTTCAATTTGTGTTCCCCTGAACTTGAAAAAATGAACTAATAATTATTAGTGAACTCTTTTATCAATCGTTATTTGTTTATTCTCATATATATATATTATTCCTGAATGTGTACTTTTTCTCAAAGTCGGGAGAATGTCGGAGATTCATAATATATATTTGTATTCGTTTTCATATTGCTAATATTATTATTACATGTCATTTCGCTATAGTTAATTCGTTTACCTTTCGCATGAAGGATTCCTCTGAGTAATTCTCGACCAATTAGAATCATTTAATTTCAGCCAATCATTTTACTCTGTATTGTATCTTTTTCTCCCGCGTACTTCATTTTGTATTTCCCGCTTACGTGTTTTCTCTCACGTTCGATACGCACCTATATAAAGGGCTAGTTTCGGAGTTTCGGGGCTCCTTATTCATGTGTTACATGTTTCTATGCCAGTTTATCCAGCAATAAACCATACCGTGTTTTGCATCCACATTGACTGTTTATTCTGCCATCAAGTTCAACTGAAGCGTATTATTATACCCCACAACGTGACAGTTAATCAAAACAACAAAGCAGTGTATCAGATGGGTTAAACTATTACAACTTGTAAGTGTCCAGTTCAGTTTTATCAAACAATGTTTTATTCATAGTTGATATCGGACACCTTTTCACGAATTCATAAGCTCGTTCATTCAATAAACACTTCCCATTACGGATTGTATACATCATACTATGTAAAATTAGAAAAATGTCCATACACCTCATTATTGTCAGCAGAGACACTGAACATGTAGCGATATATATATCGATTTCACTATTTTCAATAATGAACGGCTTTGTGTATTTTGTGCGTGTGCATACTAATACCATGACCCAGTTACAAGTTCAGTCATAAAAACAATCTTACATGCACAGTGTTGTTATCAATGTTCAAGTTAGTAAACTTGATGGGAAAGTGCCATACAGGTGTTAATAGGTGATTTTCCGTACAATTGCGAGATCTCGCGAGATGCATGAAAGACGCGCGTCGAACGTCTGCCGCAAAAATCGAACGATTTGATTTTGAACTAGAATTTCTTTATTTCGTAGCTTACATTGACCGGCCGATCTTCGACAGAGGAATATTGCTTCCGAATACCCTTACTTAATCGAAATTGCCTATCATCAAATGTGGACAGCACATTATTAAGCATGGAAATGTCCCCGAAATACTTTCGCGTTTGTCGAATCCCACGCGATGTTTGACGCGACTACGACGCTATGACCTTTGTTTGTCCTGTTTTTACGTTCGATTTCACGCATAACGCGTGATTCTCACAGTGAACGGAAAATGGTCTATTGCCTGTGATCTAATAAAAAAAAATCATTTTCTTCATAGCTATTATTCAATTGGCGACTATTCTAATCTATTCTATTTTAATGTTGAACTCCATCTAATATGATTATTTCCAAATACCTTTGCGAATTTGCGTATAATCTAAACGAGCTCTTCTGAGTCTGATACACACGATTTCACTATTATTTGGACATGCCATGCATACAATACAATATGAAAACTAATATTGAAAAGTAATGTAGATGTCTACTTATATGTAACTAGGTAATATATCACCATTATAATACCCCTTCCCCTCGTTGCTAGATTATATGCTTCTTTCTTTTAAGCTTCTTGATGGCTACCATTGTTTTATTCCTGGTTCAGATCAAATAGAAGATCAACAAGTAGATGCGGGGATCTCCCAAACAACAGGTAGAACGGGAAAAAAAAAACGGTCGCCTCAATTCTGGTACAGTTATTGGCTTGGATCATTTTGTTGACAGATTTGTTTCCATCTGGACTTCTCTTTCTCTGGAAGTGTTTGAAGCATGGACAACAAAGTTCAGTTCATCTGTTCCACCTGTCCATTTACTATGGCATGGTAAGTGGTAGTTCGTGATAACTTCATTCCACTTGTAAACCTTGCACCTGCAAACGTTTGAATAGTTAGTTTTCAAACGCACCACCCTGGTCAGCACCTAGTGTATCCTTGCTGGATATCCAAATCCTAAGATAAAATCATTGATGCTTGGGCGAATCAACTGATCATGAAATCCACAATTAACAAGATGTACTCATAGCCACCAGTGCTCTTTCTAAATGTAGAAAGTCAATGGATACCAATTCAAATGGTCCACTTGTTGTTGCCTACCGGAGCTCTAGTATTGATTGTTTGGTATTTCTATTTGAGAAATGTATTGTCACATATGAGCGTTCTCTGTCCATATTCACTACACGTTCTGTCTCTAGGTGACCCATATCTCCAAGCAGCTTTTTTAACACACGTTCTCCATACATTATAGGTAATACCAGTTGTGATCTTAATGTGGTAGTTCGATGTGATACCCCATTATCATCTACTGTCACGGTGTTATATTCCTGCATCTGTGCCTTTATTTTTGGGATCTCTCCTCTGCGTTGAGCTCTAATCGGTCTTAATCTGCTCTTTTTGTAATCAGCGTAAACAGTCTCCTTGCTGTGTCCTCCTCACTTCATCACCGATTAATGGTGTTATGGTTTGTGCCTGGTTGTCTAGGGTGTCATTTATTAGACATTCGTTGAGAAAAAACAGCATTTACCCAGGCAGTTTCTTCTTCATGGTTGGCATTGATTGACTGACTGTAGCACAAACAACATCTTAGGACACTTCTTCTTCACCACACTCCTGTACATATTGTTCTATGTCAGTCGGTATACGAGGGAGAACATCAGTGTAATTATGAGTTTTGCCTTGTCTGTATCTGATGGTAACGTTGTAATCTACGAGTTCTGCTACTCAGTGATGTCCTGTTGCATTTAAACAAGTGGCTGACATCACAAAAGATGGAGCATAGTAGAAATAGTTCTCGAATTATTTAGAGCCAAGAATTCCAATTTGCCCGAATGCATGTAGTAATTTTTCTCAGCTGGTGAGAGTGTCCTTGGTGGGTTCACCAGTTTGTCATATAAACTTTTTAGTATTTGTCGATGTTGTCGATTGGGTGATGTGATGGTTTTTGCCCTTTTCCAGACTTTTGCCCTTCAGATTTTCTTTTAATTTCAGGATTTCCACTAGAGACATTCAAGGGTGCATATAATGGTCTAGCAATTCTAGAGAATTCCTGTATTTAATGGCGATAATATCCTAACAGTCCAAGCTATTTTCTTACCGGTAGTTCACCTACTGTGTTTGGAAGCTTATTGTTTAATATCCTTGCTGCTATTGTGTCCCTGGATCAGGTTTATATCCATGTTCATACATAATCTTCCATATCTTACTTGGTTTTTTAATACATGCATGTTTTTTTATTCTACAAATAACTCTCTTAATATGTTCTTCGTACTTTTCAAATGATTTTTAATGTACAGGAATATTATCTAGGTATTCTCCATTCAGTAAGAGCAGCTTTTAACCCAACTGGAACCCGCTGCTTTTCATACTGCCCCATGGACTAACAAAAGCTGTCAGTGGTTGACTTACTTTATCAACATATCCTTGATGATATGCTTTGCCTTGACCGAGAACAGAAAACCAGGAACCTCATTGTATCCGTGGGATTAGTTGCCTGTCTAGTAGTGTTTTCTTGTTCAACTCACAATAGTCGATGCGTAACCATAAACTGCCATCTTGTTTCTGGTTACACATGCCAATGGCAAGAAATATGAATACCTGGATTTGGTGACCCAATTTTGGTTGGTCAAATCTTCAAGGTACTGTTTCACTTCTTAGTATAATGCCTTAGATAATGATCAATATTTTTGATGAACTGGTGTACTTTTATTTAGTTTGATGTGTAATTTTAAATTCTGAGTACAGCCTATTTCATTGTCATTCTTTGCTAATGCTTGTGTATGTGATTCATCCTTCAACATTTCACAAGCAATTTGCTGAATTCTCTGTACTGCTTGACTCTGTGATGTCATTGGTGTTAGTGCTATCTTTAGGGGGCAAAAATGGGATGCATGATTATACCCACTGAAATTGTCCTATCACCAATCTGCTTCTGAGTGTAGATTCATGTTTAGTTGAGTTGTTAACAGGAATCATAACTTTATGTGAAGATCCTTTAGATATTTCTGTTAAATATTCACCAATTTTCAATCTTTTACTTAGTACCCAACTCCCGGACGAGCCCCAAGAAATTGTTTCCAGTGTCAATTAGGCACCAAAACACGAAAGCAACTTTCTTTCAACACTGGATTATCTAAAAAAAATACTTACAGTGGTCCGAAAAGGGCCTTCCTACTTCACAGTTCCAGCTTCCGACTTCTAACTTCTGAGTTATTATTGTTGCAAACCGCAGGAGCAAAAAAGTACCGTCATCTGTTGTGATGAACTTCATAGTAGTTTCTATCATTTGTGATAGAAACAGAATTGCAGAGAATTGTTTTGCATACAGGTTATGGGGTGAGATCAGCGCCAAATATCATTTTTATTTTTATATTATCTTTGCATTAGAATGACATTGTCTTACCATATTTATATTGTCATTGCATTTGAATATATATTCTACCTTGGGAAAAGTGACCTAATAATATTCCAAGGTAGAATATATTCAAATGCAAAGACAATGCCATCCTTATGCAAAGATAATAACAATAACAATAATTTGGCGCTGATCTCACCATAACCTGTATGCAAAACAATTCTGTGCACAAATGATAGAAACTACTATGAAGTTTCATCACTACAGATGACGGTACTTTTCTTGCTCCTGCGGTTTGGAACAATAATAAATCGAAAGCTAGAAGTCGGAACTCGGAAGTTGGAACTGTGAAGTAGGAGGTGTTATGATATCATATATGTATAATAACTGTAGTAGTGCGCCCTCTCTTGACAAAGAGTATTATATCTGTTATGACCTATGACCCAGGTTGTAGTTGTTGTTGGCGGAGTTGTTTTACTTGAATTAAATGAGTTCAAACCTTCATGCTGCATCAATAACATAATATGGTGACCCCGACGTTCAAGTTAGAAGAAAAGTGATACCCAAATAGCTGAAAATTGGCGTAAGTTGACTTCTGATTCACGAACATTTGCAAGTCTGATCCAGACAAAACAAACATGGCTGATAAACTCCCTACCATGAACTGGGAATCTGATAACGTAACAGAGTCATTCAGTTTATTCAAACAGTGCATAGAGCTTTATTTCATCGTGAAAAATGTGAAAGACGAAGAAAAGGCTGCTAATATTTTGCTGGCAACAGGGGAAGAAGGATTACGTAAATTCAATAGTTGGGACCTGTCAAATGACGACAAGTCAAAACCAGAGGTAATATACAAGAAATTTCAAGAGTCAATTGAACCAGCCGAGAATTTCAGAATTAGTTGACTCAAATTAACCACATTGAGACAAAAACCTGATGAATCTCTTGATTCTTTTGTTAGCAAATGTAAACTGCTGGCTAATAAGTGTAACTTTGAACAGAAGGAGCTCCAGGAGCGAATAATTGAATTATTGCCGCTACACCAATACCAGAATTCCAGAAAGAGCTACTAGCAAAGCCTAAGACATATACATTGGATGAAGCTATTGCCCATGGAAGGAATTATGAAGCTGCAAATGCTCACTTATCGGCACTAAAGTCCATGGAACAACCAACTACATCTAAAACAGTTGACGTTGTAAAGTCAGCAAAGCGAACACACAACAGCCGAGAAAGTGTCCTGCTTTTGGCCAAATATGCAAGAAATGTGGAAAGTGAAACCACTGGGCAAGAAAGTGTCAGTCTTCAGCCAAAAGTGGAGAAACAAATAAGAAATGTGAAAAGAAAACACATGAGGTGAGGACAGATTATGAGTCTGACAGTGCTGAGAATTATGGGTTTGATGAATGCACAAGAGGAATGAAAGACAAATTCGCAGTGATCAAGATTAGCACAACACAGGGACAAAAACTTCCCAAAGCAAAGATCGACACCGGAGCTCTTGCAAACCTTTTGAATTATACAACATACAGAACACTGTTTGGTATAGACCATAAGCCAAAAACCTCAGAAGTACGTCTCAGCGGGTATGGAGATACACCTTTTAAGAGTTGTGGGAAAGTTACAATTCCTGTTGTTGAACACAAAGGCAAACAGGAAAGAGATGTAGAATTTTTCATATCAGAGCATGGAAACAACCTATTTGGTTTAGGATTATGCACATGCCTAGAACTTGTCAAATTCCCTTGTGGGGGACACAAATGCTGTACAGAATATGACGTGGAGGAAACTATAGCCTACAGCACCAAAGAGCAGTTAGTAAAGGACAATCCAGATATATTTGAAGGTGTTGGCAAGATAAAAACAGACTACAAAATTGATGATGCAACACTTGTGATAAATCCAGCAAGAAGAACACCAGATGCATTGAAAATACCCTTAAAACAGGAACTGGATCGCCTAATACAGCTTGGAATCATCAGGGAAGTGCAAGAACCCACTGACTGGGTGAACAGCATTGTGTTGGTCACCAAGCCTAACGGATCACTAGCCATCTGTTTGGATACCCGCGAGCTAAATAAGTTCATCAAAAGACCACACTATTACTCCAAAACACTTGATGATATCCTGCCAGACCTAAAGATCACACAACATTTCTCAACATTGAATCTACGCAGTGGATATTGGAATATACCACTTGACACAGAGTCACAACTGCTAACAATGTTTAGTACAATCTTTGAAGGATACTGTTTCACAAGATTGCCTTTCGGTCTGATATCCGCACAAGATGTGTTTCAAGTCGACCTTGATAGAATCTTTGTACAAATAGATAATGTACACTGTCTTAAAGATGACATACTGATTGCAGCTGAAACTAGCATACAGCATGACAAAGCAGTTCAAGATGTGCTAAAGGCCTGTAGACAATACAATGTAAAGCTGAATGATGAGAAATGTCAGTTCCACCAAGATAAGGCAAAACTGTTCGGACATATTCTGAGTAAGGATGGTGTATCGCCTGACCAATCCAAGGTGAAAGCTATCCAGAGGATGGAAGCACCAAAAGATAAGTAAGAATTACAGTCACTCCTCGGGCTTGTCAATTATTTGTCTAAGTTTGTAAAGTTAAGTCCACTTACTGAGCTGCTTAGAAAATTACTGCAGAAAGGTGTAGTGTTTGAATGGTCTGCAAGTCACGATAAAGCACTTGACCAGATAACACAAGCCGTAACAAAAGCACCAGTATTGACATACTTTGATGCTAGTAAAGAAATTGTGATCCAGTGCGACACATCCAGTAAAGGTCTCGGGCTGTTTTGCTGCAAGATGATAAACCTATCCACTTTGCTTCAAAAGCCCTAACCCTGGCAGAAGCCAACTATAGTAACATAGAACGTGAAATGCTAGCTGTTGTTTGGGCAACAAGGTATTTCAAACACCATGTTTTTGGTAGACCCTTTACCATCCATTCTGACCACCAACCTCTAGAATCAATAGCAAAGAAACAGATCAATAAGATGCCAGCCAGACTACATAGACTAATCCTACAGATTCAAGGATATAATTACAACATAAAATATGTGCCAGGGAGAGATGTACCTCTCGCTGACTGTCTATCAAGATGCAAAAACATCAAACAAACAACCTTCCAAATACATGATGTTGACGTACATATACACGAAGTTTCAACAATGAAGCCATTTGTCATTGACCGCATCCGCGAACTCAATGTCAAAGATCCAGTTCTCCAAGCCTTAATCTCATACATCACAAATGGATGGCCTAACGAGAAAAAACAATGCAATGAAATTACTCATGCATATTGGCAGCATCGCTCAGAGTTAGCCATCCACAATGGTGTAGTGCTAAAAGGTCATCGAATCATCATCCCGACGGGAATGCGAGACAGAGTACTCCAAATACTCCACAAACAACACCAAGGTATAAAGAAAACACGTCTCAGAGCCAGACAATCAGTATATTGGCCGGGTCTGAATGCAGACATAGAATACATGATAAAAGATTGTAACCAATGTCAAACCTATCAGAGAAGTCAGTCAAAACTCCCAGTACAACCTACCTACAATACTGAACCCATGAACACGATTGGTATCAACATATTCGAGTTTGAAGGCTCCCAATACCTTTTAATCGTTGATTACTATGCTGGTTATATTTGGGCATATAAGTTACATAACATGACTAGTTCAACTGTCATCAGCAAGATTGATGAAATATTCTCCAATTTTGGATACCCAACAGACTTAATATCGGATAATGAGCCACAGCTTACAAGCTGTGAATTTCAAGAATATTGCCAGACTCATGAGATAAGACATACAACCAGTGCACCCCATCAGCAACAAGCCAATGGACACGCAGAAAGAAATATATACACAGTCAAAACTATGCTCAAAGAGTCTCTTCAGAAAAGGGAGAAAAACCTGAGGGAAATCCTGACAACATTGAGACACTCCCATTACAGCTGATATCCCATCTCCATTTGCATTAATGTTTCCCATTTCTACAGTATGGACGTGATCAGTCAAAATAGTTATAAGGAGAAGATTGAACAGAGAGCAAAATCTTATGGAAGTCAAACGGACATTACACCACTCAAAAAAAATTCTCCATGTAGATTCCAGAAAACACCAAGTTCACCATGGCAACCTGCCACAGTCATTAACAAATTATCTGACAGAAAATACACAGTGCAGACGCCTGACAGCACTCAATACCAACGAGATCTATCTCACATCAAACCAGCACATGATAGGCCTACTATGGATATGCAAATTAAGCATACTGCAAGCAAATTAAACCAGGAACCACAAGGAATCAACAACACACCTAACAAAAATTAACTGGCCTGCCAAAGAAAGACCAAAAAGACATTGCAAACCCCCTGCAAAATATAAGGATTTTGTATTGACATAAACTGTCGAATTTGGAAAGCTCAAATAAGAGCTATGTTATTCAATTTCTATTGTGTTTATCGAGTTCCAGAGTTTTGAGTTTATTTAATATTTAGATGTTCCATTTATGTTTACATGTATTGAGAAAACAAACAAAACTGTTCTAAATAAAAACTTATTATCTGTATCAATACACGATATACATTTCCATCCCAGAACTCTGAATCGGTATTTGAACATTTATTTTCTATAAACACTTCGCAGAATACCACTATTTAGCTTGAGGAGGGGGATGTTATGATATCACATATGTATAGTAACTGTAGTAGTGCGCCCTCTCTTGACAGAGAGTACTATATCTGTTATGACCTATGACCCAGTTTGTAGTTGGCGGCAGCCATTACTGTCAGTTTCACTCGTTGTAAACCAGAGTTGTTTTACTTGAATTAAATGAGTTCAAACCTTCATGCTGCATCAGTAACATAGCAGGAGGGCTCCTCTCGGCTTTCGTATGTTAGCCCTGTCCTACTGACCGCAACCACTGCATAATATCCATTTCGTCTGCTGCAGCCATTATCGTCTGCAGGTTGTCAATGGAGCCGGTTAACAGGATGCGTAAACATATCCATTCGCAGTGCCAAACTTATTGATCAACGCGATTGCATTCAAAACTTTGTTACTGCTTATGAAAAATGTACCCTTTTACCTATAAGAATTACCTTTAAACATTAAGATATAAACCCTGTATTCTTTATGATAATAAGGGCATGTATTACAAATATTACAGTCCGAATATGGGCGTTAGTGCCCTCGCGCAAGAAGATCATTTGCCCTCCTAACGTCGGGCAAATAATCACCTGCGCTCGGGCACAAACGCCCATATTCGGGCAGTAATATACAAATTTGCATATCAATAGATGAATAATGAAGTTGTATCGTTGAATTTTTAAATGGTCAGGAAATCTTCTGGTTAGCATACGTTTAATGTGTTTTTTTTTTCAATATTTTTTTATTTTAAATTAGTGATGGTTATGACAGTATCTATGACTGTGCTTTTATTCAAAACAAAAACTCCACTTTATAAGGCTTACTAGTATTTCAACGTTTTTTTTCTATTTCAAAACATTGTCACGTGTGATTGTTTATAAACACAACCATCACAAGCACAACACTTGCATGAAAGTAATCCTAATTGTCACTTGATGAATGATCCAATTTGCATATCAATACTACAAAGTTTATGTAATTACGGTACTCATTTCGCCCAGCCTACCGCTTTTACACCAACAGCTTATTGCTTGATTTCCGACCGCGCGGTCTTGTCCGACCCGGAAACCGACCACATTGTAATCGCCTTTTTTTTTTTTTGCTCGCTCGCTCATTGAAAACACTGACTGCTCGCCAAAACACTGAGTAGTCGCAATAGTGGTTTTTCAAATATAATACATTGTAGTTGCATGACACTTGTATCGTCAAAGCAACTCAAATGGGACCTTTGGTTACGTGTTTTGGCTGCTTGTTCTAAATGTAATATTTTATTTTAATGAGACAATTACGTAAAAAAAGCATGCGTAACTTCTTTCGACAGAGCAGAAAAACGAAGAATATGTTAATGATTAATTCCAAATACAACGATACCAAAACCACGTCGGTCCACAGTCTGGTAAAATTTGACATCCAATTTTCAAAATTAAGTCACGATCAGTGAATGAGCTCGATCTATACAATGTACGTACCGTAAAGAGTTCCCACAAATAATATTTTGACTAAAACGGCCACATGCTCTGGAAAAAATAGAACAAAGCTTGACATAAATGAATAATTCAGAAATAAAACGTGTCAAATTTAGTTATAGCCATAAATATTTGATGGCCAGACGATGAACAATTCGAAATCAGGATTCACGCGGAAGTCCTTCAGGGCTGAAAATCATCGACCCTACTCTCGTTTACCTTATTTCACAACTAACAAAGAAAACTGATTCACCGTGGACTCAGCTTAGTTTTTTTTCTTTCTGAACTGAGGTCAAATCCCCTCCGTTAGTCAAAATATACCGATGTTTTTCAGTGAATAATTTTGAAGCCTGTCACAGAACAAAACAAGCTATGTGAATCGAAGCCGGGGATTGGACGGTACGACGAACCTTCAATTACCGTCAAATATGCTTTGTTACAACATCATTGATTTGCTGAAAGCCACCTGATTGGAGCACGACCTGGGTCACAGAACCATATTTGTCCGTATTATCAAACATGATTTTGGAGAGAACCACACCCACATTTTCAACCATTTTTAGCGCGGAAGTTGCCAACGAATGTCGAAAAACTCGTGAATTCCATGTATTCGGATAAAATAAAGCTAGCGATTGCTAAAAATGGTTATTAATATATTCCTCGATGCTCTTGGAATTTTTATTTTTTTATTTCAAGGTAAGAAATGGCTAGTTGAAGTTGCATCGACTTCAAGGCGGCTGTTTCACGGCGAACAACTCTAGCTCTGTTGTCACTGAGTTTCGCGATGTAAAATGAAATAATATATATAATAATAATACTTCTTTAATTAATTGGGTTTTCAGTCCACAAATTACGGGACATGTTTGTCCTGTCTCGGCTGATTGTGTTAAATGCCGGATGTCTGGACCAACGCCCGTCTATATACGGAAACGAGGTGTGGCTATGGGCAGTTGTTTTGGTCATGTCATATCAAGAGGAGTTAATTTTTTCGTCCTTTCAAGGCACTACCAAATATTATCTTCTATATAACATATTTATCAGTCCGAGCAGCGTTTATTTATTTATAAACTACTAAACTCAGTATGGAGGAACCAACGGGGATCGATATTCTGAACAAATTATTGGGGCACGGTCGACAGACACAACAAACAATGGAAATTATCAACGAAAGAGGAGATTTTTCTAGATATACTGTCATGACAAACATGTAAAATTAACAAATACACAAAGAGGTGTAATATTAGGTTTTATTTTAGGCTTAGAAATATTTTCTTTCACTCAGCCCATGCATGGAACTGCCATTTAGCTTCATGGTCCTTCAGCTTGTCTTCGCCTTGGGGGAAAATAACAATAATTAGACAAACCGTAAACACATTGCGACGACTCAACAATCGGGAAAGAAAATCCAGACAACCATGTCGTACTTGTGTTGAAATACATTTTGTATTTCGCGTCAGAATGTTGTTGAAAATAAAATATTCAATCCAAGCCAAATCGAAGTCAAAGGGTCAGATTGCGTGCATATAATTATAGATACTGTAGTTAAAACGAAAAGTATTTGAACTTTTGTCGGCTGTTCAAAATTTATAAAAACCAGTAAGACAATTATAAGACATTGTGAACCTCGGAAATTTTCTGCGAGCGAGCGGGCGGTGATATTTCGGGGTTTTCGCGATCGAAAATGAGGCGGAAATTGTCCAGTCGAATTCAACTGTTCGCACCACGGACACTAAAAAAGAAACCGTGTTCGCACGCTTGCTACGACCATGGAGCTAAATTTTATTTTAGCTCCATGCTACGACCATGGATGTACTAGTACATCCATGCAACGACGTACCAAACGGCTATCAGTTTTACAGTGAACAGGCATCAAAACAAACTTGAAGATACCTTGTGCACACGGCTTAAGGTAGCGAGACTATTATTTGCATACTTGTTTTCATCTTCTAATTGTGACTAAATGACTACAAATAGACCCGGAAAAGTATATATTTTTAGAATCGCCAGACTTCAAGCTTTTCACAAGTGTATTTTGCATGCCCGTATCTGCATTCTACGACGCGTTACTCAATCAAAAATGAAAATTTACTTTTTCTGTAAAAAAAATAATTACGCATTTAGGCTGGCGATAAAAAGTATTTTTTTCACTTTTCCTAGTTGTTCAATAGTCTGGTAAATTGAATGTGTCTGGTCAGTTTTATTCAAGCAACGCGTTTTAAAAAATAGTGTGCTGAATTTCAATTACTGTTTTAGTCACATTGCCCCCAACTCAAACCACAACTCGTTGGTAAATAATCGATGAAATAGTTTGTCTGGACACATTCAAGTTCCTCTCATTGTCACCTTAAAGCTGTGAAAATTTGGTGTTAATCCGACGACAATAAGTATACGTTATTTTTTGTTAAAGACCTTGTATTTTGAAAAACATAAACTCCTAGAAAACGTCCATGAAGTCACAGCAAAGATTTTCAAGCTTGTTTATCGGCACAATCAATTTGTTTTCCCATCAAGGTCTGTTTTACCATGTGTAGGGGCATCCAAATGTGTAAGGCTATTAGAAACCAAAAAAATAAAGGAATGGGATAGCTATAATTGGATAAATTCGGCATATGAAAACACCAAGATCAATGACTTTTTTCAGTGGCTGTGTGACCTCGTGTCTGACACATTCATATGCAAATGACTAATCTGTGAAACAAACAGGGGCGGAGACAACCCACTCGAATGTTTGGAAACGCTCATTGTGTGTCAGATAGCTACTGATAACACATCCTAACATTGCTTTGTCTTGAGTTTATCTTTGAAACTTATAGGCACACAGATTAAACCTGTATTGTTGATTTTGGAAAACACTACTGAGGCTGCCTTGCTACCCTTCAGAAAATATACATTTTAACCAACTTACATGACATTCTATGTTATGTTGACTTTATCATATGAAAGTTTATAGTGCATTTCATCAATTAATAAATAAATGTGAAAATCGTAATTTTCAACACAAATAATAGTCTCGCTACCTTAAACCATTCTTTATATATATATATATATATATATATAATATAATATATAATAATATATATATAATATATATATATATATATTTATATATATATATATATATACCATATTAGTAATATGCAAATCACTTTCGCGGGAAGTCACCACGTTGTCGGTTGACACACGGTAGGGCCGTTCTGAGATTTCAAAACATATTTCATCTTTAACGCGTAAAGCAACAAAGTTGTGATGAAGGAAAGAGTGGTATAAACAAAGATCAGTGATTACTTAAAATCGATACCAGAAAGGGGGGGTAAAAGAAAAGTTATATAATATTGTATTATTTAATAATTTATTAAAATACATAAGTTTGTCCAACTCCCTGCGGTGAAACCCGTTCAAGCCGACGCACGCCATACCACGTAGCCAAACATTGCGGCAAAGGCCCTTATATCCTGCTGTACGGGATATTGATGGTGCAGCATTATAATATTGAATAAGAACAGAGACACAATGGTAAACTCATAGTAGTTTCCGACACAGAAAATAAATAAATAAATAATTTGGCATGCCGTTTATTCGGTGTTATATACTAGCTTGAAATACAGCCGTCTTTCGTAAGTTCTGTTTATCAATAAGACCATCGTCTCCTCCAAGATCTGTGAATAATAACGCACGGAGGATTATCTTTGCCATGATAAAAAGAATTACGTATACGTATATACTTTTGACATTCAATCAAGGTGAGAGGGGGTTTAATATGTAACACGTGATGAAACAAATGGAAACTCAACTTTCGAATGCCTTTAGGGTACATAGAAGGCATTCGCCTTGTTCATGCGTTCTTGGGTCGGTAGTACAAATTTTGTTGTTGCAAATCTAGCTACGTAATAATTTACTGCCCCGGATGCTAAACAAATGACTCCCTGAATATGATTGGTAGAGTATAGAATATATATATATATACAGCAAGGTTGTC